>NC_133015.1:2935833-3566666 GCF_048564905.1 Vicugna pacos
TTGTGTCAATTTGTGGTGTACAGCACAGTGCTTCAGTCATACATGAATATACATATATTCATTTTCATATTCTTTTCACCATGAACTACTACAAGATATTGAATATATTTCCCTGTGCTACACAGTATAAATGTGCTTATCTATTTTATATATACCAGTCAGTATCTACAAATCTCAAACTCCCAGTTTACCCCTTCCCACCCCCCTCCCCCCTGGTAACCATAACTTTGTTTTCTATGTCTGTGAGTCTGTTTCTGTTTTGTAAATAGGTTTACTTGTCTTTTTTTAGAATTTTTAAATATTAGAAATAGTGGGGGGATCTCCAGTGGAGTTATTCAAAAGGATTCTAAAGTTCAGGGATTGTTAAAGACATTCAGATAGGACTCCTATTAATGGTAATAAAATCATGGCCGTCACTGTGACGGTACGATAATTATGGTGATGATTAGATTGCTTATATGGAATCCTAGATGGTTTACATGAACTACCTTTGTGGCTTTTAGTAAATTACATAGCCTAATACTAACTTATCTGGTCTTCAAACTGTGATTATCCACGTAATGTGGAAGTCATGTTTCAATAAGATAACCCCTAGAGATAATTTAGTATCATGCCTAGCACACATTAAGCACCTAATAAGACACTCCTTACACTTTCAGAAGCCCGGCCCTGTTTCCTGTACTTGTATATCTTCATCTATTTTTTCATCAAGGCCCATAATATGTAAGGCTTATGATAACATCTTTTCTGTAATATTCTTTCTAGCCTGTATATATTCTACTCTCCTTGCTTTATACAAGTTATGTGCCTGTGATCACATTTTTTTCTAGAATACTCTTTTAGCTACTTTTACCATGGCTAGGTTCTTTTCTTCAGCCTTTCCTCTTGGAGCCCTATTCTGAACCTTCAATGCAAAGTAATATCTTCGCAATCCAGGTAATTGCTGCCTGCTGTTGCCTATCATTGTACCCTGTGTTCCTTTTCAGTACTTACCACGGGGTATTTGTTGGTTATTTCAGGAACAGTTAAATTGTTCTTAGATTATAGCAAATGCTCAGTATTTTTAGTAATTTTAAAATTTGTTTCTTTTTTCCCTTTCCCACAATTTTGTAAGCTCTTGAGTGTAAGGGACATGTTCATTTTTTCACCACTGTATCCTGAAGGCCTAACACAAAACCAATGCTTTATAAGATCTCAGTGCATATTTGTAAATGAGTAAATGATTGAATGAATGTGATCTATAAAATAATGTGGTTTTCTCATACTATTAATGTAACATGATTTTCATGCCTTAATGACGTCTAAATCTAAAGTTAAGGTCACTTAAATTATAATCTTGTAACACTTTGCTGTGCTGCAGTGTGAGACTTTCACTGTGTAAAGTAGTGTAGTTTTGATGCTGTGTTACTTTCCACTGTGGGAAATCACTTCCATTTAATAAACTGACTTTTAGAACTAGCTTTTGGAATCTATACATCCACTTGGAAGTATTCAGGTGCTATCTGATTGTATATGCCAGTGTGACATTGAGGATGCAATTATCACATGGCTGTTAATGTTTTCCAACAAATTGATTACTTAAGGACCTGTGTAAGCAATTTTTGACAACTGCTTTAAGGATGAAAACAGTTTCATTTCTGACAAATATAGGGAAGACTTAAAATAAGTTAGTGTATTAATTAAATTGCCTCTAAACAGCTCTTCAACATGAAGTTATTGGACATAAGACTAGAAACCTAGCTGTCTAACACATTCCCTGATGTAATTATTTCACACATTGGACTCAGCCAAGGCTCTCTAAGTTATAATCTACTATTTGAACACATTGTATGTAACAGAAAACATAGCAGGGTTTTTTTTCGTTTGTTTTTTAGCTTTTTTTCCCCCCTTAGCTAGGACTTAGATGATAAATACCTACTCCTTACAGCATTGCATTAATTCTGAGTTCTACTCTCGGCTGTTCACTTGCTGAGAATGAAAACAAAGATTTATTTAATTTCAAAGCAGAGTTTGATAATGACTCATTCTTCAAAAACGTAGGTTATAGGTTATATGCATTACTCCTTATAAAAATAGACCTGTAAATTTTCTTTTCTCTCTCTTTTTCTGAACATAAATTATTTAAGTGGGACAAGTTTACATTCTAACTTTTAAAATAAACTTTTGGGGAATAATTTTAGATTTTGAGAAAAACTGCAAAGATTGTACAGTTTTTATAATCCTTTCACCAAGTTTCCCTTAATATTAACATTTACGTAACTATGGTATATTTTTCAAAATTAGCAAATTAAGGTTGGTACAATACTATTAACTAAACTCCAGACTTTATGTTGATTTTACTGGTTTTTCCATCAGTGTCTTTTTTCTTTTCCAAGTTCCAATTCAGGATAACGTGCTGCGTTTTGTCATCATGTTGTCTTAGTCTCCTCTGGTGCTGGGGGTTGGGAGTCATCCAAGTGTACAATCTTTTTGTCTGGGCCAAAGAAAGCCAGGACAAGATCAAATCCTTATAACCAGACTATGGATTAACTTAAAACAATCTTTTTCAAATCCTACCAAGACAGGAAGCTTGGGCAGATTGATAGGGGGTTTTCATTTTCTGACCACGCATTTGAAAACATTACTTTTCTCACAGCAGAGGAGTTAAGAAACCAGTGTCAGTAATATCAAATTTTTATATAATATCTTTATTTTGTTTGTTTGAAGTCTAATTGACTTACAATATTATATTAGTTTCAGGTGTACAGCAGTCATTTGATATTTTTATAGATTGCACATAATACGAAGTTTTTACATTATTGACTGTGTGCCTTGTGCTGTACATCACATCCCTGGGACTAAACTCTTTGAACTAACATGTCTTTTCTTCACTGGCTTAAAAAAAAAAATTTACTAACTAATGAGGGCCTGTGAGGAAAAGGAATTTTCTCTGATTTTCAGCAAAGTGTTTCCCATAAAACCATGTGACAATAATTTCATTCTCTAACTGCAACTGGGCCTTCTCATTCTGCCCAGCTGGCTTCCATGTTTCTCCAGGCACCTCTGCACTCAGCTAGATCTCACTGTTTACAACTCCCTTCACTCGTCCCAGGCCTGGGAACTACATCACCTGCTCCTTTGCTAGGAAGACATCCTCCCCTATCTTTCCCAGAGAGGTAAGAGAGCCTGAAAAAGGAACTCGGCTTTCTTGAGTACTCTACCCAATCTGCACCTCTCCTTCTCTTCCCTACACTGAGGAGAGAGAATACTCCTTTTTGCTCATGATGGCCCTTTCCTTAGAGACAACACAAGGTACTTACTCACTCAATAGTTTACTACCTCTAGAGTAACACCTGCACTATTGGTTCTCTCTTGTGAGGGGTTTGTCTCACTTTTCCATCTAAGAATCAAACCAAAATGCAAAAGGAAAACTGCCTTTTATGTTTTTCAGACTCACAATCTCTTTCTCTTGCTTCCTTTGTGAATATTTTAGATCAACATTTGACAGCTGTGGTCACTAAGTCTTCATCTATTCTTACTTAGGTTACTAAGAATGTGCATGTTGCTAATTGTGATGTGCACAGTGCAGAAGTGGTGGAGCATCCTGGCCACACGTACACATGCTCAGCAACCAGGTGGCTTGCTTTTGAATCCTGATTCTACATCTTGAGCTGTGAACTATGGAAACCGGGGGAATTTTATTATTAACTTCTTTTTAAATTCGAATTACCCAACTGTAAAATGAGGGAGATAAGGCAGTTTCCCAATTAGTATGGAGTTGCTACAAGGCTAACATGATAAATATATATAAATTATTCAGTCTAGTGCTTTGTACACTGTGATAATCTAATTTAATGTCAGATATTATTATTTCATGATATCTTTACAGCATTTAACACTGTTGACCTCTCCCCACCATTGTTTTTTTTATTTTGGTGGTATCTTTTCTAGCGTTTGATTAGGATAAAATCTCTTGATTTTTATCCTTATTTCACCAGCCTCAATAAGCCTTCTTTGAAGGTTCCTCCCACCAAGATCGCCAATGTGAATTATTTTTAGGAATCTCTTTAGCTGCTTCTATTCACATTCTGTACAATTTATATGAGAAATCTGTAACTTCAATTATCACCTATGTTTTGAGAGATCCCAAATCTATATTTTATATCATATTATTCTCTACACCTCCACATCTTTATAATTAGTTCTCTTTGCCTCTGAAGGTGGAGTTAATAAGGGCATAAATTTTAGAACCAGAGTGACTGACTTTACAGTACAGTTCTACCATTCCCTAGATGTGTGAGTTTGAGCAAGCTACGTCAGCTTGACATGGCTAGAGCCCACATTTACAAAACGGAGATGATTATTGTAATAGCCAGCATTGCAGTATTAAGTGAGCTAGCACACGGAACAATGCTTAGAATGGTACCTGTGTTCGAGTGCTGTATTTGTTTACCTTTCATGCTCCCTTGAATGTTCCAAAGGCTTCAAAGTCAACAGAGCCCAACTTGAAGTCACTTACCTTCCAACCAGCCCAAATTTCCCCCTTGTTAAGGAATAGCACACTACGTCCTCATTTGGCCGATTTCAGCATCAGGCTTTTTCCTTTTCCTCATCCTCGTATTATATCAGTAACCAAAAATGCTGCCAAATGTATCACCCTGAGATCCAGGAAACAGGGCGTGCTGCCCTGAGTCCTGTGCTTTAGAGGGTCGGCTAGGCTTCCTCTGGCTTTTCTTCTCCTCACTAGTAAAGAATCCCTAGAGAAAGTGATCAAGCCATCCTGGAATCTAAAAGCACCCCTCCTTCACCCCCAGGACCTTTCTAAGGAGCTACCCCCCTGGATTCTCTGCCCAAATGGCGTCTGATTTGCTCAGTACAGGTTTCCTGCATTTTGTAAGTAGCTAGCTAGATTTTGATGGGGGGTAGGGTTGGTGGGGTAGGAAGAAACAATTAAGTTGGAACATCTTAAAATGCTAAACAAGGAATTACAAAACGTTCTATTTCATTTTTGGTATTAATGTCTTATGTTTTTTCTCCTTAAGTCTCTTGCTGTAGGCCTGTCATTTTTAATGATTTATTCAAAGAACAAGACCTTTGTTTCATTGATTATTTCTATTGTTTTTCTGTTTTGAATTTCATTGATTTTTGTTCTTATCTTCATCATTTTCTTCCTTCTGCTTGCTTTTGATCAATTTGGGTTTATTCTTCTTCATCTTTTTTCTGGAGCTAGAATTTAGATTATGGATTTGAGATTTTTTTTTCTCTTTTCTAATGTAAGCATTTAGTGCTATAGATTTCACTGTCATTACTACTTTAGCTATGCCCCACATGTTCTGATATGTTGTACTTTCATTTCATTCAATTATACATATTTTTAAAATTTCCTTTGAGACTTCCTCTTTGACCTATTGGTTATTAAGAAGCATGGTGCTTAGTTTCCAATTGTTTGAAAAAAGTTCTATTATGTCTTAGTTGATTTCCAGCTTTATTTAATTGTGGTCAGCAAACCCACCATATAAGATTTAAGTTCTTTTAAATTTTTTTGAGGAATGTGAGGACATCCTCGTAAGCTAAACTCATGCCTTCTCAAAGGCATCCACCAAGAAAAAAAAAAAAACTAAATGACAACAGCAAAATGACAAGAAAATACAGTGAGCATCACACTTCATGGAGTGCTTTCTCTTTAAGACTGGAGACAAAGCAAAACTGTTTGCTTTCACCTCTATTTTTCAATATGTTACTAGAAGTCCCAGATAAGTGCCATAAGGCAAGTAAAATAAAAAACATACATATTGGAAAGGAGGAAGTAAAACTTTCTTTGTTTACAGTTTTCTCTGTAGAAAGTCCTAAGGAATATGAAACAAACAAATAAACAAACAAAAAACCTTCAAGGAGTATCAGATGAGTTTAGCATTGTTGCAGGATACAAGATCAATGTACAAAAATCAACTGCATTTCTACTTTTAATAATGAGCAAGTGTAAATTAAAATTTTTTAAATAAATAAATCATAATAGACTACAGAATATGAAATGGTTAGGAATGAATTCAAGAAAAGATAGATACTTTTATTTTGTTATTGCTTCAGTTATTGTGTATTAAGCTTTGTTTATGCATGTATTTATGCAAAGTGGAATTCCTGATGCAGAAATTGAGCCCATTTTAAATTTTAGATAGATTCAGCCAAAATGCCATTTTTAAACATAATTTGCTAATACAAGAATTCTACCAGTATATGAGTTTAACCCTTTCTTTATATTCTTGCAAATACTGGATATTAACAGTGCAATATTTTAATGATATTTATAAATATGAGAAGTGTTATGGGTTGAATTTCATCCTCCCCAAATTCATATATTGCTGTCCTATCTCCCAGTACCTGAGAATGTGAATTTATTTGGAAATAGGGTTATTAAAGACATAACTAATTAAGATGAAGCCATACTGGAAAGGGATAGTCTCCTAATCCACTATTATGCTGTCCTTACAAAAAGGAGGAATTTAGATGCAGACATATACACAAGGACAACATCATATGAAGATGAAGGCTGAGATAAAGGTGATGGAGTGGAAGTCAGGGAATACCAAGATTTACACCAAAGTACCAGAAGTTAAGGGAGAGACATGAGACAGATTTTCCTTCATGGTCCTGAGAAAGAACCAAGCTTGCTGACAGCTTGGTCTTTGACTTCCTTCATCCAGAATTGTGAGAAAATAGATTTCTGTTGATTAAACCACTCAGATTATGGTACTTTATTACTGCAGCCTAGGAAATGAATACAATGTGTATAAAAAAATCCTTTAATTTATATTTTCCTGTAAGTAATTAGTAGACATTCTTTTGAAATGTTATACATGAATATTTCTTGTCCTATGAATTGTCTGTTCATATCATTTCCACTGATATGTATGTTAACCCTTCAGCAAACTCTGTCCTTAGTTTTAATAGTTGACTAAAGTATCTTGAATTTTGAGACAGGCTGCTGGTCTTTTGAGTGTAAAAACATTCAATTTTCCTTTTTGCCTCCTTCTTTCAAATATTTATACTCTGCACTCTCACTCGGATAGCACTTGCCTCAGTTGAGTTGTTCGTGTCTTGATTTTGTTTTGTGCTTCAGTTTCACGGTGGCAGCAACATGGCCTATCTTGTTTAGCACCATATTCACAGTGCATAGCACATGCCTGACATGTAACAGGTGCTCAAAGATATTTGCTGAATGTAATAATACACTAAGAAAAAGCCATTCCATTTACTCTCAGGAGAACCAACAAATTGCAGGGCAAAGAGTTCTGTGACTGGAGCTGAGTTTTATTCCACTGATTCTATGGTTTATAACATAAAAATAAAATCTCAAATATATCTAATGCCTAACTTAGAGTATAAATCTCAACTCAGATTGTTAATGTTCTTAGATTTTTGAGTAAATGTAAAAGCAGAAAATGAATCTCCACCCTTTCTTCATATAATATTAAATGTCTACAGGAAAATATAAAGTTATATCAAATAAAAAACACAAAATCCAAATATATCAGTTTTTTTCCTTTTTCACTAAATGTTAGCTATTTATCTTCTGCATTTGTGGTTATTACTCTTTTCTAAGGGATTATGAATGAATTGTTTCTCCACCTTAAAGAGGGCTTTTCAAAAGCAGTGACAGTGTATTTTTCCCTTGGAGTAAATAACACGCATTTGGGATGAGTTTTGCTCATTCCACAGTGTTGAGTTCACCCCACACCTAGTGCAGTGTTCAGTATCATGAGCTAACAGCAAGGGAGCATTGGGGAGGAATGTGGTGATCAGATGAAATCACCTGAGTGTGACAAAGCACACGATATGTTACAGTTTCCGTTAGCTCATTGAAAATACCAGGAATAGGAAGCCAAAATGAGATTTCCAGACCTTTAGTTTGGCCAATTCTTAGAATATAAATTAAGGGTGGGGTGCAGATGAGAAGGAGTACTTGTCTATCAAAATAATTTTTTCAAAAGGACTGCAAATTCATCATTAGGAAAAGAGCGACTAATGACTCGCCCATCTAAAGGCTTCTCAAACCAGGGGAATAATGCTTTTAATATTTACAGCAGGATATCATCCCCTTTTCATTTCAAAATCGCGTAGCAAAGGAGTCTTTTCTTGGGCACAGAGTATTTTTCAGAAAGACTCTCAAAGCACAGTAATCTTTCTGCAGAGGAAATTATATTCTGTCTAATGTCTGTTTTTCACATCCGTAACTTGTTATAAAAAGAATACTTCTGGAATGATTTGGTGACAAATAACAGGCATATTATTGGAGAAAAGATACGCAGGTCCAAGTTTTAGTGGATAATTGAAGGGCTGATTATTCTAGAGCATAGGTAATGTTTATTACCTACAGATGGCTGGTTGCAGCTCATTTTATAATGTATTCATTCTTAATTGTGGCAGAATTTGTCCTGCTGTTTATCTGTCAAATGATTTAAAATAATGCCAAAAAGGTCTTTCTTTTGTTTCAGCCAAGGGATTAAAAATGCTCAAAAATGCTACGAGAACAATATGATTTGACTCCAACCCAATATACCCCAATTGTGGTAGAATTTTTTAAAAGGAATACAGAAAAAAATTATGTTCACTTACTCAGAGTAAGCTGGAAACTATATAATGTCACAATATATTTAGGGAAGAAACAGATGTAAGTGATATTTCTTCTTGGTAACCATCTCCTAGTTTGGCCAGATGCAAAAGCGAATTCTACTCTTGAAGCCTGATTGTCTTGAATATTGTAGGGTACAACTATCGGTGCGATTATGACTATTCAAATAAACCACAATTGTGTGTTGGTTCATTGTTTTGCCCCTGATTTTGCATGTACTTGGAATAGGTGAATGAACATCTAACTGTAACCTGGCTTTGGGACACATGCAATAATGATTAAAGCTGCAGGGTGTGGACAGTGAAGAACTTACAAGCATGAGTTTAAAGAAATGGAATCCAAAAAAAGAGATGGAATTGTTCATTTTCCTGGCAATCATGAGTTTGCTATGAGTGAAAGAAATGACCCTTAAAAGTAGTAATGCAGAAGGAGTTGACATCGAATGGAAAGATAAAGCAGAGGGAAAAGAGTAGTTTATGTTTAGCTGGTATCATAATGGGCAAAACCAAGTTTATTTTCAAATTCCATGTGACCTTAACTAATGATGGACACTGACTATCTTCAGAGCTGGTAGTTATGAGTAATTGTGACATTTTATTGAATGGATTGTCTTAGAAATTCTCTAGATTAAAAAAAGCAAAACTAACTAACAATTATAATGTTAACTTAATATTCCAAATGTAGGACTATACTTATTTCATTTGCTTTCGGTATTTGTTTTTACCTAATTTACAAACCAGAAAAGTTAAGGCATATTTGTGCCCAATGTTATTAAGCACATAATATGATAGCAGTTTATTTTATTAGAAGGGAAATTTTTGAATGAAAATTAAATTCAGGAAAAAGGAGTCAACATAATTTGGTATAAATCAACTGATGGTGCTTTGTGGTCCAATCACCCATCATCTTTTTTCAGCCTCTGTTTCTTTTTCTCCATGGGTTATACTGTCATTTTGACGTATGGGAGCTATATCCATGGATTTAGTGATATTTTTTAATAAAATCTTGACTAAAGATGCAAGTGCTTTATGAGGTTTTTACTGAGGTTTTGGGAGAAGCTCCTGAAAGAAAACACATTGAAAAAGCAAATAGCTTCTTTGGTGACTCTAAACATGGTGAATATATTCTGATACAAGACAGAAACCAAATGGAACACACCAGCTAAGGCTACTGAGATCCTTCTGAAGTGTACGGGTCAAAGTAACTGCTGGACATCCATCATTGTCAGAGTTCCCAGGAGTTAACAGGCAGCGCTTCCTGACATAGCTTTATAGCTTTGCCTTCCTTATGTTATCAGATTGTTCCCAAGGTTGAAAGAATTCTTATTATTTATCAAAAACTCCTGAGGAGGAAGTGTTTGCCTGACTGTGTACAGTGATTATTTTTTCTTGCAAATCCCATAGAACTTTCTTTTTTAATTGGATAGATGCATTTTTCATGGCAGATGAGCATATGCCATTTTTTAGTGCAGCTTCATTCTAACTTATTTTTGTTGTTATTTTGGTGTGAGGAAGATACTGTTATTTTTATTTATGGTTTGTTTGGCCTAAGAACATAACAGGTTGAAATTAAAGACCAACCATGAGTTTTATTTTCAGGAAAATCTCCTTTTCTTCAATTACCATCTATTTATCTTTCATATTTTATTCATATATGGTAAAGAACCTAGTTTAAATTTGTAGTGACAAGGCTAGAATCTTATTAAAACCCTGAACAATATTTTCCAAGTTCCACTTTATTCCATTTCTAATCATAAAATTCCAAAAATATGTGGAACTTTTCTTTGATACAAATTGAAAACCTCCATCTGGAATATGGCCTTTCATAAATACCATTTGAGTTAATTAGTGGACCTGTGTAGAAGACTTTCCCAGTGCAATTATTGTTTTATGCTAAGACAATTACTGCTTTAAATACAATTGAGAATCATATAAAATCATGCCAATGAACTTAAGAAAATCATGATTAGTTCTGTGACTAGTTAGGTAAATTGGAAATCAGTTCTAATGTTCTCTCTTCAATATATTGTATGTGTTATTAATTATGGGGTTAGAGATTTTTAAAGGACAGACACCTTTTTGAAAACTTACAGATGTTAAAATTTAGTCAACTTAGTAATCAGATATCGTAAGTAGTAAAAAGAAAGAGAAAAAACAAACAAAAATATTTACATCATTAAACAAAGAGCTTTCCTTCTAAATGCAGTTCCTGACTGTATGCTCAGAAAACATACTCCAGAGTCTGTGGAATTATGTTTGCAACATTTTAATAGTACTTATATAAGTATGGTCTTCTTTATTTAATGATGACTTATTTAGAAGGGACTTGCTACGTGCTGTGTTCTTATGCGCTAATTATGATCTTCATCTTATGGTAAAAACAAAAACTGAGGTTTAGAGATAAGACAACCAGTGTTCTTAATTTTCTCCCAGAAAATAAGTCTAGTAAGTATTGTTAAATTTAACATGTTATAAACTTGAACATTTTAATCTTTTCTCTAATTATATTTTTAATATGTCAATGTCTTAAATATTAATTTAAAAGCATTTAAATTAATCATTCACAATGGAAGGGATTTTTCTAAAATTTGATTAATGTCAGTGTTTCAGATATTTTATTTCTCACTTACGGGTTTTCAGACACTGACCACCACTTTCCTTCTATAATCTTTGTATTGTAAGAATTTGCTTATCTGATTTCTGTAGAAAGTGAACATCACATAGACGCAAATGCACCTTGAAGTCCTTTCTTTTTTGCATAACAGTTAATAATAATCACGATAATAGCATATGCTTACTGAGCTCTTAAACGTGCCAGGCACTGTGCTTCTGTTTGAATATTTTAACTCAGGTAACCATGGTGCTATAGCTACAAATAATAATTCCATTTTATAGATGCATAAAACAAGGCAAAATGAGGTAGGTGACAGCTATGTTTAACCAGCCACTACTATGTGCTGTAGCTTTGAGGGTGACTTTACTTACAGGAATGTGACTGTCAGCTCTAACCCTCATCCCAACTCCCAAACAAGTGTGCATTTCCACTATCAAGGAAATGTAAATAAGGGGAAATATACATTGTCCCTGCAAACTAAGGATTACTTGAAGGTTCTTATTTAAATATTGTTATATTTAAATACTATTAGGCACACCAGGATGGAGAGAGCCATAGGGAATTGACATGTAGACCGCTCCTGAGAAGAGCATGCTCAAGTATTCCAAGTGAATATGGAAGAAACTACAAAGCACTACAGAGGCAAACAGCTTTGCTAAGAACTGGGATACAGGGTAGATTGTCTTTAACATTGATGGATGTGGTTCTTTCTCTCATTTTCTAAGCCTGCTTGCAGGATACTGAAATGAATCATTGCAGTTTTTTCCCTTATTACTTTTATTTGAATTTGGAGTTTTTTCTTTAAGAACTAGGGAGATATAAAAAAAACCTATATTAAACAGGAGGCAGTGATAGAACTCTAATCCTGATCAACATAGAACCATAATATATAAATAAAAATGACTAGACATAGAAGGAGAATTTGGTAGCAACACAAAAGTTGGAAACATTTTGTTCAATGCTTTTTCTGTGGCTAGATATGACCATATGGTAGTTTTCATTTGTTGAGGCAGAGAATTTTTAGGTTCTAAAAAAACCAAATAAATACTCAACCTTATACCATCTACAGGAATTACATTTTAAATAAAAAGATACAAAAAGATTAAAAGTAAAATGAAGGATAAATACATACCGTGTAAAAAACAGTCAAAGAAATTTGGAGTAGGTATATTAATATTAAATAAAGCAGAATTCAGAGCTAAGAAATTCCAATGGTTATTAAGGCCATTTCCTAATGAGCAATGAGTCATTTTCTCAAAAGGAGACAAAAATTCTAAATATTTTTTTACTTAATAACACAGCTTCAAATCTGTGAAGCAGATACATGGTACATCAACACGGACACAACAAACTCCATAAATAGAAGATATTCAGTGTAATAACTTTTATTCAGTATATTAGTCAATATTATGTTTAATATATCGACATAATATTCAAGACACTTTGTAGTTCACATGGGAAAAAATAAGATAAGATCCTGACTAACAGCATACACAGAAAATGTTCCGCTTATATTAAGACCTGATTATAAAATTTGAAATTTTAAAATACTTAGAAGTTAGTGAAGTGGATATACCTACATTGAGGCCAAAATAGAAATAACAAATGTACGGCTTCACAGAGCCAATTTTGTGACCCAGTATGTCACTTCCAGTTTGGATGACTTAGTGTAGGCTAAACTGATAAAGAGACCTGCAAAATTGTAATAGTATAAACACAATAAGTTTGTTTCTCCTTCATGCAGTTTTTAAAAACAGGTATTTGTCATTAGCAGGTGGCTATCCCCTCCTTGGTGATTCAGTGACCTAGGCTCACTCTGGAAGGAATCAACTGATCTACAGGTTTATTTGTTTATTTTTTTACAGTTGTCAAGTGGACAAAAACACAAGACCATTATTCTACTTTCAATATAATATTTTGAATGTAGTTTTCAATAGTATATATCAATGTTCTACATATTGAATTTTTAAAAAATAGCTTTTTATATAATCCTTTTATGATAGTGATTACCTTTGAAGATTAATAATGAAGAATGGGACTAAGGAGCTCTTTAAAAAATGGCTTTAAGTGTGCCTGAAACATATCACTTAATTATTAAAATAAAATACACAAGTAAAATATTTAAAATTATACATTTTCTTCACATTTTCAGAGTGGTTCATTAGCTGTTCACCAAAAGCTGTGCTCTCCCTTCCTAAAAAGAGAATAATCATTGGGAAGCTGCTCTTTAGTCAAAAACAGTAAATGTAATTGCGAGTCCTCCTTTGAGTATGGATGTTCTCAAGCATTGGCTGAGTTCTATACAACGAAATGTAAGCTAAGGTGTTGTCCACACCTTCCAGAACTGCCTCCATGTTCCTTTACCCTCTGGCTGGCTGGAGTGGAGATTATCTCTGATGACACCTAGGAAACCATAGCCTGCAGACTTTCAATCAACCTATAGCCCTTAAATACAAAGGCTGCAAAAGGCTGAGCTAAGGACAGCTTCACTCTTGGAATCCTCTTAGATAAGCAAAAATACTCTTACTTTTTCTGTGATTGAGACTTCATACATTTGAGGTCTTTTTTAAAATCATTACACAACCAGTACAATGTTATAATAACTTTACCTATGACTGAAGTCTTATTAAGTATTAAAAACACAATTTTTTTTCACATAATTTGAAGTGCTTTATTCTTTTCTGAAGAATGAATAAATGAATGAATGGGAAAATTATAATGACAGTATTTCAAAGGTAAAAATTTGAGGAACATAATCTGAAAAAGGCCATGCTGCTTCCTGACATGAAAGGCAAATTGAGAAATATCTATTTAAATAGTTATTTGAAAATGGAGACAAAATTGAAAT
This sequence comes from Vicugna pacos, assembly GCF_048564905.1. Classification (NCBI taxonomy): domain Eukaryota; kingdom Metazoa; phylum Chordata; class Mammalia; order Artiodactyla; family Camelidae; genus Vicugna; species Vicugna pacos. The sequence continues at coordinate 2,949,903 of NC_133015.1, forward strand.
CGAGACCATCCCCCTTCATTATGCACAAAGAAAGAGTCTCTTTATCCTCAAGCAGTTTAGAATACAGCACAAAAACTTATAGTAAGTTTGACGCTTTCACTATTATTGTCACTTTTCTCATTTTATATAATTGTATATTCAAATTAATATTAATCATGAAATTATAAAGTTAGCTATAATTGTATTTTTCATTTGTGATGTTTATTCTCATCCTCATTAAAAAAGATTTGGATAGATAGACAGATAGACAGATAGATAGATAGGCAGACAGATATAACTGAAACTGATCTACTGAGTCTACTCTTAACCTCTTTCCCCTTTAATTAACAATCACGTTCTTTGACTTATCTCTGTTTTTATATTTGCTCTAAGACTATCACTGCCATTAGCTCTCTGGTGCCCCCTTCCATCACAGCCTGAAATGATTCTTACTAATAACTGGTATATTTTATGGTCTTACTCTTGGTAACATTGGACACTATTTATGTTCCACATTTCTTGAAGGTCATTGACATCCATGACATCATCTTATACTCATTTCCTTCTAAATTTCTAACCATTTCTTCTTGGTTTCTTTAATGGATTCTTTCCAGTACGCTTTACCACTGATATGTATCTTTTAGAATCCTACACCTAGCTATGTCCTTTATACTATAGAGGTGGACATATTTACATCCACAGTTTCAGATGATGGTTTCCAAGGTCTGTAGCTTTCAGTAGACTTTTTTCTCTCATGCTTCAGATGGTGTTTTTGCTTTCCTGTAGATCAGTCACCATCTGCATGACACCCAGATGCTTTAAACGTCTTTACTCAGCGTAGCATCCTCCTCCTCCTGAATTCCCTGTAGGTATATATATATATATATATATATATATATATATATATATATATATATATATACCAATTGTTCAGTTATCCAAGACAAAACTTTGTTGAATACCTGCCTTCTTCAAACTCGAAATGACCTGTAACAAAGTCTTATTTGCTCCTATCCCTACAGTCTCATTCTCTGTGTCTACTGAAACTGTTGCTCAAACCATAACCATCTCATCTGTATCTTTTCAACTGCCTCCTTATTAGATTCCTTCTCTCCATTCTGATGTCACTTTAATCCACATGCTGCTCTGCAGAGCATTTTTTCTGTAATGCATGCTAATCCAGGTTGTAGAATATAAATGAGATCTTGGACAAAGTAAACGACATCTCTAGGGAATTTTTTTTATCCTCTTGCTATTAAATGCTGTCTAGACTTAAAAATATAAATGATTTATTTTGTAAAGTAGTCCCTAGGAGTGATTTCCATGTGCCTCAACACAATTCTCTTCCTAAATTTCAAGTCATTTGTCTTTGGTTGCTTCTTCCTTTGTGCAGCTTTGCTGAGGCTGTGCCAGCCGACCAAGAAGCCATGGGACAGCTTTCTTGTCTTGTTGTGTGTCTCTCTGTGTCTGCTTGGGACCAAAGCTGAGTTATTTCTGTACCCATGTCTTTAAAAATCCTTCCTGTGTATAAACCCTTAAGCTACTGCCTGCAATTTCAGTCTCTCCAAGGCTGACTCTAGTTAATTTGTCCAGAAATAGAAGTAGACATTCCTTTCCCAGGCATCTGCACATAAACCACTATCTAAAAAAAAAATAAAAAACTCAACATTCATGCTAGACAGTACATGAACTTGGGGATGAGTTGAACCCAGCAATCTGTCAGATACACCTAATCCATGAATTTTACTTTAGGCTTAACTGTATATTCAGCTCTAAAAATATGACACTTACAGTACTGCTCCCTATTTTGGAAGTAAAAATATTTAAGCATGAATATGGATATAACACATAGAAAGATAAAATAGTAAGAATATAATTTTTATCTGGCTTAGTATTTTTTGACTTATGTACTGACATAATAATGGGAAAAAACATAAACATCTAAACAGATGCTGCAAAAGCTTTTAACAAAATTTGACATATATTCATGGTAAAATGACCAGAAAAACAGTGATCGAAGGGAATTTTGTCAACCTGTTAAAGAATATCTATGAAAAACCTACAGGTAAAATCACACTTAATGGAGAAAGACTGAATCCTTTCGCACTAAAATTTAAAATAAGACAAGGAAGTTTGTATTCACAACTTCTAGTCAATAGTTAACTAGAGGTTTGTATCCATGCAATAAATCAAAAAGGAAAGAAAATCATATTGGTTGGAAAGGAAAAAAATTATTTGAGGGTGACATAATTGTATAAAATTCCCCAAACCATTAAAATGACACAAAATTATTAATTTAGTAAGGTTGCAAAGTAAAAGTTTGATACACTTAAGTCTACTATTTTTCTATGTTAGCAGGTAACAAGAGAATATTAAATTTTAAAATGACATTTAAATAGAATTAAAATATGAAATGTTTAGGGATGAACTTAGCAAAATATATGCAAGACTTCTGTAATTAAATACATGAAAAATTGAAAGACGCATGAATAAACGGTGAATTATACCAAGTTTATAAATCAGAAAACACTACTTTAAAGATACCTGTGACCTTCAAGTTAATCCAAAAAGTCAACACAACATCAGTCAAAGTCCCCATAAGTGTTTCGTTTGTTGGTTTGTTTGTTTATATTGAGGTATAATTGACATATAATATCATATTACTTTCAGGTATAAATATAATTATTCAACATTTATATTTATTGCAAGATGATCGCCACAATAAATCTAGTTAATATCTACTGCCATTTGTAGTTCAATTTTTTTTCTTGTGTTGAACATTTAAAATTTAGTCTCTTAGCAATTTTCAAGTATGCAATACAGTATTATTAACTAGAGTCACCATGCTATAATTACATCCCGAAGATTCATTTAATGTTAACTAAAGTTTGTACCTTGCATGTCCTTCATCCATTTTGCCCATCCCTCATCCGCTGCCTCTGGAAACCACCAATCTAAAAGCTTGATTTTTTTTGGTTCCACATATAAATGAGATCATATGATATTTGTCTTTCTCTGTCTAACTTATTTCACTTAGCATAATGCCCTCAAGATCCAGCTATGTTGTTGCAAATGGTAAGATTTTATTCTTTTTTAATATTCATATGTAAATAATCGTATATATAATACTATTTTTCATATTCGTGTATAAAAATAATGGTATATAATCACATTTTCTTTATCTTTTCATCTATAAATGGACACCTACATTATTTCCTTATCTTGACTACTATAAAAAATGCTTCAGTGAACATGGGGATGTATATATCTTTTCAAGTTTCTATTTTTATTTGCTTTGGATGAATACCCAGAAGTGAAATTATTGGATCACATGATAGTCTGATTTTTAATTTTTTGAAGAAATTGTTTTCTGTTGTGGCTACACCAATTTACATTCCCAAAAACTGTACATAAGAGAAACCTTTTCTGCATATCCTCGTCCACAGTTGTTATTTCTTATCATTTTGAGAATAGTCATTCTAACAGATGAGGGATAGTATCTTATTGTGGTTTGGGTTTTCATTTCCCTGATGATTAGTGATGCTGAGCATCTTTTCATGGATCTGCTGGATATCTGTATGTCTTCTTTGGAAAAAATGTCTATTCAGATCTTCTGCCCATTTTTAAATCAGATTGATTTTTTGCTGTGAGTGGTATGAATTTTTATATATTTGGATATTAACCTTTTTCAGATAGATGAATTGCAAATATTTTCTCTCACTTAGTAAGTTGCCTTTTCATTACATTGATAGTTTCCTTTTCTGTGCAGAAGCCTTTAGTTTGATGTAGTCCCACTTGTTTCGTTGCTGCTGGTGGTGGTGGTTTGTTTTCTTTTGTTTTCTTTTCTTGCCTTTGCTTTTGGTGTCAGATCAAAAAAATTATCTTGACTGATGTCAAGGAACTTACCACCTATGTTTTCCACTAAGAGTTTTATGATTTCTGACTACATTCAAGTCTTTAATAAATAATTTTTGAGTTAATTTATGTGTATGGTGTAAGATGTTGGTCTTGTTTCATTCTTTTGCATATGGCCGTCTCTATAGTTTTTATGTTCTGTTTTTTCACTTTATTTGTTTTTTGTCAAAATTGTCATAGTGATTGTGAAGTTTACATAGAAAAGCAAAGAATCTGGAATAGCAGAAACTCCTTTGAAAATGAAGAACAAAATTTGAGGACTTCATTCAAAGACTTTAATAAGTTTATATTAATGAACAGAAAATGATATTGGTTTGGTAGAAGATTAGAATAGACAGAGATCAATCAAACATAAATGCTAAACATATATTATTTTTGAAGGAAAAACCCTCTTCAACTTCTGTGATGTTATTTTTGGTTGCTGTTCTTGTACTTCAGATAGAAGTGCCCCAAAGTGTGAGCCATATAAGAAAAATCAATAATTTGGATTTTTTCAAAATTTAGAAGTTTTCTCTTTAAAATAGCCCAAAAAGAAAATGAAAGTGCCTGGTACAAACTGGAAGACAATGTGTACATACATGGGATACAGAATAATGAGTTCAGTAATGAAATATAATCAAGTCAAGAAGAATGAGCAAAAGATGTGAAGAGACATTTCACACAGAAGGTATAAATATGATCAATGACCACACAAAAGGATGCTTAATAACAGGAATATGTTACAACAATTAGTTCAATAAAATATTAACCATGAAAATGCCTTAAACTTTAAAAAATGGCAATATTAAGTGTTGTCAAAAATGTGGAGCATCTGGAACTTGCTCATTGTAGGTGAGGATGTAAAAATATACAGCTACTTCAGAGAAGTGTCAGTTTCTTATAAAGCCAGGTATATACAGTTGACCCTTGAACAACACATATAACTTATTGTTGGCCTTCCATTTCTGTGCTTCCACACCCAAGAGTCAACCAACTGTCACCATACATTATTGCAGTATTTATTATTGAAAAATATACTTGTCTAAGTGGACTCACGCAATTCAAAGCAGTGTTGTTCAAGAGTCCACTGTGCTTACCATATGACACAGAATTTTACTTCAAGTTACTTACCAAAGGGAAACGAAAGCATATTTACACAAAAAAGACTTGTGTAGAGTATGTTCATAACAGCTTTAATTACAATAACCAAAATCTAGGAAAAACAAAAAGTCCATCAGTGGTGAACAGACAAGGAACTATGGTAAATTAAAACAATGGACAATTGCTCAACAATATAAAGAAAGAAATTACGGATACACAAACTATTGTGAATAGATTTCAAAACATGCCGTGAGAAAGAAGACAAACCAAAAATGTATGTACTGTATGATTCCATTTGAACGAAATTCTAGACTAGGCAAAACTAAACTTTATTTCTTAAAGCAGATCAATGGTTGCCTGAGTCTAAAAAGAAGCAAAAGGGATCTGGGGGATAAGGGAAGTGTTCTGCACTTTTGTTGTGGTGGTGCTGGCTATACAGAAGTATGTAAATGTCAGAATTCATTCTGTTGTGCACCTAGACTAGGATCTTTTGTTGCATGTGAGAAAGCAATTTTTACTCTTAAATTTATAAGTGAAGAAAAGGAAAGAGAACTAAACTTCTTGATTTATAATACTATTGGCCACCATTTATTAAGTACTTAGCATGTGCCAAACCTTTGTGTAAACACTTTAAATGCACCATCCCACTTAATCTTTGCAACATCCCTAACAGGTAGAAACGATTACTCTCCCTGCCTGAGAGATGGTGGAAATGTTTCAGGGAGCAATCCAGCCAATATTTTTCTTGAGTTTAAGAACTCAAGAATTATTTAGTATTTTTTTTAAGTTTCTAGAAAGTTAAAGAATTTCCTGTTTCTACTTTATAAATTGCTTTTTCTTGGCATTGAAATTTAGTCTAGTTCCTGTGGAGTGAAACCTTGAAAATCAATACATCTGTTTAACAGTTTACAATCTCTGGAATTCTCATTGAGGCTTTCTTCCTATAGAAAAAAAACCAGGCCAAGATGACTTCAACTATTATCAAATGTAAAATAAACCAAAAAATGGAAAAAAGTTGTCTGGTTTTGAATGTCAGTTATATGTAAATATCTATGTTATGTACGTGCAGCTCCTTTCAAGATACTAGGTAATTTTCCCATGTTTAAATGTATTTTCTTAAGGATAAACTGAAATCAGATACTTTTGAAGTATTAATAATATTCTGAAATATGAGGCTAGGAAAGTTAACAAGATTGTCACTAGCTTATATTTTGCTAAAAAAAAAATAGCATTTTGATGGTAGCACTGTTAGGTTTTTACACAGACAATATGGTATCAAAAAGGAAGTGTCCAGAGGAAATGTTTGATCTTCCTTGGTATATAGAAGAGAATTGAAATGACATTTTTCTGTAGTGCCCTCAGTGTCTTCTAAGTATTCCTTCCTTCTGCATGTCTTATGTACTCTTTCACAATTAATTTTTATTAGAAGCAGACATCAAGCATATAAATGACAATAAAATACATTTACTCCAGCAGTTTAAGATAGGTACGTAATATTTGTAAAACTTGTAACATGTCCCTGATCAAGAGGTTATCTCACAACCAGAAGTTCTATGTGCAAAATTCAGAATATCTCACCACAAATAATGAATTTCAGAGAACAAAAAAGATATGTTTTTATCTTTATGACCTCAGTTTTCTCCTGCAAAATTAGGTAAATTATGTTCCTAGATACCTTATTCAAAGAAAAAAATATAAACACACACACGCACACCCTCATATATACACATAGATACATGTACTGTACATAAGCAGGCATATATAATATGTATATTTTATTTTATGTTTCTGGTAATATTCTAACAAAACTACACTATGAGCAATGATCAAGATTGTCCCTTGAGGTTCATACCTAACAAGTCATATTTTATCACAATGAATGCTGTATTTCTAAGAAATAAGGCATTCCATTACAAAGAATTTTTTTGAACATCCTTGGTAAAGAAATATTTTTCATAGTGTATGAAGAGTTTTCTACAAATAGTAATTTTGAACATTTTTTTCCCTGTGCTGCCTGGCCGTATAACTTGCCCTGTCATTAAGCAATAGCCATGGGTCTGTGTTCAGCCACACAAGCAAACATATTCACAGAACAAAAGTAAACAAATAGCCACTTATTTCACTGCTGAAAGAGGAGAAAAGAGAATACTTGTTGAGCTTTTAAATATGGACATTGAAGAGAAATTTCTCTTTGCCTTTACTTTCTCTTAAAGCTGACAACCAAAATTCAGTATTCATCTGAACTCCTACATTCCTGGTAATAACAGGAAAACTGAATTCTACAAGTTTTGACAATCAGAGGATTTAAAAAAAAAAGCAAGTATGATGTGGTATAAACTGCCTCTTTGTGTTTGCATGCATGTGTGAAATTTGATAAATTCAACAAATTGTATCGAATGTGTACTATGTGTAAGACGTTGCGGTAGGGCCTGGGCAGAGAAAGAGAAGACTGACTTTGTTCAAACCTTCGTGTAGCTTACAGTCTACTCCCCAAAGTGCTAGGCTACTTTTATTTATTCACAAACACCCTCATTGAGTGATATCTATGATTCATACTAACTTCTAGAAACAGAGTGATGAATATTAAATGAGGTCTTCAAGGATGAATAGACAAGCAAACAATTACAGTGGTCAGTACTGTGACACGAGTGACATGTGATGATGTGTGATGATTAAGGAGTAAGCCATGGGAGAGTATAAAAAAGAAACGACCACACAATTTCCTTTAGAGGCTAGAATCAGCACAGGCTTTCCTAGATTTGTAAACATGCTTGACACCCTAGCAAAATAATTGGGCCTGAGATAAATTCATGAAAATGTACCTTTCCTAATAGATCTTCCTTCAGTGTAAGATACAGTTATGGTCCAATAAACCCATCTTCAACTGAAAATATTGTAAGCCTAGAATGCATTTAACACGCCTAATTTACCAAACGTCGTACCTTAGCCTACCCTCCCTTGAATGTGCTCAGAACACTTTCATTAGCCTGCAGCTGGGTAAAATATCTAACACAACGTTGATTTTACAATGAAATGTTGACTGTCTCATGTAATGTATTTAATGCTGTACTGAAAGTGAAACACAGAATGACTTTCTAGGTCATAAAGGTTGTAAGTGTACTGGTTGCTCACCTTAGTGACCACGTAGCTGACCAGGGGCTTCAGTGCTGCCACCCAGCGTTATGAGAGAGTCATACCACATACCACCAACTTGGGAAAAGATCAAAATGCAAAATTTGAAGTCTAGTTTCTACTGGATGCTACTGCTTTTGCACTGTCATAAAGTCAAAACATTTGAAGTCTGAAGTTTCAACTTGACATGCATATTGCAGAGTAAGCTCTCTGTCAAGTGTTGTTAGCCCTTTCAACAAATTACAAGGCAAACCGAAGCTTCAATTACTAGGTTACACAGGTTAATTTATGGGCACAGAATTAGAAATCGTGTTTATTTGTTTTTTTCAAGGCAGACTTGACAACTAAGTGGCTGTGGTTCTGGCAAGTCACTTAAACTCTGTGCTTATGTTACCCTAAATGTTGAAGAGATTCATCTATTTTACAAAGTGTACATGGTGATGGATGGGATAGATGGTAAAGGAGAAATGCAATTAGGTCCCATGGAAGAAAATGGCATGTTAAGAACAAAACTCTCTAATGCTATCATTTGGCATTACAAAGGGAGAGTGATAATAAATTTCAGCATTTTCACCTTTCAAAGGACACTTTTTTTTTTAAGCTGCCAGTGACAATGGAGGGCACTGTTCCAGGGCGACAATGAGGGAAGGTGGGAGTAAATTCTCACCAGCTCCAGACTGGATTTCAATTTTCATTTGGTAAAATAAGAGGACTGAACTCTTTTAAAGATGGTCAGGAAAAAAATATGACTGACACTCTTCCTTATCAAAAGTAGTCACTGAGCATTTTAACCACAGGGATGCGCATTAGCCCAATTCATTACTGCTCAACTGTGCATCAGGCTAGTAACAAATGCACCATTGAGTGTGAACTCCACTGTCTCCTTATACACTTTTGCAAAAGAATAATTTATGATTGCAAGTTATTGCCTTTGCTGTGTTATTTTAGGATTACCAGTGAAGGTGTATACACCCAGAATATGCAACACACACACACACACACACACAGGATTCATATTTAGATGGTCAAGTATAGAAATATAGGTTAAAAGAAAACACTTTAAGATCACATTAGAGGTCCTTGAAAGACAGAGAAGAGAGAAAACATCAAATTACTTCAGCTGATACATAGAAGAATGCGGCATTCAGCCCTGACCCAGTTTCATGTGTATGCCTCAAAAGCAGCTTTGGTGTTTCACAAAAATTGGTGAAAATCCAAAACTAATCTGTCTGCCAATCTAAGGAAGCAAATTAAGGTGGCACATTAGTAAGTGGCCTGCCATTCAGTTTTTGAAAATCAAGACTAACAGTGGATTCAACAAGTAAAAGTCACTTTTATCTTTGCCGTTACAGATATTCATGACGATGTTTATTTTGTGAACTTCACAAAATGTGAGAATGCGAGGCAGAAAGAGCCAGAGAGAGAGGGAGAGAGAGAGAGAGAGAAGGAGGCAGATTGAGAAGGAATTGATGTAGATACAATTAAGTGATTTAACCTTCCTTTCTCACTCTTTTCTAGTCATTCCACAACTCTGGCACACACGTATTGAATTTTTAGACTTCCACCCGTCTCAAGTTCTCCCAATCACTTTATCCAAAGCTGTCCTCCCAGAAGCTCTGGGATAATACATTTACAAGTTAGAGAAAATATAAATCCACATGTCACCATTCCCAGGAGATAAGTGCTTCATCACAGAAGACATTGAAGCTCATGAGAGAAATTCTTGGCACCAGCTGGGGGAGACTAAGAGGAAAGAAAAATCAGAGCAGATATCCAATGCCATAAATTCGTTGCATTTAAAATAGAAAACTTCACCTTCTATGTGTGGCTGGTATATGGTGTGTAGGTCAACTTTATAACCATAAACATCTGTAAATTTCATTTAACAATTATCTATATAACAGCACTCAGGGTAGTTTAGTTTGGAGACAGTAAGAAAGCAAAGGGTAAAATTATTTGCCTTTAAATGTGACTGATACAATCAAACAGACAGATAAAAAATATTTTAAAACTCCAACAAATGCATAACAATGAACTATTGATTAGTTACTGAATTTCTCTTTTTAGCACATACATGAGATTTTCTATGTGATAGAATATCTTTTTTTTTAATGTTTAGGCTTATAAGAACTTTATGAACTATTTTTCTGTTTACTATGTTAAAAGTAGAAAAGGTCTTGGTGATTATGGTAATAAAAATAACAATGATTTTCTCCAGCAGTGTTGGACAGCCTCTAGTAATGTGATGAATCATAAGGTGAACAAGTGAAAACACAAAGTTTTTTTTTTCCTTTAATGGGAAATGACAGATTAAACACTTTGTATTATGAAATCACAAGCAGTAACAATCCAGTGACTTTTTATTTTGTAGCATTATAGGAAGGCTTGTGGGTAAACAAATACACTAAATTAAGAAACTAAAGAACAAGATTCTAATTTAAGCTTTAGGACTTATTAAATATGTGCTCTTTGAGCCTTAGCTGCTCATCTGTAAAACTGGTAAGCATCATTGCAGCTAGGAGCGATTAAGACAACCTATGCTAAACTGCTTCACTTTCAAAATTTTATTCTAAGTACATGTTTAGTTCTTAGAAATGTATTTGTAACATGCAAAAAGTGACTCTAAAAAGAATTTTGTTTTGGGTGAGATTATTTTAATGTTAACTTTTGACACATAGCAGATGAAATAGAACCTCCTAGATATTTGAATTTTAATGGAAAAAAAAAACAAACAAAGAAACAAAGCTTTGTTTTAAATAGAAAAAAAAATCACATTAAAAAGCCTGTTCTTACCTTTTGCCTCTTGAATTCTTCTCTGAAAGCTCTTACTATGTCATCCAGGTTAAAAAGGATGAAGCATGAATATTTCCTAGGAATTCTGCACATTTTCTGTAACCAGTAATTATGCAAGTTTGCTGCTGTTGGTGGTGGTGTTGGTAGAGTGGGCATGTGTGCAAAGTGCATAAGAAGGGAAAATCTGTAAAGAATGGGGCCCCTGGACTTATGGCATACATTCTCCCCTTCTGGATCCTACGATGTTAGAGACTTGTGTGAATGGGTCAAGTCTGGAAAGTCATCTTGCAAATAGCTATTCATTCTGTATCCTCAGTACTCCCCAAAATGCACAACAATAACAGGCTTCCTTTCCAAAAATCTTTAAAAACATTTTTGATATGTGTAGCTCTTGGATAATACTGATTTATTGCTCCCTTTCTGCATTTTACTCATTTATTTTCTCTTATGTTGAAAGTGTGTGGAAGAATGGATACAATTTGAATTGCTATCTTGTGTTCCAAGAATCTGACATCAACCAAAAGACAGTGCACTTCTAACTATACTCCAGGGTGCTTCTAACATCCGATTAACCCTCAAAATCTCAGTGTAACATACTATTGAATATTTAAAATTGTGTCAACCCTTTTGGAGGGCTCCAAAGCTTTTATATTCTTTATTTTAATTAAAACATGGTGTTAGGTTTTCCCCTGAAGGTATTTCAACCTCTAGGAAAATACCATGAGCTAGGTGGGAGAACCAATAGGAGCAATCTCCTCGCTAGGCTGCCACCTTCGAACTGGGCGTGGCCAGAGTTCCCCGGAAAATCTCATGGATGCAAGTCATGGAAAGCCTCCAAGAATCTGATCTACTCCACATGAAAGCAGGTTGGAAATAACCCTTAGGGGGGAAAAAAAAGTGCAAGGCTCATGTGGGCTGGGGCCTGGATGAGACCACCAGAACTGGTGGGGGTCCAAGTCACTAAAAGAGGGCTTTTTTTTTTTTTTTTTTTTAAGGGAAGGCATTCCAAAATATGGGACCAGGGTAGGAGTCTTACTTGTCAGTAAATAAGGGTGACACTACCTGGTGGAAAGCCTGTTCAAAGTTCAGTTGAGTCTATAACTGGATGAAGAAAACCACCAGCTCTCCTGCAAGCCAATAGGTAGGAAAAAGGCTTTTCCTACTCAGACTGCTGCAAGCAGCAGTATCCACAGCAACACGGTCTTGGGAAGTGTGAAGGGCGCTCTCAGGCTGCATTTGGGGTGAGAGCATGGAAGGTCTTCATAACTTTACATATAAAAAAAGAGATTTCCTTCCTCTTGCCTTGAAAGTGTGTAAATCAAAATAGTTAGGAAGGGAGAGTCTAGCAAGAAAAGGCAATCACCAAAGGATGTTTTAAAACAAGGATTTAAAGTATTTTATGATGCTACAAAGGATCAGAGGCTTAACCCGCTTTACTTTCCCTGCTTAGTCAGGAGAATGTATAACACAAACTGAAATGAGTGAGATCTGTGCTATACTTGTATGTGAATATATGGAAAATCTGTCTCAAACATGCAAGACTTTAGCTTGATATTTTGTTAGGGGAGAAATAAGAGAACAGCCATAAAATACAATGCAGAGAACAAGAGAACTGAGACAGGAAGTATAAGAAAAAGGAGTTCCTAAAAATTTTAGAGCTCTTCTGGGATTCTGGGAAACTTTTTTTTTTTAAGTAAAACAGAGAAAAGGCAGTTCCAAGACACACTTACTTAGATCTCAAGGGACAAAATGAACTCTGCTAGTGACCAGACTTCAAGTGTATCTTCCAGGCCCTCCTTAGGTTCTAATTTAGCATTTAAGTTTGATTTAGCATACAGATTAGGTTTGTCAGATAAAATGCAGGAGTCCATTTACATTTAAATTTTGGATTTTAAAAATGTTTTTTTAAATATAAATATGTCCCCCAAAACATGAAACATACTTATACTTAAAAACAAAAAGTAGTCATTGTTTACTTGAAACTCAAATTTATCTCAGTGTTTTGTATTTTATTTGCTAAATCTGACAACTATAATAAAAATACAGTGTATCTTCTTATTTACCAAAGCTTAGCTTTTACTTGCTCAATTTGTCTCATCACTTAGCCTTATTCATACCATTTCTGTTCTACCAGAGTCATTCATTGTATCCATCAAATTGATGCTAATAATATCTATAAGTGAGTTGTATTATGAATGTCATTTAATGTGATAATTAATTTAGAGTTGCCTTCTGCTGGTCAACTGAACATACATGGGTTCCTCTTCATCATAGAATAACTTCTTGCTACAAAATATTTTTCTGAGCTCCAGAGAGAAAACTAAACACTTCAACTATTAGGGTTATGGTGGATACCATTTTAATTCATCTCCTCATTTAATTAATGCTCTGTAGACCAAGCACTTTCCTAGGTAGTGAGAATCAAAAGCAGAAGCACAAGACAAGATTCTTGTCCTTAAAGTTCTCACATTGCATTTGAGGGGAAGAGAAGTAAATAAGGAATTACAAAATTAGTTGCAATGATAGAAGTTTATACAAGTGGCAGCTAAATGAAGGAATTTCTGCTTGAAGATGTCCTTTCTGAGGCTGATAGTGAAAGATGATTAGGAGAAGTTTACACACACACACACAGAGAGAGAGAGAGAGAGAGAGAGAGAGAGAGAGAAGGCGGGGGAGGGATGTTTCCAAGGAGGAGGAGGATGAGCCAAGGACAAGAAAATGTGGAAAAGGTTGGTATGTTATATTATATAGAGGTAGCTCAGTACTAGACCAGTAATATACATGTCATTAAAATGATAAGCTGAGTGATAATTATGAAAAAAAATTTATATAAATGTCTAAAGAGTTTGGCCTTTATTTTGTAAAAGTTACAGCAGTTACTGTCTCTTAAGCAGGGGTTTACATTATTAGACACTCTGAGGGTCAAAGAGATACCTCTAGTGGTGAAGTTATAAGGCAGTGATGAGAGGGCAAAGGAACCTGACGGAGGGGGAGATGTAAACATGCTTTTTCATAACGTGAGGCCTGAAGAAACAAGGACATGGACTAAGTCAGGAAGAATAAGCAGGTCTGAGGAGCATGATGGGTTGAAGAGATATTTAGTTGGCTGTATTAATTAAATTTATTGATCAGTTCACATAACGATAGGGAGAAGCTAAGGGGAGGATGAGAGCCTTAGACGATTCTGCTGTTTTTGAGTAAATGGCCAATCCATCTAATGAGATTAGAAAGAAGGATCTATCTGGGCTAGAAGATTCATGTAATTGATAATTCATTCACAGATTCAGAGCTGTGGGGAGACAAGCTTGCCTCAGGCACAGCATTTCAAATCTATTTTTTCCTGTTGCTTGACTTTCATTGTGAATCACCAATGCAGTGATGCTGACTAGTTGCTCATAAGCTTTTTTGTCCAAGTCCATTGACACTCATCCGCTACGGGAAAGAAATTTTGTTAAGTTTATCTCCGACTTCAATTCAATATGTTTCAAATCGTAACAGGATTTTTTATAGCATTTGACAAAGTGGCTCTAAAATTGATATGGACACCATTAACCCAACAATAAGCAATATACTTCTAATAAGAAATAATGACGTGGGAAGAATTGCAGTATAATATATTAATACTTATCATGATATCATAGTGAATTTAGCAATATAAACAAGTAGGTCAATAGAGCTGAATAGAAAGCAAAGAAACATATCCGTGTATGTATAAAAACTTGACTCAAACTGAGTGGGCACTGTGCTTGTACACTTGATTTAGCCCTATAGAAAATACAAATTGATCCCTACCTCACACAATACATAAAATCAATTTCAGGTAGAATGAACACTTAAGCATTAAACACAATGCTACAGATCTTTTAGAAACCAATAAAGGAGATTATCTCTGATTTTGTGGTAAGCAGTGTTTCTTAAAGAAGACACAAAAATTGTTTATCTGAAGATACTAAACTAAACTAAGAGCAAAAGACAAACCACAAGTTGACAAATAAGAACCCAAATAATCGATAATGGCTCAAATATTGACCTTCATAAATGAGTCCTGTAATCAATAAGAAAAGTGTTATCAATACCATAAAAAAGGTGGCAAAAAATATCAATTTAGAGAAGAACAAATAATGGCAACAATTCTACTAAAAGGATGCTGAGTATTATTATTAAACAGATTGTAAGCAACTCTTTTGCTCCTCTTATGTTTGTTCTTCCCTGTTCTCCTGAGACCTTAATATAAGAGTGAGATCACTAGGCAACATTCAACCTGACTGCTGATTTTTGCTTTACTGGATGTGCACAAAGCCTTGCCTAATCAGTTGATTCATTTCCTGGGCTAGAAGGAGTAAAAATGAAGAATTAAGTAGTTAAAGGGTAACTGACTCTAACCCCCCTAGCAAACCTGCAGGCAGACCATGTGGACAAGATAGCATCCAAAGGAGAATCAGGAGAAGCCAGCGGGCCTGCACACAATAAAAATAAAATGAAATAAATCAAAGAGTTAAAAGCCCTTACCTTAATGATTAACTGAGATTGTTCCCCTTTTCCCTTTAAAAATTGTCATGGCATAGCAGAATCTTTGGAGATGATCTCTGCACATGAGTCCACCGTCTCTCCCAGATCACCAGCTTTTCTGAATAAAGCATCTTTCCTTTCCACTGACTCTTGCCTCTGGATTATTGGCTTTTGCACAGGGAGCAACTGAACCTGAGTTCAGTAGCAGGATGAATAAAAATAATATACAATAAGAAAAAGTTATACTTTCCTGCAAGAAAAAATTAAGATGTGTGACAATATCAAGTGTTTATATATGCATTATGACTATTCATATACTGCTTGGGATATGACTTGGTGAATAATTTTTTCAAAATATTTTGGCAATATGTAGTGAAGTTGCACATACACAGATTCTTAACACAACTATTCCACCCTAAGGCATATACTCTGAATGTGTACCAGGAGACATGTACAAAAGAGCTAAAGTAGTAACTTTTGTAATATTTTTTTTAACCTAGGAAAATGTCAATTACTAGTAAAATGGGTAGATAAATTGTAGTATATGCATTGAATCAAATACAACATAGTGAAAATGAATAAAATACCCAAATCATCAGGGATGAATTCTGGAATAGTATTTAACAAAGAAGGTAATGAAAGTACATATACTCCATTTACATGCATTACAAAAGAGACAAAAATATAGGATAATAGATATCTTGAGAAAGAACGGGATCCAATTAGAGTAAAATTCAGAGACCATTTAATGTACAGGCAATGTTTTATTATTTTTAAAATAAATAATACCTTAATGAATATTTATTTTACTTTTAAACATTGTTAATGATATGTATTGTTTTTATAGTGCTTCTTTCTGTAAATATAATAATTGTTGCTTCAGTTGCCATGTTGGTGATGTCTTGGATTTATGTTATGGCACTCACCTTGGTAGTCTTCTGGAAATTCTATCTGATAATTGTTATTACACATTTCAGATCCATTTGTTTCTGGCTTCCATTCTGAATCACAAAACAATTCTGATGGTGACCATCTCTAGGAATATTATGAGTCGTCTATTAGTTGTATCATTTTCTAACGAGAGATGTCTCTTCTCTTATCTAGTATTATTAATGCCACTTGACTGGCTTCTTTGCCTGCCCAACCGCAGGCTAGTTATTGTCTGGGCAAAAGATTAGTGGTTTGCTGTTTTCAGGTCATAAAGTCATTCTTTCTCCCTATAAGATGTCATGTTTCTCTGGAATAACGTATTTGTTGATATTTACCTACAACCAATTGTACACTGTCCAGTCTTTTCTTTTCCTTCACAAACATCTTTCTCTTGACTTTTAGGTCAATTGTAATCATGAAATTCCTTTCATTTTCACTCATCTTGTTGAAACTATTTTTGTCTAAACCTAGAGAATATTTCCAATCCTTAAAAGATTATTTTTTGCATCAAAAATGACATACAGCTTCTTACCATAAGCCTAATAATTTTAATCAAGTTGCCAGTGTTCTTTCTCCAAGGACAGTTAAATGAAAGCTCAATGCATTTTTCATTAAACTTAACACAGTTCAATACATGAAATTTTTAGACCAATAAAAGCTATTAATTTTTCCAGAAAATAATGAAGATATTCTTCTACCTATTAATTATATTTGAAGTCTAGACTTGACTTTAGTAGAGAAAGCCAGTAGGAAGGAATTTTTATAAAGTAGGTTGAGTGATTTCCTGCCATGTAAGGAGGCTATGCTTGTGCCAGAGTGAAAGAGGTGGGGTCTCTCCTATTCAGGATTTTACTTCCCAGTGAAAGATGCTCTGATCATGGCTCTTCTCCAGAGAAGTCCCTGTAGAGGTGGTAACTTTGACAACTAGATTCTGCTGAGCCCTTGAAACCTGAAAGTTCAATCTGTAGTACACTTCTCAACCACCATCCTGTTCTCCCACAAATCGTTCTTTAATGTCTAATTTATATGCTTTATTATTGATAACTAGAAAAATATTCACTCATTACTCATTAACTTTATTTGGATTTGTTAAAATTATAGATAAAAGAAAGGCCGAGTAAATGAAATCCAAAAACAAACACACACACACACACACAACCATACTTTGAACACAAACACTATTCAGACTGGAAGGGGGCTGGTCTCAGCCATTCAAGGAACAACACAGCAGTTAACACCAGAATGGTGAAAGATTCAACCCCTAGTTGGCCTTGAGGCTCAAGATGATGGGAGGTTTGACTTTTAGTAGACCATGAGCTTCATTATACACCCATTATAACATTAGCATGGTGAATAACATGTCCCCAGGACCCATGGCAGTCCCAAGGCTAGCCACAAAAGGTCAATGTGTGGGAAATGGCCAACTTTCTGGGAATCCCATCCCATTCCCCTGGCTAATTAGACTGGTAGTTCCACTTATTAGCATATGAAGCCACTGAGCCCATAAAAACTGGCAACAGAGCACCTTGTGGCCACCTTCTTTCTCTCTCTCCCTCTTCAGAGACAGCCCGCACTCTTGTCTATGGAGTGTGTACCTGCTTTTACTCTAATCTGAGCACCCAACCCCCATACCTTATGGCCTTTTTCTTGCCTTTCAATGTATCTCTCTAAATAAATCTACCTTAACTCAACTGTGGCTCGCTCTTGAATTCTTTCCTGCATGAAGCCAAGGACCCATGCTTGGTAGGGCACATCCCAGGGACTTAACCAAGACCTGAGACATGGCCCTCCTCATGCCCCACATCCTTTTTCCTGCATCACTACTGCTATTAGCAGCAACTTTAAATTGGCCTAATAGGAAGGCAATAAAGCTATAAAAACAAAGCATTTCCAAAACTGTATAAAAATGATTATATATGAGAATTCAGTTTCTCTTTCTTAATGTAGCTACCACTAGCAGCACTGACTCTCATAATTAACTGAAGCTTTTAAGAAAATGAAAATAGAAGATGTAATTTTTTCATATTTTATAATCACTTTGTAAAGTCATAGAAACATGCACCAAGTTTTGTTTCTTTGGCATACTCAGAATAAATACTATTTGTTAAGGTTAACAAAGCTCACACAAAAGCTGTTTCAATCCAGGACTTAACAGTGTAAACTCAGAGGCATTACCTTGTGGATTTACCTTACATTTCTGAATTGAATATGTTTGCAGTTGACTTTGATCAAAACTGAACTTGAGGCAAATCCTCCCCAGCCTGCTGAGTATCAAGTCTATCTGTAGCAGGGTGTTGCTAAATCTGCAAAGTCCTGTCTAAATCTAGGCTTAACAAGATGAAATGCCCATATTATAATCATTTTCAATTTCAATGCATGAGCTGTTCAAATCTAGTAGTATGCCCATATTATTAAATATTACTGTAAGGCTCTAAAGAATTCCTCAAAGCTAAATTATTCAAGAGGGAAAAATATATTAGAAAAGGCACTGGCTTAGAATTTAAAAACAGACTTGACCTCACGTTCTTTCTATAGCTTACCATTTGTGTGATCTGAGGCAAAGCACTTAAATTTTTTGTATTTATTTCCTAAGCCTTAAAAGAAGACAGTATTCTTTTTTTCCATTAGTACTTTGCAAATTTTTCTATGTATGATATAAAGGATTAAGCTGGAGGTAATTTGTAGGTGTTTATATGGGGCTTGGTAAAAAAAAATCTTTATATTAATTAGAATAATACAGAAGTATCAGATTCAATACTAATACTTCCAAATAGTTTCATGAACTTGAACTTGACATACAAACATGAGGGTTTTTTCCAAGTCTTAAGCTTGATTAAATTTCCGTAATAACCTTTTCAAAATATTGTTAGTTGTCATCAACATAGAATTTTTTCACAAATGGTGAAGAAATGTAAATTCATTTATAACCATTTAAAAATGTACAATTGAATTATAATTAAAGATTTGTCTTCTTGCTTATATTAATGACTATAATATTAAATTTATTGTTGTAATGTGGATATATTTTGAATATAAGCTTTTGATGTAAATAACTTCAAAGTAAGATAAAGTTTTTATTCGCAGAATTTTTTTTCACTTTCTGAGCAATTAATTATTCTGGAGCAAGTCAAGATGGCACTATTCCTTCAAGTTATCTATTGCTACATAACAAGCCATTCTTAAATTTTATGACCTGAAGCAACAATATCTGTTTAGTTTTCTCACAGATCTGAAATTTTGGCAGGGCTCAGCAGGATGGCTCATTTTGTCTCTAAGTAGTGTCAGCTGGGATAGCTTTGCTGGGATTAGAGGATCCATTTTCAGGAAGGATCATTCACACGGCTGACAGTTTGGTGCTAGCTTCTAGCTGGGAGCTTATCCATGTCCCATCAGCCAAGAGCCTTGGTTTAGTTCCATGTGGGCTTCTTCACAAGCTTCCTTAGGTTTCCCATAGCAAGGTTAGTGGATTCCAAGAGCTAACATTCCGAGAGACAGGAAAAGGAAGTTTGATCTTTTATTTCCTAGGCTCAAAAGCTGAGGATCATTTCTGTTCCAAACTATTGATGAGGCAGTTACAGAGTCATCCAGAA
Source organism: Vicugna pacos (assembly GCF_048564905.1). Taxonomy (NCBI): domain Eukaryota; kingdom Metazoa; phylum Chordata; class Mammalia; order Artiodactyla; family Camelidae; genus Vicugna; species Vicugna pacos. Next base: position 2,969,831 of record NC_133015.1, read on the forward strand.
CTAAGGAGAGGGAGCAGAGAGCCCACCTCTCAATGGGAGAAGAATCAAAGAATTTGTAGCTGTCTTCAATCTACCATAATATTTAAAGAGAGATTTGAAGGTGCCCCACCCCCGAGTTGTGCCTGTGATGTGACAGCTCTCCTTCTTATTCCTTCACCCCACCGTGGCTCTTCCTTGGGCCGTCCTCTCTGTTCTACAGACTCTGAAACCCAAACCCCTTTAGCAACATCACCAGTTCTTTGTGGACAATGGACAGCAGTGAATTCTGCGTCTGACTGTTAAAGAATAATGTCCACATAATACAGCATCTTCTTGGCCGTGATCAGCATTGGCATTAAGGATGACCAGCAAGTATTTATCCTGCTCACTGCCGGTGAAGGTTACAGAGTATCTGTCTGCCTGCACCATGCTCTGCTTTCCACAGACTACTTCTCATTGACAGAAAGCAGGTCCAGGGGTTCTGGTAAATCTAGGTCCCTTCAAGTTCACCCAAGGATAGAAAGGTTGCAACAAATTGCTGCATACTTAACACCATTTGGAGCACAACAGATATGAAACTCTGATTTACCTCCATAGAAGAATTAGTCATGATTCCTATAAGGGGTCTAGTAGATCACTGAAGATATTTAAATGGTGGTTGAATACATGGACTCCGTTTTCAGACTGTCAGAATTCAAAATCAGGTTTCATCTTTTTATAGTCATGTGACTTCATAGTAGAGTTTAAAATAGATAATATTTAGGGCTACTATAAAGAATAGACAAGATAAAGCAGATAAAAAATGTAGTACTGTGCCAGTCCAAGTATAATAGATACAAGCTTATTAGTTTAATTATAATAAACATTATAAATCACACCACAGTTTTCTATAAGCCATATCCAATCCCATGCTTTTCAGTAGTGCTTACTTTTATATTCTTCTTAAAACAAAAGTTTATAGCCTTTTACCTAATTTTATCAGTTTCTTGTTTTTACCCGCTTTGATTTACACACCATGTCCCCTTATTTCTTTCCTTTTGTTACCCCAAAAGGGGAAGGGAAATAGCCTCAGTTCTTGTCTTGTCCAAAAGAGAAGAATTCAGATGGGAGATGAAGGCGTTGTGTAGTGAAAGAATTTAAAGATTTTATTAGCAAAATGAAAGTACACCTCCAGGAGTGGAAGGCAGGCTGATCAGAGGGAGGACAGCAGTGGTCTTTGTTTGTCCCTTCTCTTATATCCTCTCTTACAGGTGGTCTCTTAATTGATGGCTCTTGCCCCAGGAGTGGAGTCATGTTTGTCCCCTTTTGCACATTCCCTGACCCATGATGCACACAGAAAAACCTATGAGGGGACTTAAACTGCAATGCTAATTATGTTACAATGAGCTATGGGTCATGTCTGGTTAGGTCTTTATCACTACCATGCAGTTGCGGCTGTCAGGTTCTAACCAGTTTCTTGCTGGCACTAATTTAGAGAAAGTAAAGCTCCTTATACTGCAGGTGGGAATATCACCATCTTCTGGACCCCTCTCCCTCTCCTTCACCTTATCTGCCCAGTGCCCCCACTCATCTAACTGCCTAACGCTTTTCATTTACATTGCTTGAAACACCTTCTACTTCAATATTGCCTATGGTACATAATAATGTCCTATAAATCTCATATACTAAAATATTAATAAAGATGCTAAGAAAAAAAAACTTAGATTTGTTAGATCTGTAAGTTGAGGCTCCAGATGCATCATTTGTTTATAGCCTTGATACCAGCTTTCAATCTACAGAACTCAACTTTTAGGAAGGATCTATTTTCTTAAAAATTAGAAAGCTCTAAAAAAAATAGAATTAAATTTCACAATTCAAAATTTCATCCAACTCATTTTTAACTGTGTAAGTTAGCCTAAGGGAAAAGTTTTAATTCAAATAACAGAGGCAATCAGTAAAGATACAGCCCCACCCCCTGCCTTTCCGCCATATACTTCTGTCAAGATTGGCATGCAGCAAAGGATTGACTTGAGATCACAATATATAGTAACATTAGCCTTTTGGGATGTCAGGAGTCACTGAGGGCCAAGGCCAAGTGTGGCAGAGAGCAGGGGGAGTGGGGAAAGCAGAGACTCAGGAAATTGGAGCAGAGTAATAGCCTCAAGAGGGTGAAATGGAGCAGGACGCTGTAGGGTCTTCCCTGGTACAGATGCTTTTGGTACCCCCATATCTTGTTTGCCTTCATTAAGCCTTCTTGACCTTCCTTGAGTTCCAAAGGGCAGATTCAAACAATTGTTAATCAGGGGATGGAGGGAATGCAGAAACAAGGTAGAGACAGTCAAGAAACAATAATGCTGCCTTGGGGCAGGGTGTTGTTTCTTCCTCAAGGGATATATGTAACAACACCTTTGAATTCTTTTGTAGGAACTAAGCCCCCAACCCCCCACATCCCTTGGAGAATGGTAACTTTAGGCTGAACACAAGATTTCTGGAACACTGCCCTGTTACCTCACCACCAGCCAATTAGGAGAAAGCCACACACCCTGCAGCCCTCACCCCAAATTCTGCATTTAAAAACTTCTTCCCATACAATGACAATTTTACCTCTTCTCTTCCAATTTGGATCCCTTTTTTTTTTCTTTTTCTTATCTAGTTGCTATGGCTAGGACTTCCAATACTATATTGAATAGAAGTGGTGAGAGTGGGCATCCTTGTCTTGTTCCAGATTTTAAGGGGAAGGCTTTCAACTTTTCACCATTGAGTGCTATGCTGGCTGTAGATTTGTCAAATAGCTTTTATTATGTTAAGATATGTCCCCTCCATACCCACTTTGATTAGAGTTTTTATCATAAATTAGTGTTGAATTTTATCAAATGCTTTTTCTGTATCTATTGAGATAATCATGTGATTTTTGTCTTTTCTTTTGTGGATGTGGTGCATCATGTTGATTTGCAGCAAAATACATAACCTGGAGATTGTCATTCAAAGTGAAATATGCCAGAAAGAGAAAGAAAAATACCACATAATATCTCTTATATATGGAATCTGAAAAATAAATAAATAAAAAAGCAAATGAACTTATTTACAAAATGGAAACAGACTCACAGACATAGAAAACAAACTTATGGTTACCAGGGTAGGAACAGGTGGAAATGGATAAATTGGGAGTTTGAGATTTGCAGATGCTAACTAATGTATATATAATAGATAAACAAGAAGTTCATACTGTATAGCACAGGGAACTATATTCAATATCTTGTAGCAATCTATGATGAAAAACAATATGAAAATGAATATTTGTATGCTCATGCATGACTGAAGCATTATGCTGTACACCAGAAATTGACATAACGTTGTAAACTGACTATGCTTCAATAAAATATATATGTAAAAACAAACAAACAAACAAAAAAACCTTCTTCCCAAAAATCAGGGAGTTCAGGTTTTTGGAGCATGAACCACCTGTTCTTTGCTTGCCCCTGCAGTAAACCTGTCTCTATTCCAATCTCTAACATTTTGGATTTTTTGGCCTCACTGTGTGTTGGGCACATAAACTTTTGTTCAGTAACAAGGGTACTGATAATGGGTCCAAATGGGGGCATAGATAGAGCCAATCTATGTGAACCAGGTAATGTTAAGGGCATTGGTTCTGATATAGAGCAGGCCCCTATGGGGTCCTCTCTGGTACAAATCCTTTCTTTGTCCCCTGTTTCTTGTTTTAAAGAACTAGGCTTCATTCAGCCTCCTTTACCTCCTCTGAGTTCCAAAGGGCAGATTCAAACAGTTGCTAATCAGGGAAGTGAAGGAATGAAGAAACAGACAGGAACAAGAAACAATAGTGCAGACTTGGGGCACTTCTCAAGGAATATACATAACAATATCTTTAAGTTCTTCCAGAACCAAGATTCCCCCAATCTCTGCCTCTTGTTTATAGAAAAGTTGAAGTCTCTCAGACATTAGATTTTTTTTTTCTTTTTCCTGGGAGACACTTGGTCCACCAGCTTGCTCTCATTCTGAGTAAAAGGAGCGTTCTTTTTTGTTACCAAGGCTATTGCCCCCAGGATCATACACCCACCTTTGTTCAAATAGAAACTGATGACACTTATCTATGTCTCAGGAAACAGCTGCAATGAAAAGAAATGAGAGTTGGTTAGAACCTGTGAAGCCCAAGGTGGTGGAGGATTTGACTCCCAGTGGACTCTGAGCCTCATTATAACATTAGCATGCTAAATGACACACCCACCAGCACCATGACAGTTGACAAGCTGATTAGCTCTAGCACACCCAGAATGAGGACAATGTAGTGGAAGTCTCCCATAAGAGTCCAGGTGGCCCGAGCCATAGCGGTACCTATCTCTAGCGCTGTGTATCTTGGCTGACAGCTCCCTGTTTGACTGCTTTTCTTGCCTTCTCCCTGCTCAAGCACTTTCTTTCCTCTTCTTCTTTTAAGAAATAAAACAGCTTTTTCTCTTGTCCTTTTGAGACAGGAAGGGGGCAAGGAACAGCCATTCAAGGACTAACACAGCAATTAACACTAGAAAGATTCAACCCCCATTTGGCCTTGAGGCTCAAGTTGGTGGGAGATTTGCCATCTAGTAGATCTTGAGCTTCATTATACGCCCATTGTAATATATTAACATGGTGAGTAACATGCCCACAGGCACCATGGCAGTCCCAAGACTAGCCACAACAGGTCAAAGAGTGGGAAATGGCCAACTGCCTGGGAATCCCAGCCCCTTCCCCAGCCTAATTAGACTGTGGCTGCCCTCTCTCTCCCCCTCTTCAGAGATGGCCTGCACTCTGGCTATGGAGTGTACACCTACTTTTACTCTAATCTGAGCACCCAACCACCATACCTCATGGCCTTTCTCTGACATTTTGATGTATCTCTAAATAAACCTACCTTTACTCAACTGTGGCTCGCTCTTGAATTCTTCCCTGCACGAAGCCAAGGACCCACACTTGGCAGGGCACGTCCCAGGGGCTCAGCCAAAGCCTGGGACATGGCCCTCCTCACATTCCACATCCATTTTTCCTGCATCATTTTTGCCTCTGCTGCAAATTCTCTCACAGCCTGCAGTGAGGACTCATACTTTGGTGGATCTATTAACTTAGGGGCTCTGTCTGCCAACACAGTTCTGGTATAAGCAGAATTGACTGCATATTTGTAGAGGTCAAAGCATCACTAGAAAGTCATACAAATCTAGTCATTTTGTGAACTTTTCCAAGGAATACATTGAAAGAAGAAAAGGTCACTTTCCCTAGAAATGGGGGTTGACAGGAAAATAGAATAAAGCAGGTTTGGGCCAGATGGCTGAGGTCCTTGATAATATTGTGTTCTCATGGTATCAGTACTTTGGAAGGAGTTAGGAGATCAATCCTAGTGTGCCAAGAGCCCATGTCAGAACTGAATCTAAGAGAAACTCTCAAGTCTGACCAGAGAATTCTGATAGTGTCCTATCTCAGTGGGTTTACTTAGATTTTTTTGGATGCACCTCTGATTTGAAGAGCAGAAATAATTTATGAATAGTCATTGTGTAAGAGTCAGCTGCCTGCTGGTGTTATTTTTCACCCCAATTAGTCTACAAACTAAAAACAAACAAACAAACAAAAATCAGGAAAAAAGGAAACTAACAAATCTTCATTGAGTAAAGAAAAAGTGATTCCAAGAAGGGAAATGTAGACACTATTACAAAGGGTATTGCATGGAATTCTGCCAAAATATGACAATATTTACTACAATACTGCATAAAAATTTTTATCAGGGTTTGATAATTAGTACTTAGTATTTGATATTTCTTCCTCATTAGATCTTTCTAGAGGATTGTCTGCTTAAATTCTCTTTTCAGAGAGATAGCTTTTGGGTTTACTCATTTGTCTAGAGTTCTGATTTTTGCTTTGATAAAAATATGTAATGTTTACATCTTCTCTATCTTTACCTGTTTTCCCTGTGATCTCTTTTGATACCTGGAAGTTATATATTAACGTTCTCTAAGTTGATTATGGATTTGTCAGTTTTCCCTTATGTATTTCAGAGTTACATTGCATTTCTCTTACATCAGTCTCAAAACTTCCTACAGAGCTCTGGGGACTTCCTTTATTGCCTTCTAATGTCTCGCCTCACAGCTGATAACTTCTCTTCCCTTAGAGCAGGGTAAGTAAACTTTTCCTACAAAGAGTTAAATAGTAAACTTGTGAGGCTGTGTGGTGGAATGACGTCTATTGCAACTACTCAAGTCTGTCTTTGTTGTATGAAAGGAGCCATAGACAATAGGTAAATGAATGAGTGTGTCTGTGTCCGAGGGAATTTTATTTACAAAAACAGGGTGCCTATGGGCCGTAGTTGTAGTTGGCTGAGCCTTGGCTTTAGAAACTAAATTCCCTCATTCTTCCTGAAAGAATTTAAAATTTTTTGTTTGTTTTCTTTCATTTTAATCCTTAGTTTCACAGTTACAGCAGGATGCATCTACAATTCTATATTTCTAATATTTCTTTCATTAATCCAGAATGTCACTCAGTGATGCTTTTCCATGCAAAGAATTTAGCTTTCATTCTAGAATCTTTTCTTTCATTAGATTGATGTATTTCTCCATCCATTCTTTCAATTCTATTCTTTTGTTTTCTATTAAAGAACAGTTGGAATTCTTGAAGATATTCATTATATTGTATAATTTTCCTATTTTATATTTATTTTTCCTTTGAGAATCAAGAAAAATAACGGATTCCTTTCTTTTATCTCATTAATCTTATATTTAACTGGGTCAAATCTACTATTCATTCCTTTAAAAAAATATTTTTTTTTACAGTAGCATAATACAAATAGCTCTATTTTCTCCACTTTTGTGTCTTTGGGTGGTTGATTTTCTGTTCATTGTGTTTGGAGTTTCACTTTCTTTGTGAAGACTAAACTAAAATGTTTATTCTTAATTACCTGTTCTATATGTAAATTATTGTACTGGCAGAACAGTGTTTGTAGTTGGAATGTATGAATGAAAATCAGAATAAGTGGGGATTCCTACTCACTATTCAGTGAAGTTTAGGTGTTCAGGACAGAGGCTTGTTTCTAACACTGGGGGAGGGCCTTGCACAACTGTGGCAAGGTGTGTAGACAGCTGTTCTGGGTGATGGGGATTTCTTTCCGTCTTGCAATCCTGTGTTACTCAGTATTCTATCACGAGTCTCTCTTTCAAGTGATCAGTCAGAATGTGTTCTGTGTCAGAATTCTGACTTCAGAGAGCCATCCTTGCGGTTTAATTTAAGATCAAATTAGAATAACATGAGCAAACACTAACACTGTACTTACTATATCCACAGCAGCATTCTAATCACTTTGCATATATTATCACCTTCAATCCTCACAATAACTCTCTATAAGAGCAACTATCATCCCTCATGTACCAAAGGGAAGCTGAAATTTATAAAGGTTTTAAAACTTGCCCAAGTTTACATAGTTACAAGTGGAAGATTTTATACTCAATCCCACATTTTGGCTGTGGCAACAGTCCTTGCTGACCAGTAGCCAAGTCGTCCTCTCACATTGTCAAGCAATAGCTGGGTTCGTTCCAGTCTATCACAAATGGCCCAGTCCTTCTCTAGCACTGGGTTGACTTGATCTTGAAATTCCATGTTTCTTCTGGAAAACTTAAATTGTTTTAGATATCTGTTCTATTGCCTTTAAAATTAATTTTTCAGTTCTGGTGAGTTTCTCTGTCAATTCATATGATTCATATTTACCTGAAATCTTCAGTATTGGATACTGCTTCTGGTTTCCTTTTATTTTTTCAGCATTTCAAATTTTAAGCTTATTTTTTTAATACTCATTTTCTTATTTTAATGAGATTTGGAATAAAAGGGGGGGTAAATGAGTTTAAACAGTCATTTTTAATCAGAAAATTTTACCTGAGATTTACAACAAAATAAAGTCCCCCCAAAATTGTGTTGGACTTTGATTTAACTATCATTAATTATATATTTACTTAGGATATACGATACTGTCTCAGAATTTTTCATTCAGGATGGGTGTGTTTGTGTGCACATGTGCACATCTGTATGAGTATCCAGCTTTTATGGTCTGTGTTCCTCAGAAGAGTTATTAGGTTATTATTGTGAAAAAAATTCTTATTTATTTTTAAACAAGAAGTATGACCTTTTACTCTTAAATACATATTTAAATCTTTCATTAAACAAATATTGAACATCTAGCAGGTTAAATATTTTTGCGTGCTAAGACTGTAACAGTGAAAATGACAGAAATTATGACCATGATGTAACTTCTAATGGAGAAATTCTATAACCTAAATTTATATGTCTAGAAATTTCCATACATCCAGATTAAACAAAATGAAAGCAATGCTTTAAAATTCAATCCTTTTAAAACCTTAACAAGTACAATATTTCCTCATTATCTAAAAATCAATTCCAGATTAGCCTTTTCAAATTTATGTAACCTTGACATTTTCTTGCATGCTTGGAGAATGGGAATTTCTTGTAAATATTTAGCAATGTAGAGTTAGAGGTGATGAATTCAAATCAATAACTATTTGCTGATTAACTGTTATGTAGTCAGTAGTCTGTCTACAAAACCATACTGGTAGATGCATTAACAATCATACAATAAATATATAGACAACACAGTTACTATAACAAGACTGTAAGTGATGAAAACACATATGTAATATAAGAATAAGAGCTCCTACAAAAGTTCAAAAATGTGTAAAGCTGTATATTAAATGGCATAATGCATAGAAGCATAAATAAAGATGTTTTAAGTATATAATGAATTAAATTTTAAATAAAACACATTTTAACAGTAACATTTATATCTTCTCATTTACTTATCCAAATATGTCTTGTATTTTCTTAACTTTTAACACACGCCTATAAGATACTATCTATTACTTAGCAAAATATTATTTTTTGTAAAAATAATAAAATTACAGTTCTTTTATTTTTAAAGTTCATAATGTCTATATGATGTCTTCTTACATTTTCTGTGATGATCTCTAAAATATAATATGGAATTTTAAATGAAAAAAATTAGAATCACATACCCATTTAGTGATGGCACAGTATATATGCTCAACTTTATCTCATTAACATGACTTTCAATGCCATTCATGTTAGCAAAACATAAAGTTAGTCTTATGTTGAACTTCCAAGGCCTGTAATAATGTCCCTGAGATATTAAAGGACTGTGAATATTGAATGTGACTCAAATGAGAGTGTTACTATGAAATTACAGATTGTGTTACTATCAGACTATTTTCTGTGTCTTCCCACTAGTGTTAGTAATACATGAGGGTGATGCTGGTTCACAGAAAAATTACTAACTCAACTATGACTACAAGCTTTCTTGAACTATTTTTCAGCTATAATAAGAAAATTTATATATGGGTACAATATGTAGTTAAATATGTTTTCTTTCAGTGTCACGAGTTTCGTTCATGCAAGAGAAAGATAAAGATCCTTTATACTCAACATCAATTGTTATCTCCAATTAAAGACTTGGTGGAGAAAATCAGTCTAAGTAGAGATGAGCTTCTTTATCCTCAAAGCCTTTTCAACATCTCCAACACAAATTCTATACCCACTAAACAGTAACTGCTCATCCTCAGGACCCCCACAATTTAGTTCCTGGTAACCTTTATTCTGCTTTCTGTCTCTATGAATTTGCATGTTCTAGATACCTCATATATATAGAATCATACAATATTTGTTCTCTGGGTCTGGCTTTTTCATATATCTTTTCAAAGTTAATCCACATTACAGCATATATCAAAATTGTATTATTTTTACAGCTCATTAGTAGTCCATTGCGTATATGCATTCCATTTCATTTATCCATTTATTGGCAGAAACAATTATCCATTGTTTCAGTCTTTCTGCTATTGTGAATCATGCTGCTATGAACATTGGTATACTGACATCTATTCTCTGCTTTGAATTCTTTTGGATATATACTTAGCAGTGGAATTTCTGGGTCGTATGATAATTCTATGCTTAACTTTTTGAAAAACTATCAAACTGTTTTCCCCAGTAGCTATACCATTTACATTTCCACTAGCAATGCAGAAGGTTTCAGTTTCTTCACATCCTCACTGATATTTGTTCTTTTCCCTTTTTTTTTTAGTAATAACCATTACAGTAGGTGTGAAATGTCATCGTACTGTGATTTTGACTTGCATTTCCTTAATAGTTAATGATTTTGAGCATATTTTCATGTACTTATTCGCCATTTGTATATCTTCTTTGGAGAAAGATTTATTCAAATCCTTTGCACATTTTTGTTGTTGGATTGTAGATATTCCTTATATAGTCAAGATATTATTCTAGATATTAATTTCTTATCAGTTACATGCTTTTAAAATCATTTTCCATTCTGAAGGTTGTTTTTCCACTTTCTTGAGAGTGTCCTTTGATGTGGACTTTTTTGAAGTCCAATTTGTCTATTCTTTTTTCTTTTCTTGCCTGTACTTTTGATGTCATATTCATGAAATAATTGTCAAATCCAATGGCATGGACATTTTCTCCAATATTTTCTTCTCAAACTTTTATAGTTTTAGCCCTTAAGTTTAGGTTTCTGATCAATTTTGAGTTAATTTTTCTATTTAGTATAAAGTTAGGGTCCAGCTTCATTCTTCTGTGTATGGATATTCCTTTTCCCCCAATTTATTTGTTTAAAAGTGCCCTTTCCTCTGAATGAATGAGTGGTCTCAGCACTCTTGTAGAAAGTCAATTGTCATATATATAAGAGTTTATTTCTGGGCTTTCTCTTATATTCCATTGGTCTATATCTGTCCATACTGTTTTAAGTATCACAGCTTTGTAGTAAGCCACAAAGTCAGGAAATGTGAGTCCTCCAACTTTATTCTCCTTTTTCAAAATTGTTGGCAATTTGAGGCTCCTTGAAGCTCCATATGAATTTTAAAATCTGTTTTGTATCTCCGTGAATAAAGCTGCTGGAATTTTCATAGGAATCACATTACTCTTGGAGATCACTCTGAATAGAAGGTGGCCCTCCATATCCACAGATTCATGGATACAGAGGGACAAATGAATTAACATCTCAACAATGTTTAAGTCTTCCTATTGTAATTTTTTTCCTCATAATGGTATTATCTGACTTGGAATCATAGAATGAGTTAGAAAGTGATTCATTTTCTTCTATTTTTTGCAACAGTTTGAGAAAAATATGTTTTAATTCTTGCTTAAATTGTTGTAGAATTTATTTGTGAGCACATCTGACCCAGAATATTTCTTTCTGGAGAGGTTCTTTACTTGTCATAGGTATAGGTTTAGATAATTTCTGTGTTTCAAGGAATTTGTCCATATCTCCTATATTACCTAACTCGGTGCATGGTAGTTTAATAATGTAGTTAGCATATAATTGTTCTCATAATTCTTTTCATTTCTGCAATGTTAGTAGTAATGTCTCCAGATTTTAATTCTGATTTTAGTCATTTGTTTCTTCTTTCTTTTAATCTTCATCAGTCTAGCTAAAACTGTGTGAAATTTGTTGATTTTTTCAAAGAACTAACTTTTAATTTCATTGATTTTCTCTATTGCTCTTCTATTTTCTATTTTATTTATCTTCACACTAATTTGTATTGTTTCTTTCCAGTGCTAGCTTTGGGTCTTTTTTTTCTGTTTTTTGTTTTGTTTTGTTTTTTGGTTTTTTTTTCCTTTGGGTCTTTTCTACTCATCTTTTTCTAGTTTCTTAAGGTGTGAGCTTAGGTGAATTTAAGATCTTTCTTTTTTAGTGTAGGCATACACAGCTATTTCAGTCTCCTTTGAGGAAGCTGCAGTAATAGAAATAAAATAAAATAAGATATTTCAAGAATTTTAAAGAAAATTCTTTTGGGGAAATTCCTCAAGGACACTGTGCAAAATCAACCTATTTGGTTTAAGAGATTTTGAAAAGTTGATTTTTCTGCTTGAATTTTCTATAAATATATAATTTTGATTCACTTTTATGACTCATGAAATTATTTTGAAAATAAAAACGGAGGTTGTTCTAAAAGCAACTGAGGAATATATTATCCTCCTCCTCCTCATTATCATCATCTTTGTCATTATATTAGCCATTTAATCAACATGTCAAAAGATGTACCCCCTTTGGACTAGGCATGCTCTAGCAATTTATCAAAGTGAGTAAATGAAAATCAAAGCTTGGATGTGCAAATCACAGAAGTTAGAGTTTGAATGGATTGAGTCATTATTGCATAATGGTGAGAAAAAACACTTATCAAAGAATGAGAGTTGATTGTTGAAGAACGATAAGTTAGGAACTAAATGGCTCATAGGGTGAATCATATTCTAGCATGTCATCTCAAGATAAATTTGAATATATTTATATTTGGAATTATAATTCATTTTATAAACTATTTGCCTCTGCTCATGATCTACAGAGGTGCTAATGCACTTTTCTGAAAAAACAAATATGATGCCGTATTGAGAAAAGGGCTTTTGGGTGCTGTCTGAGATTAGCCATCTGACCCCATAAAAAGTAAATCCTAAAATTAATTAAGGCCTAGTTGTTCTCCTTTATGACTTCAGTCATTCATCTTAACCTGTGTTTCCTTTTCCTCTGTCAGTGATGACACTTTTTTCCAAATCATTCAATGAGTCAAAGTCATAGAAGATTTATGACAGTGAAAAAGTCAGTTGTTTTTAGCTATAATCAATGTTCAAAGAACTTTCATCTATGTTTTCAAGATTAATGGTGTGATTGTTAATTAAGATTACCTAAGAGAGACAGACTGTGTCACCATCAAGAATTCTGATATTTGGCAGGTATACTAAGTCAGAAAACCTATCAGTATTATTCTGTCACCTTCCTCATTCATGATCACTTAGTGACCTCTGATATTAAAGAGTCAGTGTTTCAAATCACTACTCATCTTTTCCAGTTGCCAAGTACCTGTCTGCAAAAGAAATGTATTTTGCAAGCTAGTCATCTGTTTGTGATTTTCTTATTCAATATGACAAAGTGTCATGCTGACTCAGCGCCAATTCAGAAAGCCACTTGACATGTAAACATATCTAAATTCTCCAATCCTTGAAAACTCCACATTTTAAGGAGCAACTTCATATGCTTTTGTTACTTTGTGACCTTCAGGCAATCACATGGGGCACAGTTCCTCAATTTCTTTTTCTATAAAATGAAGGGTTTAGACTAAATAACATGTTAAACTCCTGTAGACCGTGTACACTGATGGTTCTTCTCTTTCCAGTTTCACTGAAGTTTGTTGATTTTGTCAACTAAAGGAAACTCATTAAAGCTCTAGACGAATTTTGCTTGCTGTTCACATTCATTGAGTAGACTAGTTTCTCTGGGTATATTTAGTATAGTTGAGACTTCTGCCTTTCCAATGTTGGTTGAAAACAATGTATGCTTAAATTTAGTAAAATCCAAGGCATCAGATTTACAGATCATGCTGTTCTCCTGGTACCAAAATAAGTGTTATATGGTTATTTAAAAAGAAAATTCTATAGATTATTATTTATACCCTAACTTCAGAAGACATAAAAATGCTACTTTTAATTAGGAGGCCAACATTTAACTATGGCACTGACAGGGAATAGAAGTATGGACTCTTAGAATGAGTGAAGATTTGGAATTAGAATTGAATATGAAACTCTACTTCTTAACAACTATACAAACTTCAATAATTTTGTTTTTACTTATTCTCTCTAAGCTTCAGATAACTTATTTGTAAAAATATATAACAATATGTAGCTCATAATGTTACACAATTTAAAGCAAACAATACATGTTTATCAATGAGTCTTTGGTGCAAAAATCCCATACAACTCAAAGATCACAACAGATTCAAAAAAGTTAGCCTATCTTGTTTGTGTTACTGAGGGATACAGATCATCTGTGACTCCTTTGGGCATTGCTAGGTTTCATATATCTCCTGAACCCTCAATCCTGGCCCCAGACTCATGAGTAGCCACTGCCTGGGTTGTGTTTTTCTCATGATGAGGGCATATGCAAGGGAGATGCAGTCAACCACATATACTTTTGCTGGAAGTTGGCATCATTCTTAACTGCCCACATTTTTTGGCCAAAGCAAGTTGTATGGACAAGTCCAAAGGGGCAGAGAGGAGACATCACCTACACAGCAACAAGGCAAAGGTAGAAAAGGGTTTGGTAGCAATTAGTAGTTTCTACCACAGACTACACTCTTGTTTACAGATATCTACTATTTTTTGACACACAAAAAGAGTATATTCACCCTCTTCACAAGACACCTCAAAACTGTTGTCTAATCACTGCTTCAGCCTCAAAGTCTGGGATCTTGATCTACATTGTATTCATAAGATTTGGATTCTTTTAGTTTATGTGTCTTGTACATCGAACATGCGATTTTGAACAGTGATGTAAACATCAACAAATACTCCCATTTGGAAAGGGAAGTAATAAATTGGTCCTTAGGAATTCCAAAATTCTAGAGCACTGGTTAAAATGACTTCCTACCTTGGGATGAGGAATGATCCTTGATTATACCTTTGACAGTCGCTCCCAGTTTGTTGTTCTCCATGGATTCTGCCCTCCCTCTGGGAGGTTTTTTTTGTTTGTTGGGTTGGTTTTTTTCCTGCTAGTATCTTTGCCCACCTGAAGAGAGTTTAGGAGAATATGCCCTCCTTAGTCCCTGAATGGCTTTTCCAGTCTGCTTCCTGCTGTTAGGAAGCTGGATGTTCAAGGGTTGTTTTAAATCTTATTCACAATCTCTTTTAAATCCAACCTGGTAGCACTTAAGATACTTTTGTGATCTTTCTCTATTTGATTTAAATTACCTCCATGTGCCAATAGCCATACCAATAGCTTTGAGACATCTTTATCTTTCTAGACTAAGATATATGTCTTAGAAACTTACCTAGCTTCTGTGAGACAGCACCATTGTTCTTTTTACACTGAGCCTTTTTGTCCATCCAAAATATTTTTGAAGCCATGTTTACAGACCTTATTAAAGGATTTGGAGGTTACAGTCTTGACTGAATATTTGTCCTCCAGCCACGCCATGGTTTGAATTTTGTCCTGAGACTATGTCATTGAATATTTTTCTAACTGGGAAGGAAAAATGGAAGCAGCTTTCAAGTCTGAAAAGGCTCATAAATCCTTGATTTTTCCACTGGAGCTTCTATTCCTGCTCGTAAACAAGTCAATTATTTTCTTACTAATCTCTTTCTTGTAGAAGCATATCAAGTGCAGCTAATGAGAACCAACTCATTCTCACATCTTTAAAAAAAAAAAAAGAAACTCTATGTCCAAAGCTGCAAGTTCATTAGGTATATTTTTTATCTTTCAAGTTATTACAGTTTTATCAGCATCGTACAACATTTACCTCAATGCTTACTCCAAATCTACTGACACATATTTTAGATATTTTTGTTATATATAACAAAACGTTTTGTTTGTGTGTCATTTAGATTTTGCTGGAACTGCAATCAGTTCAAATATCAGGGACTTAAAAAAAACCCAAATATTTACTTCTTGTTCAGTTTAGATGATGCTACCACTCAGCTGGGCTCCTTTCATCTTCTTACTTTAGTAACCAGGCTTATTCAGTAGTCACTACCTAGTTGATGATAGTCTTATAGTGAAGAGCAAGGGCAAGAAATTTGGGGGAAAAAAGACAAATGCTCTGTTCAATTAGCCAGAGAAAGTCACATGGTCAAATCCAAATTGATGCATTCGAAGGTATATTCCACCTACAGGAAAGCATGGTAACAGAGGCAAAAAAATAATAAATGTAAGCAACCAAAACAATGTACCACAATGGGCAATGTAAACCATATTATTAAGGGCAGAAAGTACGTGTCTAATAAAGATAGCTATTATTATATTATCATTATTACATTAAGTTTTGTTTATTGGTACAAATGTGGCATGCATACTAAATTTTTAACAATTACACAGTAATCTTCTGTGTATTATATATAAATTATCAGTAAACGTAATTTGGCATTTAATAAAACATGACTTAGAGTAATTTTATTAATGAATCTTAAGTACCTATTATCAATGTTAAGTAATTTGTAAATGAATTTACCTTCAAAGTTGTGGATCATAGAAGTAATATCTGCACTTCTTAATTTAAAGAATGGCATTCTGGTGACTGTTGATAATACTGCATTTAAAGGGAATGCAATAGAAAAAAAAAACAGTAATAACTTTAGGGTTTTACATAAGGAATTGGCACCTCTTTCCTTAAATGCATCAGTGGTCCTGAAGTTATATTTGTGTTTGAGAGATAAGCCAAATGCCATTACTTTGACCTATAGTGGGTTGTATTTTTAGAAAAGATGAAATAACCAACACTTGCATTTTTACATCTGCGATATGAACCAATAACTCCATGAAATTGGATGAGCACTAACCTTCTGTAAAAACTGATTAGTCTCATGTTCTAAGATAAAAATAATAAAATATGAAAATATTGAAAGAAAAAGATTTCCTTCTAAGTTGTGAATTAAATTTCTCTGAAGAAAATGTTGAAAGCCACACATTTACCCCAGAAGATGAAAAACTAAGTGGTGTGATTTATTGTTTTGAAGTTAGTAAAGAGAGTGCTAAAAAAAAGTTACACATTTCCTCCTAAAAACAGTTTACTCCCAGCACTTTATTTCAACCCTTTTCATCTTTATGTACAAAAAGAGCAATAACATAGAGGCTAAATGTGTCACTGGTGATCTCAACCACTCAAGAATGAAGCCCATGGGTTGATGTTGAAGTGTAGCTCACATACAAATCAATGCATTCTAAGGGTTGTTGAAACCCAGATCAAATCTGATTTTTCTGAAGCAACGTGTTCCTTCATTAGAGACATCAAACATTACAGCATCACATTATTTTCCTTAAAGAATATTTGGAGAGAAGTATGTTGGAACTTCAAAAATGAAAGTGTGCTCAGAAAATTTAATGAAAACAATTAAATCATTATCTGTCAGTATATGAATATATACTTTATAATATAAATTTTTCATTCTTATCAAAAATATTAATGAATACTGTGACGCCTCATGTTTGCCAAGTTAATTATATGTTGATAAATAGGAGACATATGCTCATTAAAAATTAAATGAGTCTATGTATACCTATGCAATACTGTATGCTGTGTTCTTTTCTAGTAGAAGATACAATAAAAATGAGGAATGATGCTATAGCTATTATGATTTTAAGAATTCTCATCCTTTGAATTTATTTTGCTTATTGTCTTATACAGAAAAATTATTGGAAAAAATGTGAAGAAACAAAGCTGAAAATTAAGATTATGCAAAATTATCCCAAGACCCAGTAAACTTGGTTAACTGTTTAATAAAACTGCAAATAATTCTGCAGTATATTTTATATACTGGCTTTTTCTTAAGAGCCAAAGTAAAATTTAGACATATTCATAGCTAAATGAAACATTTTACATTTCTAATTAAGTAGATTAAATGCATTAGTTTATTTATGATAACCACATACATAAATGACAAGGATGCTTCTTGAGAAGCCAGCAGTATGATTTAAGTTTATCAACTTCAAAATGTGGGTCTAATGAGATCTTAGGGCTTAATTTCCTCCACCCTTCATTGGCTCAAACGTATTATTCAGTGCTAAAGCCAGTTTTTAATCAGAGGGCTGGGAATGAGTCATATGCATGAGGAGCCAAGAGAGCAGAGTATGTTGTGTTTATGAGGTGGTCCTTTCCCAAGGCTTGCCTCAGTAGACTGTATCTTCATCTTGAAGATTTCATGTGATTAGGGGCGCAGCAATCTTGTGATAGGCTTTTACTTGGTTAGACACTTTGCCCTGGGAAAACCACAGAGTTGAGAGAAAAGGAGGTTTGAGAGGCATCTTTATTATACTGCTGTAAAATTTGGGAAGAAAATGTATTTCAGTAGGTGTGTTTCTTCCTTCTGGCCACTGAAACTGCAAGATGCTAAGGGGCAATGGAAAGAAGTTGAAGAAGGAAACAGAAATTCTTCAGCTGCACATTGTTTAAACAGATTCACCAGAGTAGGAGGCTAGACAGAGCTTGTGTTTGGAGAGGGAAGAAAGCCTTGCAGTTCCTCTAGAAGCAAATATTCTTCAAAATGCTATTCTACTAACTTCATATCTCTTTTACTGCAAGGGTAAAGAGTGATCAGGTCGATAAGTCCAAGGATGCTACAGGGCTGCAGAGAGGAGTAGAGCTTTAAGTGTAGAGTTTTAAAAAGTTGAAGACTGATCATGACAGGAGAATTCTAATTTTGGATTTCTCTCCTTTGCTTCATTTTCACTCTGTGTGTTGCCCAGTGTAGAAATATTTCATGAGATCTTTGGGAACTGGTCCACACTGGTAATTTCCATCTTATCTGAGTCTGACAGGTGGAGTCAGGTGATACAGCTTTATTATTTGCATTGAATTGCTCAGTATTCAAATTACTTTTCTATAGTATTGTTCTTTTGGTTGCTTGAAATAATTGCTTTGAGTAATCTTGCTTTTTTCTTCTATTATTTCTTCTCATGTTCTCATTTGAACTTTTTTGATAGATTTTATTTATTTAGAGTTTTAAGTTCACAGCAAAATTGAATGGAAAATAAAGAGTTTCTGTATGTCTTCTACCTCTGGAAGCACAGCCTCCCCTGCTATCAATATCCAACATCAGAGTGGTGCGTTTTTAACAATCAGAGAACTTATATTGGCAAGTTATTATCACGCAAAGTCCACAGTTTATATTAGGTTTACTCTTGGTGTTGTGCATTCTTTGGGTTTTGACAAATGTTAACTATTACTTTTTTTTAAAGAGTTATTTGTTTTTGGTTGAAGTACAGTCAGTATACAATGTGTCAATTTCTGGTGTACAGCATGTTTCAGTCATACATATACATACATATATTTATTTTCACATTCTTTTTAAATTTTCATTATACATTACAAGATACTGAATAGAGTTCCCTGTGCTATACAGGAGAAACTTGTTCTTTATCTATTTTATATATAGTAGTTGTTATCTGCAAATCTTGAACTCCTAATTTATCCCTTTTGACCCCCATCATAACTATGTTTATTTTCTGTGCCTGTGAATCTGTTTCTGTTTTTTGAATAAGTTCATTTATGTCTTTTTTTTAAGGTTCTACAAATAAGTGATATCAATTGGTATTTTTTCTTTCTCTTTCTGGTTTACTTCCCTTAGAACGACAATCTCCAGGTCCATCCATGTTGCTGAAAATGGCATTATTTCATTCTTTTTTATAGCTGAGTAGTATTCCATTGTGTATATATCTCACTTCTTTATCTAGTCATCTGTTGAAGGACACTTAGGTTGTTTCCATGTCCTGGCTATTGTAAACAGTGCTGCTATGAACATTGAGGTGCATGTATCTTTTCCAGTTAGAGTTCCCTCCAGACATATGACCAGGAGTGGGATTGCTGGAACATATAGTACATTTATTTTTAGTTTTTTAAGGAATCTCTATACTGTTTTTCATAATGGCTGCACCAAACTACCTTCCCAGGGGACCCCCGTCTGGAAGCGAGATCTGGAGTGCCTGAGTGAACGATCAGCCTTGTCCGCTGGGCCTGGGGACACCAAGGGCCTGGGGTCCCGCATCTCAGGAACCCACAGCCAGCACAGTGAGCTGGGCTTACTCAGATTTTGAACCCCCACCCTCACCCTGACAGCATCTGACTCTCTAGCCCGATCCAAGGAGTCTCCCGACAGAACTCTGGCCACTTTGAATTCTCTGCGAGCCTGAAGACATAACTTCCTCCGCCCACCCCAAGTCTTGGAAGAAGCAGGCCAGGGCTGTGACGAGGGCCGTGGCGAGGGAGACGGCCGTGCAGACCCTCGATCCCGCCTTCACCTGCCAGCGGACTGGGGCGGCCGGCGGGGCGGCCATCGGGCCGGCCCTGGAGGCGCCCACGTGGACCCACGCCCATCCCCACCCCCTTGTGGTCGGCGCGGTCACCAAGCAGGCGCCCACGGCGCACAGCCCGGCCGCGTGCGCGCTCGACCCCGTGCTGGAGCAGCAGCTGAGCCCGACGCAGCCGTTCATCGAGGCCAGCCGGCAGCTGCTCGCCTCCTGCGCTGCCTGGACCAGGACTCGTTCCACTTCCACACCCTGGAGGAGACTCAAAGGGTACATCACACAGCACAGGCCCGCCCCTCTGACCATGCAGGAGACCCTGGAGGAAGCGAAGGAGCTGGGAACTGCAGGAGTGTGCCTGGCACCCGAGGGGATGCACCCCAGGCTTCTGTCAATGGAACCCCGGGTGGAGTAGCCACCACTCACGGTGGGGCAGAGGATGCCAGACCTCGCGGAGCGGCGCCACCTGGCTGGGTGCTGGCCTTCCCACGAGCAGGGGCGGATGGCAGGGGTGAACAGCCCCGTTACCAATGAGGACCCAGGGCCAGGCGTCCACGCTGGGGACTCCCGTGTGAGACACCAGCGCAGAGCTTCTGACCGGACTCCGCAACTCGGACAAGGTCTGTGCTGACGATGCGCCTCCTCCCTACCCAGTCTGAGCGCTTCTGACTTAAACGCACAGAGAAAAAGATCCTTTTGAAAAAGTCTTTATTTGAAGACAAAACAGTAAAATCCACAAGAAATTGTTAAAAAAAAAAAATTCCCATCCAGGTGGGAATGTAGCTTGGTGCAGCCATTATGAAAACATTGCTGTTTAGAGTACTGTAACAACACTGATTCATATAATGTAGATATGTTAATATTCAAAATATGGTCTTGAACATGGTGATGAAAGAAATCATGGACTCTTACGGTAACTGAATGTACTATTCATGGAAAACTTTTCCTCTTGTCCTTTTTGAGGGGATATTCCTAGGGTGAGAGGGAAGGGGAAAGAAACTGGGTGAATTCTGTCAAAGGTAATGTAAGCTTTCTGTGAACACTTTCCTCGCTGGGCCAGGCTTGAATTGTGGCATTGTCTGGCCCCATGGATGCCATATAACTTATGAAAGATCTAAGATGCTGTGAACCAGAAGTCCTTTCTTCATTCCCCTTTGAGTTACCCAAGACCTGTAGGAGTGATGGTCATTGAGGGAATAAACCCTAGTATTGGTGACACCCTCTGTCTTCATTCCTTCCTTTATTCTCCTAAAATATTCTTATTCATTTTACAAAGTTCAGCTCATACATCACTCTGTTGAGGAAGTCTTCTCTTACTACTCTACCATGACGGAGTTAATCACTCCTTATTCTCTGCTTTAGACGTAATTCTCTTAGTGCACTGCATAGTCATTTCTTTGTGTACGTGAACTCTCCTATAATAATAAATTTCCTTAGTCAGAAGGAGGGGGTTCCATTCACTTCTGTATTACAGCACAAAGCACCATGTCTTGTCCACTGTAAATGCTCAATAATAATTTTTATTTGAATTAACTAATGGTTCCATTACAGCTTGTTTTTTTCACTCCCTTTAATTTAGACTTATCTTTATTTTTCCATATGGTTTTTCTATTACAGTCAATTGGATGACACAATCATTCACTGTTCAAATGGGCAAATGTGACTTTTAAATTTTCATATAAATGATCTAATATTTATCATAAGTTCTCGCTCAGTTATATAACTCAAGAAAATTAAATCTAATTCAATTCAGTTAACTTAGTCCAATTTGGTCATTAATCAGTTTATTGTGATAACCCAGAATCAGCTGCATGGCTCCACTGAACGGTAAGTCTGAGATTTTTACTATGGGTTTATTTTCAAGATAACGTTTGGTGGGGCTGTCTGGTGTGTCTTGAGCTTTCAAGACTTCAGGTTAATATGACCACACTATGACCATCTCTGCTATAGGGGAATAGTATTCTGGTCTTCTTGAATTAGGGACAAGTTTAAGCTGGTCTTATCAGTTTTCTGGGGGAGAAAATGAACTAGAATCTGCAACCATGCTCTCTGTCCAATCATCAGTGTCACCTATTAACTCCTCATTCACTTCAGCTTCATCGTTGTGACCCAAGCCCTTTGTCAGTGCCATAAAATTATAATTGTCAATAAGTTAAAAATAGGATTCTTATACACCCACCACAGATGTATGGTAAACATGTGTTTAAAATGTCTTTAACTTATGAAATGAGGGAAACAGCAAGATGGTAAATCTTATTGAAAGGAGAATTAAAGGTACAGAGTTTTATATAAACATTCACTTAAAAATGCTGAAATTTCTCTAATAGATAAAAAAATTGTACATCATCCTTCCAAGCAATGAAAGCAAAACCTCTGAGATTATCTTTTCTACTTAAATCTACAATGAAACGTATGACTTCTCACAGAGTCTGAGTCCTGGTCAAGGGTAAATAATGTAACAAGAGTGATACACCTTCAGAGAATTAAATAATCTTCCAGTGGGCATGTTACACAGTACTTCCGCATGACATGAAAAAAGGCGTGCAGTTATCCTTTTGACTTATTTTCAAGTTTTAGATCATTTCTCTTAACAGTGCTGAAGCCCTGCAAGGATTTTTGCCTCCATCATTGGATCACAGCTGAATCTCTGGATTCTTTCCACGCCATGCACAGGGTACAGGAAATCAGAAAGTATACAAGAGTCATTTCTCAGACTCACCTAACAGGATCCTAACATGTCTGAGGTTGCTGCTGCTTTTTAACATATTAGAAGTGTCTGTTTTCAATGTTTCTTCCAAAAAGATTTTTAAGAGATTGTCGTCTTTCTCTTTTAAATCTTATGGAGAACACCATGATTCTCACGTTTGATCTCTCACTCCCACTGTATCCATCTGCATGTTTCTATCATGTTATCATGCCTCTTCTGCTTTGCAGTATAAATTTGATTGTGGTTGGGAGGAAAGAGTGAAGGAAGAAAACTCGTTGAACTAGTATGTCGATTTTCTTCTATTGTGAGGCCAGGGGGATACAGCTTTTCAGCCCCTCATCATTCCTGGATAGGATGTTCTTAATATAAAATCTGTAATCTTAGTCTTGGCTATTCGTATATCAGTGAAGGAAATTGTAAATTATTATTCCTTAATTCTCATTCTCTTCCCAAACTATGTCTTTCAAGAATTTTGTTTCATGAAATGGAACAGAAATTGGCCTTGAGTCCTAAATACTTTTTTTGAAGCATACATATTGTATAAAACTTCAAACTATTACCACATGTTTGATGCTTTTATCACAAATTTGTAGCTTCTTATTCAACAAAAAGATATGTTGTGCTCTGGTCTCTCTTTAGACTTATCTCTTTTCTCATCATATTATATTCACTAAACAAATTGAGATATTTCATGTCTTTTTATGTGATTCTGACCTTTTTGCCTGAAACACTCTTCCACTAGCGTTTCTGGCTAAATCTTTGTCATCTGTCTTGTCTCAGCTTGAGAATGGCTTCCGGGATGACTCTTGTGTGCCTCTATGGCATTCTGCACTTCACACAGTGTAACATACACTATTCTTCTAGTTGTCTTTTTCTGTATAACAAACTACCTTAAAATGTAGTGTCATAACAATCTGGGGCCAGACACTGGCAAAGCATCTCTTATAACTTACTCAGTTGATCAAGTAGTCACCAAGATTCAGGAGAAGGGGACACAGACTCCCACTTCATTATGAGAAGAATATAGTTGTAACCATCTTTAGTCAGCCATCACTATATTATATGTCAACGCCTATTGACTTTTTCTGGTACCTTCTACCAGAATATAAAATATACTATTTTAGAACTCACTGTGTCTCAGCCTAGGATGTTTTCATTCATCTATCTCCAAGTTCACTGTTTCTTTTCAGGATCTTGAAATTTCTCTAGTGTAATTTTTGTTTAACCTCTCTTGAATTTGGACTTTTCCTACTAAGTGCATCTCTTCAGAGATTGTTTGTGTCTTTCAGCCCTTTCGGCTGTAATCCGGTCTTACTGTCTGGAACCCTGTACAAGGCCATGGAGGCAAAGAACACAAACACAAGACTAAAGATACCTCTAGGAACTTCTCAGTAGTCCAATTTATCAGCAATCTATTAAAATTATCATATATGCATTCCTACTGGTTTATGGCGTTAGCAACTTCTGCTCCAGGAAAGCAGACCTGAGCTGTGACTCTACATTCACTTGTCTCTCCAGATTATGGGGTGGTTGTTTGCCCTGAAAAGTCAGTTCTCTCATGCATTCAAGAAAAGACATTGATTTTTTGTTTGATCAGATCTTTCTTTCTGTAAGGATGAAATTGATGACTTCTAAGCTCTTTACACATCCAAGCTGAAACCAGAAGTCACCTCCAAATATTTGACAGTTTGAAAGTAACACTTTATTTTTAGTAATACACATATGTCTAAAATAATATTTGGAAGAATGACTGGAACAATATACATTAACTACACTAGAGTGAATACTGTTGAGGTGAAAAAAACATTTGGATGACACAGCATGAAGATGGAAAATAATAAACTGGAAGAAGACAAACCATGCTAAGTATTTTGTTCAACTATGGGCTTTAAAGAGGAACAAATAAACAATGTGAAATTATCTTTTAAGCATATCTCAGTGCTGGCTTATACATTAATTCAATGAGGTTATTAAGCACATGGAATCTTTAGGCCTCTCCTCTTTGCCATCCACAGTTTTTGCTTTCATTCAAGGGCTGGCTTGATCACTGTATTGATACAGAATGTTGCCATTATTAATCAGCAACACACACTTTCTCAGAAATGTATAGAAGACCTCCTATTTGTTTTATTGGCCAGATTTGGGCCCCAAAGAAGTACATGATGTTGAGTAATGGAGAAAGAAAAAAGGAATTTTGTATTGAACATCCCATTAGAATTAACCTCAATAATTCCCTTAGCATATGCCAAGTAACATAGACAAAAACCCAAGGAATTTATATATAAGATGCTTACCTGCATGCCCCACTCTAAATTCAAACTCAGAATGCCACGTCTGAACTCATCATCTGACTTCTTAACATGGTACCCATGATCCAGTATTTATTTGTAGTACTAATATTGTCAATTTTCCAATCTCTTATATTATAGACGGATTATTCTATACTGTCTCCACTTTTTCTCATCTTCTGTACCCCAAATATAGATATAGAGAATATGAATACATATTTAATAATACATTTAATATTATTCTTAGGAGTGTTTTTCCCTGTTTTTCTTTTCCCATTGTCTTCACATCAAATCAGTTCTGCTTTATCTCAATCATAGACCACCCTCAAAGTCTTCTAGAAGGTCCTAATTCAAATACATTTTATACTTGATTTTTCTCTTTATATCCCCTTCTCAAGAGCCTAATACAAACTCTGATTGCCACAGTAACTGGCACAAAGTTCTTCCCTAGATTTTAAACAAATTTTCTACTTTTCCTCGACATGTAATTCCACTCCATTCATGTGACTCTTACCACTGCATCTGAATACACTTACTTATTTCTATATTCTGGTCTAGGACCTTTTTTAATACTTTGTTCCCAGAACTGTAGTAGCCATGTTTTCTCTTTTATTAATCAAAAGACTATTTATTTGACAAAATAAATCCAAGTGTTACTTATTTATAAAGATTTTTTGATAGTTTGTTATCCTTGTCTGCACCCTTCACCTCCTGTTCGTTTAAATATAATTGCATTATAGTCAAGGAGAAGTATAGAGAGCAACCAATTTTTATGAATTGCAGCGCTAGAACTCACATGTTATCCTATTTAGACTTAAAAACAGTCTTAAGTGATATGATTATTTTCTATATGAACAAACTGCAAGATTGTATACCAATTAAATAGTAGAGCCAGGACTCAAATTGTAGTCTGTCCGATTCTAAAACTTTTCTTTTTACACACACTGCACAGACACACATGTACACACGTATGTCTCATCTCAGCATATTCTTCTCTGAATAAAATCTGGTGTTTGATGCAGGAAAAATAGATGTGGGGTATGAGGAGGGCCATGTCCCAGGTCTCGTTTGAGTCCCTGGGACATACCTCACCAAGTGTGGGTCCTTGGCTTTGCACAGGAAACAATTCAAGAGTGAACCACAATTGAGTAAAGGTAGATGTATTTAGAGAGATACATACTGCATAGAGTGTAGGCTGCTTCAGAAGGCAAGAGAAAGGCCACGAGGTGTGGGGGTTGGGTGCTCAGGTTAAAGTAAATGTAGGTACATGCTCCATAGACAGAGTGCAGGCCGTCTCCAAAGAGAGGGAGTGAGATGTGGCCACCATGTGCGATAATGGTAATTTTTTATGGGCTCAGTAGCTTTATATGCTAACAAGTGGGAGAACATTTTTAATTACACTGGGGAAGAGGCTGGGATTCCCAGGAATATGGCCACTGCCCACTCTTTGATTTTTTTATGGTTAGCCTTGGAGCAGTCATGGTGCCTGTGGGAGTGTCATTTACCATGTTAATATATTTCAATGAACATATAATGAAGCTCAAGTTCTTCTAGAAGTCAAATCTCCCACCTTCTTGAGCCTCAAAGCCTACTGGGAGTTGAATCTTCTGCCATTTTGGTGTTAACTGCTGTGACATTCCTTGAATGGCTGTGCCCTGCCCTATTCCCTCCTGTCTCAGTTTCACTCTTAAATGATCTCAAAACATTTGTTTTATTTCTTCAATTGGATTAAGAGGAATGATGGAAAAAGCAGTCATATATATCTGCTTTGACATCCATCAGTATTTGACAATTAGCTACTTAAAGATCTGCATTCTCTTCCAACTTGTGATTCTCTCAAGAAAATGGACCATAAATGACTACTTCCTCTGTATTCATTAGTTGTATGAATTAATTAATTAATTAATTAATTAAACAACTAATTAATCAAGGAAGAATATATTATTGGCAAAGTAGGTGACTTTAGAAAAGTGCCATTGACCCAGTATTAGCAATGAATAGCAGTTTATGATGACTTGGTAAACAGAAAGGCAGAAATCAAATCAGGCCATTTCACTTAGAAGTGAAGGGGCTTCAGATTCAAAAGGTGAAATAAAAGGACTCAGAGCTCACCGTCTCCCATGAATACATCAAAAATATATCTACATGTGGAATAATTCTTACAGAATACCTACTGAACCCTGGCAGATCTCCTACAACTGGGGCCACCAGAAAATTCTCTGCGTAACTGAGTAAGATGAAAAAAGTTAGACGCATTCTTTTTCACACTTCAAAGAGTGGTAGTAATATTTTTAAACAATATTCCCATTTTTAATATGTCCATGCACTTACCCCATTCACCTTTGTATCTCCTTTTGAATTTTGTGCTTAAAGAATATGTGACTGCTTGAGGAAAAGACAAATTATTTGATAAATCTCATGGCACGTGGTTATACTCAATTTACCAGCAGCTCACTTGAGAATATGAACCTTTTTTCTTTATTACTGCCTATCCATACAAGTAGCATGTATGGATACTCAGACTTTTTAAATCAGATTCTAAAAATGCATCAACTTATCCTATTGACCGATAAAGGTATAGCATAATATTTCTCACCCCAAATATTCAAACATAATCCCTTTGTCTCTCAAATTTTATTTTCAGAGAAAGTAGGAAACTGAAATTATTGTAAAGTCCTCTCACCCTTGGAGTTTTATTATTAAATCTTCATTTTGAATGAATAGCTGAGATGAGTTGTAGAGAATGTTTCTCTGTATGATCCAAGTCTGTTAGTCAAATATGGTGTTGCAAAATTTTAAGACTATACAGAGAAGAATAATTTTCTAAAATAAATGTACCGTCATACTAGTAATAATGTCATAAAACAAGGTTTATTGCAATAGCATGCCTAATATAATTGCATACCAAGGGAAATTAATAACTAATCTACAAAATGTGTTTTGTTTTTATTAACATAAAGAAGATTTAAAGTTGTTTTAACTTTAAGTACCACTTGTGAAGCTGACTAATAAAATAATAGAGAGATTATATAACATATTCAATCTTACTAACTCTCTTTGAGGCTCCAGGGGAACACCAATTCAGTTGTTATTTTGGAAGAAAAAAATACAATGAAAAAACCACATAAACTTTGTTTAATGTTGGAGAAAGTATCTGAATTTCCCTTTGTGGAGTTCTAGAGTCCATTAAGACTGGGAGTGATAATACTAGATTCCAGACATGGGAGGTTTTGGTCCAGGGTCTCCTGCGGGTGCGACCTCACGCATTCTGTTTCATTTGGGTTTTCTTAGGGCGCTTCTTGCTTTCAGGCAAATTTTCCATGTTTCTGCTAACTTTCCCCATTGTTTGAAAATTCCTGTATTAGAAGTAATGTTACGCTGGAATTTAATTTTATCTCCTGTGAATGAAAAATACTGCAAACCATGTCAGTAAACAAAGAATGCTGAAGCCATCAAGTCATCAGCGGCTGCCGCCACCCCCCAGTGAGGACAGGCCTGCAGCCTGGCCTCTGCAGCCACTCACAGTGGTGCCCCCTGAGGGGACTCAGAGCAAGAAAGGACAGGACACTGGCCCTAGACAGCTAGGTGCTTGTCAAAGGAATGAATTCAGTGAGCCCAAATGTCTGCTGCCTCCCATACGTAGAAAACCGCTAAATTCTTTAACTTGAGATGCCCGGTTTTCTTCAGTTAACAAGTAATCTTTCATTGTTCCAACTACCTGATCTCTGTTGTAAAGCTCCTGTATATCCTAGCTCCTCCCCTACCTTTTGGGAGCAGTCCCTCAGGGAGATCTGAGAGGCAGTCATCGCGTCAAATAAAGCATAACTCTCAACTTTTAGGCTGTGTATTTATTTCAGTCAACACTCCTTTGTGTACATATTATTATAATCCTAACTGATATTTGCATCTGAGTGAAATATATTCCAATGTGAGTAATTCTTGAAAAAAGGTTTTGGATTTGTTAATGTTGTGTTGTATTTGTAACATTTAGAAAAATGGACATCTATATACTTTTTTTTTCAAGTTACATTGGCAACACACCAAATGAGAAGGAAATCATGGTCAGCATTTAGCCTCGGGTAATCAGCAGACATATGCACATGCATTTTAGCTTATTCTGCTGATGGTATCTTACCAGGACTCACAGAGCACCATGCATATAAAATGCATGTGATTTTTAAAAATGGTGCAAAGAAAAAAAAGAATGTGAGTAAAAGCATGGAGCATTTTCTTATCAGGAGCAAGGAAATAGCAGTCTGATTAAGAAGTATGATTTAGTATACAGATGTTAGATAATCTGACTTCCTTAAAATACTTTGAAAGCTCTCTTGGATATTCCTATAATAAGACATGGATTTCAGTGACAAATATTTCTTAAAGTTTGCAATCAGTTTGTCTCAACAGGCAAAGTTTTAACAATCTTTTAATTTTCTTAAGTTCCTCAAATTGCATTTCTTCAAAATTTCCTTCCTTCTTATTGTTATAAAATATTTGCAGGATTTCAAAGTTTAGTCTCTGTTTGTTCAATACCAGTTACCAAAATTAAAGAAAGTGAAGCAAGTATAGTTTCTAAAAGCTATTATTATGTCTGTAGCCAAGATTTGGATCACTATCAAAAATTGCAATTCCAACAAACAACATTTTGTTTTTCTTTTAAAATAATTCTGCACACCACTGGGCCAATTGCTGATTTTATAAAGAATAAATGGGTAGTAACTTTAGTTTTCTTGGGAGTTTTCATATTATAAAATAGAACAGAGGTTGAAATTATCACAAAAGGTAAATTCTACAAAAGGTTGATAAAACCGTGCACTTTGTGTTCTTTCATTCACCCAGCAGTTTCATAAAGGGGGAATGTGCTATAAAAATCTTTTTCAGGTGTTCAGCCAACTCTCCATTATTCCAGCAGTGATCACCTAATCGATGGACCACTGAAAACTGCAGAAGTTGCCCTTCCCCACCAATAGTTTGACTTTTTACCCATTAGTTCCTTTAGGGAATTTACATAGCTCACTGTGTTGGTTTGTTTCTGTGTGTAAGACATGTTATAAATAAAGCAGAGAAAGATTTCTGAAACAAAACTCAAAAAGCATGAACTATAAATAAATGATTGAAAGAAATTGACTCTACTTGTTGGGCTGCCCCCCACAAGCACTTGCCCATCCTTGAGACCAAGAGAGAGCTCAGAATCAGCAGCAGAGAGCTTAATGGTTTAATGGATGGGGGGTCTTAGACCTCTGAAGCAAGGTCCTGGAGTGACAGCCCGCCATGTGTGCTGGACGGCGGGCAGGACATGGTGGCCGTTTTCACTGAGGAGAAAGCGGGAGGCAAGGGCAGATTGCCAATTATCAGTTGAGCTATTGATTTCTAGTTGGCTCATGGGTTACCAGGGGAACTAGCAGAGGGGCACACCCCTCACCACCCCTTTGATAGGCTATCATGGCGGAGGTGTCCTGATCTAAAGGTGAGAACAGTCAGTAGCTGGGGCAAGTATGGAGGAAGGTCAGCCAGGTGAGTAGGGTGTAGGTGAAGTTGGCCTGGGCTGAATAGGGAATGTACAGAGAGCAAAAGAACACCCCTCTTGGATGACCTGATCATTCAGTACCAGAAATGCAAACAGCAATTCACGATGCCTTAACGCCTTTCCCTCCCTTATATTAAGGGTATCACCGATTACCAAGCTTTTAGCTGACTTAGCTCAGAACTGTCTTCAAAAATATGTTTGCTCCCTCCATCCCTGTGACCCTAAGTAATTGGGAATTGCTTTTAGGCCCATCCAAGCTCCCAGAAGATAGCATGAAGTTTGGTTGCAGCCCACTGCTTTAGGAGGGGTGTGTGTGTGTGTGTATGCAGCACAGGTCAATTTTAATTTCCATTACCCCTGCAGAAGTTGAGTTCCACAGCTACGTTAAACTCCACGGTGTCCAGTGTTTGATGGAGATACTTACTTATCTATCTGTTGAATGTGGCTATGTCAGCTATCTTTTAACTTTCTCTTTTTAATATTTAATGTATCTTTGCTATATGTTTTCATTAGAATTTTATCAAAGCATGTATTTACTACTTACATCATCTTTGCTAACAATTTAATCCTAAGGTCTTTTTCCTAAACCATTTTATGTCTAATAAAAAAAGTCATGTCATTATTATTTAGAACATGAAAGATTTTAAGTAAAAAAGACTAACTCTTAATTACAATATTCATTTAAGCGAATATTGAAATAGAAATTTTCAGTCATTTTACCCTCCTTCTGATCTGATTCTTTGTCTTTAGCTGAGTTTCCCTGGATCTGTTTAGCTCATGCAAGGTCCAAAGGTGAATCAGAGATGTACAGAGAAATAATTTGGGTATGTCATCAATGCATCATTCCGTCCTGGAATTCCACTGCTCTCATCAGCAATCATGGTCTCCCTGGCTTCAGTTCTGTGGTTTCTCAAGACTGAACGATTACCATTTGCCTCCCGCCATCCCTGACGTGTTTTAACCAAAGCCACTGCTGTCACTGTCATGTAATGGCAATTATGTTTAGCTCAGGCTAAAAACTGCCAAGATGAGAATTTATTTGTCCTCCTTCTTCCAAGAAAGTCTGCACTCGCCACCAGAATATGTCTGTTTCTATTTACTCTAAGAACTTGACAATTGATTTATATTATATTCCTGTTTTATAGTTTTTTTCTGCAGATCTAGTGGTTACTTTTAAGGTCTGAGTCCATCACACTCATGAGTAAATGTGCTCTTCCTCTTATTTGATCTTATGTTCTGTTTTATCATAATTTTTTAAGCTCTTCATTATATTCTATTCCCCCTTCTTATTTCTCCTTTATTCTCTTAATTAAAAACTACAGATAAATTGTATATTTCTATTTTTTAGTGATAATTAATCACATATATATATAGTACAATATACAGTTGCTTAGTAATTATATTCTGCTCTTGAATATGGCAAGAATCTTTGCATGGTTTCATCAGTCACTGAATTACACAATCACATTGTTTTGAATATTGGTGTCCCTAAAATTTCTATTTCATGGTTTAAAATAGATTTTTATTATCATTTAATATTAGATGGCTTTGAGATTTATCAAAATATTGCCTACCTTTTTGTTATATTTTCTACTTTTCACCTGTGTTCATTTTCTCCCAGTAGAAGTTGATTTCTCAGGAATTATCTCACTGAGGCAGTAAATATCCTTAGTTATGCTTGTTTGTTTCTTTTCCTCACACTCAGTCTTGATGATAGTTGATCTATATAGAAGTCTAGAATGAATATTATTTTCCATAAGCTCTTCAGTGATGACAAGTTCTTTTTATATACATTTTTAATTAGAAGCAGTTGAATACCTAGCTCTGAATTCACACCACATTTTCAGCCTGCTTAGTACTGTAAGTTCCATGTTCAGAGCATCTGTTTTATGGAGATGTTTATTTTATCTTCAGGAGAGCTCTCGACTTTTATGCTTTTTTATTATTATCTTAAAACTGATAAGGGAGTTGGGGCATGACTACATAGTCCCTTCTTGACTCAAAATGATCTTTGCAAGTCTGTTTCAACCAAGGCATACAGGATCACCATGTGGAAGTTTAATGAATCAGCTTTCCTCCAAAGATTTTTAGGCTCCTCTGTCCCAGGAATTTCCTGACATTTTGGTTACTTCATTCCTTAATGAAGCTGCTCTGGACCAGTAGAAAATAAATTATTTTCCTAATTTTCCTGCCTTAATTATGCCTTTGTACCTAGTATGGCAGAGTGGGGAATGTTACTAAGAATAGAAAGGAGCAACATATATTAATGGGCTCTCCTAAGACAGACTGTAGTTAATTGGTAAGACTTTTGCCCACAGGTCCCACACCAAAGAAATCAATTATGCATTCAGGCCCAGGAGCCATCTTCCAAGGAGGTAGCTCCATTATCTCTAATATCTGAAACATCCTCAGCTAAATTGAAGAAACATAGTTATAATGGGTAGGTATATTTTATAAAATTATATGTATGTATTTTGAAGCATAAACAAGCATGAAAATGTTATATTTCATATAATTGAAGATCCTTTATAACTCAACATTTACAGAACAATATTATGACCTGGAGCAAGTTTAGATTCCTATATCATATTTAACAAATACACTTTAATGAAGGTTAATAATCAATATTACCTATCTTATTTATAATTTTATTACATATTTTTATTGAAAAATCTTTTCCTACTGTGTAATGAAAACAGCTGAAGAAAAGGAAAACATAATATTATATCCCTTATTATACCATGAAGAATGCCACCCACACCTTACTTAACATGCACATTAACACCTGCATTGGCAAAATACTGAAAAAAAAATTTGCTTTGCAAAGAAACATATTTGCAGGAGTCTTTTCTAAATATTATTTTATTTGGAGACACTTATTTTGGTGTCAAACACTACTTAAATTAAAATGTTTATTTCAATCAATATGACAAAACAAATGCTTGTTTGGGGTCCATTTAAACACACAAATGTTCTTGCAAATGTCCCCTAAGCCAGCTGCTACTAATACTCCTTTGTAAACTTTCTTTGCAAGGACTCTTGCTTCTTACTGCTTGGCTTGCTTGTTTGAATAGGTTTGTGAAATATTTATCAGGTAGACTCTTATATACATTTTCACACGCATAATATTCTTCATAGTTTTTTATTTCTGTGCATAAAAACATTTTCCTGTGTATGATTCCTGTTGACTAGTGAATGAAATTATTTAAAAATAAAATGCAAGGAAGCGAATATGTTTATCAATTACTTTTAAAAAGGAACAAAAATAAAAACTAAATCAGATTATTTACATGAGAAAGAGCAGTAAGAAGACTAGCACTTAAAATCAAGACACATCTTACCCTGTAGAAGTTGATAATCTAAGTAGCTATGTCAGAATTTGTTAACATATAAATCATGAAACTTAATATAAAAGTAAAGAGATTTAATATAGGAATTAGATAGTTAGGTAGTTAGATAATATGGGGCACTGGGCAGATAGGTGGACAGCGAGGGTGGTCTGGAAGATGGCATAATGCCTGCCTACAGCATAAGGGGTTTTACTTCTTCTAAATGAGTGCCAGCAAGAAACCAGTAAGAATCTCACAGCTGCAACTCCACGGTAGCAAGAAGGACCTAACCAGACATTATAATATAATTAGCAATGTGGTTTAGCCACCCCCATAGGTTTTTTTCTGTGTGCATCATGGGTAATGACATGCACAAAGGGGACAAACATCACTAAGCATTCCAGGGGCAAAAGCCATCCGTTAATCAAAAGACCACCTCTAAGATGTAAGATGTAAGAGGCGGGACAAACAAAGAGCACTGCTACCCTCCCTTGGATCATCCCACCTCCCATTCTTGGAGGTGAACTTTTCTTTTCCTAAATAAATCTTTTAAAATCTTCTGCTGCACAATGCACCATCTTCCGTCTGTATTTTTATCTTTCAGGTAAGCCAAGAACTGGGGTCTTTTCCCTTCCCCTTTTGGGGTAACACTTGAAAATACTTCAGAATAGCTCAGAATGAAGGTTTTAGGCTAGGCTTTCTGGACTGATTCCCAGAATAACAGCATAGAACTGCCCTTCCAAGGAAGATCCAAAAGCCAGAATACAGAAGCTGTGACCAACTCCTCACTCCAACTTCACAGGGATTCATGGGTCAGGAAATCCAATTTAATCTGCGAGATCACAAGTTCTCAGTTTCGACATTGCAAGCAAAATTTATGTTTGATGCCCACTAATCTGGGGATTGAATCTGGTTCCGTGTTACCACTGCTACTGAAATACCTCATGTGTCTGTGACAGTGCTTGTGAATAAAAACAATGAGATCTCTGAATCTACATTTTACACCTGAAGAGGAAGTAACAGCATGGCAGGAGCTAGGACAGACCATAAACTGTAAAAAGGTTTAGGAATTTTAGATTTGCAGCCTCTAAAATGTAGTAAGCCCTGAAATAAATGAGCTGGAGCTGCATTGATTGAGCCAACCTGAACTATTTGCCAGAATATTCATATAAAAACCCCGCTTGGTCAATTGCGCAACCCCAGTTTTATAACTCCGTGTGTCACCAAGTGCAAACTGGTCAGCGAATGATGCAGATTTTAATTTTAATTGTTAAGTGAGACTGCCCAGTGGATCCATCGAAATGTATTCATAAGCTGCTTTACCTTGTGGATCTAAATGGTCTCTCCTTCAGTGAGAAAATTGCTGCTTTGCACTAGATAAATTTCAATTACTTTTAATAAATACTTGATTTGAAGTTAATTACAAAATGCTTCAAACATAAGCTCAGTCAGCTTTCACAGTTGTAACTACAGTTCTTCATACAGACCCTTCAGCTGGAATACAGCCGTGCTGCGTCTGGTGCCTGGCACATGACTAAGAAATTGACAACTACAATGTTTGTTTATTTGTTTGGCTTTTATAAATACAATAAAAATTTACTGCTTATATTTTTTCGCTCGACCACCTTAATTAGATTACTTAATTTCCCATGCTGAGAAATCATTCTAGGTTTGTTACTGAGTAGTGATAGATCCAAAAACCTGACTTTGTACTCTGTGGGACCAAAACACCTGAGCTCCTACTAAAAAATGAATACCAGTAGATCCATGTATCATATTTGGGTGTATTCGGCAGCCTTTCAGCATCTAGTGGAAACATACTTATGATCTGGATTACAGTAGGCACTTCAGGGCTCAGTTAGGTCGCTAAAGCTGCTGTCTCACACTCCCAGTTCACCTGGCTCTGCCATCTACCTGCTCCTTTTCACAGAAAATCTTTATGGACCACGGAAGCCAGGTTTATACATACTACTGTATGATTTGTTAACATTCATCATAAGTAGTTCTGTTGCGTCATTTTAGACTCAGTCATATGAGGCCCTGGGGTCACTGGGGAATAGGGAAACTCCACAATTCAAATTTTGTATCTAGTTGTCTGCTTTACCAAAAAGAAAGAGGACACTAAGGTATGACTCAGTCGTGATCCATGAGCAGTGGCTAATAGTTTAGTCAGTACTCAGTGTCTTCGAAGGCATGGACCAGAAAACTGTTGCCAAGAAAGTCTGAAGAAGTTGTATGGATGAACCTCTAAAATTCAGAATGTAAAAATACTTGTGAGCCATGTTATTTATCACCAAAGGGCCCCCACTCTGGGGTTGTTCCTTACAGTCAGGTGGACAATATGTCCCACTCACAAGTGTTTGCTCAATAAACTGATTAACCAAGTGGTCATGCGAGTAGGGATGGAAATGATGCATGGATTCAACAAATATGGATATCACTGCACGACACTGGTGTAGTAATTAATATAGCTAAGTGTCCAATTGGCCAATAGCAAATTCCGATACAATGTGCCCAGATACCACTATAACTGAATGGAGAACAGCTCAAAACCTGTGTTCAGCAGGGCTCTCCTTCAAACTCTGAATGGTGGCAACTCCAGATAAGTTAGCCTATTCTGCATTAAATTATTCTTCGAATTGACAGTTGCATTTATTGCTATACTGTATATAATTTCACAACCTCCAAAGAGAAAGTATTGCACAAAAGAAACCACAATACTGAATGTTAGTAAATCCTACTTAGTAAATGTACTCTTTTTGAAGGACCTACAAGTACTATAAATTCTTATCTTTGCTTAAGACAATTAAAACTGTAAAAGTATGGATATAAAACTGAATTGTGGGGGCTGGTTCAAGATGGTTATGTAGAGAGATCCTGAGCTCACGTCTCCCCATGGACACACTGAATCTACAGCTACCTATGGACAACAAAAACCAAAACAAAACTAGCTGAGCGATTCCTACACATGGGGCAAAGAACTACATCAAAGCAGGCAGGAGAGTCTGGAAAAATTTCACCATAAACGTCCCCCCGGCAGAGTGTCCCATAATCAGGAAAGAAGCCAAAACAGAGTTCCTCCCTGAAGAAGGAAGGGCTTGATCTCCACACTGAAGACAACTTGTCACTGAGAAACAAGTCTTCAATAGCGTCTAGCTTTGAAAACCAATGGGGCTTGCATTCACTGGACACACAAGGCTACAGCAAACTGAGAAACAGGTCCTAACTGGCTCATGTGCTCAGACTTGCCCAGCCCAGGGACCAGCACAGAGACAGCCATCTGAAAAGTGGCCAAATTTTCTATGAAAAAGGCTTATTTGCTTATCTAAAACTGTCAGCTTGAGGGGCAGGCATTCAATTCAACACCCACCTAGGGGCCTGCTGGGTACCCTCCAGGGACAGAGGCTTGCAAGTGTCATAGTTGCACCCTCCCTCTGCCTTACTCCAGCCAGCCAGTGTTCTCTCCTCCATCCTCCCCCACCTACTGGGCACTATCTCTGTGCCTTCTACCTATCATGCCCCAAATGCCAGGGTCTTCCAGGAGGGAGGTTTTATATGCATCTGGTCCCCTATTTTTATGTCTGGTGCCACCCAAGGGACACACCTTGATTTGCCTGGCTCTGGTGGCCAGCAGGGCTTGTGTTCCTGTGTCCCTTAATACTGCACCAGTTAGAGAGACAGTTAGACAGCCATCTACCACCACCAGAGCACTGCACAGATAGACTGAAATGCACCTCAGTCTTTCTGTGACAATGGCCTTGTATGTTTATGCTGGAGCTTTGACCTAAGGGGGAGGCTTCTGGTTTGTCACATATAGTTGCTTATTGAGGTATTGTCAGGGAGCAGGGGCTGGTGAATACAATCTTTGTGATTTCCTTCTATCTTACTCCAGCTCACTGCTATCTTCCAGAATGGAGTTTAGGCCCTCCCATGGCCCCTCAACTTTTGTGGCTGCCTCCATGAAACACCTGTAAATTGTCTGACTCTTGTGGCCAGGTGTGCATATGCTTATAGGTCCCATAGGACAGTAACCAAGAAGAAAGAGTTCCTAACTGGCAACCACCCCCAGGGTTCAGTAAGTGGCAGCAGTGCAAAGAGACCAGCTTTTCTGTTAAGGAGGCCTATTAGTTTATCTCCATAGCTGGGACCTGAAGTGTAGGCTTCTAATGAAACTCACCTCAAAAGACTGACTGCAAACCTTTCCAGAGACTTAAGACAGTGGGTACTTTTGCTGTATCCTCTCTGTATGCTCCAGAGTAGCAGTAGCTCCCAGAAGAGAGCTTTTACTCACATCTGATGCCTTGCTTTTTATGACTGGTGCCCAGATTTTTAGGGCTGTCATGTAGGAGATGTCCCTTGATTGCTCAGCTCTGGTGTCCTGCAAGAGCTGCCTTCCTGGGTCCCATCACACTATAAAAGATGGAGAGACAGTTCTTGGCTGGTACCAGCCCAGAGCGCAGCACAGACAGCAGATGGAAACACAGCCCCAAGCTTTTGTGAAGGAGGCCTAGTTGCTTGTCCTGGAGACTTGGCCTTAGGGGCAAGCTTCCAATTGGACACGTATCTGGGGCCTGCTGAGGTGCCCTCGGGAGACGGAGGCTGTTGGATGCTGTGTTTGTAGGTTCCTTCTGCTCCCTACAGGTCACTGGTGTCTCTAAGAGCTTATGCAATCGTCTGGCGCCCTGGTTTCTGTGACTGCTTCCTGGGGGGGTCTTCTTTTAGGTTGCTTAGCTCTGGTGATTGGCAGGATGTAAGCTTGTGGTCCCACGGGAATGCATGTATTTGCACACCTTCAAAGCTGCTGTCTGATGACCTGGCTTCCAATCAACCTGAATCTAGATACTGGCTGAAATTCTCCTCTTTGGGACACTGATAGGTCTTGACACATAGTCAACTACCAAGAGCCCTAAAAATAAATTAGGGTGCTTGGACAATCACAAAGGTTTGAGAGATGACCGAGAGCTTGGACAGGGTTGAATGATAAGGTTCATCTTCTGCACAAGGCCACTTTCTCAAGACTTGAAGCAGCTGTTTTATCTTATGTGTAGAAATCAACCCAGAGTCAAGAAAAATTAAGAAACAGAGGAAAGAACAAGATAAAACCTTAGAAAATGTCCTTAATGAAATGGAGACAAGTGTTTTACCTGATAAAGAGTTCAAAATAATGATAATAACATACACCCCAGTGTTCATTGCAGCACTATTTATGTAGCCAAGACATGGACATCAACAGATGACTGGATAAAGATGTGGTACATATATACAATGGAACACTACTCAGCCATAAAAAAGAATAAAATAATGCTATTTGCAGCAATATGGATAGACCTGAAGATTGTTATTCTAAGTGAAGTGGGCCAGAAAGAGAAAGAAAAATGCCATAATACATCATTTATATGAGGAATCTAAATAATAATAATAAGGACACAAATGAACTAGTTATTATTTATAACTTAGATGATTGATTTCTTGAATATGTGTAAGCACATTTGACTGTCCTTTATGATTGGATTATTGCATTGTGTTGATTCTTATTTTGTAGTTGGCTTTATTCCTTTGATAACTATGTAAGTTTAAAAAGCTAAAGAATAAAAATGATTATATAGGAACTCACTTAGCTCAGGAGAAGAACAGATGAACACAATGAGAACTTCAAAGAAGGGATAGAAAATATAAGAAAGTATGAAATAGAAGTCACAAAGCTGGAAAACACAACCGAACTGAAAAATGCACTAGAGGATTTCAACAGCAGACCATATAAATAACAGAAAGAATCAATGAATTCCAAGACAGGGCAGGGGAACTCAGCTAATCAGATCAACAAAAAGGAAAAAGAATGAAAAAAGTGAATTTAGTTTAAGAGGCTTCTGGGACATTAAGCAGAAACAACATTTGGATTATAGGGGCCCCAGAAAGATAGAGAGAAAAGGGAAGGAAGCTTATTTAAAGAAATAATGGCTAACAACTTCCATGACCTGAGGGAGGAAACAGATACAAAAGCCTAGAGAGTTCTGAATAAAATGAACCCAAAGATATTTCCATCAAGACATGTTATAATTAAAATGTCGAAAGTTAAAGACATGGAAAGAATCTTAAAAACAGCATGAGAAAACCAACTTGTTATGTACAAGGGAAACTCCATAAAACTGTCAACAGATTTCTTTTTAGAAAAACTTTTGTAAGCCAAAAAAGAATGGCACAGTATATTTAAGGCATTGAAAGGGGAAAAAAATTTCAACCAATACCCTACCTGGTACATTTTTATCTGGAATTGAGGATAGACAGTTTTCCAGGCAACCAAAAGCTGAAGAACACTAAATCAGATTTACAAGAAATATTAAAGGATCTTGTTTAAAATGAAATGAAAAGGTGCTAATAAGTATAAGAAAACATATGAAAATATAAATCTCACTGGTAAAGGTAAATACATATTAAAACTCAAAGTAATCTAATATTATAAGGTGGTGAATTCAGCACTTATAAAGCCATTAGGACAATTAAATGGCAGAAATAATAAAAGTAAGTGTAACTATAATAATTTGTTAAAGAATGCACAAAATTTAAATCATGACATCAAAAACATAAAACATGAGAGTGGGGAGAATAAAATGAAAAGCTTTAAAATGTGTTCAAATTTTAACTATTATCAACTTAAAATAGACTGTTATAAATATGAGTTTTTGTGTGTAAACCTCATGTCAACCACCAAGCAAAAACCTTTAGAAAATTAAAAGAAAAAAAGATAAATGGAAAGGAATATAAGCATACCACTACAGAAAATCATCAAATCACAGAGGAAGAGAGAAAAAGAAGAAGAAAGGAACAGAGGACCGCAAAACAACCCCAATACAATCAACAAAATGGCAACAAGCACATAACCTATTAAGAATTATTTTAAATGCAAATGGACTAAATTCTCCAACCAAAAGACACAGAGTGGCAGGATAAAACAAGACCCACCTATGTAGTGCCTGCAAGAGACCTGCTTCAGCTGTAAGGATGGAGACAGACTGAAAGTGAATGGATGGAAAGGTATTCTCTGCAAATGAAATCCAAACATAGCAATAGATGCCTACTTCAAGAAACAAGGAAAATCTCAAAAAAAAAAAAAGACACCTAAATTTGCAACTTAAGAATCTGTTAAAAACAAAACAAAAACAAATTGAGCTCAAAGTTAAAGGAAATTACAAAGATCAGACTGGAAATAAATAAGAGACTAAAAATATAAAATATCAACAAAACTTAAGAGCTATTTTGTTGAAAAGATAAACAATACTGACAAAACTAGCTAGACTAGACTCTCCAAAGGGAAAAAATGAGAGGCGATTCAAATAAAGAAAATTAGAAATAAAACAGAAGACTTTACAACTGTTATCACAGAAATATAACAGGTCATAAGAGACTACTACAAAAAATTATACACCAAAAACCTAGAAAAAATGAATAAATTCCTAGAAATATAAAACTTACTAAGATTATATCATAAAGAATAGAATATCTGAACAGACTGATTATGAGAAGACTGAATCAGTAATCAAGCATATCTCAACAAACCAAAGTCCAGGTCTCACTGGTAAGTTGAACAAAATATTTAAAGAGGAATTAATAACAATCCTCCTCAAAACTTTCCAAAAAAATAGAAGAGGTAGAAATACTCCAAACACATTTTATAAGGCCAGCATTACCTTGATACCTTGATATCAAAATTGGATAAAGATACCACAATAAAAGACAATTACAGGCCAATATCCCAGATGATCATAGTTGCAAAAGTCCTCAACAAAATGTTAGCAAATTAAATTCAATAACACTTTGTTTCCATGTCTGGGAAATTTTATATAGTGCTACTATAAACATTGGGGTGAGTGTATCTTTTTGAATTTGAGTTCCCTCCAGATATATGTCCAAGAGTGGGATTTCTGGGTCATATAGTAACTCTATTTTTAGTTTTTTGAGGAATCTTCATACTATTTTCCATAATGGCTGCACCAAGCTACATTCCCACCAACAGTGTAGGAGGGTTAGTCATTCTAAGTGAAGTAAGCCAGAAAGAGAAAAAAAAAAAAAAACTATTATGTCACTCATATGTGGAACCTAAAAAAAAAGAGAAAAGAAAGAAAACACTAATGAACTTATCTACAAAACAGAAACAGGCCCAAAGACGTAGTAAGCAAACTTATGGTTACTGGGGTTGGGGTAAGGGAGTGAGAAGGGATAAACTGGGAGTTTGAGGTGTGTAAGTACTAACTACTATATGTGAAATAGATTTCTTCTGTATAGCACAGGGAGCTTTGTTCAGCTAGTAACCTATAATGAAAAAGATACGAAGACAATTATATGTATGTACGGCTGAAGCATTGTGTTGTGTACCAGAAACTGACACATTATTAGCTGACTACACTTTAATTTAAAAAATAAAAAAAAATTAAATTAAAAAATTAAATTCAGTAACATTAAAAGAATATGTCATGATCAGTAGAATTTATAACAGGAATGCTTAGAGAATTCAATATCTGCAAGTCAACCAAACCAACACCATGTTAGCAGAATGAAGAATAAAAAAAAATACATGTGATAACTTTGATGCATGCAGTAAAAGCATTTGACAAAATTCAACATGCACTAATGGTTAAAAAAAAAAAAAACCTCTCAACAAAGTGGATATAATGGGAAGTTGCCACAACACAATAAAGACCAAAAATGACAAGCCCACAGATAACATCATACTCAGTATCAAGAAGCTGACTGTTTTTCCTCCAAGATCAGGAGCAAGACAAGGATACTCACTTTCTCCTTTTA
The DNA here is from genome assembly GCF_048564905.1 of Vicugna pacos. Taxonomy (NCBI): domain Eukaryota; kingdom Metazoa; phylum Chordata; class Mammalia; order Artiodactyla; family Camelidae; genus Vicugna; species Vicugna pacos. The sequence continues at coordinate 3,012,279 of NC_133015.1, forward strand.
TTCATCATAGTACTGGATGCCCTTGCCAGAGCAATTAGGCAAGGAAAATAAATAGAAGTCATCCAAATTGGAAAGGAAGAAGCAAAACTGTCACTATTTGAAGGTGACATGCTACTATATATAGAAAACCCTGAAAACACCATAAAAACTCATTAGTTTAAACAACAAATTCAGTAAAGTTGCAGGATACAAAATCTATAAACATAAATCTGTCACATTTTTATACACTAGTAACAAACTATCAAAAAGAAAAATTAAGAAAATAATTCCATTTGCTACTGGATCAAAAAGGAATAAAATATGTAGAAATTAACTTAATCAAGGAGGTAAAAAACTTTTACACTCTGACTCTGAAAACTCTAAGACACTGAGGAAAGAAATTGAAGAATGCACAAATAAATGGAAAGACATTTCATTTTCATTTGTTTGGAACAAACAATATTATTAAAATGTCTATACTACTTAAAGCAATCTACAGATTCAATGCAATTCTTATCAAAATATAAATGAAAATTTTCACAAAATTAGAACAATGAAACCTATATTTTGTGTGGAATCACAAAAGACCCCAAATAGTCAAAATCATCTTAATAAAGAACAAAAATGGAGGCGATATCACAGTCCCAGGCTTGAAACTATGCTACAAAGCTAGAGTAATCAATATGGTATCTGACTGGCACAATAATGGACACGTAAATCAATGGGAAAAAATAGAGACCCCAGAAATGAATTCACTCCTCATATAGTCAATTAATCTAGGAAAAAGTAGGCAAGAATATATAATGGGGAAAATAGTTTATTCAGTAAATAGTGTTGGGAAAACTGGACAACTACATGCAAAAGAATAAAAACTGGACCACTTTTTTTTTTACATTATATACAACAATAAACTCCAAATGAACTAAAGACTTAAATATAAGACTTGAAACCGTAAAATTCCTAGAAGAAACCATAGCATAGCACTATGCTCTTTGACATTGGTTTTAGCAGCATCTTTTGGATATTTCTCTTCAGGCAAGTGCCACAAAAGTAAAAATAAACAAACAAGACCTCATCAAATGAAAAAGCTCTTACACAGTGAAGGAAACCACTAACAAAATGAAAAGGCAACACAATGAATGGGAGAAGATATTTGCGAATAACATATCCAATAAGACACTGATAGCCAATATATATATTAAAAAACTCATACAATTCATCAATAAACACCCCAATTAAAAAATGGGCAGAGGACCTGAATAGATATTTTTTCAAAGAAGACATACAGAAAGTCAACAGACACTTGAAAAGATGCCCAATATCTTAATCACCAGGGAAATACAAATCAAAACCACAATGAGATATCATCTCAGACTTGTCAGAATAGCTATTATTGAAAAGACAAGAAACACCGAGTGTTGGCAAGAATGTCAAGAACAGGGGACTCTGGTGCTGTATTGGTGGGAATGCAAATTGTTGAAATCACTATAGAAACAGTAAGGAAGTTCCTCAAAATATTAATAATGGAACTACCATATGATCAGCAATTCCTCTTCTGGGTATTTATCTAATTAAAACACCAATTGAAAAAGACCTATGCACTCCCATGTTTGTTGCAGCATTATTTACAATAGCCAAGACATGAAAGTAACCTAATTGCCCACCAATGGTGGACATTTTCTTTATATAAAATACAAATAAATTTTATATCATATGTATTTGTATTCTTTATACTAAATATAAATAATAGGGGAATAGTAAATTCAGCCATAAAAAGAAAATCTTGCCAATTGCAACATAGATGCGACTTATGCTTAAATGAAATAATTCAGAGAATGAGAAATACCATATGATTTCACTTATATGTGGAATGTAAAAAAAAAGAAAACAAATAGAGTAACAACAACAACAATAAAAAACAATCTCATGATTACAGATAACAGATTGGGGGTTGCTAGAGTTTGGGAGTGTGAGGTAGACAAAATGAGTAAAGAGAATTAAGAAGTACAATCTTCCAGCTATAAAATAATTATCATGAAAGTGTAATATACTACAAGGTGACTACAGTTAATATTGTACTGTATATTTGTAAGTTACAAGGGAGTACATCTTAAAAGTTCCCATCACAAGAAAAAATTTTTGTAACTATATATTGTGATGGATGTTAACTAGACTTACTACAATGATCATTCACAATATACACAAATATTGGGTCATTATGTTGTCTGAAACTAAAATAGTGTTATATGTCAATTATAACTCAATAAAAATGAACTGTGGGTTTGTCCACTGCTCTTTGAGGAAAGAGAATGTGCCTTTCTCGTCATCTACAAGTGAGATGCATTTAGTCCTCATTCAATAAATTCAATTTACAACAGCTAGAGTACATCTTCTGGGTTTGACCTTGGATCTGTTGCAGTTTATACTTGGAGAAGGAAACTTCAGTTCATCATCTATATAGTGGGGCAAATAATGATTATCTCACAAATTTTTTTTGTAAAGGGTTATCTGGATAGCCGAAAGAAAATTTTCTAAGGCTTTGTCTTGTACATATATTTTCTCTCTCTAAATGTATCGATAATTCTTTTGTACTTATCAAAGTTTATTTTATCTATGTGTTAAATTTAAAAATTGTACTAGTGCATTGGGATAATTTGTAGACTCCTAAACCAGTGCTCTGAATGCAGCTAGAACAAGCTTTCCAAACACAAGCATCACAGCCACCACCACCACCACCAGTGTCACCCCTCTGTGCTTTGGTGTCCACGTCTTCTTATAGCAAACTGCTTACATTGCCTCTCAGTGCAGCTTTACACTAACTACTTGTTGGTAGCTGCAGGTAAGAATTTCCAGTTTAAATTTTACTTCAAATCCCCAACAACTATGAAAAGATATTTTTAGGGTGTGCCTTCTAGTACATTGCTACCTACATTTGAGATATGTTCAAAAGACTGTTACAGCTTCTGTTTTTATTGAACGATATTACAGTTCTCTTTTTTTGCAGGGGAATAATTTCAGTCAATACAATTTCTATACAACTCTAGCTCAGATTTTTTTGTGATTGTCATAAATAAGAAATATTTTAAAAAATGAATAGTTGAGTCTTCTGATGGGAACTGTCTATTACCTCTCTGCCATTCGTGGAAATTCGTTAACTACCCCAGTTCATCTGAGATAATCATGCAGAAAACCTTGAGATATTTTTGCACTTACTAAATGAATTTAAGTTACTCCCTAGTTGTGTACTAATTACACTTGGCATTTCTTAGCTTGTTACAAATGAAAATCAACTATGGCTCAAAAGTGTCTTGAAAGCAGCCTTGAATAATTTCTTTTAATGACCATGGAATTAGATGCAATTTTTATTTTCATACTTTAAGTCTGAAGCAGGCTATTTCAGTGCATTATTTTTTCTCACTGTTCTTTCTTTTTTCTCCTAATCCCTAAAGATTTTGCTCCACTATTCACAAATTGCAAAGTTCTAAAAATAGTTTTTATAGTATTTACTTATGTTTTAAAAGTAAATTTTGACAACTCTGTGGTGAGCTTATGAAGTGTATCCTACAGAAGTACTTGCATGCAAAATTACTTATAAACAAGAGTATTCAAAAAAGCACATTGACAATATCAGAATATTAAAAACAAGGTAAACTTATACCAGTATAGCATGGAGTCAGTAAAGTATTGTGTATCTATCTAATTGAATATTATACAAGAGAGATATATTGCAAAGATATACTGTAATATATTGCTATGAAATGCTCTCAGAATATTAAGTACAAAAATATGGTCATACAAAAGAACATTTAGATACACAAGTATAGGGATATTAAGTGTATATATAAGGAGATATATTATATATATATCTTATCCACTATATATATATCCACATACATTTTTGTTTTATTTATAAAAGAAATATACTTCTCTTATTCCTTTTACCCATATACTAGAACATTTAGACACATTTTTGTACTACATTTTAGTACTTAATATTATTTATATACTTATATTATTTTACCTATTAATTTTTAATATTGTTATAATACTAAATGCTTATAAATGGAATGACTGTCTCATAGGATACATAGGGCCTTATAATGAGTAAACCTCTTTGAAGAAGAACTGAGTGATTTTGAACAAAGGTCAGGGCAGTCCAGGTGGAAGGCCAAAGAACTTGCATAGTGCACAACTGTTACTTAGTTATTAATTAAGGGTGTGGACTGAGAGGTATTATGAGATGTTGCAAGTCTTTCCCTAAGCTTTCTCTTGATGCTACAAATGTGGCAGAGTATTTTTGTTTCACTCTCCTCCCTTAAAACCAACTGATGATAACCCAGTAAAATAAAAAGAGAACAAAATGGCAGCAACTACAAATCACAATAAACAATACCTGCCACACAAAATAGAATTTGTGCCCAAGTCAAGAAGATGAAATAGAACTATACATGCCATCTTGTCCTCAGGCAAGATGCTGATTTTTCTAAACCTAGTCTTGAAAGCCTCATCAAAGGTACCTTTGATTTAAATCCAGTAGTTCAGTTTGGAAGAAGACAAGCAGGAACATCTTTCTGTGCCTCAATTCAAAATGGCAAAAATTAAAAAAGAGCTGAAGGAGGAAAAGAAAACATAATATGCTTTATCAGTGCTGACCAGAGACAGCCTAATAAGTACAGATAACAAATCATTACATATATGCAGAATGTATAAGGGTTTCTCCATCAATCCCATTAATCTATTACCCCAATGGAGGTGATTCAGTAAAATGAAGGGAGATATGCAACCAGGATAAAAATATCATAAATCTGTGGGAGTGTTATCAGAGAAGAAAGAAATAAAGTTTCTAACTCAAACCTCTGCCTGCATCCCCTTCTCAATTCTTCTGTAAAGTGTTGGCTTAAATGGATCTGCTCTCTTTAAAGAGAAATAATAACCTAAAAGGATGATCCTTTAAACCAATCCAAAAATATATTTTGATTGAATTATAAACATCAGTAGATTGAGTAATCCCCCCCTCAATTTTTAGACATATAGTTCTTCATACTCAAAAAATTAATGATGACACGTCAACATCATGAAAAAAATTATCAAAGACAAAGTGCAGGATATTAAAGAGTAAATGATTAATAAAATAAGAAGAGTAGATGTGGTCCAATAGACTTAGATAAAATATCTAAAAAGAAAAATCAAGTTATCAATAAAGCCAACATAAAAGTATTATCATCAAAGGCATGCAGATCATCTTTAAAAAGTTCTACAAAACAGAATAGGATTTAAGAAAAAAAAAACAGAATCAGAAAAATGATAGTAGATATAGAAGGAAAAGGAGATCCAAGTAAGCATAGTTTATATTTCAGAGAAATAAAATCAAATAGAACCGGAAGCAAATAGATAAATGAAAGATGTAATTTACATAAACACACACATATAATCAAGTATATACATAAATGGTTATTCCTCAATATCCACAGGGGATTGCTTTCAGGATTCCCTTGCTATATACGAAAATCTGCAGATGCTCAAGTGTCTCATATAAAATGGCATTGCACAATGAATACATTGGCCCTTTGTATCCACAGATGTGAAACAGGTGAGTCCAGAGAGCCAACTGCATATTTATTGAAAAAAATCCACCTATCAGTGGATCTACACAGTGAACCTATATCGTTCAAGGGTCAACTGTACAAGTGTAAAGAAATACCTGAAACTACAGATTAAAAGAAATCATGTCCTAGGAAAATTGACACACCAGTAAAAATGATTCACTAGTAAACATATATTGATGAAAAGTCCTATGGAGAAATACGTCACTTAGGAGGAAAAAAATCAATCCAAACTCAGAATTTTTAATATCCAAAATTCAATGGATATATAGTCAACCTTTGTCCAGAAATTCCTGAATGTCATGATACGGGATCAAGAAAATTGGCATTTATATATTTTTTAAAAACAAACAAATAATCTCAAATATGTAAAACTCAGATAAAGTATGGGGACCCTATGTCACAGTTGGACAAGAACCATTTACATCTGTAGTTCTATATTTGTATTAAGAGTTTTCATTTTCATAATTAAACATTTTGATTTGGACAATAACATTTACAGTCACACTAATAATAAACCCTACTTTAAAAACAACACTTCATGACAAAATTCAATGATCTAAAAGAGATACACAAATAAAGTATGCAGAAATGGCAACATAGAACTTCCAGCTTCAACTCTGACATGTAAAGAGTTTGGATGTTCATACTTGCATCATGAGAAAAAAAAAGCTAAACAAACTGAAAACCATTGACTTTTCTTGAACCTTTCAAAGAATTGTGGTTATAAGGCAAATTATCACCCTGAAATCTATGGAGACATGTGAACACAGTGAATTACAGTCAATAGCTTAACTGGGGTAGAACTTGTGGGGCATTAAAATGGTAGTCACATTTAAACAGTAACTGACAACTTGTAGGAGGCATTGTATGGATTAGCATGAGAGTGAGAAACTCCTGGAGGCTTCTCTTTTAGTGGGGCCCCCACACTTTCATGGGTTTCAACTCCAGGAGTGCCCACCACGATCTCAACATGGAATGTCAAGAAAAATTACCCTGTTTTGGAAGAGGGAAGGGAAAAGTAATTATTTAGAAGTTAATCCCAGAATATTCTCTATAATAAAGGCTTACTCAGAAGAAAAGAACTTAACATAGCCTTATCCAAAATAGGGACGGGAAACTGCCCAAGTTCATCTTCTTCTAAACTTCTTGTCTCATCTGAAAAAGGAATGAAAGCTGAGAAACCCTGTGAAGGTCACAGTCCAGAGACACAAATCCATTAAAAGACTAAAATTTGATTATAAGATTATAAATTTATTTTATCTACTGCAGTATCAACAGAGGTACAGCATAATTACAGTGAAGTGTAGCTGAGAGAGCTACAAGGTACAAATTCCATGAAAGAAGGAACTTCTTAGGGAAACTTAAAATAAGGGAGGAAAAATAAGGACACCTATATCTATAGCAAACATTAAATATAGCCCAACTCCTAATCAGATTAAGATAATACCTCACACTAAAGATCTATTTACCACATTTTATATTACCCAATATATCATATCCAGATTTCAACAAAAAATTACAAGGCATGAAGAAAAATAGTCTGAAGAGAGAAAGTATCATAACTAGACAGATATGGCACAGACTTTAGAATTATCACAATATAAAATAACTATGATTAAATTTTTTGATTAGCATTTGTGGTTTTTCAAATTTATTTAGTATAGTCAGTTACAATGTCAATTTCTAGTGTACAGCATAATGTTTGAGTCATATAAATACACACATATGTATTTTCATATTCTTTTTCATAATAGGCTACTACAAGATACTGAATATAGTTCCCTGAGCTATACAGAAGAAATTTATTTTTTATTTATTTTATATATAGTAGTTAACATGAGCAATTCTTGACCTCCCTAATTATCTCTTCCCACCCCTCTTCCCCCTAGTAGTCATAGGTTTGTTTACTATGTCTGTGAGTCTGTTTCTGTTGTGCAGATAAGTTCATTAGTGTCTTCTTTTTTCTTTTATTTTTAAGGGTCCACATATGAGTGATATCTTATGGTATATTTAGTTCTCTTTCTGGCTTACTTAGAATGATGATCTTCAGATCCATCCATGTTGCTTCAAATGGTACTGTTTTATTCTTTTTTATGGCTGACTAGTATTCCACTGTATAAAAATACCACAGCTTTTTTATTCCAGTCATCTGTTGATGGACATTTAGATGGTATCTGTGTCTTGGCTACTATAAATAGTGCTGCTATGAACACTAAGGTGCATGTATCTTTTTGAATTTGAGTTCCCTTTAGATATACTCCCAGGAATGAAGTTGCAGGATCATATGGTAAGTTTATTTTTTGTTTTATGAGTAATCTCGGTACTGTTTTGCATAATGGCTGCACCAAACTACATTCCCACCAGCAGTGTAGGAGGGTTCCCTTTTCTCCACATGCTCTCCAGCAATTATTGCTTTGTGGACTTTTTAATGATAGCCATTCTGAGTGGTATGAAGTGATACCTCATAGTGATTTTAAAATTTATATGGACTTTCAAAAGACTCAGAATTTCCAAAGCAATACTGAAGAAAAAGAACAAAGCTGGAGGAATAACCCTACCAGACTTCAGACAACACTGCAGAGCTACAGTAATCAAAACAATGTGGTATTGGCACAAGAACAGACATATAGATAAATTGAACAGAGAGCCCAGAAATAAACACACAGATCTCTGGTCAATTAACCTTCAACAAAGCAGACAAGAAGATGTAATAGAGAAAAGACAGTCTTTTCAGCAAAAGGTGCTAGGAAAATTGGACAGCTGCATGTACAGTGAAGTTAGAACACTCCCTCACATCATACACAAAAATAAATGCAAAATGGCTTAAAGATTTAAATATAGGAAAAGACACTATAAACCTCCTAGAAGGAGACATAGGCAAAACATTCTCTGACATAAATCTTAGCAATAGTCTCTTCGGGCAGTCTACCCAGTCAATAGAAATGAAAGCAAAAATTTTAAAAAGGGACCTAATTAAATTTATAAGCTTTGCACAGCAAAGAAACCAGAAGTGTAACAAAATGACAACCCATTCCCCACAGAATGGGGAAAATATTTGCAAATGATGGAAATGACAAAGGTTTTATTTCCAGAATATGTAAGCATCTCATACAACTTAATAAGAATAAAACAAATAACCCAATCCGAACATGAACAGAAGATCTAAACAAGCAATTCTTCAAAGAAGACATACAAATGGCCAATAGGCACAAGAAGAAAACATAGCTCAATATTGTAAATTACCAGAGAAATGCAAATCAAAACTATGATTAAATTGTAAGAACTTTAATGCAAAAAATAGACAATGTGAAAGAAGAAATGGATAATGTAAGCAGATATGTGAACATTCTAAGAATCAAAATGAAATGCTAGACTCTAAGACAGTACAAGAGAAATGAAAATGGTGTGGACACAACTGATGAAATAATCAGTGAGCTTGAAAATGGTGAAAAGAAATTTCTCACATTTGAAATGTGAAGAGGAAAAAAAGCAAAAAACAGAACAGAAAATCAAAGAACTGTGGTATAATTTCAAAAGGTATAACATATGTATAATTGGAACACCAGAATGAGAAGATAAAAAAGGGAATAAAATAAATATTTGTAGTAATGGCTGGGAATTTTCCAAAATTAATGACAGACATAAACCACACATCCATAAAGCTCAGAGAACACAAAATAGTTGTATATATATATACAAACACACACACATATATACACTACACCTATGCATATAATACTCAAACTGTAGAAAACCAAATACAAAGAGAAAATCTGGAAAGAAGTTAGAGAAAAATAATCACTTTATGCATAGAAGAAAAATAATAAAATTATGGTGGATTTTTAATCATAAATAGTGCAAGATACAAGACAATGGAGTACAATAGTTAAAATGGTGGTGAAACTCAGAATCTATATGCAGTCAAGTTACCCTTCAAGAGTAAATAAAAAATAAGGACTTTCGTAAACATACAAAACCTGAGGGAATTCATGGACAATAAGCCTGACTTGAAAGAAATGTTAAAAAGAAGTTCTTCAGGGAGAAGAAAATAATACAGGTCAGATACTTATATTTACAGAAAGAAAGAATCATGTTAAAGAAGAAATAAATGGAGATAATTTTTTCTTAATATATCTAATAGATAATGGTTCAAATAGTAATAATAACACTGTATAGGGTAATTAAAGTATATGAATAAATGGAAAGCAATATTATAAGAAATGGGAGGGAGAAATTGGAACTGCTCTATTATAAGCTACATGTACTATTCATGAAGCAGTGTACTGTTATTTGAAAGTGGACTTAGGTTAGTTGTAAATGTGTATTGCAAAATCTAAGGCAATGACTGAATTTTTTAAAAGAAGTATAATAGATATGCTATGAGAGGGGAGATAATTGAATACTATGAAATGCTTCATTAAAACCAAAGAAGGCAAAACAAGAGCAGAAAGAAAGAAAGAAGAGAGAATGAAGAAGAAAGAAAGAAAGAGTAACAGAATGACACAAAATTGTCAGGTTCTAGAGTTTGTCTTCCACATAATATGAATCTACTTTCTTTTTCATACTAAACTGTTAATAATTTGGAAAATGAAAACCAGTTCAGCTATATGTTCATAGTTTCAAATTCAGTGATGGTGATTGTAGTATGATTTTAGTATTTCTTGTTCACTTTTTTTCAATCTAAGAAGGGTGACTTAATTTCAAGTAATTAAGAATAAAAAGTGATATTCTAGGGATAAATAAGGAAACAAATGGAAAGGACCACAGCATTCAGATTACCTTGCAAATGTCTTCAATTTTTCATCATTCATGTCTTCTCAAAACAAAAGCAAACATTTGTTCCTTTGCATAAAGTATCACGTATTTTCACTCGTACATGCCTGAAACCTTTCAACTGTTATCACCTAAGAGTCACCTATTATTGAATCAGCATATTCCCTAAGTTTTTGAGGTATGTAAATAAAGAAAGCCTAGCAATTTGTATATATGTAAATTAATGTATATTACACATATGTATAGATGAATAAGAGTAAGAATTATAGTGGATTTCTCGTCAGAAATCCTGTGATCTGTCTATCTATCTGCCATATAGAGAGATTGATTTGTTATTAGGAATTGGCTTATACATGACTAGCAAGCACAACATTTTCTGAGCAAATGTCCCAGTCTGAGTCCAAAGATCAGCACGCTGCTGTGGAACAAGGAAATTTAAAGGCTACCAGAAATGAGAATTCTTCTATATTCGGGGGAGGATCAGTCTTTTACTCTATTCAGGCCTTTAACTTGCCTAGATGAGGTCCACTCACACAATGGAGGCTGATCTGCTTTATTCAGTATACCAATTTAAATGGCAATTGTATCCAAAAACATCTTCATAGAATGAATATGTGACCAGATGTAGACCAGTCAAAGTGACACACAAAATTAACAATCACAGATAAATAACATTCTTCAAAAAATTTTTTTTAATGATACAGTTGGCCTTTGAACAATGTGGAGTTAGGGGTGGTCATGTGGTCAAAACTACATGCATAACTTTACAGTCAGCCCTCTGTATTCATTGTTCTGTGCCTGCAGATTCACCAACCACTGATCCTGTGGTATGGAAGTAAGTATTTATTGAAAAAAATCAACCTATACGTGGACTCACACAGTTCAAACCCAGGTTGTTCAAGGGTTAACTGTATTTAGTCAATAATTAAATGATTTATAACTCTCAGGAAAGAATTTCATAACATTCACAAGATTATAATTGCATATTCCTCAGGATTTACCCCCATGGGTGACTCAAGAGGCACTGGCGCTATTCTGAAAAAGCTTTTAAGTTACTTAAAAGTCAAAATAAAGCTGTCTATACAGAAGCATAAAGCCCCTTCAAATAGCTCATTCAGGGTAAGATAGTTTCTTATGGATGGATTTTATATTTATTTTATCTATCTCAAAAGCCAATATGTGGTATATGTCACCAAAAGGAAAGAAAGTAATGTGATTTCCCTAGAGAAAGTTGATAGCTATCACCAATATTTAAAATAAAGGATAAATAATTTTTTAGAAATTGTCCTTCTGCTACTCCAGATAATGCTGTCATATTTTATACACTACAAACAACAATAAAGATAACAAGAAACAAAGCACTTTGAAAAATATACCAAAGAATTCATACATTTTCTTGTAGCCAGACTTGTTACAGGACACGGCAAAATAAAAAAAAAAATCTGAGAAATAGATACATAGAGATAATTGCTATTTATTTCTCAAAACAGCTTTCACAAAACAGCTAACAAATGCTAGAATATGGAAGTCTTATGTAATCTCCCTACCAATATAATATTCATTGAGATATCCTGTTGTATCTTCACAGCAAGTTTATGAGGTAGTTATCATAGTACTATTTTACTGATGAGGAAGTTACCCGTAAATAATAGAATACTCATGACATAGCCATCATTAGCAAGACATGGAGCCAGAATTTAATACAGGTGTGTCCGTCTCTGAAACTTCTTATTCCCAACTCACATTCATTCCTTCCTTTGTAAGGAGTGCCCTACCAAGTAAAAAGTCAATTAATAAATAAAAATTGGTCATATGAGTTCATCTGGCTTTGGTGTCAAATGACACTTTCTATAATATCATATTTAAAATCTCGTGACACCAGAGTTCCTGAAGTTCAAAGCTGGGCTTTATAGGTAATAATTTCATGAATTTATCTGAAATGTTGTTGAACAAACTCAATTCTTAACAATTTCAATTAAATATCCTAGGTTTTTAAAATATATATATTACATATCAAATCTCATCAGATCTCTTTATAGAATCAGTTTGAAAGTGTAAAGCTTGTTTATTTCTGGTTTTTGAAGATTACTCTATAACATAGTAATATTAATGTATTGATACAAAATATCTTGATATTTCTTTGGGAAAAAAAATGTTGGTCCTTGTTCAGAATATCAAAGAATTATGTTGTATAAGACTATGTGTTTTATCTCAGTGGGATTTGGCATCATGGGCTACATTCAAAAGAGTCATTTTGTAGCCTTCTCTGCCAAAGATTAGCAATGAGAATCTACTACCAGATGTCTATTAGGTGTCCCTGCAGGTCTGAGTGTAGACTATGATCTCATTTTACACAGTATTCTAATATCTTTGTTTTCCTGTTGTTCAGCAGTAAAGCCTGTGGAGAAATGGAAAGCAAAATTATTTCCTGTAGTTCACCATCTGCGGACCAAGCTTTTTCTTTTTTTCCCTTTATGATGCAATGCAATGTTTATATTACCCAATTGCAGCCTACACACCACACCAAGTGTTTTTTTTTTTCATTTTTGATTTGTACCTTGTTCAGTGTACAAGTGCAGATAAACGCAAATTTAATTTTTTTAAAATATGAAGAAGGAAGAAAGTCATAACAATACGAAATGCATGCTAAAAATATTCAACAACTGAAGTAAAACCATCACACAACTTTCATTTGTAAGTCAAAATGTCTAACAACAAAGGAAAGGACAGGATACATGGCAGAGATCAACATGGGCATGTAGCCCCATGCCAGGAATGGTGCTTCAATTGTTACTCCAGATTCACATTAAGAGAATACAGGTTGAGATTTAAGGCAATTAAAATGGGATTTAAATAAATACAGAACAGAAAAGGGCAAAGCAAAAGTTGGTTTTGTGATGTGAAACTATGTAGGAAAGTGTAGTTCAGGTACAGCAAGTCACATAAATCCATGCACCAAGCCAAAAATGACTTCATGTCAAAAGCTGTTTATCAAATATGGGAGCATGTAGTAAGCACTGGTAATCACTGTGACTTTAGTAGCATGCCAACTTGTGCATTTACTCTGTAACATTTGTCTGGGTTATATCATGTTCAAATAATGACCCATGTTGCAAAATCCTTGTCTGATTCTATGATAGTAAAGAAAAGTACATTTTAATTTTTTGCTGCTTATACACAGAAATAGAGTACCTGACTGAATTAACATTTCATGAATCATTTTTATATCACATATTCAACTGACATTCAGCATTATCAGGACCTAAACTCTATTTACTATAAGCCACCAAGCACATTTTATAATCTATTTACATAAATCCACATATGAGATTTTTAAAGAGTCAGTGAAATATGACGTTATAATCATTTTTAATGCTGATGAGTGCTCACTAAAATTAGAGCAAGTAGTTGTAATAAAAATATCCACAAATATTAAAGCACACTTTGAAATGCTGCTACATTTTACTTAATGAATATAAACTTACATGACTTTTTGTAATCCTGGAAATTTAATTTACGTTATGAATCTCAGAGCTTAATTAAAGAAACAAACCTTGAATTGCCTAATTTAGTCTGTATAATGTTAGAAGTGTTTTGGCAAGCAGTGAAAAAGTAGAAAACTTCCAAGGTACTTAGAACATATTTCATGTGAATATTTAGATTTCTACTAAATAAAGCTTACATACATGCACACACCCACATATACACAGAAATCATTGAAATGAGAAAATTATGACTAAATTGAATATAATAGCCAAAGCTAAATTTCATCTTATATTTCATCAGAAAAAAATTGTTTCCATTCTATGTTCACAAAAAAAATCTGCCAATATAAATGATCTGCAAGTGATGAATTCATAGAGTAAACATCAGTTCATACAAATCAGTAAGCTCATACAAAAGAGAACCATTTGGCATCCAAAAAGGAAGAGAAGCTGGCTACCACAGTGACACAGTAAAGCTTAATCTACAGATAAACCTGAGTCTTTACAGATCTCAGTAACTAAGAATCATGCACATTAAAACATATTCAAATAGAGAGAATATACCTTTGAGTCTCACTTGAATTTGTACTAACAATATGGTAAAGGGAAACCCTAAGCTGGGAAATGGACCTGGTTTGACACTTGTCCAAATACCCTGATAGAGTAAAAGTATAAGAACACAGAAGAGTGCTCATCCTCAAGTCAAGTATCCCAAAGTAACTTTGGGAAAAAGTTCTATCAATTATAAGATCACAATTCAAAATTACAAAATACACAGAATAAGGCTCATAACACAATATAACGTGGAAAACAAGTAGAGAACTAAATTTACAATTAACTGTAGTCATACAGGACTTCAGTCACGAAACATAAAGTAATTATGTTTATAATGCTTAAAGGATAAAAGAGGCTATTTAGAATTTGTGGAAAAAAATTATAAAAACAAGAGAACAAGCAAATTTAAAAGACAACTTAAAAAAAAGTTAAGTGTAAAAACTGAAATTAAAATCTCAATGTTATTATGTCAAAAAAAACCCCACAGAATATATTCCAAGTGCACATGGAATAACCATGGGACAATGATGAAATCAAAGAGAAAATTAAAAAGCCCCTTGAAACAAATGACAGTGAAAACACAGCAAAAGCAGTCCTTAGAAAGACTGGCCTTTCTCAAAACAAACAGACAAACAATCAAACAAAGAAAGAAGAAAAATGTCAAATAACATAAGCTACCACCTAAACAATTAGAAAAAGAACAAACAAAACCTGAAGTCGGCAGAAGGAAAGAAATAATAAAGATCAGAGAGGGAATAAATTAAATAGAGATTTAAAAACAATAGAAAATATCAATGAAACCAAGAGCTGTTTTTTTGAAAGAATAAACAAAATCAACAAACCTCTGACCAGGCTCACCATGAAGAAAAGAGAGAGGACTCAAATAAACAAGAAATGAAAGGGGAGAAATAACAACCAGTACCACAGAAATACAAAAAACCATAGGAAAATACTATGACTAAATATGTGCCGACAAATTGGACAACCTGGAAGAAATGGACAAGTTCCTAGAAACATAGAGTCCACCACAACTGAATCAAGAAAAAGTAGATCATTTGAACAGACCAACCACTAGAAGTGAAATAGAATCGGTAATAAGAAAAAATCAAAAACCTCCCTGCAAACAAAAGTCCAGGACCAGATGGTTTCACTGGGGAATTTTACCAAATATACAAAGAAGAGCTTATCCCAATCCTTCTCAAACTCTTCCAAAGTTTGATGAGGGGGACCATTCCTAAAGTCACTCTATGAAACCACCATTGCCCTGATACCAGAACCAGACAAAGACACCAACAACAAACAACAATAACAACAAAAAATTACAGGCCAATATCTTTGATGAACATAGATGCAAGAATTCTCAACAAAACATTACAACACTGAATCCAACAGCACGTAAAAAAGGTTATATGTGACTGTCAGGGTGGATTCATCCCAGGGTCACAAGGATGGTTGAACATTTGCAAATCAATCAATGCGATCGACCACATCAACAAAAAAAGGACAAAAACCACATGATCATCTCAATAGATGCAGAAAAGCATTTGATATAATTCAACACCCATTTATGATTCAGAAAAAAAAACTCTTAGCAGAGTGGGTATAGAGGAAACATATCTCAACATATTAAAAATAATTTATGACAAACCCACAGCCAATATCACACCCCACAGTAAGAAGCTAAAAGCCTTCCTCCTAAAATCCGGAATAAGACAAAGACGCCTACTGTCACCACTTCTATTCATCATAGTGCTGGAAATCCTAGCCACAGCAATCAGCAAGAGAGAAATAAAAGGGGTCACATTGGAAGGAAACAGGTAAAACTGTCATTAGATGCAGATGATATGATACTAGATATAAAAACCCTAAAGACTCCACAAAAAAACTGCTAAAAATGATAAACAAAGTCAGCAAGATACAAAATTAACACATAGAAGTCTTACATTTCTTTATACTAACAATACAATATCAGAAAGGGAAAGAAAAAATCCCTTTTAAAATCATATCAAAACATAAATAAAATACTTAGGAATAAACCTGCCCAATGCAGTGAAAAACTTACATGCTGAGAACTATAAAAATTGATAAAGGAAATTGAAGATGATTCAAAGAAATTGACAGATATCCCATGCTCTTGGATTAGAAGAATTCATATTGTTAAAATGGCCAAATTACCCAAAGCAATCTATAGATTTAATGTGATCTCTATCAAATTACCCAGGAAATTGTTCACAGAGCTAGAGCAAATAATCCTCAAATTTATATGGAACTATAAAAGATCCAGAATTCCCAAAGCAATCCTGAGAAAAAAGAATAAAGCTGGAGGCATAACCCTCCCAGATTTCAGATAATACTACAAAGTTAAAGTAATCAGAACAACATGGTTTGGCATGGGCACACATGTGTGCGTGCGTGCGCACGCACGGGCACACATGTGTGCGTGCGTGCGCACGCACGCGCACACACACACACACACACACACACACATGAATCAATGGAACAGGATAGAGAGCCCAGAAATAAACCCACAAACCTATGGTCTATTAATCTTTGACAAAGGAGGCAAGAATATATAATGGAGAAAAGACAGTCAGTTCAGCAAGTGATGTTAGGAAAACTGGACAGCTGCATATAAATCAATGAAGCTCACACCACACACAAAAATAATCTCAAAATGACTTAAAGATTTAAACATAAGCCATCATACACCTCCTAGAAGATAACATAGGCAAAACATTCTCTGGTAAAAATTGCAACAATGTTCTCTTAGTGAAGTCTACTGAGGCAATAGAAATAAAACAAAAATAAACAAATGGGACCTAATTAAACTTCCAAGCTTTTGCCCAGCAAAGGAAACCATAAGCAAAACAAAACAACAACCTATGGAATGGGAGAAAATATTTGCAAATGCTATGACTGATAAGGGCTTAATTTCCACAATATACAAACAGCTCCTACAACTGAATAACAAAAAAACAAACAACCTAATCAAAAAAATGGCTAAAAGACCTAAACAAACATTTCTCCAGTGAAGACATACAAATGATCAATAGGTGTATGAAAAAAAATGCTCAGTATTGCTAATCATCAGAGAAATGCAAATCAAAACTTTGAAGTATGACCTCACACTTGTCAGAATGGCCGTTATCAAAAGTCTACAAATGACAAATGCTGGAGAGGGTGTGGAGAAAGGGAACGGTCCTATACTGTTGGTGGGAATGTAAATTGGTGCAGCCACTGTGGAAAATAGTATGAAGGTTCCTTAAAAAACTGAAAATAGACTCACCCTTATACATATATAGATAAATAATCAGAAAACAGACCATCTTAAGATGTTACTCTGGTGCATTACAGAGATATTTTCTTAGATAAAATACATGTCAGAGAAGTTAAGAAGGATGGGATGGGAGAAAAAGGCTTAACATACATTTCATTGGATTTTCAGAATACTAAAATAGAGAAAATCAAGAAGATAGACTATTTTTTAATGGCTGAGAACTTCCTAGCCTTATGGAAATACGTGCACACTGAGACTCAGTAATCACAGCAAATCCCAAGAAATATATATTAAAAAGAAGAGGAAATCAAATGTAAGACTATTGTTGATATCAAAAATACCAAAATATTGATGGCTTAAACAAGCCCAAAATCTTATTCTAAAAAGTTGTCTTTCTATGTTGTTTGACACCCCAACGTGATGCCCTCATTCACTTGCTTTAGGTGACTGCTGTCTACATCTCAGATATTATACAAAGGGTAAGAAAAGAAGAATACAAGTTGCATACATTGTGTTTTTTTGCATCCCGTTAACAACTCTTAGTCTTCCTGGCCACGGCCAAACTAGGCAAAGGGAATCTGGAAATAGTACTGTCTTTCACTGGGCAGCCATGTGCTCAGAAAAAAAGAGAATCTCAATAATATAAATTATTCTGTCCAATAAAATCTCTACTAGTCACATTTAATTGGGATTAAGTAAAATTTAAAAATCAGTTCTCATTCCCACCATCCATACTCCCAAGTGTTCAATAACCGTATGTGGTTGGTGTTGAGAAGCTCAGTTTAAGAACATTTTCACAAATCAATGCACAATGGATTCTCTAGAAGAAAGGTAGACTACTGATTGGAAGAAATTTAGCATTCTGTGTCATCAGCTTCACCTTTAGCCACTCAAATATTTACATGAATCCTACTTCCATACTCAAAATACACTCTCACCTTAAGACATAAGTCCCAGTCCCAGGACTTTGGGTGCAGCCCCCTCGGCTGTCTACTTATTCTAAAGATATCCATAAT
Source organism: Vicugna pacos (assembly GCF_048564905.1). Classification (NCBI taxonomy): domain Eukaryota; kingdom Metazoa; phylum Chordata; class Mammalia; order Artiodactyla; family Camelidae; genus Vicugna; species Vicugna pacos. Next base: position 3,030,970 of record NC_133015.1, read on the forward strand.
TAAAGATAATTGACCTGTCTCTAACTGCCCCATACACGTGGTAGAGCGGGGTCAGAAAAACTACATATAAAGCACCCCTATAAGCAAGGAAGGAAGCAAAGCGCACAATATTTGCCCAGAGTAATTACCCAATTCTCCTGGGCACGAAGTGTTAAATACTCAAGCTGGATTCAGTTTTGCTTAGCCATCAGCAGTTTTAGTTCTGCTGTCTGGGAACCTCTCATCCCTTTTGTTTTTAGATCTCTGAAAATTTCTTCCCTGGGGCCACATCTGAAGTGAGCACTGGAGAATATTCTTCCTGGGTATTCTAGTGCAGATTCATAGGTTACCTTAAAAGTTGAACAACCATAGGTTTTTGCATTACTTAAAGTCATCTGAAATAAAGGTTTTGAGAGGGAAGACAAGATTCTTAATTCATTGCCACTGGGCTGATTCCAAGTTTTCTGGCCTTAAACTCTTAGTGGAAAATACTTACTGGAAAATACATAATACTAGAGTTGGATAAGGCTGCCTCTTCAAAGATACTTGTCAAAATCGCTTCTGTTTTGGGCTCAGAAATAAATGTATTTCTAAAAACTAGCAATTTATATTGCAAGCCATAGGCAAGGAGTGCTGGGGACTGTCTAATTTTTATTTAACAATTGCTTTATTCAAAATATTTTCCACCGTCTTCCTCTAATATTTCTGGTCAAGTGTGCACTAAGGAAATGGGAGGAGTTAGGAAAACAAAATTGTAGGACAATAGATGAAAAGAATCTAAGATATTTTTCTGTAGTTTGATCTGTAAGTGGCCGTTAAGTCTATTTATAAAATTTGAAGAGACAAGCTACGTCGTGCCCTCTGGCATTTCTGTCAGATTTGATTGAACTTGCTCCAACAGCTTTAATATTGCTAAGTGATTGGCACACTTAGAGATAGACAGAGTGATTTATAGCAAGAAGACTTTCGCTATCTAGTCTATTAGTCATTCATTTGTCTCGAAAAATGCTTCAGCTAAGTTTCTTTAAAAAAAAAAAAATGACTGATAGGAGCTTGTGGGTGTAAACAGCCTGGGTTCTAGTCCTAGGCTGGCTACTGTCTTAGCTGTGACAATGCAAACCTTTTTATTTCTTAGTTGTAAAAGAGCATATGAATCTCATTTCTACTGTATGGGATTAAACTGATGACTTATGCAATATGCTTTGAATTAGGAAATCTCAAAATAATATTGAATTTTCTTTTTAAGGCCAAGTGAATGATTTTAAGCCAGTGGAGGAAATCCCAGGCAAGTGTAGCCAGGTAAAAACAAGTAAACAGAAAAAGTCTCAGGGATGGGTTATGAGATACTCTACTGTCTCATGTCGCTAGGTCTAAAGATAACTGTCACAGCATATTTGTATAATATCCAGCAGTGTGGGATGTATAACCTAGGGCCTTCTATGTTAAAACATCTGAAGGGTACTCAGCAGAAGCCCTCACCGCAAAACATTTCTCTAAGCACCTATCCAAAGGGCGTACATTCAAGAATAGATAATGCTGCTTCTGCATTTTCAAGGTTTACAAAGTTCTTTTAAAATGGAAATTTTTAAGTTTACATTGAACTGTACACTTCAAAAAGTTTAAGATGTTAAATTTTGTTATGTATACTTTTCCACAATATTTTAAGAAAGGAAATCCATCAGATTTCATTCCTAGAGAAAGCACTTCAATAACGAATATGGAAAGTAACCGTATTTTTTGAGTGTCTACTTTAAGTTAGGTGATTTCTATGCGTGATCACATTTACTATTTACCAGAATTCTTACAGGTGTTGTTAACACTTACAAATTAGAAACTGGTTCATAAAGATCGTTTAGTATATCTGTGGATGCAACGCTAGTAAGGGAAAGAGCCAAGATTCAAATCCATTCTATTGACCCTTAAAGTCACTGTAAATAAATATGTCCAAAAAAGCAGGTGCAAAAAGAGGGAGTGGGGAAAAGCCCACAAAGTCCATGAATTGTGGAAAATATGAATACAGCATCTCTGCCACATTCTGATCACACTAAGGGCTGCACTGTATCCCATTCCTGAGCAGTTCTCCACTGAGCATTAAGATAGCAAGCCTAGATCCAGTAGTCAATGCAAGTAAAAGATAGGGGGGACTATAAACTGCTGTCTGTCTGTCTGTCTATCTATCTGTAATCTATCATCTATCTATTACCTATCATCTATCTACCTATTACCTATCTGTCTATCATCTGTCTTTATTTCTCTATCAACTATCTATTACTAGTAACAGCCTTATTCCTCCTAAGGAAAATAAGACTTTAGTATTAGATATGGCATCCTTTCCAAAATAAATTTCAAGCAATTGTGTCCCAAGTTTTCTCTCAGGGAGAGCTGACTTTAAAAATGAAATTTCAAACTGATATTTCATTCAAACTATCATAAAAACCAATAAATCTACCAGTACAAAAGGATAAGAACTGAAGATAAATTATAAAAATAATTCCAAATATACACACAAGAAAAGGTATTAAAAAAAAAAAAGACTGTAACTAGTGACTGCTTTTCCTACTCTGTGTAATTCTTCTCTCTATTCACCCTTTCTCAATTTTATAGTCAATAGCACACAGGAAACATGAACATTGAGGATCTCCATCTTAAAAATCTGTCTAAAACTCAGAAAATAAATCAATGTCAAAAGTCTGTCTATGACACTGTTTTTTTACAGGAACAGTAAAAAACATTCTTCATCAGATAAAACAGTTTTTTAGCATTCGGGTTTAGAAGGGGACGTAGCATTTTAAGAGCTGAAGACTCATGTATTATTTTTCTTTTCTACAGAAACCTCATAACTAACTAGTACTGTTTTCCTAACATTAGTGTGATCCAGGAGAAAGGAAAGTTGTGGACTAACATTGTCTTTGGGTTGCTGTGGTATTTGCTGCTAGAATTGAGAACTATACAAAAGGTTAGAAGTTTAATTAGCTCCCATTTGTTAATTTTTGCTTTTATATCTATTACCTGGGTAGACCACTGTAGGAGAATATTGTTAAGATTTATGAGACTTAGAATGTGATCCAGCAATCCCACTCCTGGGCAAATACCCAGAGGGAACTCTAATCTGAAAAGATACATGCACCCCAATGTTCATAGCAGCACTATTTACAATAGCCAAGACGTGGAAACAGCCTAAATGTCCATCAACAGATGACTGGATAAAGAAGGTGTGGTATATTTATATAATGGATTACTATTTAGCCATAAAAAAGAAAAAAAATGCCATTTGCAGCAACATGGATGGACCCGAAAATTGTCATTCTAAGTAAAGTAAGCCAGAAAAAAAAAGAAAAATACCATATGAGATCACTCATATATGGAATCTAAAAAAACTCCAAAACAAACAAACAAAAACAGACTAAGTATATTCTATCTACAAGAAACTCATTAGAAGTCTAAGGCTTAAATAAGTTAAAAATAAAAGGAAAGAGAAATATATTTCACATATAAAATAAATGAATTTTTAACAAAGATGTAAAGGAAATTCAATGGAGAAAGAATAGCTTTTTTAATAAAAATTTCTCAATTGAGTATCCATAAGGAAAAATAGAAACCTTGAGACATATCACAACTTTAAATAATTAAGTGGAAATGAATCAAAGATCTAAATGTAATATCAAGCAATTTTTAGAAAAAACATTTTAGGAGATAGTCTATGAGACTTTGGATTTTGTGATGAGATTTATATATTTTTTTTACATTTGTATTGAAGCACAGTTGATTTACAATGTTATGTTATGTTCAGGTGCACAGCATAATGATTCAGGTTTTTTGCAGACTATAATGCATTACATGTTATTATAAGATATTCGGTAAATTTCCTTGTGCTGTACAGTAAATACTTGTTGCTTATCTATTTTATGTATCATAGCAGGTATCTGTTAATCCCACACTCCTAATTTGCTGCCCTCCATCTTTGGTAACCATAAGTTTGTTTTCTATGTCTGTGAGTCTTTTTCTGTTTTGTATATGAGTTATAAGACTCAGCCATTTGACCTTTAGGAAGTAGTGGAATGGTTAAAGCTCATGGTCATGGCAGAAACCTGGAAGTTACGACTCAATGTCTTGTTTGGGACGTGCTGTTAGTCTTACTCTTCGTTATAGTGGTTCTCATGTGGCTACCTCCTGCACAGATAAGATTCATTTGCACTATTTTTTAGATATATATGTGTGTGTGTGTGTGTGTATATATATATATATATATATATACACATATATATATATATATATACACACATATATATCTGGCTATCTGTATTCCTTTTTTTTTTTTTTGAGAGATAGGCAGAAGACCTCAATAGACTTTTTTCCAAAGAAGATATACAGATTCCCAACAGGCACATGAAAAGATGTTCAACATCACTAATTATTTGGCAAAATGTCTATTTAGTTCTGCCAATTTTTTTATTGAGTTTTTTTTTTTTTGAGATTGAGTTGCATGAGCTGTATGTGTATTTTGGATATTAATCCCTTTTTGGTCCCATCATTTGCAAATATTTTCTCCCATTCCAAAACTTTTTTGTTTGTTTGTTTTTGTCAATGGTTTCCTTTGCTGTAAAACAGCTTTTAAGCTTAATTAGGTCTCATTTGTTAATTTTGGCTTTTATTTTTTTCCTTGGGAGACTGATCTAAGAAAATATTGATACAATTTATGTCAAAGAATGATATGCCTTTGTTCTCTTCTAGGAGTTTTATGGTGTCACACCTTACATTTAGTTCTTTAAACCATTTTGAGTTTATTTTTGCATATGGTGTGAGACTGTTCTGATTTCATTTTTTCCATACATCTGTCCTGCTTTTCCAACACCACTTGTTAAAGAGATTGTTTTTTAGATACAATATGAAATACACAACCATAAAAAAAAGAAAAATTGAACTTCTTCAAAATTATAATATTTCACTCAGTAAAATATGCTCTTTAGACAATGAAAAGACAGGCCTCAGACTATAATCAAATATTTGTAAATTACAAGGCTGATGGGAAACTTAAGACTCAATAGTGACAAAACTCCAAGAGTAGCGTCAGCAAAATGGCAGACTATGAGCTCCTGATGCTCCTCCCCCCACCAAAAAAATAAATAAATATATAAAGATTAATTAACTACCTGCCAATGAAAATAGCACTAGGAAAGCTCTGAAATGCAATAAAGAAACTGCAAAACCTCATTGGAACACAGAAACCAGGGATGACTGCATAAAAATACATAGAAAGCATTTTACATATGCTGACCCATCTGCCAGTCTGGCAGAGTTCCGTGTAAAGAGGGATTCCCTAAGCTGTGATCACCCCATTGAGGAAAAAGAGCAGGAGGACTTCAACAGCTTTTGCCCCCAGTGTGTGCACCCATAGCTTTCACCATCAAGGACACAAACAAACAAGTTCAAGTGATGTGCTGTCTGTAAGAGACTCATTTTAGATTTAAAGGCACACATAGGCTGAAAGTGAAGGGAAGAAAAAAGATATTTCAGGCAAATTATAACCTATAAGAAAAAAGCAAAGGTGACTATACTTACATCAGGCAAAATACACTTTAAGTCCTAAACTGTCTCTAGATGCAAAGAACGTTATTATGTAATGAGTCAATTCAACAGGAATATAACACTATTAAATATATATGTACTGACATTGGAGATTAAATATATAAAGCAAATGTTTATAGAGTTGATGGCAGATATTAAAAGTAATACAATGTAATAGGAGGGGATTTCAATATCCCACTTACAATGATGACAGAACTTTCAGACAGAAGAGGAAAAACAAAAATGAAAAGAAAGGAACAAGGAATAAATACAAAAGCAACTGGAAAACAAAGTTCAAAATGGTAATAAACACATATTTTCAATAATTACTGTAGAGGGGAGGGTATAGCTCAAGTGGTAGAGTGCATGCTTAGCATGCACAGTGTCCTGGGTTCAATCCCCAACATCTCCTCTAAAAATAAATAAGTAAACCTAATTACCTTCCCCCCACAAAAAAAAAATGTTTTTTTAAAATAATTACTTATAAATGTCAATGGACAAAATGCTCCAATAAAAGACAGAGTGGCAGATTGGATAATAAGACAAGAGCTTATAATATGCTGCCTATAAAGACCCATTTTAGGGTGAAAGACACATATAGATTGAAAGTGAAGGGATAGAAAAATATATTTCATGTAGATGGAAATGACAAGGAAGCAGGAGTAGTAATACACACATCAGACAAAAACAGACTTTCAAACAAAAGCCGTAGAGAGAGATAAAGAGAAGGACACCATATAATGATAAAAGGAGTAATAAAAAATGAGGATATTACACTCATTAACATACATGCACCCAATATAGGAGCACCTAAAGATATATATATAAAAAATACTAACAGACAGAAAGGGAGAAATTGATGGGAATACAATAATAGTAGGAGATTTTAACACCCCACTAACATCATTGGACATGTTTTCCAGACAGAATATTAATAAGGAAATGGAGATACTAAATGACACAATAGAACAGTAGGACTTGGTGGATATTTTTAGGATATCACATCCCCAAAACACAGAATATACCTTATTTTCAAGTGCACATGGTACACTCTCTAATAGACCACGTATCCAGGCACAAAAAAACCTCAATAAACTTAAGAGGATAGAAATTATTTTAAGTACTTTCTCTGACCACAATAGCATGAAACTAGAAATCAATCACAGAAACAAAGTAGAAAAAAATGACAGCATGGAGACAAAACAACATACTACTGAAAAACCAATGGATCAATAATGAAATTAAAGAAGTTGAAAAATACCTTGAGAAAAACCACTATGAAAACATGATCACATGAAATCTATGTGATGCAGCTAAAGCAGCCCTAAGTGGGAAGTTCGTAGAAATACAGGCCTTCCTCAAAAAAGAGCAATCTCAAATAAACAACCTAACCTACCACCTAAAAGAATTAGAAAAAGAAGAACAAACAAAACCTAAAGTCAGCAAAAAGAAGGGAATAATAAAGGTCAAGGAGGAAATGAGTAAAATAGAGATTTAGAAAAAAAATTAGAAAAATCAATCAAACCAAGAGATGGTGTTTTGAAAGAGTAAGCAAAATTGACACACCGCTGGCCAGGCTCACCAAGAAGAAAAGAGAGAGCACAAAGGTAAATAGATCCGTCCATGGAGAGAGGTGAGTTCCACATCTTCTTACTCTGCCACCTTAATCTCTTCTCTTCACTTTGTCACTTTCTTAACTTTAAATTATAACAGAGTAAAAATATATCATCTTTCGAATTTGAATCTATTAAGGATCTATATCAAGATAACAGTCATGTATAAGACGAATTCAATATAAATAATCTTAAAATGGAATTGACTGAAGTTTTGAATCAGAATATTTAATAGTGTCTTCCAACTTGCAAAATTAACATAAGTGTCATCATTTTTTTTTTTTTTTGGTAACTGTGTTAGCTAGAATGTCCAAAACATCGGTTCATCTAAGTAAGATATAAATCTGCAGCTCTCTGATGTGGGGGTCTGAGCTTCAGCAATGCAGGACTGACCAGGGATAGCACATTGCCCTCACCCAGAGGGCCCAAGATGGCTTGCCACTATGCCCATTTTCCAGGCCACAAAACGGGAGAAGAAAGGACAGGAGAAGCACACCATTTCCCCTTAAGCACTTGACCTGCCAGGAGACTTCATTATTTTACACACCTCCAGCTGATAGACCTTAATTCCACGGCCAGTTTTGCTGAGAAGGGGCTGGGAAATGTATTATTTAGCTAAGCAGCCATAATCCCAGCTTAAAAATTTATTACAATATGTAAGTAGAGGAGAACAGGCATTGAGACTCAAGAAATGCAGCCCTCTACCACAGTCTGACAGTATTTTGAGATACTAGTCAACACTGATTTTCTTTCACATATTCTTGTACCATTTGCTCTCCATAAACTTCACCCTGACTTTAGTCTGTGTCAGTCATGGTCTCAGAGAAAAGATGACACTGTCCAATGTAGGAAAAATTCATCAGTATAATTTTTAAATTTCAAAACATACATCTTTGTATCTTATATAATGTTAAGTCAACTGTACTTCAATAAAAGACTGGTAGGAGTGAGGAGAGAGATCCACTGAAGGTGTAAGCTTTACTTCCACCATCTGGAGTGTTTCTCATATTCCAGAGCTGGAGCCCCAGAAAGGGGGCTGGATAGAGATTATCTTGAAAGAAAACCACCAGGTCTAATGAAGAGAGCTTTTATAGAGACGATACCACTAGAAACCAGGGCTGAGCTGATGGTGTGGGGTAAAGGAAGAACCTGGAGGATCGTACAAACAAGGACCTCAGTCAACATTTGAACACGTTACAATGTGTGAGTATTGATACCAGAAACAACTATTCTAGTCTGGTGGAACCTTTTCTGCTCTTTCCTCTCCTCTCTTCCTGGCTCTGGCCTTGTAGTAACCAGAGACAGTGGAGTTAACCCAGGAGAATCAAAGAGAAAGGGGAAAGGAAAGAAACCAGACACACCTGGCCACCCCAACTGTAGGTCCCAAAGTTAAATTAGATGAAATCGAGGGTAAAGGAGGCAGGCTTTTTTTTTTCCACAATGTGAAGTTGAAAATTTGATATGAGATGTGATTAGATTTTTCAGAACTGTAAATATTTTGGTGCTATGATAGAGACTGATTGGAACAGCTAATGACTCTGTCTGCCATCTCCTCTAGCCCTAAGGAGAAACTAGGTGACACATGAAATTCTATCAGTTTGCCCTTTCCCCTCTATCTCCCTGCATGAGTGACCAACTAAAGGTGCATTTTCTCCCTCACCCCACTTTGACTTACACGTTTCACTCAGTTCCATACATATTTATACACACTACACTTATTTAAGGAAAGAGGTTTATTCACTGAGTCTTTCAAAGTCTCTGGCCTTCAAATCCTCTGAGGTACCTTCCTGGAACCACCATTTTTTAAATCCAGTGGGAACACATTTAGTTCTCCATTTGTGCTCTCTTTTCAATTCTCACATTGCTTAGGGTTGATGGAGCACTCATAGGAAAAAGAGGGAAATGTGCAGGGCATTTAGTTCTGTTGTTCCCATCTCACTAGCCTCTCTTCACATGGCCTAGGTATGGACGGTGAGGGGACTGCAAAACCAGAGCTCCAACTTCTGTGCATGTCCTGCTTAGCTGATCTGTCAGTACAGTCCTCTTTGGCCTCGAGGATTACTCCATGATCTCTGAAATCTCAGAAAAAGTCCCATTTAACTTGTGTCACAGCAGTAGGAAATAGATTATTTAAGGCCTCTTGTATCTGAAGGATCTGAACAGTGTGCTTTGGGCAATAATACATTTTGAAAACTTCAAGTAGAGTATAATTATAAGAAAGCTCGAGAAAGTATCTCAATTTACCAAAAGTAGGAAAAAAAACTGGCAAATGAGAGTTCAACAGGATGAAAAACTCTGGATTTAGAGGTTGTATCAATAAATGACATTCTTACATCTTTCACTTTACTTGAGTGAAAAGAACCAATGAAATAAAGAGGCAGCCAAAGATCTCAAGTTTATCTTTACCATCTTTAAACTGTGTTTGCCAAAAAATGTTGACGCGTTAGCTCATGTTCTCACACTGGAAAATAGTTATTTAGGGCTTTAGTAAGGCGTAACCTACTGGAGACACTTCATTAAGATGGCTTGGAGGGGGAAAAATAACTAAATTGAAAACATGAAGACGTGTATACCAGAGAGAAAAAAAGACAATCACAACAAAGTTAAACAAGTTTCCTACAAAATGTGTGATGATGGAGACTAACATTTTATTCAGGTTAAGAAAAACTGAACCGTTGCCCAACGCGTATTAATATGCTGTTCTTTTTGCCATAGCTTATTTCTTATTTATGACAAAATCTTTATTGCCTTAGGCAGTCACTTAAAATCTCGTTATAGTGAATGTTTGGAAGTTTCAGAAACAAACTTAGAACTTTAACACTAAATGTTGATTGTAGCCCTAAGTGAATGTGCGTGAACTCCACTGCCTTACAAAAAAAAAAAAGAAGAAGAGAGAAAGAGAGATCATATATTCCATTAAGTCAGATAGAAATTAAACAGAATTACACAGGTGTTAAAGTATTTCATTTAGCTTTTGGTTGGAATGGTACTACATTATTCTTTTCATTATTGCTTATCTAGTTCTAACTCAAATTTTAATATGTATGTAAGGGTCAATCATTTTTTATTCATACTTTTTAGGAATTACATTTGGTAGTATATCCATTTCTTAAAATGAACTATAAACTAAAACATTATTATCTGCATAAATTGTATGTTAAAGAGAAAAATCAGTCACAATAAAAAGCAATTAGAAAATATAATATTACATCTTCTATTAATCACCTTAGAAATTATGATACACTTTAAAAACTAAATTTGGTAATTTGTGTTTTATGATTTATTTGTGTGTTAAGATTTGGCCAACTATTAAGAAAATACTTTGTAAAAATAATTCATTTGTTTGATGTTGAGTACTGTTGAGTTCATTGTATCCATCTATTTCAGCATATTATTATTGGTCATAGGCTGATTAGAGCTACCTATTTCATTTTGTTTTATTTTATTCGCAATTTTTTGTATCTTTTGTCCATGAACCCCACTCCCATCCTACTTTTTCATCAGTACTCACAATAATATATTTAATATACATCCTTACATATGATTGTCTCCTACTATATATATTAGTGTTCGAGGGAAGAAGAAGTATGATCTAAATTTACATAAATGTTATTGTTTTATAAATGTTTCTTTCACCTGCTTTTATGACTCAACAACATTTTTGAGATTTGTGTTGCTCTATGAATAATTAGATTTTTGCTTCTTACTGCTGCTAAGTAGTCAATATTACAAATTCTCAGCACTTGACTGATCCATTACTGTAATGATTAACACCTGGTGTTGCTCCCAACTCCTAGCTGTCACAGATAATGGTACAGTAAATATCTCTGTACTTCTCATTTTAAAGACCAAATGAGAACATTACTGAGCTAAATACCCAGGAGCAGAATACTGGAACTTAGGGGACACAAATATAAAATTTCATTAAATTCAGCCAGATTGACCTAGTAGAGCCTCAACAGTTTACATTTCCCATTTAAGAATTTCCTTCTAACCACAATCTGAAGAGTACTTAATATTATTAATATTTCCAACATTTATCATATTATGAAGTAATTTTTATATTGTTTAATTTGTTTACTTTTCCTTTCTTTAATTTTACATTGCATTTCTCTAATGAGAGAAAGCAATCCTTGATAAAACTGTTAGCCATTTAGACTCCCCTTTCTCTGGACTCCTACACACCAACCTTGCCCATGTTTTCTCTTAGATCTCCACTTGTTTTGATCTTTTTACTGTCTGTATATTAATAATGTGTCAATTTTAGACATTGCAAATGTCCCTTCTCTTTCTATCATAATCTGTTAAATCTATGGAATACTTTGTTGAATAGATATCATTAATTTTGGTGTTGTCAAATCTACTCATTTTTAGCCTTATAAGCTTATACTTTTAAAATCTTGTTTTAGAAGTCTCTGTTGACCTTTAGGCCTTAAGATTATTTTCCTACATATAAGAGAAGGTATTCTGCAAAGACTTTAAGGTAATCATGTGGCAGTTTAAGTCTGTTTTTAGTTTCCATTCATTTACATTAAGTTAGTTCATAATGGTATTTATATATATATATATTTACTGTATGTATAAAATAATGCAGTTAAGTAGGTAACACAAAATAACAATGAGACTAGCTTCTAAGATATATGAATTAAGGAGCATGAAGATTTTATTTAGGCTTCAGTGGTAGTTACAAGAAGGACTGGAAGAGACAAATGTCCAGCGTTATTTACTGAGCATTCTCTACCTGCTTTAAAGCTTCAAGTCATATTCTATGGGTTGAAAAGTAACATAAAACCTAAAATGAACCATTAGAATACAAGCAAATATTATGAGGAGTATTACAGAGCCTTTTCATATGGAAGTTTAAGGAAGAGTAAGAGACATTCAGTTCAAAGAGATGATTCTTCTTGAGACCTTACTGATTGTCAAAATGTTCTCTCTCTAAGAAAGTGTGTACTTGAAAGCAATGTACCAAAACTACTACCAAAATGTAGTGTTCATCACATTACTCATTACCAGACAATATTTTTTCTGACTATAGGTCCAGATTAAGTTCTCACTACTTAGAGCCTTTTATTTTGAGATTTGTGAACAAAAATTGTTCCTGAATTTTTCCAGTCTTGCTCTATACACTGTCCTTGGATGAACTAATCCACAGCCATAACATCAGCAGTCTCCCAGGCATGGTCTCCCAGGCATGGTCTCCTAAGTATCAAAATTCTTTAGAATCATATAAGCAACATAGGTGGTATTTCCTCTGAAAAATCTTTTTAAATTTTCTTTGCTCTTACTCTTGCTCTTTCTGTAACAGACACACACACACACACACACACACACACACACACACACACACACTTTCATTTACTCTTTTTCCCCAAATACAATCTCACCCCAGTCGGGTTGCAGAACCCCTTATAACTCACCATTTGCTTCAAGCAAAATATTTATAAAGTGAATTTGCAAGAGTTTTCTCCCTCAGATCAAAAACAAATATGAAAAATATCACACAGATACTAGATATAGTTTGATGGTGAAGAATATGGTTTTTCTGGCAGTTGGGACATGGAGATAGGTATCAGTATGAAGGGATGTGAAGAGATAAGGAGGAAAGTAAGAAAATTGCAGATTTTTAAATCTTTGTTTGAGTCTAAGATTCCTGAAGAGAAATATTTTAATCCCAATCTTATAAATAATGCATTATTTTTAAAGACCTATACTATTTTGAAAGACTGCATCATTTGAAGTACAACTTTTCATAATAAACCTTATTTAGTAACTCAAAACTTTTAAAACTTAATTCTCTTAACCTATGTTGTTCAAGTTTTGAAAAAGAAGAAAAGAAGAAAGAAAAAGGAAGGAAAAGAAAAGTTACAAATTACAATGCTGTATTTCTCGATACTGTTCTCAATTTTTCTTGCATGATAGTGATTAATGGTCCCTGACTTTGGCTGTCTCTTATCAAGTTTCTTCAGGTCCTGATTTAGAAACTGAAGCTTAACCTTTCTACTGTTGATCAAGGGTATGGGGAGCCTTCTGGAAAATAACAGATTACAAATGAAGACTCTTTTCACTGGAAAGATAAAGGCTGAGAAGTAAGATGAAGAATTCTAAAATCATGAAGTTTAGGGATAGGATAGACATGAATTCATTCCCCAAACTGTAGTGTGCTAAAATCAGGAGCAATTCTTGAGAATTACTTAAAAATGACGTTAGAATTACTAAGCTGAAAGTAATCTATTCATATGGAGTATAGATAGTAGCTCATACATGTAAATAAATTAAAAGTGTTTTAGGTATATTTGCAAATGATTAATCCATATTCAATTACCAAAGTAAGATAAGAGAATTTAGAAATAGATGTCTAAATGTAGAAATTAATAAATTAGTCTATACATCAGATATCTGATTCTGTGGAACATTTTATTAATCCTAACAGCATATGTTTTATAAAAGATGCTTTTAAAAATTATCTTCGTGCTCTGGGTGTTAAGAATGAGACCTAGAGGTCTTAATGCTCTAGACACTCCCATCTGACCTTCACACAACCTCAGGGCTTCTGGCAAGAGCCCCCTTCCCACCCCCACTCCCATGATCCCTTCTCTAGTCTCATTTGCAGAGCTCACCCATTCACCACCAGCACTGGCTCCTGTGACTACCAGAATTAACCTTACTAGACTCTCTTTTGGGTTTTTCTGTTTTTTTTTAAATTTTATTTTATTGAGTTATAGTCAGTTTACAATGCTGTGTCAACTTCCAATGTAGAGCACAATTTTTCAGTTATAAATGAATATACACATACTCATTGTCACATTCTTTTTCACCGTGAGCTACCATAAGATCTCATATATATTTCCCTGTGCTATACAGTATAAACTTGTTTATCTATTCTATATATACCTGTCAGTATCTACAGATTTCAAACTTCCAGTCTGTCCATTCCCACCCCCCTCCTCCCTGGCAACCACAATTTTGTATTCTATGTTATGAGTCTATTTCTGTTTTGTATTTCTATTCGTTTGTCTTTTTCTTTTCTTTTTTTACACGATTCTTAGAGCTATTAAAAAAAAAAGACAAAGCTGAGTTTACTTACTTGTTTGTAAAGTAAACACATGTTAGAAAAAGAAACACACTGAGTAGTTCCTTGGGGGGAAATGTGAGCTTTTAACTATAAGAATGGTGGGGAGTTCACAGTGGCTGTGCTTATAAAGAAGTATAAACTAGCACTCTGGACAGAAAAGCATGTTAAAGATTTACATAGCAACACTAAGAATGTGGCAAACTCCAAATGACTCAATTTGTCGGGTCCTTTAATAACTATATCTGGGTAGAACCAGTTATGACAAACACAGTATTCATCTGCTATTTCCTCAGCAGGGTCATGTTAAGCAAAAAATTTTCAAATTGCATATTTATCCAGCCCATATTGGTCTCCAGAGTAAACCCTAAACTCTCAGATTACTCTTCATCACTTGGCCTTTAATCTAATCTGATCTTATTCTCAACTTTCAAAGCCTTCAGTAAATCTTCAGACCTTATCAAAACTTCCTATTTTCTCAACTTCCTCTTGTCCACCAGTTTTGGAAACTAACTTTTTATTCTTGCTCAAACTGAAATCCGACTCTCCTCTGATGACTCTACTTCTGTGGCCTTGTTAGGAGGTAGCTGTTTTGTTTGTTTGCTTGCTTTGTCTCTCATACAACTTCAGGTCAGTGGGCTTTTAGATTTTCTCTGTGCTTATATTGTTTTAGCCCATTCTCCTTGTCCTCCCAAAGGACTCCCACCTTTGAGTCTCATGTAACAACATATTGGTAGTAGACTGAGTAGTCTACCCCCACACTAGCTCTGGATTTCCCCAGGTGATTTGCTGTAGCCAAGAGGATAATTGTGAATATGATACAAGCAGAAACTTGCAGATTTCTTGCAGGTGGGTCTCGTTCCATCTTGGTATTTATGGGAATCCTGCAACCACCAGTATGTGTAAGAGTCTAAGGCAATCATGCTGTATAACAAAAGACCCTTAGTGAAGTCATCCCCATTGTCCATGTGCCTCCATCCAACTTCTACACATATAATTGAACTCATCTTAAGTCACCTAACTACAGCCAAGTGAATATTGACCAGAAAAGTCTCCAAGTCAGTCCACAGAATACAGGAAAAATGATAACCCTTTTTTTTCTCTTAAAATACTAATTATGCAGTGGTTTGTTATATGGTAAAATCTAACTAATAAGGATTATAAGTTAGTCAGATGCTAGATTATAAACTGTATGTGAGATGATTTTGTCCCCAACTGCTATTGCTCCAATACCTGGAAAATATTAGATTTTCAATATCCTTCTTGAATACATAGAAATGTTAAGTATGTTTTTGGGTATATGTTGCCCTGAATTAAATATAAAGAGGAGATGCTTGTTTCATTTATTGCTCACAGATCTGAGATACTTGAATACACATATTGTTTAGACAGTTGTTTTGCTAAACCTACAGTGAAATTATTTTTCAAGCCTCTCTAGTCTAAAATTAATATAATGAAATAGCAATAATGATAATGTTGCAATGGTTAATTATAATTATTATAACATTAACATAATATTAGATAGATAATTATAATATTAGCATAATATTATATAATTATTTATTATAAAGCCCTTGATTTCTGGCATTGCACTATTTAATTTTCAAGTGAAACTTATAAGATAGACAATAGTTTCCCGATTTTATTAAGAAGAAGGCCTGATGCTCAGTAAAATTACTCATTGATCCAAAGTTTCATGGTTATATTTAAATCCAGAGCTATGCTTTTCTAAGACATTAGTTACATTCATTTTTCCAACGTCTATCTTCTTTATATCCCTATTTTTAAAGTAGTTTTTAAGATGGAAGAAAACTTAGCATGTATCTGATTCAATTTCTTATCCAGTAGGTGAGGGAACAGAGGGCAAAGAGGTCAGCTACTGTATCTAAGAGGACATAGAGAGTAATTCATTCAATAAATTGCATCAGGATCTTAGACACTAGGAATAAGGAAGGCTCACAAATGGAAGGAGAAAAGATATTTTCACTTATTGAGATCATATCACATGCTGGGCACTGGGTAGGCAGAGACAGACATATAACCTGGCTTATCCCTCACAAGAAGCCAGTAAGGTAAGAATTTTATTTCTACCCACGAGGAAGCTAGGGTTCGGAATTGACTAGTACCTAAAAGACATGTCTGAAATCTAAACTCACGTCTGTCTGAATTCAAACAGCATGCTTTGTCAGTAAATACACAGCAATTTGATGTTATATTATCTTACAGAAGTTACAAAACTTTTAACAGGAAAAATGGCTATTTCTCTGAGAAAGAATATTGCAAATCCATCTTAGAAAAAACGTATCTCTAGTTAAGGAAACTAGTATTCATTAATATTTTGACTTAAACTGGTGGACAAGAGGAACAGTATTTAAGGTAAATGCCAGGTCAGAGGGGGAGACATGTTTCAAAATGCAAATATTGTTTCTGAAACTCTATTTCAGTGAGCTTCATGTTGCTGATGAAAATGTTAATACTATGAGGTAATTCTCTGTTTTTGTTTTTTGCAGTAAAAATTACGACAAATTAATAACCTGAAAATTAGATCAAGATTCTATTATGTAGTACCAATAATATGCTTAATGATGTCTTTTGGAACATCGGGAAGCCCTTATCCTCAGCAGTACACAGTAAGGGCTGGCTCATCTAATAAAAAGGGGGTTCAGGGATGAGGCTCACCACTGCACGTGGCCCGCTAATGGAGAAGGAAGCCATAGAAATGGGCAGCTCTTCAGAAGGAAAACACAGTAATTTATTTGTCCAACTTTCACTTGCTGAACCAGACTGTGAATTTTTAAGTGATGGCAATTAATAATTGATGAATGAATGAATGAGGCAAGAGATGAAATAAAGTTACTGGATGGAAAATGCAGCCTACTGGAAAGATATGATACACCTTGGTCAAAGTTAGGTAACTGACACATTATAAATGAAATGTAAAAAAATCCATTAAGATATAACATTAAAATACATATTTGACACCCAGTGAATCTTTGCTTGAGATTCTATAAGTGTTAAAGAAGACCACAGTTATTTTTTAAATTTTTATGTGTTAAAATATTATTTAAAATATTATCAAAGCTCAGAATCCCTCCTATTTATATGGATTTAGAGTAGTGAAATGTTAAAATGCATTTTAATATACTAATTAAAACAGCCTCAAACTAGATGAGTTATCATTTTACATTAACATAATGTCAACATAATTTCAATCTAAATATATTTCCATATCTTTTGATCAGAATCTTGTTAATATTCCTGTTCATTACCTCTTACTAAAGACTGACTTTATTTAGAAGTCATATGCATACGTTAGTTGTTGAGCATGCTTACAACAGTTAAAACTTCTCAAATAAAATTTTTAATTCGAATATAAAATGTGCAGTGTACCAGTGGGCAAAGCAAGCCAAATACAATTCTTTCTTGTGTCTTTGGATGCTGTTGCATCTCTTCTCATTACACTTGAGCACATAGGAAAGTAAGTTAATATCCTCTTCAGTTCAATTTTATTTATTCCCACAATTGTAAATGATTTTCAGAAATGCCACTTTACCTGGGCTCAGTCTTTAAAACCTCTTCTTTGCATTCAAGAAACCTACCTTTTATGCTTTCTGAGAAGTTGTAAGCATTTTAATGCGGCCATCCTGACTAACTGTTGGAGGTGATTTCCTGCACAACTTGGCTATTATAAGTAAGTATCTATGTCATGAAAAATGTATTTTAATGACTGTTACAGAAGTAAACATCACTGTGGAAATCCATGACTTAAACATTATTAATTGTATGCAATTAAAAGCATATACCCACATTCAGAAGTTTAAAACTTTATCTTTGGTGGCATACTGCCAGGCAGTGAGGAAATAATTTTTTTCAGTAGAATATGGCCACCAAATACTTTTTTATTGATGGATTTAAATCCAGGATATAAAGAGAATCAATTGAACAACACATTTATCACTGCCTGCAGCTATGGATGAGAGGGAAATAACTTGTTAACATGGGTAGGTGGAGGTTAGAGTTTCCAGAAGCTATTGGTCTAGTTCTGTCTGCAACTCAATTACAATTCAGGTGTGTGGGGGAATTGAACACTAAGGTAAAAACAAAACATCCATTGTTCTTAAAAATATAGAAAGGATATAGACTTTTTTGGCATTTGAAAGCCTAGATTTAGTCCAGAGCTACAAAGACTTGGAGCTGTCACTGACACCAACAAATAGATGTGTGATCAGTGGTAAACTACATTTTTTAAGCTTCAATTTCTTCACATGAAAAGATGCTAAACAAAGGATACAGCATATAATAAGGAACTACAATAAAGCTGTTCCTAACTATTTTTGGAGGGGGCATGAGGCTATCAAAACACAACCCTGAAACTCTTTGAGCATTGACATTTACTACTGTTTTTTACTACCAATATTTTTAATTGATTTTTTTTATTCAAGTATAGTCAGTTACAATGTGTCAATTTCTGGTGTACAGCATCATGTTTCAGTCATATATATACTTACATATATTCATTTTCATTATAGGTTACCAGGAGATATTGGGTATAATTCCGTGTGGTATACAGGAGAAATTTGTATTTTCATCTATTTTATATATAGTAGTTAGTATTAGCAATTCTCGAACTCTTAATTTATCCCTTCCCATCCTCTTTCCCCCAGGTAACCATAGGTCTGTTTACTATGTCTGTGAGTCTGTTTTTGTTTTGTAAATAAGTTCATTAGTTTTTTTTTCTCTTTTTTTCTTTTCTTTTTTCTTTATTTTAAGATTTCACATATGACTAGTATTATATAGTTCTTTTTCTTTCTCTTTCTGCTTTACTTCACTTAAAATGACTATCTCCAGATCTACCCACGTTGCTGCAGATAGCATTATTTTATTCTGGATGAGTATTTTATTATGGATGAGTAGTATTCCATTATATTAATATACTACAAATACTTTATCCAGTCATCTGTCAATGGACATTTAGGCTGTTTCCATGTCTTGGGTATTGTGTATAGTGCTGCTATAAACATCGGGGTGCGTGTATCTTGAAATTAAGAGTTCCCTTTGGTTATATGATCAGAGTGGGGCTACTGGGTCATATGGTAAGTCTATGTCTAGTTTCTTGAGGAATCTCCATACTGTTTTCCATAATGGCTGCATCAATCTGCATTCCCACCAACTGTGTAGGAGGGTTCCCTTTCTCCACAGCCTCTCCAGCATTTGTCATTTGTGGACTTTTGAATGATGGCCATTCTGACTGGTGGGAGGTGATACCTCACTGTAGTTTTGAGTTGCATTTATCTGGTAATTAATGATACTGAGCATTTTTCAATGTGCCTATTTGTATGTTTTCATTGGAGAATTGCTTGTTTAGGATTTCTGCCCATTTTTGGATTGGGTTGTTTGTTTTTTTCTTATTAAGTTGTATGAGCTTCTTATATATTCTGGAAATAAGCCTTTGTCAGTCTCATCTTTTGCAAATATTTTCTCCCATTCCATAAGTTATTTTGCTTTACTTATGGTTTCTTTCACTGTACAAAGGCTTATAAGTTTAATTAATTCCCATTTGCTTATTTTTTATTTTATTTCTAGTGCCTGGGTAGACCGCCCTAGAACATTGCTAAGATTTATGTCAGGTAATGTTTTGCCTATGTTTTCTTCTAGGAGGTTTATAATGTCTCATATTTAAATCTTTAAGCCATTTTGAGTTTATTTTTGTGAATGATATGAGTGAGTATTCTAACTTCATTGATTTACATCCTGTTGTCCAGTTTCCCCAACACCACTTTGTGAAAAGACTGTCTTTTCTCCATTGTATATTTTTGCCTCCTTTGTCAAAGATTAATTAAACATAGGTTTGTGGGTTCACTTCTGGGCCCTCAATTTTGTTTCATTGATCCATATGTCTGTTTTTGTGCCAATACCATGCTGTTTTGATTACTGTAGTTCTATAATAGTATCTGAAGTCTGGGAGGTTTATGCCTTCAGCTTTGTTCTTTTTCTTCAGTATTGCTTTGACAATTCTGGGTCTTTTATGATTACATATAAATTTTAGGATTATTATGTTCTAGTTCTGTGAAAAATATCCTTGATAATTTGATAGAAATTGCATTAAATCTAAATCAAAGTAGATTGTTTTTGGTAGTATGGACATTTTAACAATATTAATTCTTTCAATTCAAAAGCATGGGATATCTTTCCAATTTCTTTAAGTCATGTTTAATTTCCTTAATCAATGTTTTATAGTTCTCTGTGTATAAGTCTTTCCCCTCCTTGGTCAGATTTATCCCTAAGTATTTTATTTTTGGGGATGTGATTTTAAAAGGGATTTTTTAAATTTTCTTTTTCTGATATTTCATTGTTAGCATAAATAAATGCAACTGATTTCTGTATGTTAATCTTATATTGCTGCTACCTTACAAAATTCTTTTATCATCTCTAGTATTTTTTGTGTGGAGTTTTTAGGGTTTTCTATATATAGTATCATGTCATCCACATATAGTGACAATTTTACCTCTTCTCTTCCAATTTGGATCCCTTTTATTTCTTTTTCTTGCCTGATTGCTATCACTAGGACTTCCAAGACTATGTTGAATAGAAGTGATTAGAGTAGGCATCCTTGTCTTGTTCCAGATTTTAGTGGGAAGTCTTTCAACTTTTCACCATTGAGTATTATACTGGCTTTGGGCTTGTCATAAATAGCTTTTATTATGTTGAGATATATTTCCTCTATACCCATTTGAGTAAGAGTTTTTTTAATCATAAGTCATTGCTGAATTTTGTCAAATGCTTTTTCTGCATCTATTCAGGCGATCATATGATATCTGTCCTTTCTTTTGTTGATGTGGTCTATCACACTGATTCATTTGCATGTGTAATATCATCGATGAACATAGATGCAAAAATCCTCAACAAAATACCAGGAAACAGAATCCAACAACCATAAAAAATATCATATACCATGATCAAGTTAGATTCATCCTAGGAACACAAGGATGGTCCAGCATACACTAACTGATTTTAACACAGTTCTCTGGCCTTTAGCAGTTAGCACCTATCACTTGGTTGATCACAATAGTGATGCTGATAGAAAATGGAAACAGAATGTTTTTGATTTTATGAAGTTTACAAGATGGTGATCTACTGACCATGGATACAATAACATAACTGTATTTTCATAATATTTACTTCTCTGTACTATAAAAAAGCCTCATTATATCAAAATTTTTAGCCATGGATGATGCTGAAAAAGCACAAAAGATCTAAATCCATTTTATTATTATTGAAAAATGTAACTTAAAGTTGTGATGCATTTTTTCTCTTATTTATATCCAAAATGCTTGTCAGCAACTTGTACAATTATTTTTAAATATTTTAAATGCATATCTGTATGGTAGCAATCAAGACTATCTTCTTACCACAATGGATTTCTTTTACCTGGGCATGTCTCTTAAAATGACTCTTATTTTCTTATTCTTACATTAATATTTTTCTTCATGTATCCCGATACTCTCCCTTTGGTAGATTTTATGCAACCTTTTCAACTCATGCATTAAGTAAAGGTGACCTTTTAAATACATAAGTTTCTATAATAGGAAATGCAGTCTTAATAGGGAACATCTACATAACTAAGACTTCCTAAGGACATGTAGGTCATTGTACTTCGTTTGTGTAGGGCATTTTGAAATACAGGGAAATAGAAATGTGAATTAATTGAGTACAATTTCTTATGCTGTGCTTGTATAAATAATTAAATTAACCAATACAACTGTTCTTATACTATAGTAACCTGATTACTATAATTGTTGCACATCCTTTACACAATGCTATAAATTTGATTCATGCATAATTTATACTTTACCCTTATTTAAATGACAGCCATTAAAATTAACAGCAAAAGTTATTGATGAAACATAGTGAAAAAACAATGCCACACATTGTTCTTAAAGGAATATGGGTGGCCCTGGATTGTTAATTTGTTAATGTGGGGTTTGATACTTAATAAATTTTTTAGTATCAACCACTGTACTTTTAAAAAGTAAAAAAAGTGTCAATGACCTCAACCATAATTGCTCTATATGATACTTTCTCTTTCAAAGTCAAGTTTGAGATCAAGTTTGTATTTCATGTTTGCCTATATGACCCTGGAGGCAGTTACTCCAAAATTCTATAAAGTTCATTAATGCATTAATTTAGTTTTTCAAATAACAAGTTTTTGAGAAGCTTTGTTTTATCAGCTCTGTGAGATCCAATGACTCCACTGCAGTGGGATTGGAGAATAACACAAGGTGGAGATTTAGGAGGTAGCTTTAGTGGGTTTTGGTAATTGGTATCTTGATACCAGGGAAGCAGATTCTAGGACTACTTTATGTTTTCTGAATTGAACATCCATGTCAAAGGACTTCTAAGCAAATGCTGACAAATTACAATTTCACTCATGAACTCACTTCTCTGTCCCAATCAAGCTTTCAGAGCTCTGATCTGGCCCACCCTGGTTAAGTGGTTTCCTCTGCTAAGCAACTTAGGTATGAGGTTGAGGTAGATTCATCTGACCCATTTTGTCAGGCTTTTTATCTTACCCTAACCCTTCTGATGTGACTTTAGCCAAGAGAAGAGAATTTTTAAAAAGAGGAACTATCAATGAAGATACATTTTTATGTAAAGTAAGAGAAGTTTTCATTCGGGGTGGCAATTCAAAACTCTGTGAAGTTATAGTTTTAAGTATTTCAGTAAAGTTGTTAAGAAATGAAAAATGAAAGAATTTAGAGAATTACCTAAAAGCTGAAGCCCTAGCCCTATAATGTGTCATTTAGACACTCCACAAGGGCATAATATACTTATCTCTTACTAGTCTTTTCTCAACTCTTGACTTACCAGAAATACTGATTTGTGCATAATTCTCTGTATTCAACATGCTAGGATATTATGTTTGCTTTTTGTTAATGCTTTGCCCTTCAACTAGCATGTCCTTACCCTTCTACTTGGCTGGATAACTCTGATTTATTCTTTACAACCCAGCTCAATGAACAGCACTTCTAAGAATTCTTCCTTATTTCCATCAGGCTGGCTGCCCCATACTGCTCAATTTCATACCATCCATTTCTCTATGGTTCACTCTTTTTGTAAATATCTGTTCATGAAATCTGTTTTCCTCCATTTCTCCTAGACTATGAGCAGCTTGAAGAAAGGCATGACTTTAAAATTTATCTTCATATACCCAGTGCATGGTGGGGATATCCCCACAGTGATTTAAAATGCTGAATGGGTGAATGAATGAGCAATGGATGAATGAATGAATGATTCTATATTCGGGGAGTTGAAAGTGCACATTCATATATCCTATCACTGGTACAGGTTATATTGAGAGGAAAATGAATATTAGGAACAACTGAGAATTTGGGGACAATATACAGAATTCACATAACTATGTCTAAGTGAATTGAATGATTATGGGTAGTGAGAGTGACCTACAAGTGAGTAATTCTGGGGAAATAATCATATATTAGAGTTTAAGTTTACAATAGTGAAGTTGTAATTAATTATGGGATATTGGTGTGGCCATGAGGGAGGTTTACTGAAGTCGAATGGAGGAGAGGATCATGGGTTTAAGGTAATCAAAGAGCAGTGAAGTTATGATGCTGGTAAGAGCATCACCAGTGACACACAAATCAATCAGGCTAATGACAGGAGTAAGTGACAAAGGGTGAGAATTTGGGCTACTCTAGTTTAAAGATAAACAAAATTATTTGGGGATTATTACTTTAGTCCATATTAGAAGTAATATAGATTTGAACTAAATTAATAAAGAAGAGATTTAAATTTTTTCTAGCTGCTTGGACCATCTAGATAACAGCAATTCTTTCTCTTTTCTTGTCATGATACAGGAATGTGATTGGTCCACACACTAGACCTCAGATATTGATTAATTAATTAGGTAATATAGATGGCATTTTTATGTCCCTCAGCATACCTCTTCATCTTATTTCTTGTATTCCTCCTCAAGCATGCACTGCTTGGTCTCCCTGTTCTCTGCCTTAAAACATATTTTTTTTTTCTTCCAAATGGATAGAAGGCCACTTAGCTGATGTACAGGTGCTGCTTGTAATTGGAAGGGTTGTTAGCATCCCTCTGCCTTGGGGAACTCTCAGCCACCAAGGGACATGGTTGATGGATACACCACACCCTCTTTTCCTTCAGTGACAAGTTCAGATACACAATCTGTTTGTTTCCTTTCCGAGTACCCTGTGGGAATGAGTCCACGGCTCCATGCCAAGACTGCATAGTGGAATTCTCTATTCTGCATAAGACAACATCTAGTATACAATAGCCTCAGACTGATAGAATTTGAAATGGTATTTTGAATATTGTCTCTCCCACATCCCTAATCTATATAGACATAAAACATGCATCACAAAGAAACTGAATAGTTTGTCAAATTTCAGTGGTTGAGTTCAGAACCAAGCCAGAGTTCTTTTCAGTATAAGAAACAGAATTATTTAGAAAAAATTTAAGCAGATTCACAAAATGGATACATTGAATAGTCATTGCCTTTACACGAAACTCTTCTTTTAAAGACATTCTCATCTGTCCAGATTTACGTTATAAAAGAACATACAAGTATTATGTTAATTGATCCAACATTAGTATTTTCCTTTGCCTTCCTAACAAGAGATTTTGGCATATATGTGATAAATTCGGCAGGTACATTTACACCTGTTAAAACATGGTGGTTTGTAAGAAATTCACAGAGAGCAAAGATCTTACGTAGAGCATGCTTGTGCATCGCAGTTAAAGAGAAGACAGTGAAAAGGAAAAAGCAGGTTGTCCATGGTTTGGCATCAGTCAGTTGAGTGTGGGATGATGTGGAAAATGTATTAAAATACACTTGTAAGGCTTATGAAATTTTGAGAAATATTTAAAAATCTGTACATGAAGAATTTACTAAAAGAGCAAGTTTATAAATATGTTTATGTTCATAAAATATGCTTAAACTTAAGCAAGATTTGGTGACAAAAGATGTCTAAGCAATGCAAGGTGGTTTATCTGTTTCAGTAAATTTTTTTAAGAATTAATTTTATTGTACTATGTAAATGTTAGATGCTAAAGAACCATATATACAAGAAAGTAGCAATATTTACTCTACAAAGGAGTGAATACAACAATTATATTATACATTTTAATTCACTTGTACGTATTTATTTTCTAGTTACCCACTTAAATACTTTAAGATTTTTTTAGATGCAAGTATGTAAAGAAAAAATGTGACTTTTCAAACAGAAATAAGGGAAGGGAAGTGGATTTTAATGCATGCAAGTGTAGTGAAAAGCATTACACATTTAAATACAAAGTTCAAACAGTTTCCTACAAGCCTATTAGCATGCAAATACCCAAAGATTGCATTTTATTATCAAGGTCTAAACTAGTGTCAAACTCATCTCTCTTTCCAGAAAATCGGAGTTTCCAGAGGACCCCTCTGGCCGGCTCCCATAACCTTGAAATTCACAGCACCTTTATGAAAAAACAAGAATCAAAAAACAAAACAAAACAGAAAATATTACAAGATATATGGTCTTCTCTTCAAAAACAGTGAGGGAAATCTCATATGGGGTGAAAACTCCCTTGCTGCTTACAGATTTTTGCTATGATAAAAGGTGGAAAATCACTTTCATAAAACCAAAGTATTTAGGAAAAAGGCCTGAGCTTACAGAATAAGCCTACGGCTTTAAGAATTAAAGGTCTCAGATGAACAACAATTTTAGCAGAACAATTTCTTGCCTCAAATCACACAAGACTCTCTCTGAGTAACACTATTTCTGAAACAGAACAGAACCGTCTGTCTCATTGCCTGACCCAGCTTGACTCTTGTCATCTTCAGAGTAAAGCCTCCACCGAGGACATGTGCACTCCAGTGTCCCTCAGAATCGTCCAGTTAAGTCGGCTTAACTCAGATACTTCGTCAATGCCATTTCATAGGCTTTGGATATACAGAGATGAATAAGGAATAATTATTTTCTTGGAGGACTTTGGGCAAGTTGGGGGAACAGATACGATTTTTAAAAAGTCTAACAATGGAAAATACATAGGGTATCAAGCCTTAAAGGATTAACAGAGGGGAACTCAGGAAGCTTTGTCACCCATCGTAGCAGGTCTGCTCTTAGCAACCTTTAATGATGTTCTGTTTTAACCTCTGTGTAGTTGCCTTGCCACACTCCTTGTTTCCTGGCCAACACTAGAACCGTGCCCAGATATGTTACAAATATTATTCCCACATAGAGAGAGTCTTTAAATAAGTCAGAAGGGATTGGCAAAACTACAGATGATGGTTCCAACCAGTTGCAGTTCAAATTTTTTATTGAGCCTAACCCTTCAAATAAAAACATAATGGAAATTTTAAAAATGAAGGACCATAAGCCAGATACGGAAAGTCACATAAAGCATAGAATATGTCATATTGATTTGCTCTGATTTTCTGCTGTGGGTCACAAGGACACCATCATATAATCATCTAGTTTCCTGGAATGAAGAATAATCTTTCTACTTAATCACTTTGCTCAGTAGTTGGTGCCTTCAGCTTCTCTATCTAAAACTTTCGTGGTCCATTATTTTTCTTAAGCCTCCACTCACTTTCTGTTTGAAATGTCATTAATTTTCTACAAGGGAATGTGAGCAAAATTAGTTAATATTCCTCATCCATCCTTGTATTTAAACACACCATTTTCCACTTGTATCATCTCATGCTGGATTCAATTCAAGCTTCTAAGAAACATTTATTGAACGATTTATCTGAGTGCATTTAACAACGTTTCTATCCACATGCATTTTCCTATTGTTATCACTATGATCTCCTATTTAAACCTCCCAATCACATTTGGATCTTTATTCAACATTTCACTACATGTAGTTTCTAGAATTTTTTTTTGAGATTCCCAAACTACATATGTGTTTTTGCCTGACAGCAAAGACAACTGACTCTTCTACACATTGTATGTTTTCTCTCATTACTTTATACATAACTAGCAATCTATTTTCCCCTAGAATTACTTAATTATATTCTTGCAGTAAATCCAGTAGCCTCAGCTACAGTATTCTTTCAGGTTCTGAGAGCCTTCGAGAAGGACCAACACATTACAGTTTCAGATGGAATGATGCCCAAAGGAGTTAGTCGTGCAAAGGGGTGATGCTCCCACGAATAGTACATCTTTCCCTTGAGACAACTTTTGTTTTTGGTCTTTTTGGATCTTCCATTTTTGAATTCTCTTATTTTTCATTTTTACTAAATATTTTAGTTTTATACAGTTCACTTAATTTTTTTGTTAAGGTTTTTTTTTTTTTTTCAGAGCAGTCTTTGGTTCACAGCAAAATTAAAGAAGGTACAGAGATTTCCTATGTAACCCCTGCTCCATGTGTACACGCACAGCCTCTCCCATTATTAATATCCCTAACTGGAGTGGTATATTTGTTACAATTAATTAATATACATGGTCACACCAGAGACACTCAAATCCATAGTTTGCATGACAGGTCATTCTCAGTGTTGTACATTCTACAAGTTTGGACAGATATAATGACAAGTATCCAACATGATGGTGTCTCATAGAGTATTTTTCACTCCCCTAGAAGAAGTTCTGTGCTCCTCTTATTCATCATTCTCCCACCCTCAACCCCTGGCAATTACTGGCCTTTTTACTTTCTCCATACTTTTGTCTTTCCCAGAATGTCACATTGCTAGAATTATACAGTATGTAGCCTTTTGAGGCTGGCTTTTTTTTTTTTTTTTACTTAGTAATATTTGTGGAAGTTTCCTCCCTGTCTTTTCATGGCTTAACAGCTCATTTGTTTTTATCATTAAATAATACTCTGTTGTCTGAATGTACCACCGTTTATTTATCAACTCATCTATTGTAGGACATCTTCATTGCTTCCAAGTTTTGGCAATTAGGAACAAAGCTGCTGTAAACATCGTATGGAGGTTTTTGTGTGGAAAAAATTTTCAACTCCTTGAAGTAAATACTAAGGACTGTGATAGTTGGATTACATGACAAAAATATGTTTAGTTTTATTAGAAACCGCCAAATTGTCTTCCAAAGTGTCTGTATCATTTTGTGTTCCCATCATAAATGAATGAGAGTTCCTTTTGTTCCCTATCTTTTCCATCATTTAGTGTTGTCAGTGTTCCAAATTTTGGCCATTCTAATAGGTGTGTAGTGATATCTTGTTATTTTAATTTGCATTTCCCTGATGGCATATGACATGGAGAATTTTTCATATGCTTGTCTGCCATCTCAATAGATGATGGAGGTAAACAGAGAGTAGAATGATGATGAACAGGGGCTGAAGGGTGGGAGAAATGGAGAGATGTTGGTCAAAGGGCACAAACTTTCAGTCATAAAATGAATAAATTCTGGAGATTCAATGGACAGCATGGCGACTATAGGGAACGATGCTGTATTATATACTTAAAAGTTGTTAAGAGAGTTGTTCTTAAGTGTTATGACCACACCCACCAAAAAAAGTTAATTATGTGAGGGATGGAAGTGTCAGCTAACCTTACTGCGATAATCATTTCATGGTATATACATGTATCAAATCATCAAGTTGTACACCTTAAAACTGCATATATTGTATATCAATAATATCTCAGTAAAGCTGAGGGGAAGAAGTGTCACATGTCATTAGCCATCAGGGAAATGTAAATAAAAACCCGAATGAGTCATCAATATATACTTCCCAGAATGACTAAAATGAAAAGGTTGTGATAACTCCAATTGCTGGCAAAGCACAGAAGGCTCATCACTCATAGATTGCTGGTGAGAATGTAAACTAGTGCAGCCCCTCTGGAAAATAGCTTGTGAGTTTCTTTTAAAACAAAAATGATCTTAATATAAGCCCCAGTAATTGCACTGTTTGGGCATTTATCCCAGAAAAAGGAAACTTATGTTTACACAGAACTTGTACACAAATGTTCCTGTACGTAATAGCCCCAAACTGGAACTGATCCAGATGTCCTTCTATGGGTGAATGGTTACGTAAACTGCAGTTTATCTAAACCATGAAATACTACTCAACAGTTAAAAAAAAAATCACATAGCTTAAGCTCTGACCGTTTTTTTTTTTTGTAATGCAAGTGCTTGACTTCAGTTTTGAATGCTGAGGCATTCGCTTGAAAGAGGCATCCACTTCAAAGACAGCTATCTTGAAAAAAATACATGTCCAGCCTCAGGACCAGATAAAGAGCCAGGTGCCCCTCCCCCTCTCCAGGTTCCTTTGTTTTAGAGATCTTGGTTGATTTAGATAACTGACCATTTGGGCAACTTGCATTTGTTATTTTTCTTTTCATGCTTTAAATTCATGCTCTCATGTTTTAAATTCACAAGTAATAAGTGAACTCGTGAAACCCTAGGACCCCATCTTCAACCTCAATAAAAGCAAAACCCCAGGGGAGGTGGTTCAAGATGGCCATGGAGGAAGTCCCTAAACTCACGTCCTCTCATGGACACACCAGATCTATAGTTACATGGGGAACGACTCCATTTGAGAAAAACCTGAGAACTAACAGAACATAAGACACAATAAAGAGGCCGCATCAGGATGGTAGGAGAGAGCCCCCAGACTCCACCCCTAGCACAAAGACCCTGAGTCGAGATGGAGATCATAAAAATGAAACTTCTCCCTGAGGAGCAAAGTGTTCGAGGCCTATGTCAGGTACCCAACCCTTAAGACATGCACCAGAGAGACAAGCTCTCAAAACAACTGGCTTTTAGAACTAATGAGGTCAACGTTCAGGATGCACAAAGGGCTGTAGAAAACGGAGGTACTGCTCTTAAGGGGCACATGCACAGCCTCACTCACGCTGGGACCCAACACAAAAGCAGCAATGTAAAAAATGCCTAGACCTTTTGTGAAGGAAATTCACTCCATAGTTCTAAAGCATCTGCCAGAGGGGCAGGGGTCTATTGGAACTCTCTCAGGGGATGGAGGCACTGGTGGTGCCATTTTTGCATTTACCTTCTACATTACTAGCACTACACTTGTGGGTGCCATTTTTGCATGCTCTCTCTACCTAGTAAGGCCTGCTTTCCCTGCCCCTGCACTCTCCCACAACCCTGCTCCCCCAAACCTGATGGGTTGGCTCAACACAGCCTGGCATTCCCCAATGGCCCAGCCTCACCAAAGCTGGCAGGCACACACAGTTCATACAGGGGATATCCCTTAAACATCTGGCTCTCATGATCAGTAGTCTTGAGTCTCTGGGCCCCATGGGACTAAAACAATCAGAGATAGGCCCTGGCAGGCTACCATCTCCAGGGCACAGCTCATAGAAGATTGAAACACATGTTCAATCTTCCTGTGACCACCCCTTCAAGATGAAGAGGGGTAGTTGTTTCATCTAATACATAAAGATAAAACAAAGACTCAAGCAAAATGAGGAAACAAAGGAATGTATTCAAAACAACAAACAAACAAACAAACAAACAAAAAAAGACAAAGCTGGGGGGAAGGGGGGAACTAAATGAAACAAAGATTAAAAAAAAAAGAAAAAACTTACATGATAAAGAATTCAAAGTAATAAAGATGTTCACCAATTTCAAAAGAAGAATTGATGAACACAGAGAGAAATTCAACAAAGGGGTAGAAAGCATTAAAAAGTACCAAACAGAAGTCACAGAGCTGAAGAACACAACTGCAAAATACACAGCAGGGGTTCAACAGCAAACTAGATAAACCAGAGGAAAGGATCAATGAGCTGAAAGGCAAGCAATGGGACTCACCCAAATAGTGCAGCAATAAGAAAATAAAATGTTAAAGATTGCTTAAGGGAACGTGAGATAACACCAAATAGAACAATATTTACATTATAGGAGTTTTGGGAAAAGAAGAGACAGAAAAGGGGACAGAAAACTTATTTGAGAAATAATGACTGAGAATTTTCTAACCCAGGGAAGGAAACACACAACCAGATCCAGATAATATAAACCCGAAGGGAGCCTCACCAAGGACACATTATAAGTAAAATGTCAAAAGTTAGAGATAAAGAAAGACACTTAAAAGCAGCAAGAGAAAAACAATGTGCAAAGGAACCCTCATAAGATTATGAGCAGATTTTTCAGCAGAAACTTTGCAGACCAGAAGGGAGTGACATGATTTATTCAAAGTACTGAAGGCAAAAAGCTACCGACCAAGAATACTCTACAGGATGAGATTATCACTCAGAATTGGAGGAGATATAAAGAGTTTCCCAGATAAGCAAAAACTAAATGAGTTCACTACCACTAAACTGCCTTACAAGAAATGTTACAGGGACTTCTTATAATCTTAGAAGTAAGGCTACTGGTTAGTAATAAGAAATTGTAGGTAATAAGAAAATGTGAAAGAAAAATTCTCACTGGTAAAGGTAAATATATAGTAAATTTAGCAGAATAATCATTATAAAGCTAGTAACAAAGTTAAAAGACAAAAATAGAAAAAAATATAGCTACAATAATTAGTTAAGGGATACACACACACACACACACACAAAGATGAAACCAAAGTCATAAAATGTGGGAGGGAGAAGTAAAATATAGAGTTTTATAATGCTTAAATGTAACTTACTAAAAACTTAAAATAGACTTGCATACATATATGTATTTTATATATATGCCTCTTAGTAACTGCAAAGCAATAACCTAGATTATATACACAAGAATGATGAGAATGGAATCTAAACATAACACTAAAGAAAGTCATCAAACCAGAAGGGAAGAAAGAAAGGGATAGACTGGGATTTCAAAATTGTAGAATAGATAAACAAGATTACACTGTATAGCACAGGGAAATATACACAAAATGTTATGATAAATCACAGAGAAAAAAATGTGACAATGAGTGTGTATATGTCCATGAATGACTGAAAAATTGTGCTGAACACTGGAATTTGACACAACATTGTAAAATGATTATAAATCAATAAAAAATATTAAAAAAAAAGAGAAGAAAAAAGAAACAGAGGAACTACAAAGCATCCAGAAAACAATGAACAGAATAGCAATAAGTACATAACTTTCCATAATTACTTTAAATGTAAATAGACTAAAATCTTCAATCAAAAGACACAGAGTGGCTGAATGGATTAAAAAAAAAGCAAAAACAAATACAAGATCTGTCTCTTTGCTGCCAATAAGAGACCACTTAAATTGTAAAAACACACAAAGACTGAAAATATAGGGATAGAAAAAGTTGTCTCCTACAAATAGAAACCAAAAGAAAACTGAGGTAACAATACCTATATCAGAGAAAAAAAAAAACTTGATAAAACGATTGTAATAAGACAAAGATGCACACTGCATAATAATAAAAGGGTCAATTCAAGGAGATATAACATTTATAAATGTTTATGCAGCCAACATAGGAGCACCTTAATATATAAAGCAAATATTAACAGACCTAAAGAGAGAAATTGAAAACAATACAGAGATAGTATGGGATGTTAATACCTACTTACATCCAGATCATCTCGACAGAAATCAATAAGGAAACATCAGCCTTAAATGACACGTTAAACCAGGTGGATTTAACAGATATGTAAAGAATATTCCATCCAAAGCAGTAGCATTCACAGTTTTCTCAAGCAAATATGGAGCATTCTCCAGAATAAATCATATGTTATGTCACAAAAAAACTTCCAATAATTTAAGAAGCTTGAAATCATATCAAGCTTTTCCAACCACAATGGTATGAAGGATCATGAAAATCACAAAAAGGAAACTAAAAATAGCACAAATACTGGAGATTAAACAACACAATACTAAGCAACATAAATATCAACAAAAGAATTAAAAAATTTTTTAAAAATACATGAATACAAATGAGAATAGAAATACAACATGCTAAAATCTACGGATGCAGTGAAACAGTTCTAAGAGAGAAGTGCATATTGATAAAAGCTTACTTCAAGGAACAAGAAAAGTTTCAAACAATTTAACTTTACAACTAAAGGAACTAGAAAAAGAAGAACAA
Organism: Vicugna pacos; assembly: GCF_048564905.1. Lineage (NCBI taxonomy): Eukaryota > Metazoa > Chordata > Mammalia > Artiodactyla > Camelidae > Vicugna > Vicugna pacos. Next base: position 3,064,186 of record NC_133015.1, read on the forward strand.
GTGAAGCCCTAAGTTAGTAGAAGGAAGAAAATAATAACAGAGTGGAAATAAATGAAATAAAAACTAAATAAAAATAGATCAATTAGACTACATCAAGCTAAAGAGCTTTGCACATGAAGGAAACTATCAACAAATTGAAAAGGCAACTTCCTGAATGGGAGAACATGTTTACAAATAATGTATCAGATAGGGAGTTAATATCCAAAATATAAAGAGAATTCATACAACTAAGCATCAAAAAAAAAAACAACCCAATTAAAAAATGGACAGAGGATATGAAAAGACTTTTTTTCTGAAGAAAATGTACAGATAGTAAACAGGCTCATAAAAAAATGCTCAACATTACTAATCATCAGGGAAGTGGAAATCAAAACAACAAAGAGATATCACTTCATACATGTCAGAATGTCTATTATAAAAAAACAAACAACAACAACAAAAAACACAAATAACAAGTGTTGGCAAGGATGTGGTGAAAAGGGGATTCTCCTGCACTGTTGGTGGTAAATAAATTCATGCAGCCACAGTGGAAAATAATATGGACATTTCTCAAAAAATTAAAAATAGAACTACAATTAGATTCAGTAATTCACTCTTGGGCATTTATTTGAATAAAACAGAAACACTAATAAGAAAAGATCTATGCACCCTTATGTTAATTGCAGCATTATTTACAATAACCAAGATATGGAAGCAACATAAGTGTTTATCAAGGGATGAATGGATAACTATAATGTGATATATATATATATATATATACACAATGAGATATTAACTATAAAAAGAATGAAATCTTGCCATCTGTGACAACATAGATGGACCTAGAGGGTATTGTGCTCAGTGATAAGTCATATAGAGAAAGGCAATTACTGTATGATTTCAATTATATGTGGAATCTAAAAAACAAAGTAAATGAACCATAAGTGAACAGAAACAGAACCATGAATACAGAGAACAAGTGGCTGTCATAGAGTATGAAGGTGGAGAGAGGAAAGAAATAGGTGACTAAGATTAAGAGATACAAACTTCCAGTTGCAGAATAATCGAGTCATCATTTTGAAATGTACACTGTGAAGAATGTGGTCAATAAGTATGGAATATCTTTGTATGGTGACATAGCATAACTGGACTTATCATGGTGATGATTTTGAAATGTACAGAAATATCAACTCACTAAGTTGTAAAACATCAACTAACATACTATTGTAGGTCAATTATACTTCAAAAACAAAGAAACTAAAAAAAAAAAAATCAAATTTGTAGTTACCAGAGTTGGGTGGAGGGATGCAGAAATTAGATGAAGACAGTCAAAAGGTAAAACTTCCAGTTATAAGATAAATAAGTGCTAAAGATATAAAGTACAACATGAGTAATATAATTACCACTGTTGTATGTTGTATATGAAACTTGTTAACAGAGTAAATCCTGAGTTTTGATCACAAGGAAATACTTTGTGTATTTTTTAAAATTTTGTATCTATTCAAAATGATGAATGTTCACTAAACTTGTTGCTGTAGTCATTTTATAATACATGTAGTGAGATCATTATGCTGCACACCTTAGACTTATACAGTGCTGTGTGCCAGTTATATCTCAATAAAACTGGAAGAAAAAAGAAAAACGGAATGAAACTTAAGATTTAAAAAAATAATCAAAATGGACAAAACTTGGTTATACTTCCTAAGTAAAAAAAGAGACAGAGCTCAAATAAATAAAAACAAAAACAAAAACGGAGCAGTTACAACTGACACAGGATCATAAGAGAGCACTGGACACCAACAAATGAGGCAGTCTAGAAGAAATGGATTATTCCTAGAAATATATAATATTCCAAGACAATATAATGAAGAAACAGAAATTCTACATGGACCAATTACTATAAGGAAATTAAATCAGTAATCAAAAAAGTACCAGTAAACAAAAGTAGAGGAAAGCTTCAATGGTGACTTCTACTAAACATTCAAATAAGATTTAATATTATCCTTCTCAAACTCTCCCAAAAATGTGAAGCAGAGGGCACACTCCCCAATACATTTTAAAGGCCAGCATTACTCTGATAACAAAACTAGACAAGGACAACACCAAAAAAAAAAAAAAAAAGGCCAACATCCCTGATGAGCATAAATGTAAAAATCCTTAACAAAATATGAGCAAACCAGTTTCAACAAAACATTAAAAGGTTCATATACCATGATCAAGTGGTATTTATATCAAGGATTCAAGAATGGGTCAATATCCACAATTAAATCAATTTAATGATATACCACATTAATGAAATGAAAGATAAAATTACACAATCGTCTCAAAGATGCATATAAAAAAATCTGACAAGATTCAATATTCATTTATGATTAAAAAAAAAAAACTCTCAACAAAGTGGATACAAATGAAATGTACTCGAACATAATAAAGGTCATACACGACAAGCCCACAGTTAACATCACACTCAACTGTGAAAAGCTGAGAGCTTTATCTTTAAGCCCACAAACAAGACAAGAATGTCAGCTCCCACCACTTTTATTTAACACAGTATTGGAAGTACTCACCAGAACAATTAGGCAGAAAAAAAAATTAAAGGCATCCAGACTGGAAAGAAAGAATAAATCTGTCATGATTTTCAGATAACATGATACTATATTTGGAAACCCTAAAGACTTCACAAAAAACTGTTAAAACTAATAAAAAATAAATTCAGGAAAGTTTCAGGTACAAAATTAACATGCAAAAATCAGTTACATTTTATACAGTAAGAATTAATATCAAAGAAGTTAAGAAAAAAATCCCGTTTATAATTAATCAAAAAATAATAAAATACCTAGAAATAAATTTAACCAAGGAGGGGAAAGACCTGTATGCTAAAAATTATAAGACACTGATGAAAGAAATTGAAGAAGACACAAACAAATGGCAAGGTATTCCTTGTTCAGGGACTGAGAGAAATAATATTGCTAAAATGTCCATTTTACCCAAAGAAATTCTACTATATGCAAGATGTTAACATTGCAAAAGTTTGCTGAAGAATGCATGGTATCTCCCCCTTACTTTTCCTTGCAATTTTCTTTGAATATATAATTATTTCCAAATAAAAATTAAAGCAAATTTACTCAAGACAAAAATAAGCCATGCATCCTTTATAGTATAGAAATATTGTCTGTTGCCAAGTGTTAGAACAGTGCCTAGTATGTATATAGACACTCAAGAAATAGTTCTTGAATGGATTACGAAAAAGATCCATCAATGTTAAAAGCAGACACTATATTTTAAAATTCATTCTAACAATTAACACGTATCTAACATGTTTATGATGGTGTTCATTTTTATTGTCCATTTCTAACTTGTAATGGATGTGCACTTAATGCATCTTACAATTTTGCAAATGGGTTTCAAGCCATTAATAAGACTGACACATTAAATTCTCAATTCTTAGAGAAACCAAAGTACAACATATGGTAAGGATATAAAAGTGAATTTCATTTTTATAAAACAAGTGCCGTAGCAGCAGAAAATCTTGATTACATTAACAGTGAGGAAGAGACTCGAATCCCTCCTGTTGCCCCAATTTTCAAACTTAGATGTGATATTGATTTTTTCACCTTGTTAAACTAAAGCTTGCTGTCAGAGACCATTTTTTATTTTGGGAGACCTTTTAAAATAAGAAAATTGGCTTCATTTTATCTTAATTCACCTGATGAAAGCTTTCTCCTTCTCTCTCTCATTCCACTCCCTCCCCACCACCTTTTTACTCTTTAATAGACAAGTTTTCACTTCAGGCACAGAAGAATCAATACAAAACTAAATACAGTATACTACTACCCATCAAGGACTAAATGAAGAAGTATATATAAAGTCTTGTACTTTGAGGAAAATCAGTAAAGCCTGCCCTTTTGTTACTTAACCTTTTAGCTAGTCAAAAGCTCATTTTATTAGAAATAAAAGAGTATTGGATACACTTTCTCAGAGTCTGATTCAGTTATAAAAGTAATACAGATCCCCCAGAACAGTGGCTTAAAGAAGGCTGGAATTTCTTCCTCAGGGGAAAGAAGTATATAAGTAAACTGTTCAGACTAGTATGGTGTTTCCAAGAAGACAATGGGGACTAGGCTTCCTTCTAGATCATCTTTTGGCAAACCCTAGGGTTCAGTTTTGATTTCTTTGGCATAAAAAGATTGATAGACTCCTAGGTCTCTCAGTTGCATTCCAGGTAGCAGTGTGGAAGTTGGTGTACCACATCATTTTAAGAGTCTCTCAGAAATCCTACACAGTACTTTCATTCATATCTTAATGACAATAACTTAATTGACTAATTACTGCAAGGGAAGCAGGAAATGTTTCTTTTCAAGAAGGAAATGTACCCATTGAAAGTTGTAGTTTTCTGAATTTCAGACTGGAAAACACTGAATGGTTCCTGGGAGGCAAATAACTGTCCCTTCTTTAGGTGATGGACATGGAGTTTATCCCAACCTGCAATTTCCTTACTGAATAGGGAATGTACTGAATATCAGTTCAAAAATAATTATTGTGGATCTGCTATGTGCTTATTGTCAGATGATTAGGGGTGCTTACAAATATGGAGAAAATATTTGAAAATTAAATATTGGATAAGGGACATGTATTGAAAATATATAAATAATGGCTATAATTCAACAACAAAAAGACAAATAACCCAATTTAAAAATGGGCGAAGGATATGAGTAGACATTTATCCAAAAAAGATATGCAAATGGCCAATAAACACATGCAAATATAATTAATGGTATTTATCATTAGGAAAATGGAAATCGAAACCACATGTGACCCTACTTCATATACATCAGGATGGCTATCATTGAGACAGACAACACAAATGTTGGTGAAAATGTAGGGAAATGGGGACTTTTATACATTACTGGTGAGATTGTAAAGTGGTTGCAGACACCTTGCAAACTAGTCAGGCAGTTCCTCAAAATGTTAAACGTAAAGTTATCATATGACTCAGCATTTCCGCTCCCAGGTATATACCCAAGAGAAATCAAAACATATATTCACACAAAAATCTGTACATGAATATTCATACTAACATTATTCGCAGTAGCTAAGAGGTTGAAAAACCCCAAATGTCCATTAACTGTGAATGAATAAGCCAAATATGACGTTTGTATACGATGGATTATTATTTGGCCATAAAAAGGAATGAAATACTAACACAGTCATCCCTCTGTACCTGTAGGGGATTGGCTCCAGGAGCCCTCATCTTCACCAAAATCCCTGAATGATCAAGTCCCTTACGTATGAAGTCATGGTATCGTCAGCCCTCAATATTCACAGGTTTTGCATCCTCAGAAATTTCAATCCAAAATTGCTTGAACCCAAAGATATAAAACCTGTGAATATGGAGGGCCAATTGTATGTCTACTGAAAACTAGCCATGTACAAGTGGACCTGAGTGTGCTGCAACATGGATAAACCTTGAAAACATGCTAAGTGATAGAAGCACATTGCAAAGCATAGATATTGTATTATTCCAATTATATGAAATGGCCCAGAAAAGGCAAATCTATCGATACAGAAAGTAGATTTGTGATTACCAGAGCTGTGGGGAAGGTGAGGCAGGAAGTGACTGCTAGGCAGAAAGGGGTTTCTTTGAAAATGTGATGAAAATGTACTGGAATTAGAGAGTGGGGATAGTTGCACAGCACTGGGAATATATTAAATTGGACAATTTAAATGGTTGCATTTTATCCTATATAAAATTATATCTCACTAAAACTGGTATAAAATAATAAAAATGCTTAGGGGCAAATAAGGGCGGTAAGACAAATCATCATTTCCTGTTCTCAGGAATTATATGTGGACTTGGTAGGCAAGTAAATAATTATATGTTTCGTGCTCTAAAACTATTATTACAAGTATTAGGGAATCATATTATCACAGGCAAATATTTTAAAGCATCATATGAAAATAACATATGAAAATAACACCAAATGACACATTTGGTTGTCAACAGTTCATATGTCTCAGAGCACACTAACCAAAAACCCTCCCTTTAATTACATAGTCAAATGGCATGTGTGGGTTTCGGTCCTTTCCTGTCATTCTAACCTCAGGCAGAGTGTTCTAGGCTTCATTTTAATACACGGTAAAACTCCTTATCACAAATAGTTTCTTTCACTCAGTAAATTGTTCATCTAGTATTTATTTCAACCTAGGTTTCTACAGCTTTCTGAGACTATGGAGAACACTCATTTACCACTCTTTAGGAAAGAACCTTTTACATACAAAAAGGTGATAGAGTCCATCTTCTACTTCTATTTTTGTATGGAGAGAAGACTTTCTCCTGTTGCTAAGGTTAAATTCCTGAAGAAAATAAAAAGAAGAAAAGAAATTAAAGACTGAAGTTTTCAAATCTTGTTTGTCTTTTTTTTCTTTTAACAAAACCAAATAAAACCTTTAAGAAGTGCTAAATCCAAAGTTAATCTGTCAAAACACTTGCCAACTAAAGAACATCATTTGCCATCCGGTCTACAAGGATTGAGTCATGAGCCACTCGGTTGCTGGCCTTCAACACACCCTAAAAGGAATTCAAGTGGAGATCAGAACTGAAACACTATGCTCTAGGAAAGCTAAGAGGACAGACCTTCAGACAGTAAGGTATCTTCAGGAGAAAATTTTATGAACGTAAATTCTTTCATCCTCTCATACCTAGAGAAGCACTAAAGCCATTAACATCTTTTCTTCGTGACCAGCAGCAACCTTCTACTGAGATGTGTCCTTGATTGCAATGTACACCCTTCACCAAAATCACATATACGCCAACCTCCCACTTACCTCCTCATAACAGTTTCTCAGAGCTTTCAGAGACGCTATCTCTGGGCCAAAGTCCCCAGTAAGACGCTGGATAAACTCAACTCACAGCTTTTAAATTGTGTGTTTTATTTCAGTTGACACATTTTTGAACATTTCATATTCATTAAAATATAATAACTTATAGAAAAGTTATTATTTCATTAATATTCATGCTTACTAAGATCAGACATTTTGCTAGATTCTTCGGTTGGATTTGACCTTAAACCAGGTAAATACCAATGCTTATTGTTACCATTTTGTAGTTGAGAATAAGATTAAAAGGCATTAAGTAACTTGTCCAAAGTTACAGCCAAGATTCAGATCCCAGGGAGTCAGAATCTTAGGCTCTTAATCACTGTCTATTTTATTTTCTACTAAAACATATAAGCTATATTATATTTACTTTACTACACTAGTCAAAAAAGACCAAAAATAAAACAGTAATAGTAGCTAATATTTAACTCTGTATAGCTAATAACTCTATAGTATCATTTAATTAAATCAAATAAGGAGAAAATCATGTTTACTAGGACTTTCATTAATATTAGTGAGAATTATGAAACTAAATTCTATCACTTAATGATGGCATGATGATGGTGGTAATAAAACTGAAAAACATGCACACCATTACGGGAGGAGGACTCTAGGTCTGATTCTGAAAGTTCAATTGCTAATTGAAAGACTTAGCAGGAAGCTTACTGTCTTTCAAGTATGTTTTAATGGGAATGTAGCACGTTATTTCTCCAACGATTTGAAGAAAGATCAAGTCAAGGCTGAGCAGTCCTTTTTTAAAAGGGTTTCTTTCACCACTTTGTATCTTGTGGAAAATCACTTAAGCCTTGTCTGAAGACCAACCTATTTGAAAAAGAGATCAATTTCCTTTTCTTCTAAGTTAGCCAAGACATTTAAAAGTAGATTAAAAAAATTGTTCAAGTGTTTTAAGTTAGTTTCATTCTGGCCCCTGTATTCTCTTGTTTCTCCTTGTCATTACTCAATGTGATACTTGGATATTTAAGATCCATATGAGATTTTAGAATGGAACCACGTAATGACTGCTTAGGTCAATGGTGGTGGATTCTATTCTCAAATATTTTACAAATGTTACAGGTTTGCTTGTTTGTTTGTTCTGTGTTTAATTTCTGTGCCTGTACTAAGAAAATCACCTGTGGTTTGATTATGTAATTAGTTCAACGTTGCATATTATCCATTCACTTTTTTTTTTTTACAGTTGAATCATGAGCCTTTCTACATTCATTTACTATAATCTTAGGAATGATTTGATAAATTTTGCAATATGATATGACATGCATCTGGTATAATTGTTCTTGAAAGCTTTGATTATAGTTTGAATCATGTTGTTAAGTAAATGAAGTAAATGAAGTTTGAAGCAGGAGAAGGGGACAGACACTAACATTAGGACAAACACAGATGAATTGCACCAAATGGTCAGTTTTAAAATCAACACTGGTTGAGATATTATCTTTTTACTTATATATTATTCAACTTCATAAATGATGCATTGTAAAAGGGCATAGCCATTACCCTAAATATTCTCCTATTTAGTGAGAACCAAGAAAGAGTGCCATGAGAGAAATAGGTGAGGGGGATGGGCCTATTCCCCCTTTAAAAGCATAAAAATTTGAAACACTACAGTGCATCAAGGAATTTCTCCATGAAGTCATATGTATTGGTAGAGTATCTCTCTTTCAGAAAGGACAGCCACTCAGCTCAAATTGGCTTAAACAAAGAAGTATCAGCTTATATTTTCTTACTTCAGGCATGTCTGAATCTTGCTCTTCTGCTAAATCGGTCCATAAATTGAACATCATTGGCTTTGAATCATGTGATGGTTTCTCCCACAGATCTTTGATCTAATCACCACAACTACAAGAATGAAATCCTCTAATTAGCCAGCCTTAAATTCCATGATCATTCCTGGAACCAATGTCGCCTAGACCTCATGGACTAACAGTTGATAAGGTCTGGAGCCTCAAAGAAAATTGGGGTGCACTTAGCAAGAGGAAGATGAATGAATTCTGAGTAGGCAAAACAACAGGTGTCTGCTAAACTATTTGAAAAATAAAAGCATTAATTTATTCCAAGCTTTCTTAAATATTATACTTTTTTTTGCCATTGGTAGAGAGAGTAAGACAATACATGCCATGGCAAATCTCACTAGTACCATTTCAGTTTAAAATGTTTCTAGTGAATAAGCCTCTTTGTATCAGCTAACTCTGTAACAGAATGTCTTGACTATAATCTTTCTTTCCTGACACACATCGCATTGCCCAGCATTAGGTCTTCATCTATTGATCAAACTATTTTTTTTATCTTACTGTTGCAAAATAATTTTGTTAGGTACCCTATATTAAAATAACCTAGTTAATGTATCGTTTTTCTGTCCATTTTACTTTCTTTTATTTCTTCACAGGAAGTAATACATTCTGAAAGCAGAAGAGAAACACAATTGTACTTCAACATGTGGTTCTAATAATGTGTTTCCTAATTTGATTATCTACTCAATTAATTTCATTTCAAATGGAATATAATCTAAAAGATTCTTTTAGAAGCTTTATTTAAAGAAATCACTAAATAGCAGTGCAGGCCTTAGTAAAACAGCATTAACAAAAGAAGAAATCATTAAGCCTTAAAAAAACATGCTATTCATGAAGCTCAGTTCCAAATCATACGATCTGGCTTACCTCTGCTACCACTTAGCAGGGGGAAATCACTTCCTAATCCCTTTCTATTCAGAGGCTCATCAGTGCCCTGCTGGCGGGAACCCTGTGCTAACGTTCAGTGTGTAATCGCCTCTCGGCCTGCCGTTTTCTTAGTTGGTTCCATTTTCCCGGTAAATCTGCAAACTGACCTTCTAAACGAATAACCACTTTGAAAGGGCTTCAAATAATATAACTGTTAAATACCTCCTTTTTTTCTCTCTTTCCCTTTGTAAACTGATAATTTTTGTTTTGACAGTTCCTAGTGTTCCCTGTTACTAAAATAGCCATGCTGTTAATCCAATATTCTTTAGATTTGAATAAATTTACTTTGCTTATATGGATAGCTGGAAGTTCGACAAGAGAATATGTACCTTTGTGAAAGGCGTATATGGTGAAAACATCAAGCTGAGATTTATTCTGTTTGTTTCCAGCCCACCTTTCCATCCTTTTCTCCTGCCAGATGGTACCATATGAATTATATTCCACTCAGGTATGACTGCTTGCCATTCCCCTGTCCAATGTACTGTCCAAGCATGATACACAGGCCAGCATTTCCTCAGGAAAGCAGTCCTTGAATTCTGGTGGGATCCCTTTTCTAAGGCTTCTTGCTTTTAAAACCTGAGTAATTTTTACTCCTGAATATATCAATGTTTTTCATAATTTTATATCAGGAAATGCTAAGAGAAATGGGACAGCTGATTAGGGAAATGGGGGATTTGAGAAGGCTTGGAACAAATGCTCTGTAAGAGAGAGCTAGCCAAAAATCTCTTAAAATGTTCAGTTCACCAGGGTTAGGTCTAGTGATAGCTAAGCTAGGTTAGAGATGAAGAATTTATACGGTCATCAGTCTGTAGGCTATTATGGTTTCCTCAAGCAGGAGTCAGCTGCAGTAATGATTTGAGAATCAGCTAGAGAAATGTATCTATTCTTGATTTCACAGATTAAGAGAGAAAACTGGAAAATCCCCCAGTGTCTCTAACTCCCCTGGTGTGTCTATGAAGCGAGCTATTGAAATGGAGAGTCTAGGGTACAGTCTTAAGACTGAGTAGATCTTTACAGCGGTGGTAGTGGGCATGTTTTCTGCATGGACGTTGAACTGTTTCCCTAATCATAGTCAGAATTGGCATCAAAGAGTTTAAAAATGGAGACTCACTTCACTCTTCAGTACGTGGGAAAAAAATAATCCAAAGATTATATCCAATGGTTAAAGGAAGTTTTAGAATTCACCCAAGAGGTAGTTTGTGAATCGCAATTAAGTGGTGCTCTTTAAATGAAGAAGAAATACTGCTGATTTAACACCAGGAGAACCAGCCATTACCCCTGGCCCTGAGGTATAGTCATGTGAGACTGAGTTGTTTCCACTCTAAAAGGTAACAGAACTAAAGGCATTTATTGCAGAGAACTAGATCGTTGTTGGGTCAAAAGATGAAGGCAATAATTTTGATCCTGAAGGCAGATTAGTTTGTTCAAAATAGAAGAGTTTGGGAGTAAAACAGGGGTAGGGGGTCCAATCAGAGGGAAGAAATACTGATAGTAAAATGGTGAGTGTGGCTGACAAGATAATTGATTAGTTTAACTTGCTTTTTCACCCTGGACCAAAGATGGTAGAGGTGGAAAATACCGATAGTATGATAGAAAGAAAGGTTTTTGCTCAAAGTATTTATTTCTAAGAATATTTTCCTATATCTATGGAGACATCTCTTCCAAAAATTTAGTTGGGAAGATTATCTAGATTTCAATACATCCACTTTCTGATGAAAAAAGTTAGTCAAAATTCCTGGGAGAATCCACACTTCTTAAGGTGGTAAAAATGAAGACAGCCTTAGTTTGAGAGAAAACTCCTTTGATCAGGGTTTCCCAGGTGAGTCCTATAGTCATACCTTTACTTCCCAATGGAAATATAATACCTTTCTGTGACTGTAAAGATTAATCATTACTGGAAAAACCACATGGCCACTGGGGAAATTGCCATCAGCTGGAACTCTCCCCAGGCCAAGTAGAAAGGAGTGGACAGTTATCCAGTAGGTCTCCTGCCAAGAGAATCACAGCAGGTGGCATTTAACCTTTATGTGGCAGTTTACTTCATTTTCTCACCATACTGTATATCACTAATTCACTCATCTTCTGTTTTTTCATTGCTACCTTTGGATTGCTTTTTCAATATCTGGTACAGCATATTTACTTATATAAATGTTTTCTGTATTCAGGACTTCCAAACTCAACAATGTATTTATCTTGTTAGAAATAAGATGACTAAGAAAGTACATTTGAGTCAGAATATGATATTTTGGAAAAATATCTGATAGCATAATATGGGCCTTTTTTTATTGTTGTGGTTCTGTGTGTCTATTTAAAGTGAATTCTATTGGTGAATTGTGAACAGCAGAGCAGTGAGTTGATGGCTCTTCAGATAGATCATTCAACTTTATATGCAGAGAAATCAAAGCAACTGTAATCGGAAAACAGTGTGATAAGAGGAACACATGTTCTAGTCCCACTGGGCTCATGACTACAATACTGTTCACATCTGACTGGTACAAGACTCCCATCAGTTAGAGACTGAAAGCACTTGGCTGGTGAAAGTCATCCTGGCTGGTCTCCTTTCCAATAAATGATGGCTTTCTACTAGATTCTTACCACCTAGCCATCTATTTAAACATTTCTAATAAAGAAATTACTATTATTTTTATTTTTTTTCTTTTTAAGCTGTATGATTACTTTTAAAAAAGCATTAGTGATACCTATCATTATAACTATACTAAGATTTTTTAAAAGTATAATGTCACTATTTAACACAACTACTGTTTCTTTTAACTTTAAGTACACATTTGATAAACATGCCTTATAAGTTCCCTCCATGGGGTCTACGTAGCAAACCACTCTGGTATGGTTGTAAAATCAGCTACATATACTCCTATATTCATTTTTACTTAGCCTTCATTTGCCCAGATAATTCAGCTCTTACAAATTACCAAGTGAAATATATAAAAAGAGAAAACAACGATTTTCAGAGATACGTAGTATCAAATAGCTATGGTGGAAGGTGATTTACTAGTTCAGGCACATAAATCACTAAAAGACAGGAAGTTCAAAATTCGATGACAAGGGCAGTCATATGAGCACATTGTAGACTCAGACATCAGTGGAATGAGAATGGTAATCTTAGCATTTACATCAAAATTAGCAAAATGTCTAAAATAGAATTTATATCTTAAATGGAACAACTTGCAAATATACATATCAAATCCCAGAAGAAAGTGGTAGGAACCAGAATTCAGGGGAAGGGGCCCTAAACCTATGGAGATCTGGCAAGAAGAAAGTTTTGGAATTTAGGGATGGATATTAGAATCCAGCAGAAAATTTGTCAGAGGATAGATTTACTATAGATGTTTATTGAAATGAATTAGTAAAAATAGGAACAGAGTAATTTAACTGAAGTAAAAGGTCAGAGACAAACTAAGAATAAAAATGTAACTGTGCTAAATCATAGTATTGCTGAATTTGCTGTTCTTTTTTACTTCTTTGTATAAGAAATTATATTGAACCCATGGCCTGAGCCAGGTCTATCTGTGCTTGTAGTTAGGACTTAATTTGATGGATTTAGGAACAAGGAAGCAGAGAGGTCATTACATCAGAATTTAATTTACTGAACTTGAAGAGCTAGTTTTAAATTGTTTCCCTGAATTGCTGACAAGTATATTTACAGAAAAATTTTACTTTTTGCTTTTGATTACCTCCCTATAGCATCTAGCAAATGACTGTCAAAATAGACTTATTATATAAAACTTAAAAGTATAGAATTCTGGGTCTCCAACAGCAGTGTTCTAACAGGGCAGTAGTTTATTTTTTTGAATAACAACTACCCCATAATTTCAGAAATGCTGACTAATTATACTTTTCATTTAAACCTTTTATATTCTGCATTTGAAAAAGTGCACTATACTGCAAGCTTCAGACACTGATTTTAAAATCTGAGTTTGCCAACAAGTGTAACTGTTAGACATAATTCAAGTCAGTCTCTCTGAGTTTCAGTTCTTTATTAAAAGAAGGTAGCGATAACTGGTCTACCCATTTCACATACCCTTGCAAGAATTACAGTATATGGTATATGTGAAAATGAACCATGAAGAATGGAGAGACGTTGTTTGGTCTCCAGCCTATGTTAAGTGTTAGTAAATGAGCAGCTAGCACCAAGAGTGAAGAATTGTGACTGTAAATATTGCTTGGATCCATCCAGTTCAGAAATTTCTCTTACCTGGGAGGAATACCTGGAAATTTTCTTTTTATTTTTCCATTTCCAGTTATTAGTTGAGTAGAATAAAACTCCCACAAGGAATTAACTATATACAGAGCTTTAAATATTTAACATAAGCATAAAAATGATTATAGAAATGAGGGTGATAATGGTATTAAGTAACATTAAGTAATAATACTTATCATCCATTACATGCTGTGATAGATTCTACTATAAACTCTTTATAAATTTATTTTTATAGCACCATGCTTGGTGTACTGCAATCACCATTTTATTAATTTGAAAAATAAAAACGAGTAGTGCAGAGTTGGATAGAACACTCAAAAAGAAAAAATCAGAATTGGATTCATGCTGGCCTGTCTTTAAACCATTAATAGCGACTACGTGTGAGTCAGTATATGGGAGTGAGATGGGTGGACAGGTATATTTCTGTGTGAACTGTCACATGGGGCTTTAAAACTAATGGGTAAGGATTAAAAATTTTTCATACTTGAATCCTTTATACTTAGCACATCATTTAGTACATTACTGAATCTTGTTTCACTACCAAAGACCATTCTTTTTTCAGTTAGAGCTTTAAGTAAACCCCAGGCAGAATGGCTTTGCATTAGCCTTATACGAACCTTAGTAACTTATAACATGGAAGAATGTTTTACCTTTCCTAGATACAGCCTAATAAAAACAAGCTACAACCACAAATGATACTTCCCGTACTCCAGAGAAGCCAAACTTTTCCCACTCCCATTTAATGTAGTATTCTTGTATCTCCATGCCTCCTATTGTGGCTTTCACTGATCTGTATTTCTTCTATGACATCTGTCTATACAACGTGTGAACAAAAAATACCGCAAACCACATCAGTAAACAAAGAATGTTGAAGCCATCAAGTTATCAGCAGCTGCCGCCACCCCCAGTGAAGACAAGCCTGCAGCCGGGCCTCTGCGGCCACTCACAGTGGTGCCCCCTGAGGGGACTCAGAACAAGAAAGGACAGGACACTGGCCCTGGATAGCCAGGTGCTTGTCAAAGGAATGAATTCAATGAGCCCAAATGTTTGCTTCCTCCCATACATAGAAAAGTGCTAAATTCTTCAACTTGAGTTGCCTGTTCTCTTTAGATAACAAGTAATCTTTCATTGTTCCAACTACCTGGTCTCTGTTGTAAAGCTCCTATGTATCCTAGCTCCTCCCCTAATTCTTGGGAGCAGTCCCTCAGGGAGATCTGGGAGGCTGTCATCCCGTCAAATAAAACATAACTCTCAATGTTTAGGCTGCGCATTTATTTCAGCTGACAAAAGCCAATCTAAGTTTTGTGGTTCTTGGTGCTTATTCAAGTAAGGCTATTCACTTCTACAATTGAAAGTTTCTTAAAAAACTTGGACACAGATCTTGTGCTCTTCCCCGAAGTTCCACAAATATCTTCTTTATTTCTTTTTGGTTGAAGTTTAACTTTTGCTATGTTGCCTCTTCACATCTAGGCTTGAAAGAAATGTGTGGGAACTGCCTTTCCGAGTGGCCTCAAAGGGACCTGATGATGCAAGTTGGAGATGCGGTGAGTGAGGTTTCTGCAGGATGAGACGTAGTCAGTGGACTGTGTGTGAAGGGAGAGAGCCAGCAGGTAAGTTCTCCAGCCTTTTGTTGTTTCCAGGAAATCATCCAGTAAACCAATGATCCCCCTTCCTGAGGGACCTGCTGTATCTTTTTGTGGCTCCTTGTGAAGTGAGTCATGCTTCCCACTGTTTTGTATCTTTCCCAGCTTTACTTTCCTCTGATTCTCTCTAACATTCTCTCTAATAAAGCTTCAGCATGTTAATCTTTGCTTAAACTTTGCTTTCTAGGGAACTGCAGTGATAACTTAAAACTTACTTAAGAATTTGTTTATTTTATTTTCATTGCCCTTGGGTCAATGGCTTTCAAAATTGTTCATTTTAGTCAAGGAACCATTTCTTCAAATGTATTTTAAGAAGGAGATCAACATACTTAGAAGAAAATTGCAAAATGAAGTAGAGGGTGTGTGTGTGTGTGTGTGTGTGTGTGTGTGTGTGTGTGTGTTTGAGAGAGAGAGAGAGAGAGAGAGAGAGAGAGACATCTGGACTCCTACCCCTTTCCTCTCCCTTTCCCTTGGGAAGTTCTGAAGCACATCTATGAGCTCTTAGAGCTTACCTTTCAGAGCATAAATTGAGAATGATGCTCTATTTCTGTTTTTCTTTGCTACTTCACACCGCTGTAAAAATGCAGAGACTTCTGAAGTGCGATTCGATTCTCTTCCGTTGCAAACTTAGCAAGGCGGCTTCCTAAGGTTGATGGAAATGCAAATACTGACTTCTCTTTTCTCGTGTAGAGATCTCTCTCCCTCTCTCTCTCTTTAGATAGGAAGAGAACAGCTTATATTCTGAGTATTCCGTGAAAAACAGCATTCCCCATTTTTTGGAAGAGTTGTGCTTTGGGTTTCCTTCCCAGGTCAAATTGCATGTCATCTGCTCTGCCTTTAGCAGCTGGAATTTTTTTGCTGGACTCTTACATTTGCACATGTATATTTATTATAGAAGTACTTCTAAACTATAAAGGAGTAAGTAAATATAAAGTATATGAATTGTAAGAGTTCTACTTTTTTTTTTAAATTGAACTATCTGGATGAAATTATACAAAAGCTTTACTGAAAGTCTCATTTCATGAATGCCTAAAATTCAACCCAATTAACATTAATAGGAAGCATACTTTATTTAAGATCCTTGACTGAAAACAGAACCACACAAACAGAAGTAAGATATCAGAGTCTACTAGAAAATACAAACACGTTTACATCAATAACACAATTCAGACTGTGATGCCTGATATAACAGATGAAAACAAAGTGCTATGAAAGTACAGAGGTAGTAAGTGATTAATACTGACTGAGACAGTCAAGGAAGGATTCGTGGAACAGATGACATCTGAGCTGAAACCTGAAACTAGTTAAACAGTCTAAGAGCACAAACGAAGACGTGGAGATGCGAAGTGCTTGGATTACAAGTATTCTGAGAACGGAGGGGACTAGTTTTCACTTGTAAAGAAATTACCACCAGTAGTCAGAACATTTCAGGAGGCAGACGCACTGTTCTATACGATGCTGGAGGACTGCTCCACGGTTGCAGGGTTTGTAAATGCCTGACACATGTTCAGTATGTTTTGTACTTGTAAACATTGTGCAATGTTCAACATAGCCTTATAGGCTGTCTTGATGAAGACGTAGAGAAATGTGAATGAAGTCCAATGTCTGATTTATACCTCAGATACTTAAATTTTCCAACTGAAAAACACCATTCCAACTGTGTAAATAATTCTGGGATCCAAAAATATCAAATGAAAGCAGCAAGAGTGTCACAAAGATTTTAGAAGGGGCTCTACTGCAGCTCGGGAAGCCGCCCTAGTTACTTTGTACCTTTATGACATTTTGGATTGTGGAGCCCACGCTAAAAGAGCAGACTCTTCCCAGGGCTCCCACCTCCCATCAGCGCCACATGGAGGACGTAAAGGAAGCCCAGCTGTTCACCCCTTCTGGAGCCATCCTTGCTTCCCGACAGCCCTTGTATCCTCTCCACACCATCAGTCTTCTTCAAGCTGCATCAGGCCTGTTCAGAATCTAGGTCTATTTCGACTCAGAATCTCTGCTTCTGTGCTATTTTGAAAGTCAAAGGAGAGATCTCCCAGTTAAACCAGAACATGTGCAGCTACGCTTGCAAATGTGTCACATTAGCTTGGATTCAAGTATAAGTCAGAAAACCTGTAGTCAACCTCCTACTTACATCTGCGAATGAGCCCATAAGCAATGGCGGGGTTGTTCAGGCTAAACAGATGGATGGTCCCGCCAGGGACAGATTGCAGTCGAGCTGGAATGTAGGATGCAATGCCACCCCCTCTGACTGAGAAACATATTCAGGAGCAGGAAAGCCATGCTTTTTAATGTAGATATTCTTTTTAAATTCTCCACAACTGTTTCTAAGGAAAGGTTAAATCCTTTTGTCCTCCATTTTTTTTCGCTTTGTTTCATTTTCTTTCTTTATTTCATTCTGCTGGATTCAGATCATATGACATCTAATTAAATTAATAATCACTATTCTTCATGCCTTAATGCTATACAATCATCAAAATAATTAGCTTAGCTGATTAACAGAAAGATTGTAATACACAATATATTTTACATTGGACAGACCAAGTGGATAAAGCTATATTCTGATACTTCCACATATAATCTGAAAACTTTTTATTTAAAATATATTTCATATGTCTGAATCAGAAGTATCTAAAACACCATTCTTTTATGTGAACATATATATACGATTTTCAAATGAATATGTTCATAAAAGTAAATGTAACATTATAATACTGGATTGTGCATGAAATTAGTGTTAGTATATTTCAAAGATATTATGTTACTGTAAATATAACCTCTGAGATAGTTCATTATAACAATTTTCTCAGTGCTGCTTTGAGATGAAAGAGATTTATTTTAAATAAGACTGTATTCCATAACTCCATTTCTAAAAACTGTATAAACGAAGAGTTAATATGAAGAAGAGCTTTTAAATGTGAGCAAAAAATCTGATTGCATTATTTGCTCTTCAGTGGGTTATGTGTTAATCTATTTTTTACATCTCACAGGCTATTTATTTTGTGCAGTAACATGGCTCCTCTATCCAGATATTCAGGATTTCAGTGGCATAAAGAATTTTGGAAGAAGATTGTGTTTATATGATTTTATTTCTTAGCAGCCAAATAAGTAAATATCAACATTGGTCAGTTTCTGAACAATTATGACCTTTACAGATGAAAGTCTCATATATATCACACAGACAGGTTTAATGCCAGTTTTTTAGAAGTTATATCATTTTAAATGGCACAATTTCCTTTAACAAAATGACCTCATTCTACATTTGATACTGAAATTGTTATGTAAAGGATAGAGCATCAGGGAATTATCACAAATAAAGTTGTATTCATAGTGAGTAAAAGGATAATTTAGCTGACAAAGTCTGCTCAGTTGCGTACTTTTCCTTTTTTTCTGAATGTTGAAATAATTCTAAAATATTGTTAAGAAAAAAGGAGAATAAATCTAGTTAGAAATTTAGCATTTTTTATGGGGGTAGCACAGTATGGTTGTATTGATCGAAGATTTCTTTATAGTGAGTATGGAGCATTTTCAAAGAGAGAAATTTTATTTTTCACATAAATTTATATTAGTTGAATAAAAATTATAGAGACCGCTTGGACTATAACCAAATTTGGAATATTTATAATTACCTCTTTAATTGAGAACATACCCTTAAAACTATTCTCAGTTGAAGTATTTACCTTTTATGATAGTCAACAGGAGAATGGAAGTGGAGAAAGGATTATTGAATAAATGATTTGTATTCAATTAACAAGTCTTTATTAAGCTCTGATACATGCCAGGAATGCAAAGATTTCTAGGGCCAATTATCTGTTCAAAAGGTGCTCACAGTCCAACGGAAGATGTAGGTGTATAAATAAAAATGATAATAAAATATAATAAATGCCAGAGATGAGGAAATTTCCAAGCAAAGCATTGAAGCTGTGGCCTGATTTATTCTTACTGCTCAAAATAACATGTGAAAGAAAAAAGATAAATTGAAGGAATAACTATCAAACAAAAAGAAAATAAGACTCAATGATTGGGGAATTTCTCAGTCTGTTTAGAAGGCAAAAGACTCTAAAATTGAGAGATTCACACTGGGGAAAGCTTGTCTTAGAGGGAAAATTGAGAGTATGGCTATACAACATTTTGATCTCAGAGGATCAAAACGTCGGCATATTCAGTGACACAAAAGATCCTTTGATGAGGTTGAAATTGTGACTGGGATCTCTTCAATTAAACAAAAGAATATCTAGGAAGCTTTAAGGCATTGTCTCTCAGCAATCTCAGAAAACAATGAACATGAATATAGGAAGGGAATTATCTAGGAAAAACATGTGGACCAGCCTCTTGGTTAATGGTGTGAATATATGTGATATACATAGGAAACCACACATCTCTTGAAAATGTTACATCAACAGAAGCACTGCTAGACTGGACTGAGACAGAGAGGGAGTTTTAAAGAAAGAAGGGTGTCAGAAAAACAGGCTTATAAGTAATTTGCTTAAAACACATGATACCTTTTATGATAAAGAATGAATGGCTCAGAGGGTGGAGCTGTAGGCCCAAGGAACAGAGCCAGAGACATAGAAAACTGTTCTCAGGCCTTGACACCTAACGGAGTTTGCTTGAATGTACTTTGAAATTGCTTAGTACTACCCTTTTTTCTTTCCTTTCTCCCTTTTAAATCTGGGATATCAGTAAGTGTTATTCTATACACATCTCATCATTTGGGACCAGATAGCTTGTTTCTTTAATTTCACAGGTCCACAAATAGAGATTAATTGTACCCAATTATAACTGGATTAAAACCAGAGCCTCATGGATACCTAAGGTATATCATGAGATTTGGGACTGTTGAACTGATGAGATTCAGTTGAGATTTTTGGAGCTTGAGTTGATGATGTAATGGGTTGAGAATTTAAGTAACTCTGGGCTGAAGAAAATATATCTGAGGTGGGTGTAGAGCTTTGGGGGCCAGAGGACAGACTATGTAGGCAGGATAATGGTCTCTCAAAGATGTCCTCGCCATAATCCCTGGCCTCTATGAGTGTGTTATCTCACATGGGAAAAGAGATCTTGCAAATGTAATTAAGGATAGGATCAAAAGATTTACCTTGATTATTAGGGTGGGCCAAATCTAATCACATGAGTTCTTAAAAGTGAAGAAACTCTCTGGGCTGAATCTAAATGATTGTATGAGAAGGATTAGATGTTCCATTCTATTTCTGAGATGTAGGGACTATGTGAGTGAACTGAAGAGACATCTCTGGGAGCTACTAGCAGCCCTCAGTAGACAGCCAACAAGGAAATGGACAGCTTACTTTCACAACTGCTTGAAAATGAATGCTACCAGCAACTCAAAGGAGCAAGCAAACAGATCTTCCCTGGTGCTTCCAGAGAGAAATGCAGCCAACATCTTGATATTAGCCCAGTGAGACAAGTGTCAAATTTCTGACCTGCAGAACTGTTAGGTGATAAATTTGTGTTACTTAAACCATTAACTTTGTGGTAATTTTTATGGCAGCAAAAACAGAAAAACAAAAACAAAAACAAAAAAACCCTGGGAATAAAGGTACCATGAAGTAAGTGAAATTCAAGCATAATCTTAAAGGAAATGAGTAAAAATCTACCATAAAAGGGCAAAATAAAGACACTTAAATTGGCATGGTTTTCCATGTAGAACTATAAGTGTTGCAATCAGAAACATGGGAGATGGATACTGCTGTAGGTATAAAGTAAATAAAATTCAGATAAGTTTCTTGCAGTGCATTAAACATAATTTTAGGTAGTTTTTTTTCCTTATGTGGAAGATAAAATAGTATAATATTTAAGAAAGTAATATATAAAGATATTATAAACATTTGAAGTGCATTGATAATTCAAGTTAGGATACATAAAGTGGGTTGGATGGATAAATTTTTACCACAGATGATATTTGGGAATAATCATAATATGTATTTAGTTGATATCATGGATGCAAACTAACTTAAAGGACACTGAGTTAGAAGAAAGAGCAAAAGATGGAACCAAGGAAATATTGTGTCTTAAGAATACACCGAGGAAGAGAAGCTAGTGATGTAATCTAATAAAATCTCACCAAAATATGAATATTATACTA
This sequence comes from Vicugna pacos, assembly GCF_048564905.1. Lineage (NCBI taxonomy): Eukaryota > Metazoa > Chordata > Mammalia > Artiodactyla > Camelidae > Vicugna > Vicugna pacos. Next base: position 3,085,735 of record NC_133015.1, read on the forward strand.
ATGTTGACCAAGAAAATAAAAGATAAGAATTTTAAGAACAGATTTCTCAATGGTCAAATACAGCAGAGATATTTAATAGATAATAACTAAAAAGCAATTAGTAGTTTTAGCAATTAAAAGATAAAATCAATCATAATAAAAGCAGTTCCCATAAAGCAGTGAATTCAGAAGCCAAATTTTCTAATAATAAAAAGCTTTTGGAAGATAAAGTAATGGAAAGAGTAAGTAGTCTACAATTTCAAGATGTTTGACTAAGAAGGCAAGAAAAGTCTATTGATGATGTGGGATAGAGTGTGAGTTTTTTCTATATAACTTAATAAGCATATTGGCAGAAAAGAAAAACATGGTATAGAGGATGATTTTAAATATGACTAAACTTTTGGGTGTATATCTGGAAGAAACACTAATAGGAAAGGCACATGCACCCCAATGTTCATAGCAGCACCATTTACAACAGCCAAGACATGGAAGCAACCTGAATGCCCATTGACAGATGACTGGATAAAGAAGCTGTGGTATATTTATACAACGGAATACTACTCAGCCATAAAAAGAATAAAATAATGCCATTGGCAGCAATATGGATGGACCTGGGGATCGTCATTCTAAGTGAAGTAAGCCAAAAAGACAAATAAAAATATCATATGCCATCATTTATATGTATAATCTAAAAAAAAAAAAAGATGAGTGAACTTATTTACAAAACAGAAACAGACTCACAGACATAGAAAACAAACTTACGGTTACCAGGGGAGAAGGGGGTGAGAAAGAATAAGTTGGGAGTTTGAGACTTGCAGATCCTAACTACTACATATAAAATAAAAAGCAAGTTTCTACTGTAGAGCACAGGAAACTATATTGAGTATCTTGTAGTGACCTATAATGAGAAAGAATATGAAAATGAATATATGTATGTATATGTAGGATTGAACTATTATGCTGTACACCAGAAATTCACACAACATTGTAAACTGACTACACTCAATTAAAAATAAAAAAGAATAGCTCATGCCAAAAAGAAAAGAGCATAATATTCATCGGGGAGGAGAGGGTTTGGGTTCATATTCCCTGATTTTGATCCCAACTCCACATTCCTGAAGGGAGGAGAGATTTTTGCCCTTGTTTAATTTGAATCAGAAGTATCATGGCATAGGTACATGGTGGGTACTTCTAATCTACAAGGCTAATTTTATTGAAATGAGGTCAAAATGAGTAACAGGTTACATTCGGACACTGAAGATTCCTGCCTTGGTTCCCAACTTCCTTTGTGGCCTCCAGGCCACTTGTCATCCAAAAATGTGTGACTGTTTATCAACCCACAGGTTCCTGCTTTTCTCCCTCTGCCCAGGGACCCTTGTTGTTTACATGATGTATGCTTTCCTGCATTTAGCCCATGCCCCTGCTTTTTGCCCAATTCCTGCCATTTGGCCTGCCTACCCCTTTCTCTGCTCATATCTAGCTGTCTGCCTGCTCTAACAATGTTGTCTAGTGTCTAATGAAGTTTTTCTGTACATAATTTAAACATGATTGTTAAGAACAAAAAAATTAAATAACTGTAAATAATATAAAAGTTTTTAGGTGCACTTTTTGCCAATGATTGCTTTGTAATGTGTCTACTAAAACAGTTTCCCAAATTTCTTTGGTAACATACATACTTAGAATTTTGCTAAATTAAGTCAAATGATGAGTTAAGTTAAACTTATTGAATATCTTGATCATTCCTAAATAGAATAAAATACTGAAATATTAATATTACACAGAAGTTTATTTTACAGAAAAACTAAAGATATCTGGGACTACTAGTAAATATGTTTGGTGGCATGCTGGGGAAAATTTTTTTATACAAAGCACATGTTTCTAGGAATTATAAAAAGTATCATAACTTTGCCAATCTATAGAATGCTAATGTAAAAGATAATTTATAATTGTTTGGTTTTTAGTTTTTACCAGAAATTAAAAGTTTCTATAAGAGTTAAAAAATTCTAATATATGTGATTAAAACTATTAAAACAGAAGGGAGACAGCTTCATATGCAAGGAGAATAGGATGTGTGCTTTAAGTAAAAGAAGATTTATGAAAAAGGAAACTTTGGGAAAGAATTTAATGTGTGTTCAGAACTGGGTAATATTGGAATAAATTCAATTAAGTAAATTATTTGTTGAAATATAGCTGACAAACAATATTATATTAGTTTCCAGTATGCAACATAATGATTTGATATTTGCATATGTTATGAAATGATAACCCTAAGTCTAGTAACCACCTGTCTCCATAAACAGCTTTTACAATGTTATTGACCATATTCCTTATATTGTATATTATATCCACATGCCTTATTTTTATATAACTGAAGGTCCGTATCTATTAATCTCCTCCCCTTCACCTATCAAAAATAAATCTATTGTCTTGTCAAAGTAATCACACTTAAGTTTTATATTGTCTGTTTCAGGTCTTTACTTATATAAACCTGATTCTGTTGATATGGACAGAGCTACATTTTTCTCAGGACAACATAACCTTCTAATTTGCCTAGAAGTCTTTGTCATTTTGGTTATACAGATAACTAAGCATTGCTTCACAGTGACCCATGATCCTATTTGACTGAGTGTTTTAAAATCTTTTCGGTATTTTTGACAACCTTTCCAAAATTGAATACCAAATAAAGTCTTTTTGACTTAAAACTAACTTTGAAATATGCGATATTTCAGAGGGCCCCTGAAATATCTCAAGCTCTTAAAAAATAGAGAGATTATACTGACTTGGCACATTTGATAATTTAGATTACATGTTAATCACTGTCCAGTAAGAAGTAACAATAAACCTCTCTGTGTTGTATCCGTATAGTGTTTGTTATAAATATTCCAGATATTGTGTGAAATTCCTGAAGATCTGATATGTCTCAGAGAAATACCTTCACTGACTCTCATGCAAAGGCAGCCACGGCAGAATTTCGTCACCCGGAGGTCCTTATAACATGGCAACAGCCTGCCTCTGAACCAGAGACACTAAGAGGGATAAAAAACAGCTATAAACTAAATGAGCAATTAGAACTGTAAGAAACCCAAGATGGACGCTTCATACTTCCTGGCTCCCTGGCAAACCGCATTTTCATTTTCCGCATTCCTTCACCCATCATAGTGCACTTAAGATGACTCAAATTATAAATAACATTGGTGGGGGGACTTCTATAAAATTGTGAAAACAGTCTACCAGCAGTGTCTGACCTGTGATGTTCATAACCCTGAGAAAACTATTTTTTTGTGTCAAAGGCCTCAGACCTCCTCCCTCTGAACCCTCTGAGCACTTGTACCTGCACTTCATTCAACCACCGCCCAGTACAGGTTATCACAATATGTTCTTGTTAATGTTTGTGTGCTTTCCAGGTGGGCTGAAGTCTTCCCTTGTTGCAACACTCACGCCCGCACAGTGACAAACTATTAGAAAATGTGCTTTCTGCTTTGGCTGTATCTTCTACAGTTCCAGTGGTCAAGGCACCAAATTATATGAGCCTTAACAAAACCCTTGCAAACTTTTCACGGTCCCTGTCACCCTCAACTATCAAGGTCCGTGGAACTAATGGAAAAACAAGACTCAGCAGAACAAGAATTACATGGGCTGAATGACCTGGTAAATATGATTACAATTTTTCTGACTTTTTTTGCCTAAAATAACATTTTTTAATCTTTTATTTTCCAAATATGAGAATTTTTTCTCCTAAGCTACCTATGACTTATAGCAGTTTGGTAAATTTTACCTTTATAAGCAGAATTAAAACATTTATCTTTTTCTCCCTACTTGATCCCTCCAGAATTAAGAACCTTTTAGTGAGTATTCTTATTTCATGACAATGTACTTATTTGTACAAGTTCAGTAAGAATCTGTTCTTCCTATAATAGGATACAATTCAGAACATTGGTAAGATTACCAGGGCTTTTTACTGGAATGTCGTATTTAAGAGTACATGTAGTTCAGATAGGACCAGATGGCTTTAAGGAACTAGGGTTGACTTTATGGAGTCAGTAAAGTCCCTTGGGAAAATAGCCATGTACCTTTCTTACATGACTTCTAGCATGTGTATGTAAAGATGGTCACTTTCCAGCAGGTGCAGGAACTTCAAGATATTTTGGGGACTTCAAAAAGAGAGAAATTCACCAAATATGTAAGTAGTTGAGAAAAAGTCTGAACTACTTAGCCTGGTTATCCTGGCCTTGAGAGTCCTTTAAATGTCCAATCTGAGATTTCTCATGAAAAGTTCCGGAAAAGCAAATTTAAAACAGCCTCTTTGACCAACACCATTCTTGTTACACTTATGTAAGTAATCAGATCTATTTTACTGAAAACTAGACTTATTTTGTAAACATATTAGTCTCAATTTGGCTATCTTTAATAGAAATGTAGGGAATTTTAGAGAGAAAAAATTTTTTTCACTAATACACATTTGTGAATATTACATTCTCGTGCTGTTAATTTTCTTTGCACTTTTGCTGTTTATCTGTAAACCAGACTAGACCCTGAATTCTTCTAGTTTCCCCCAATATCTGGCTATGACTGCCCAAAAGGACGCTCCCAGTCTTTCTCCAGCCCTTTGACTTGGAAACACTGAGAACTAAAACTGTCTTTTTTTGAAGCCATGTAAGCCAAAGGAAGACAACTTAATAAAAGTTTCAGGTAAATCACTGCAACAGCTCATGTGTGGACAATCTTCCTGTCTTTTTCTACATGGACCACTTTGAAAGATCAAAGGCATTTAACCTGCAACTTGGGAAAATCTGTCAGGTGGCTACTGTCTGTCTCACTCCCTCTGAGGATGCTTCAAGCCTGACATCCAGGACTTTATCCAAATGGCTACCCTCAGAGCTCAGAGACTGGGGTTATAGTCCATTCCTGTCACTAAGCACTGTCTTTCTTTTGTTTCCATAGGAATGCTTCTTATTAAATGCCTGATTTCTTGCATTATGGGCCTAAGCTGGGGAGCCCACTGGCATCACCACCTCCTTAAATGAGACACAGCTGTTAAACTAGACTGCCCTCCTCTCAAGGAGGAGTATGGGACTGGTTCAGGGAGACAGAGCAGTCTACCAAACAGCTTCTACACCCCAACTGCCAGGGGTCAGAAAATGCCTCCCCAAGATGTGCCTTTAGGCACATGGTTTATTTTGATCTAAAGGCAATGGGGCCCTGTGGACTCAAGAGAAACTACTGTTCCTCCCTTAACTACCTAGAAGAATTTAAATTGGGAATCTTCCCCAGAAAAAGAGGCTGTTACCAAAGATAAATGTTATCTAAATTGTCTCATCTGTATGGCAGAGCAAACATCTAATTACCAAATATCTGCTTTTCTTATTGTTCTGCAAATGAGACTTCTGCCCTTGGAAGCCCCAGACCCCCAACCAATTCCATGTATCCCATTCATTCATATATTATCATGATGGCATATATACCTCATTTTACCTTTCTGGTTTTGAACCTCTCATGTATGTGGGGTGTCCATACTTGCAAATTAAAATTTGATTTTCCTCAATTAATTTCTCATGTCAATTTAACTCTTAAACCAGCCAGAAGAACCTAGAAGAGTAGAGGAAAGTTTCTTTCTCTCCAATCATACTGTTTTTTTCACTAATCTAAGTTACTTTGGTTTGAAAAGTCAAAATGCTTTCTTTTAACTTTTTCCTTTGCTTTTTCACTAAGAATGCATTCTAACATGTATTAAAAGTTATTACAATTTTATTTGGAAAATTCCAAATATAATAAAAAACAAGATTTGTTTTCACTATTTAGTTTTGAAAGCTACAATTGATAATATTTGATATTGAAAAGGGTGTGGAAAAATATAAAATCTCATATACTTTTGGTAAAAGTTTGGAGTGCAATAATTTGATGGAATTTGACACTATATACCTATGATTTTACGTTTGAATAATATCCTATCTCACAATTCATTTGTAGAAATGTACCCTATAGAACATAAAGATTTCAATTAGAGCATTTTTTTTGGTAAAAACTAAACAAAAACAAAGCAAAGAAAAATGTCTATTCATAGAGAACTGGTTAAGTAACTTTTGGTAAATCACTGTGCTAGAAAATTATGTCTCCATTAAAAAGACATTATGTATAAATAATTTAAGTAAAAAAAAATACTAACATATATTACTAATTGGAAAAATGAGAGTTGCCCCAAGTTATTTATATATCATGAGTTGTGAACCATCTAAAAAGCTCTTACTTTCTCAAAGATGTTGCTCCTGAATTTTCTCTTTTATGACCAATATTATCCATTTTTTCTCTTTTTATGGATCAAATATCAGCAATGTTGAAAAGAGTAAGCTCTCCTCACCTCAGGCTTCTTCTAGGTATGACTGAGTTTCACTGCTCCTTAAGAGAAAAACACTTTGAAAGAATATCCTGTCTTCCTTTTCTCCATATTCACATTGCCAGCTTAATTATTTCAAATTGTTTCTTCTCAATTTTTGTGTGTGCTTTGTTGTAGTAATAAACAATTATTGAGTAACTGATCCCTTAAATTAACATTATATAAAATACGTATAAATGAAAATACTTAAATATCAAGTACGTCTTTCAAATAACTTTCTAACGCCTATCTTCTGACTGTAAATAAAAAGAGACACCAAAAAAAAAATGAAAACCCATTTTGAGAAATAGGACCTCAATACCATTCAAAAGGTTATAAAATGTTGCACAAGTTGAGGGAAAAAAAAATGGGAGAAGAGTAGCTGGGGATTGGGGAGGATGCCAAGCAACTGGTGAAAAGGTAAGTATGGTCTATTCACAAAACAGATACTGCTCAACAATACAGAGAATGAGTTACTGATAAACGTAGTAACATGGATGAACCTAAAAATAATATTGTGGAATAATTTTAAAAAAGACAAAGAAAAGACTACATATTATATGATTTTGGTAATAGGAAATTCTGAAAATGGCAACGAATCTATTGTGAGAGAAAGCAGATCAGTTGTTTCAAGAAAAATGAGGAGACAGGCAGGAGCTGGACTATCGAGAGGCATGGGAATCTTATGGAGGAGATGAAGGTGTTCGTTGTCTTGACCGTGGTGATGGCATCCTGGGTGAAATCATATCTCACAAGTTATTAAATTGTATACACTGTAAATATTTAAAGTCTATTGCATGCAAATTATACCTGTCTAAATGTGATTTAAAAAATGGAAATGGAATGCTTCAGATAGTTTACCGTGTTCTTTACGCAGTCCTGGTTCACAGATTTTTTTTTTAACAGAAAGCTTCTTATGAAAGTTACATTAATTATTGCTATTTTATGATATAATTTCATAAGATAATAGCATAACAATTGCCATCATTTCACAAGGAATAAGTGAGGGTACAAAGAGGGGGGAAAAGAAGGAAAAGCAGTTATTAAAATTGGGATTTGAATGGAGATAAAAGACCTAAAAATGCACTTTATTATTTGAGAAATTGTGCCTTTTGATTTGGCATTTGAACATGCATAATCTTGGAGGAAAAGACGGGATGATACATGGGAAATAAGGAAACAGAATTCCTAGCCTGAAGGTGACAAATTAATTGTTCATCATTCGGCTTGTTAATTTTATCCCCGTTATGAGATTAAAACAATGCTCTTAGAGGTTCTTTGTTTTTTGGGTTTTTTTAACTCTAAGACTATGATTTGTGACACTTGAATAGAATCTGTAAAGGCCAGGAGTTCAAAAATAATTCTGTGAGCCCTCTAACATAAACAATTTATATCCAAACAATTAAATTGCATAACCCTTCATGCACACCATGTTGAAGAAAACAATTTATTGGCTCATTATAATGAATAATAATTTAAAATAGCCTACAAAACATAAAACATACATTATAAAAGAATGACAAATTTCAACTGGTCTAAATTGTGAATTGAGAATCGTTCATTGAGCATAATACTCCTAATTTATCAATTCAATTTTGTTATATTAAATCTGTATTCACATATGTGAAAGGAAAATAATCTATTTCAAACTTGTAATAACTATGGTATCTTGAAGCTGATCACTATTCATATTAATAATTTTCAGAATACTATTATGAAATGAAATATGAATTTTGTACACTGAAAAGAATACATGGGAAAACTTAATATAAGTGTCTTTGTTTCCTCCACTAGGAATTATACTGTGAAAAAAGAACAGTGTTGTAAAAGCATATGTGAAGGAAATGGGGATCAAAATGATAGAAAGATCACTAACGCTTCTCTCTCAGCTTATGGAAACACTATTAGAATGATGTCTATAACAGTTTTTTTGTAGAATCATTTTGAAATATCTAAGTTTAATTTAAGAGATTATTTTTTACTCTTATTTAAAAAAAAAAAACTATTCTTCAAAATGCGACTGCATTAAGCAGCTAAAAAGTAATCATTGCATGCAGGCTGTGCACAGCTGGCACCCTGGCAAATTTGTAAGAATTAAATGCTAGACTGTTCAACTACTTCCAAAAATCAATCTGAAAGGGGGTCAACGAAGAAGAGCACAGACATTCTTGTGCATGGATGGACAATTATAAGCTAAAGGAAATGTTTAAATGTTCCATGCTCCTTAGGGAAATTTTTGCCTCCGAATTCTCATTACTTTTTAAAGAAAATAATTTCCTTTGAAAGAGAGCACTTTCAAAGACTTTCTAGACTGTGAACTGGCAACAGAAGAAACCAGCTTCATTCTCTGGCTATTTACATAACACTTACTACATAATAGGAAAATAAACATGGTAAACCACGAGAAGGGTAAGGAAGTGGAAGATAAGGAAGACACAGCACAGAAAGGGAAAACAAAACAGTGTAACAAGAAAAAGAAGAATTCAGGCTTGTAAAGAATTATTCTCTCTCGCTTCAGCCAAATATTTTTGAAATGCAAATGATTCAATAATGAGTGTTTTATTTTACCATCTCCAACTCTCAGTTATACCACAGATAATTAGGCATTTCACAGATAAACCAGTGCCTAAGGTTTTCATATCAATTAACAAAATTATGAGAACACATTAATGAAATAATTCATATAAACTTTATCAAATCTTATTAGAACAACCTTTTGCAAGAATTGGCTCAATTAGTCAATTAACCTATACATGCCTATGCTTAAATTGTTGCCATTCTGCTGTCAACAATTTTAGTGATTTTAGTTTTTCAGATGGTTTACCAAAAGTTGGAGAAGGCTAGAATAAAAACTCAAATTAGTCAATTATTTTCTATTTAGCAACTCTGGCCAAAGAGGTTTAGAAGATGGAGGGAGATTATGGATTAAATTATACTTTCTTAAATTTTTCTGGATTTTTAGCATCAATACTGCCTTTTTTCCTCCATAACTAGAGATAATTTGCAGTTGTGATCCCAGTAGCAGTTTTCAATGTATACGTGTTATTCGACTTATATACTGGACCAGAATAAAGTTATATAGTACAATTCTACCATAATATGTGTGTAACAGATTGAAATTTATGATATCAAAAACCATTTGCTGAGGTTTTAGAATATCCATTAGTCTAGATGAGAACCGAAAGGGAAAAACGTTGATCTATACTTTCATGATCGTTAAGAGATCCTGGTGCTCTTTTCAATCATTCCACACATTACCCCACACACCTGCCCTGATGCATTTTTGGATAACTCAACTTTTCTAACTTCAGGACCTCTGTTTCACACTGCCCAATGAGGAACCTCAGCGTACTGTCTTCTCTTAACAAATTCCAGAGCGTGTCTCTTGTAGCTACTAGTTAGCAAAGAGTTCATTGCAAACCCATTTGCTTTGTAAAACTGACTGTCCTAGTACTTAAAGAAAGATCCAGAACTGAATGAAAGAAAACCGCTCAGAATTAAAAAGAACCTTTTAAGCGAATGCTTATATTTTCGCTCTTCTTTTTAGAGCCGTGTAGCAGTTTTTTCACAAGAAAGGCAATTTTCCTTCATTGAACTTGACTTCGGTATGAACCAGTTATTTCAAGTTTACTTCCTGGCTTTCCATTTCTCCTGTGAAATATTTGCTAGCGACTCTGAAGTGGATCTCAGTCACAGTTGGTCCCACTACAAGAAAGGATTTTTTTCTTTTTTGCTTTATTTCTCAGTGAGTACTTGATCTCAAGAGCATTCGAAATGTGGAGCAGCAAGACCCCAGATGCAAGTAACTGTAGCTCAAAATGAATGATACTGGGAACCGCGACGGTTAGAAACCCAGATTGCAGCATCTTTCAAATGTGGAAACTCCACTTCAAATAGGCTTGTATATTGAACAGCTATTCTTTTGACACAAAGACATTGTAAGACTTTTTATTAAACTAACACTTCACAAGGCTGTATTATAATTGTACAAAAAATAATATTATCATACACATGATTATTAATGAATATATATGTTCACTGACGAACATACCTATGTATATATTCATTTTCTGATGGGAAAACAAAAGGAAAATTCACTTACACAGATTTGAGGTGGATTCTTCTTTTTCCTAGCATTGCCTCAAATTGTCAGAATGGATTATTTTAAGGGCCTTTTAAATATAAAATACAACATGAAAGTTGTTGCTTTTAATTCTTTAAAATAACGGTGTTTGACTTTTTTTGGGTATAAATATTTCCCAGAGAACAAATACAACCGAGCAAGAAGTAACAGAAGCACAAAACATGGCAAAATGCTTTAAGGGGAAGCTGCTGGAGAAAAGCTTCTCTCAAACAATGATATAGGTAACAAAAGCGCATTTCCTCCGGAGATGTGGCCAACCTGGGGCTTTGCTTGAGATGTTGGTTAACAAGACTCTGGCTGCTGACTCACCACTTGGACTTGAGTGCACCTGATAGCAGCGCTTAAGGCCATTAGTCTTGCAGGAGCCAAACAGCAGTAACTTTTTTGCCGCCACAATAACATGTAAAGCGTATTAAGGATCCTGGAGCTCACTGAGTAGTTGCATGTCACATGGGTGTTAGTTTGCTACAGATGATACAACAAAGTACCATGAATTAAGTGGCTTAAAACCATAGACATGCGTTGTCTGACAACTCTGGAGACTTGAAGTTCCAGACGAAGATGTGTACAGGCCACCCTTCCTCCGCAGGCTTTAGGGGAGGATCTGTCCCCAGGCTGTCCCCTCACTTTTGGTACTCCCTTGGTTTTAACTCCAGTCTTCGCAGAGTGTTCTTCCTGTGTGTGTGTCTGTGTTCAGAAGTCCTCTTTTTATAAGAACCCCAGACATGTCAGGCCTTCCTTTTTCTAGTAGGACTTTATCTTAACCAATCGTATCTGCGATGACCCTGCTTCCAAACAAAGTCATATTTTGAGGTGCCAGGGGCTAGGTTTTCAATATGTAAACTTTTAGGGAACACAATTCAACCCACAACAGCATATAGATAAACGTCTTCCTGTCGGCAAAAAAGTAACATATTCTTACACTCAGACTTTGGCATAGTATCTATAATTCTCATTTTAGTCATGCTTAAATCACATTGTATTAAGCTCTGTGTAGTGGTAAGCAAAATGAAGCCCATTTGTTTGTCTCTAATGAAGTTCTATTTTGGGGACAACCAGTCACTATCTGTAGATAAGCAGCAAGAATAATCTCAAAAGCTACTTTTATAAGATTTCCAAGATTTCAAATTCAGTGCCTTATCTGTCAAGAAAAATTTGACCTTGAACTGTACTGTTGCTGAATATTGATGGCATATATACTTATTAGAAGAGTTACTTGATTTTTTTTGAAGGCACAGAGACAATCTGAAATAGCTGAAAGCTAATTCTTTTAGAACAAAAGTGGTATAATTCACTCACTTTCACTTTATCTGATGATTTTCTAACTGACAAATCTCTGTGAAACCACTTCTATTAGGAGGGGTGAAATTCAAACATTTTTCTTTTATAAAAATGTTAGTAAACAAGTCTGGCTAGGCTTTGAAGTTTATACTTGTGATGCGTATTTTCATACCTAGACTACGTCAAAAGGAAAATAAAAGGCTAATGATTTTCAATTTTATTGTATCTGTATATTTCTTCCTATGTCTTAAGTTTCAAAAGGCTTAAAGAGCAAAATTACCAGATCTGCAAAGAAGAAGGACCAGACCTTTAAATACATATATGACCAGATATCCAGTAAACTTAAGCTGTCATAGACTCACAATTCATTTTAATAAACAAGCATTTGTGGATTGCTGACAATATGAAACATATTATAGCAAATATTATGGAAAGTGAAAAGGGGAGTAAGTTATGGCTGCTTGACCTTAAAGACTATAGTTCCTTTAGATAAGCTGAAAAAATCAACCAAAATAGAAGACTAAAGACGAATGATATCACTAAAGAACTAATTATAAAGTATAATAATTACAGCAATACTTATAATAATATGATACTTGACAATGATGCGGTACTTCTCATATGCCAGGTGCTGTTTTAAATGCCTTATATACACTTATTCAGTCTTAGAAATATTTTTATTGTCCTTGTTGTACAGGTAAGAAGAAACTGAGGCAAAGATAGATTACATAAATTGGTTTCTGAAGCTGCAAAGCTAATAAGAGTGGCAGGCAGGATTCAGACCCAGCCAGTTTGTCTCTAGACTTTCTTTCTTGTCAGTTACCCTGCACTGCCCCTCTCCTCTTAGAATTCCTGGCATCAGATGGCAAATTAGGATATTTTTAGTCTACACACTAAGGCAACTCACCAAATACAATAAAAGTAATCGAGAAGATAAGAATGAGGAAAGACCTTTGTCACCAAATCAAAAACAATGAAAAATGTCTCACACATTCGTAAAGTTTGGACCCAATTAGATGAACATTGGGGAAAATATAAGATATAACAGATGTGGAATAAGAGAGGCAATGTGAGTCTTCCTTCTGACAAACACCTCCCCAGACCTCATTTAAGGGATAGATGTTATCAAAAGTAAGTGAAAAATACAGGAACATTTTGCACTTGGAATAATGATTCTAAGGGAAGAGACATCCTTGAAAAAGCCAAATTCCAGCAGAGGCGCAGAGCTAAAGGAGAAATGCCATGCAAGCTAGCTCTACTTCCCATGACCCATCCTCCTAGTCAGAGAAAAACTACCTGAAAAAGCTCAGGTGAGGGGACAAGGGAACCGGCCGTCACCCAGGCAATCGCTATTTAGAATCAGGTGAGCAGTGTCACAAAAAGAATCTGACCCGTGGGGATTCACCGACTGATTTTTTTTTTCTGAAGGAGGAAGTGCTGATCATTATGGAAGGCCTCTTTAGAAACTGCTTCCCTCCAGACTCGCACACTGAGGTCGCTGCTTGTCCTTTCTTACTTCCACGTCTCATTTTAAGAGCGAGTAATAAGCAGAAAGGAAGTAGCACAGGGCCGATGCTGAGAGGTTTGTTTTGTCTTTTTTTTTTTAATCAGGAAAAGAATATAACAAACATAAAAAATGACCCCCAACACCATAATCAACCCTACCAGGTCCTTCTGAGGAACAGACAGGACACTCCATACTTTGTGCTTTTCAGTGTTTCTACTCCCAAAAGACCACACTATTGAGACGCAGAGGAAGAAGCGGTCCTTTCCAAGCAGCCAGTTGTAAAGGGACCCTTTCAACCAAACTCATTATTAAAAATATGGCTTGAATGAATCACCCTCATCTGCCTGACTTCTCAGGATGAACACCGGCATCCGTGTTTATTTCTGGCAAGGTTAGAAGCCTCAGGTTTTCCGGGCATCCACTTTCACTGGAACTTTCATTATCAATCAGGGGACTTTATTCTCTCTCTAAACCTTCCTTCCTTGTTCTGTGCCCTCAGGTTCCGTAGGTCTGAACTAGCAAATCCTCTATATCAACAATCTTGTATTTGAACTTGTTTCAGTTTTTCTTATCTAGGCTGAAATGGCTTTCCCCCAAGGACACCACATCCCCTTCTCAAGGGGAGGCTACGTATCTCTCACTTCCCAAACCTCCCTTCATCCCTTTGTCTCCCCTCTCTCTGCCCCTTACTCTCCGACTAGAGCAGCAGGAAGATGGGGCAGGAAAAAAGTAAACATTTCTTAAAATGCAGTGATGAATGCAAGGTAAATCAAAATCAGTAAACTTAAATACTTCAGAGGAATGAATAAATTTGGTAAATGGGTGATTCGGGGTGACGCCTTGGGGACCGGCCTGCTTCCCAGTCTGACGCACTTCAGGGGCTGATCCTGAGCCTTCTCGTCTGTGATGCTTTCTCCTCACAGATGAGCTCATTTAGTCTCATAATTTCAAACACTATTCCTGTGCTACCGACTCACATATCCATGTCTTAAGCCCGAATCATTCCCCTCTAAACTAAACTCATGTAACCCAACTGCCTACTTAATATTTCCACCTCAGGGCCTTAATACATATTTGTTCAGATCAAAACTCTTGTTTTCTCCTTACTGACTACTCAAACCAAAGCAATGCCCTCTCCTGGATGTCTCCTGTTAACAATTAACCAGGTGAACCGCTATTCGTCTGGTTACTTCAACCCAAGTCGAGGTTCATCTCTGATTCCTCCTGTTCTTTCATCCACTTACACTGAATCTGTCTTCAGTTTCATGGGTTCTATCTCCAGCACATCTGAAATCTCTGTCTATTTCGATTCAGCTCCCCTTCCATAGCCTGACAGGTATAAATCACTGTCGTCTCCCATTTGGATTGCTCCACTGCTGCATTAACCCCCTAATTAGTCTTTCTGCACCTGTGTACTTTCCCCAGTTTACCCAAATGCAATCCATTTTTCACATGAACAAATCAGATTGCTGCTCCCCTGCTTAAAGGCCTCTTAGAACTTCCCGCTGAACTTCAAGTTAAACCCATTCACTGTACTGACTAGAAAATGCCCTAAATCAAGGGTCACCAAACCATTTTCTGTAAAGAGCCAAACAGTACAACATCTAGGCTTTGCAACCTCCGGTGTCGTGCCGTTGCAGCGCAAAAGCGTCACAGACAATATGGAAACAATGAGCAGGACTGTGTTCTGATAAAATTTTAATTATAACACTGAAATTTGAATGTCATATCATTTTTATATCATATTTTTCTTCTTTTGATTTTTTCTCCCAGAAATTTAAAAACTAAAAAAAAAAAAAAAGCAAAACATTTAACTCATCCAAAATCAGATCGGAGGCTAGATTTGGCCTGTGGGATATAGTCTGTCAACCCATCTAAATTATTATCCCAGACTACCTGTCTGACATTCCCTTACACGTCTGTTCCCCTACATCGGTGTGCCCAGCCTTATCAGCCTCTCTTCTGTTTTAGCATACTCCAGTGTTTCCTTGACCCAGACCTTGCACATTCATTCTTGGCTTGACTTAGAATATGACTTTCCTTGTGGTATGAACAGTTTGTTACTTATCCTTTATCCTTCCACAAGAATACAACCTCTTCCTAGCGTTGTTTCTTACTTTTCTTCTCTCAAGTGGCATTTTTACACCATCCTAATACCGTTTTATTATTTATCTCTCCAAGAAATTACCTGCCCAGTGCCAAGCATGTAGCAGTTACTCAATAGAAGAATGACTAAAACAAAATAAGAACTTCCACACTCACAGATAAAACAATGGGAATGTGGAATTTTTGAAAGGAAGTGGCCCACTTTGTTAAATGTCAGTACTACAGAATAATCACCCTTAACATGTTGACTTTCAAGGAAAAGAAAGGATGTATGAGCAACCAGGTACAGGAAAACGTCATATAAAAAAGAGAAAGGAACAGTTCCAAGTTGGTCTCTTAACTTACCGTAACTTTCAGGGTTAGAAAAAAATGCAGCAATGTTAAATTCTGGGAGAAAGAAAGCTTAAATCAAGGAATTATTCAAGAGCATAGGGGATTATAGGATAGGAATGACACAACGAGGAGCTCCGTAGACCCAATCTCCAGCAAAACCATAACTGGTAAAGTTATTTTAAAAAAAATTAAGTCTCTGACAAATTTCCTTAGGGCAGACTATTAGTGAATAAATTCCTATTCAAGAATATGTACTAAATCTCAGTAAGAACAATAAGAGTCGAGGGCAATTGAGCAAAGATTCACTTTCTTCCCAGCCCCGATTTCTCATCAGCCAAGCTCCATGTTGCAAAAGTTGCATTCTAGGCTGATGCAGCTGAGTGGGTGGGGAGTCCCTTCTGCCACTCAGTTCCACCCAGAGGGTGAAGACTCCATCCCAGGCACAGCAGGTCAAATACTAAGACTCTAATCATCCTCCACTCAGCTTGCTCATTGGACAGAGTTTCAACTCTCAGAAAGGAAAGTGAAAAAATCAGGAACCCAGCGCCCAACTCACAAAGCAGGAGAGTCACTTCAAGATAAGTGGGGCAAAACGGAACTCATTCTTAATCTTACATTGATATAAATTTGAAAATAAAAGATTTGGCTATCAATTTAAATTCAAAGACATGTAACTGAGAAAATCTGATTTTACTCCAAATCTTCTAAGTAAAGAGGAAAATCTTTTCAACTGAAATAAATATGTATTCTTAATTATCTCATTGTACATTGCAGATACATATATATCTATTCAAGTACGCTTTTTTCCAATCCATTTTTATGGATAAAATATGTGCCAATGATTAGATCAGGAGGATATTAAGACTAAATATCTTTGAGTTCAACAGTTAAAGACTTACAAATATAGCAAAAGCTCTCAGCTAGAGTTAAAGGAAGGGGGTGGTTCGGGTTGAGAGCGGCTATAGCCAAATGACTATTTCCGAAGTGTAATACCTACCTCCTTTTTATTACCTCCTTTCTTATGTATTGATGCATTTGATTTGATTATATTTTTAAGGATTTTTGTGTCTTGTTATTAGCCATTCCATTTTTTATTATCTGAGAAATGTTCACAGTCTACAGAAGTCTTAGGAGACATGATGGTTATGTATAATGTGATATGCTGCATGGGATCCCAGAACAGAAATAAAAGACACATTAGGGAAAAAGCACTAAAGTAATCTGAGTAAAGCTTTTAGTTAATAATAATTTATCAGTATTGGTTTATTAGTTGTCACAAATGTATCATGCTCTGTACAATGTTACTAGTAGTAAACTTGGGGATGGGGTAAATTGGAACTCTACCATTTTCACAACTTTTCTGTCAATCTAAAGCTATCCTGAACTATTCTAGCAAATTCCATTATTGCTTGTGTTCTTTATTATCAACTGATTAGATGTATTTTTCTCTATGTTTATTTATAAAATCAAAACCTATGCAAATACTTTGAATTCTTTAAAAGACATTGACTATGTAATTCAAGGAATATTCCCCCAATTTTAATGTTATTTCACTGTAGAAAAATTATACCTAGGGCACTTTTAAAAGTCACTTAGTATAGTTGAGAATTTGTAACTTTATTTCTTTTCTCTTGGATCTAATTTTTTTTCCTATGCTTTTAACCCTAACCTGTGCCATTGTCTTTCTTGTGTATGTGTAAAGCAACATGTGCAGGTTACTGGGCAATGGGTGGAAGCAAATCCCTTCTGTTCATCCTTTTCAAATGCAAAGAGCAAACAAGGTATTTGGCAGAGCCCCAGTTCTTGTTTTTCATTTCCATTTCACCTTAATTTTATTCCTGAGTTGCCAGGCCTTAATTTTTTTTTTTAATTTCAAAGTGAATTCTGCTTTGTATTCATTCTTCGGATTCCAAGACTACAAGCACTAAAATTTTTTGTACATTTCTAATGGGACTTTGTGATGAGGAGTAAATCTTTTCAACTAGGAACATTTTGAATTTAAGTGAACTCCGACAAGCAGCCAAATGTGTCCACAAAAATTTCCCCTGGAGGAGCTCCCACATTGAGATTAGAGTAATGGCTGAAAATGGCATTATCATCATCATCATAATATCTTCTTCATCAAATTGTTGTGACAGTTAAATGTGGTTATTTTATAATGTAGTTAGAATGTTGGTAGTATGTAGATGTTGGCTAATATCGTCATTAGGATGTTTTAGTAAAAGCATTATTTCTTTCTGGACATATATGCATTATAAATACCAACCAATCCAAGGCCTAGTCTCTTAAAAAAAAAACCAAAAACGCAGAAACTGAAGATGTCATGAAAGAGTTAATATTCCCCACATGATTTACAGATTTAGCACTTGAGAAAATAGTCCTCTGATAAGTGAAGTTTTAGTTAAGTAAGTGAATGTCAAATAAATATATTTTTTAACTAAAAGAGTAAAAAATAACAATGCATTCATTTTTGGAAAAATTATTAATTCTTTATTAGCATTTACCATTTTTAAAAAATTAAGTCAATTTTTTTTGCCTACCATGTATCTGACACTGTTTTAGAAGTTGTGTTTGGTGCTGATAATTCAAAGTTTAAAAAGATAGATACTGTCCTTTTCTTTGGTTTATTATCTAGTTGGTATCAAAGAACATAAACACTTAATTTAAAGTGATTATGTAAGTAGATGGATATTTGGATCTGAAATTAAAACGAGAATATGATGTAAATGTAAACTTGATTGGAATATAATTTGCAGACGAATTGGTAATGGCCACTAAGGAAGTAGACGGAATTACCCAGGGAAATAATAATTGAGAGTTTATTAATTGGCAGGGTAGCGGAGTAACAGCTATGCTAAGCTCATTGTTGTCACCTAATATATCATGAAAACTGCATCTGGAATCACCTGAAGGCTTGTTCATTCATATGTCTTGCACGTTGGTTTTAGCTGTTGGCTGGGGCTTTGGCCAGGCTGTCAACCAGAATACAACACATAGCCTCTCCATGTGGCCTGAGCTTCCTCCTAACATGGTGCCTGGGTTCCAAGGAAAAGTTTCTTGATAGAGAGAGAGAGAAAGAAAGAGAGGGGAAGAGAGAGGAAGGAGAAGCTTTCAGAGTGAAGCTGTATTGTCCTTTTTCACTTAAACTCAGAAAATACGCACTGTCACTTCTGCTGCATTCTATTTATCAAAACAATCATAAAGGCCTACCAGTTTTTAAGGGAAGAGGAAATAAACTTCATAGCTTGATGAGGGAGTGGAAACCTCTGAAAGGCGTGTGGGAGTAGAAATATTGCAATGCCATTTTTGGAAAATATGGCCTTCCACATAAAATTTCATATAAAACCATTTAGATTTTGGTTAGGTTTTCCTTGGAGCCAAGTAACAATTTGGAGAAAATTGGTAACACTAAAATATGGCGTTCTTATGCATGAACAGTTTATTACATTTATTTTATTTTTATAAAATAGCTGTTAATGAAGTTTATACATTTCATTGTAGAGATGCTGTATGTCTTTGTTAAACATTTTTACTATTCTGAAATGCTATGGTAAATTGAATTGTTCCTTTAAGTTATTTATTTAATCCCTAATGTTCAGTTGTAACTGACTTTTGGATACTAGCTTTTTATCCAGTCACAATTGCAAATTGTCACATTATTGTTAAAAACTGTCTATAGATTTTCTTCCCAGTACTTTTTTTTTTATTGAGCAAAATTCACATATTTGAGTACAGTTTGGCGAATTTTGGTAAAAAATATATTTCCACGTAAACCATAATCACAATAAAGATAAAAAAATTTTATAACCTCAAAGAGTTCTTTCATGTCTCTGTCCAGCCAATCCAGCACATTCAAGTACGGTTAGTATTTTTATTTATATAGTAATACATAAGTTTTGCCTGTATAGAATATTACATAAATGGAACCTTGCACAGTACCTGGTGTATTCTTTTCAACATAATTATTTGCATTTATATTTGCTGTTGTATGTATCCCTTTCAGTTTTTGAGTAGTTTGTCTCTTTAATTATTGAATAGCAGTCCATTGTATCAATATACTATAATTTGCTTATCTGTCCTCTTAATGATGGACTGAAGTAGTCTGGATCCAATAAGGAGACAGAAACCAAATAGTAAATTGAACAAAGAATATTTAATATTAAGAATGATTAACTGTATTTGATGGATGTTAATTAAACTTAATTGTGATAATCATTTTACTATATATATATGCATATATAATATATAAAGTCAATTTATTATGCTATACACTTTAAACTTATACAGTATTGTATGTTAATTATATTTCAATAAAACTAAAAAGAATTAATTTTTAAAAATGATTAAAGAGAAACTAGCCTAGCAATGATTGGCTAGTAAGAAGTAAAAAAAATTGAAAAAAATATAAAAACAGTGGTTAAAAGGAACAGCCACTACACTTGGGACTGCAATAGATTGTCCTCCTTGTGTTAATATCCAGACCTTGTTGGGGAAGGCATGGCTGTGGATTACCAAATGACAGGAGAGTCATTGTGGTGCCACACCACCTGAACTTGCTAGAAATACACCCTTCAAAGCTTACTGGAAATTTGACCTCTAGGGTGCTGGGGAGAGCTGTTCCCAGGGAGGTGTATCACCAGAGGCACTCTCCTACAAAGCCACCCAAGGTGGGTGCTGGGGGAAGCTGGGTGCTTCTGGCTAATGACTGCTCCCAGGGCTGTGCACTGGAGAAACTGCACACAGTGCAGTAGCCAACTGAGCAAATCCACTGGAATTAGGAATTAAAGCTATTTTCTCTCCTTCAATGTGTCTTCAGTGAATTCTGCTGGGCAAACTTCAGTGCTAGCTGGAACAAGCAAAAATATTTAAAGGGCCCAGGTCCTTTTTCACAGATTAGTCTAAAATGGTGAATTCGGAGCCTAGAGACAATAAATACTTAACCAACATTTGAAACTTTGGGTATTTGGGGATAAAGCTACAATGAATTTATTTTAAAGTAACTTGTGGAGATGTTTCCATGTCTCCTGGATCATAGAGTAGATATATGTTCGACTTTATGATACATTGCCAAAATTGTGGTAACATTTAGAATCACTTTGTAAATTTCTACAAATAAGCCAACAAAGACTTTAATTAGAATATATTGAAACAATCAGAATTGAGAGAACTGACATCTTAATAATGTTGTCACCTAATCCATGAACATGGTATATTTCTCTATTTATTAAGATCTTCTTTAATATCTCAAATAATGTTTTATATTTTTCAGGGGAAAGTCTTGCACAAATGTTGCTCATTTTCCCTAAATTCTCTATATTTTGAATGATTGTAAATGGGAGTTTTTGAAACTTCTTTTCTAATTGTTTGTTGCTAATATAGAGAAATACGCTGATTTTTGTATATTGATCTCATATACTGAGACCATGATACATTCACTTATCGGTTCTAGTGATTTGGGAGGGTAGATTCCAGGGGAGTTTCTGTTTACACAATCATATCATTTATAAATAAACAGTTTTACTTTTTTCCCCAAACTTTTTGTCTATTGTGCTGTCTGGTCTTCTTACACTAGCTATCACCTCCAAAAATATAGAATAAAAGTGACTTATGGAGACATTTTTTGCCTTGTTTGCAATCTTAGGGGGAAAGTATTCAATATTTCACCATTAAGTATAATGTCAAAGTCATCTTCTAGTATCACAGCTATTCTGGACTCATAAAATTAATCAGAAATTCTTTTTCTTTTTCCCCTGTTTTTTTTCTGTTTCCTGAAAGTTTAAGATTAGCATAATTTCTTAAATATTTGATAGAGTTACTAGTAAAGTCAGCTGGGCCTGGATATTTTCTTATGAAAAAATTTTAATTACAAATTCAATTTTTAAATAGTTAAAGGTCTACTAATATATATATTTTTGATTTCTTGTTGGCATAAGTGGTGTATTTGTTGGAGGAGGTCATCGAGAGGATATGACTACCAGTGGACCTATGAGTGAGACCTGGGCAATCAGAGGTTTCTCATCCCCTCCCCTGTCCTTGGAATTTATGTTTCACCCACTGTTCCCACAGCTAGAGTTGTTTTAAAGGATGCAGGCTTGAGAGAGCAACATGTTGCTGAGAATGTTTAGACAGTATACCTAACTAAAACCAGCTAAGGCCTCTGTATAAACTTTTAAGACTGGTGGGCAAGTGATGAGCTCTACTGTCTTCTAGTCACCAAAGGCAAGCCTCATAAGTAAGTTCCCTTGCTTATTAAACTTGCCACCTACAATCTACAATGTCCTGTCTCTTTCTTGAGTCTCTCCTTGTCTTCTATTCATATACTAGGGCTAGCTTCAGATTTTACCCGGGAGACTCCCAAGGTTTCAAAAACAACAGTATTTCAACTACTGTACTTTTTATATCTAGTATTTCCATTTCAGTTGTGGTTTCTTACCCATATTTTATGTTGATAATTTCTTCCATTGTCTCTTTGACTATGTCTTTAAAGCTAATTTAAAATTCTTAAGTTTAAAATTTATGCTTTAATATTTATACCTCTGATAGAATCTATAAATACTTAGTGTGTGTTATTTTAATAGAATTGTGCTCTTTCAAAGATCTTGTTTATTGAGTCTTAGAGCTTGTTTTTTCCCTGAGTGTATCAGCTCCCCTGATAGGACTGTGGAATAGTGAAGGTTGGTCCAAATAGTTCAGGGGATGGGCAATGGATGGGTGGTATTTTCAAGTGTCCTTGGCTCAGACAGCCACAGTCAGTTGCTTTTTTAACCTTACCAAACAAGTCCACAGGTCAGGGCTTCATGCTTTCTAATATTCCCATTATAATACCCCTTAACCTCAGAATTACAAGAAAACAATCCTCCATGTTAATTCCCCAGTCCTGAGTACTTGGAGGGCAAGAGAAGGTAAGAAACCATCCACGTAAGAAGGTCCCAATCTGTTTTCCTCAAGTTTTGTCAAGCACAGTTTCTGCATTGTCCTAATTTTGTTCCTGAGGACATTTGAGCAAGAACTTTGAGTAGATGTTGTTGTCTCGAGGCAACGAATGGAGGAAAGGAAAAAGAAGTTCAAATTTTTTTTTCCTACATTATCCTCATGTATCCATGCTGTTTTCTCCTCCCTCAGGCCAAAGCCAGTATTCACAAACAGGCTCAAAGACCTGCCATCCAAGATTTTCTGAATTTTCCATCTTGGTTTCCAACCATTTTAAGATGGGACTCTGGCCAGGGAGCCAGTTAAGGCATGAGTTTTATAAAGCTGATCTTCTAATTTTGAATTTTGTTGTTAAAAATGAAGAAATTCTTTTATTGGGTTCATATATAGTTGATCTTACACACTGGAAATATTCAAACACCACTGGTATCTGTACAACACAATTTAAATAAATATTATGATACTAAAAATATTAAATTTTATCAGCTAAAATTGCCAGAATAATATGGAAATTAAAATTATTTTGTGCATTATTATATTTTATTGGCTTCAAATCATTCTCTTTTTGTATGGGAAGGTTTTCAGAGATTTCTTTTTCAGATTTGGAATGGAAGTGAGTTGTGTTTTCAAAAGCATTTTACATGAATGTATTTTGTAGTGTTTAAAAAGGCAATACCGAAAAAGAAAGTTCAGAGCCCATGTTAGCCAATTAGTCAGCCACTATACAAGCTAGAGAATGAAGCACGGATTTGGCAGCTATATTGATATCAAATGATTTTTAAAAGCCACAAACTCTTTAACACCAATTAGCAATTCTTGCCTGAATTAATATATGCCTAAAATAGAATTTGCTACATCATAGACCATGCGAATTCACAGCCTTAGAATTGTTAACCAAAATTTCAGAAACAGAGACCTGATTGAAATAAAAAGGTGTTTATTTGCAGTCTGTTATGACTGCAGAATCAGGATGCACTTGAATTGCGTTCCCCCTGACTGCAAAATAGAGGAGGCTTCTGAAGACACAAAAAATGTAAAGTTACAGTTAGTTACATGAGTTGTTTATCAAGAATTATAATTGATGCTGGCAAAAAGGGGTCCTTGTTAAATAAGGACTGGCTGGGGTCTGAAATGGTTGCACAGTTACAGGAGGAGAACTTGAGGCCATAAGGTTGCAGCTGACAGGTGTTGTTCTGAATATGGCTGTTGGTACCCTTGGGGTTTGGGACAGTTCAAAGAAAGTTCAGATTCTCAGTGGTGCTAAGACATGTCTGAGACCAGATCCTCAATGGTCAACAGACTCCATTTTTGTGTAGCTGGACTGTGATTACTCCATTATAATTTTAATTTGTTAGCTTTTTTTTTTCAAGTCTAGTTGTACATTTAACATTGTCTTCAGCAATTCTAGGTGGTGGTATATTTTCAAGCCCTTCATACCTATCCTGCTAAATTCCTGGAATAGAGTTCTTCTAAATTTTCAAATTTGAAATCATACTTTTCAAGTCAGGTAAGTTCTTTCCCTTGATTCTTTGAGATTCTCATTACTTAAATTATCTTTTGATTCTTTCATTGGTTTTACCATGCTGGGAGCCAATAATTCTAATTATTCATCTTGATTTTTTTCCCTTCCGTTTACTGAGTCTCCTGAAGTATACTATAATTCATCATTAGTAATCTATGATTCTGTATTGCTATAGCATCATTAAAAGTCGGGATTTCTTAACAGAATCAAATTGTAACAGTCTGGATGACCTGGAAGATTTTAATCATTTTTAAGTCATTAAAAATAATTCACTAGCAAATGAGCTAGTAAACTATTATCTTATTATTGAGGTGTGAGGAGGAGAGATCTGCCTGGTAATGACCCATGGGTAGTTCTTTTTGGCTACATGAATCAGAAGCAATCCCCTTTGAGAGTAATGTCCCCATAGGAGCACCAGAAATCTCTGGGTGATGTTGTAGGAAGAAACTACACTCAATGAGCAGACGTGTGCACCATTTCCCTCTGCACTTTCCTTAGCTCATGCCCAGAAACACAGGGAATGATATTCCCCCCCCCTAAATCTTAGAGCTCTCACATGAATATGTGGGTCTCAGATATAAGCTCGAGCAGGTGCCCTTTGGGTAGAAAGAAAGCTGGGAGCGAGGTTCAGCAACTCAGACACCTCTTCTAAGCCATACATTTGATTTCCAAAGAGCTGATTCCGGATGATTATATTTTCCATTGTGACATCTATAACGGTCAGAAAACTAGCTGAGAGGATTTTAAATATCAGGTAATTTAATCTGAATCCTCTTTGGAGGATAAGAATAAACAAAGCTCAAACCTAAAAATATTTTGGATAAAGATTCAAAGGAAATGGATTATATACAATGATGCCCAAATGTCTGGTGTTTTTCATCTTCCATTTCTAAAAGCTTAAATACAGGGACAAGCACAGCTATAAACTATAGGTGATAACTTTTTTCCTATAAAATATTCCCGAGACTGAATAAAATTTAAAGAGTTCTTCTAGCCAACCTGCTTTTACTCATTAAGATAGCAACAAACTTTACTTCTTTATGTCTCTTACAATGACTGTTTCTGGACTCCCAGGTCAGGACTAAAAAGATCTCGGCATTAATGAATTCACCAGGGTATCAAAACATTAGCACTTGATATCAGGTTTTTATAAATTATTGATAAAGAAGGCAAAATGGTATACAACAAAGACAAGCACTTGAAATTTAAAAAGCTATACTTCTATCCCTAAGGCTGAAACTAAACTTATAAGTTACCTGATCCAAGATAACTTCTTTCTTGGCCCTAGACCCCTAATGGGCAAAAAGATAGGATAGAACTACATTAACCATCAGGTCGAGCTCCGTTTCAAAGTTTCACAATCAATTCCAAGGTCTATGTTCTTCAGTGTCTATTCCTATCTATAGAGAGGATAGCTACTTTGGGAAATTAGAAACTTTCCTGGCACCCTCAAAATCACAACATATGTTTAGTCACTTCCTCTCCCAGGGAATAATTCATAAACAACATTCTTCAGAACTAAACAATTCTCTTTATCATGCAAAATATGATAAAAAGGAAAGAAATATTTCAGACAGAATATTTGTATGTTATGCGCAGTGAATCCTTCTTGATAGCTGTTTTAACTCAGATAAATCACTTGACCTATCTGATCTTCAAATTCCTCACCTATAAAATGGAGATGATTCTTTCTATCACAGCATCAAACCTAAAGAATTAAAAAGACGGATGCACTTTACATTTCGTAAGTGTGTGTATGCCACCTGTATGCATTTTTACATAATCAGTTGTCAAAATAAAAGTACTTTGCTACTTTCAAATTTTCTTTGTTTTTTTTTTTTCCTGTTCGGTTTTCAGGAGTATTTTATTTCTGCAGGATGCTCATTTTTCAACTGAGAGGGCAGCATATAATTTAATATATCATCTCATCTCAAATAGCCTGTTTACAGTTGCTGCATACTTTTGGCACAGCTGCACAGAGCTCTCCACTATAAATGTCACCTCTGATAGATACCACTGGCTATCAGGCAGCTGGCATCTCTGGCCCACGGAACAGGTCAGCAGGCAATTTTACAGAGTGTCTGAGCAATCCACAGGAAGAACTTACTCAGCAGCAATACCAATTGCTTTTACTTAAAATTTAATTTGTATGATGAGTGCTTAAAGCGAGTTTTTACTTTTACCATCACATCAATAGCTTCCAAGAGGAAACTTCAGAGGCATAAACAAAGGGGAGATGAAGAGGCAGAAACTTAATAGGAAGCAGGCAGTTTGGCTGTGAAAGTCCCGTTTCTTCTTTAACTTTCATGTCTGTCTGTGCAAGTTTGACTATGGCGGTGAACGTGTCATAGGTTCTTTTCCCTTAATCTTTTTTCCTTTTAAAATGACATTCTTGGCTTAAAAATGACAAGGGATACTCTCTCTGATACTAAAAATATGAAGAATATGGAACAAACACAGCCAGGATTAGATACTAACACAACTATGAATCAGAAGGCCCTTGGAGTAATCTTCACGGGGAATAATACACGCTATTTATTTAAAGCTTTAAGAGATGTAATTGAGAAGTATAAAATCATTAGGTGGACAACTGTGGAGGATTGGAAAGAATAAAAGGAGTAATAATTCACTGAGGAATGAAACAAGTTATTGAGAGTGAAGCTGTCAATGAAAGTGTCTATTTTGTGGTTGTGGCCAAATTTTACAAGTATAGTTCACAAGCACGATGGTGGGTTTTGACAGTCAAGCCTGTCTGAATTTTTTTCTTTAAGTTTATTTTGCTACTACAGGATTTTAACTTGTATTTGTAAGGGCTGAAAATAACAATCTTTATAATAAGAAATTACTATAACATTTACGCCATTTTCTCATAACCTTGCCCGGCAAGTTGAGAGCTCTGTTGATAATTGATGTTAACATTTAGATCAGATAAATTGATATGCATTAAAATACACAATTTTAATTAATCCCCTAAGTCAATTTTTATTTTATTTTATTTTTTACTTTATTTATTGAAGTATAGTTGATTTACAACGTGGTGTTAGTTTCAAGTGTACAGCAAAGTGATTTGGTTATACATATACATATATATGTATTCTTTTTCAAATTCTTTCCCATTGTAGGTTCTTACAAGATATTGAAAGATTACTATACACTAGGTTCTCACTGTCTATCTATTTTATATATAGTAGTGTGTATATGTTTATCCCAAAATTCTAATTTGTCCCACCCTTGCACCCCTTTCCCCTTTGGTAACTGTAGTTTTTCCTTATGTCTGTGAGTCTATTTCTGTTTTGTAAACGTTCATTTGTATCTGTCATTTTTTACATTTCACACATAAGTGATAGCATATGACATTTATCTTTCTCTTACTTCGCTTAGTTTGATAAACTCTAGTTCCATCCATGTTGCTGCAAATGGCATTATTTCATTCTTTTTATGGCTGAGTAATATTCCACTTTGTGTGTGTATACACACACACACACACACACACATATACATACATGCCACATCTTTATCATTCATCTGTTGATGGACATTTAGGTTGCTTACATGTGTTGGCTCTTGTAAATAGTGCTGTTATGAACATTGGGGTGAATATATCTTTTCCAGTTAGTTTTCTCCAGATGCATGCCCAGCAGTGGGATTGCTGGATCATATTTTAACTTTACTTTTAGTTTTTTAAGGAACCTCCATACTGTTTACCATAGTGGCTGCACCAATTTACATTCCCACCAATAGAGTAGGAGGGTTCCTTTTTCTCCACACTCTCTCCAGCATTTATTATTTGTAGACTTTTCAATGATGGCCATTTTGACTGGTGTGGTGATTCATTGCAGTCTTGACTTGCATTTCTTTTATAATGAGCAATACTGAGCATCTTTTCATGTGCCTGTTGGCAGTCTGGTCTGTATGTCTTCTTGGAGAAATGTCTATTTAAGTCTTCTGCCCATTTTTTGATTGGATTTTTTTAAGCTCTATGAGCTATTTGTATATTTTGGAAATTAGTCCTTTGTTGTTAGCATCATTTGCAAATATTTTCTCTCAGTCCAAAGTTGTCCTTTCATTTTGTTTATGGTTTTCTTTGCTGTGAAAAAGATTTTAAGTTTTATTAAGTCTCATTGGTTTATTTTTGCTTTTATGTCTATTACTCTAGAAGATGGATCCAAAAATATACTGTTGCAATTTATGTCAAAGAGTGTTCTGCATATGTTTTCCTCTAGGAGTTTGAGTATCCAGT
Organism: Vicugna pacos; assembly: GCF_048564905.1. NCBI lineage: Eukaryota > Metazoa > Chordata > Mammalia > Artiodactyla > Camelidae > Vicugna > Vicugna pacos. The sequence goes on from NC_133015.1 coordinate 3,114,147, forward strand.
CTTAAATTTAGGACTTTAATCCATTTTGACTTTTTTTTTGTATATGGTGTTAGAGAATGTTCTCATTTCATTCTTATACATGTAGCTGTCCAGTTTTCCCAGTACAACTTATTGAAGAGACAGTCTTTTCTCCATTGTATATTCTTACCTCCTTCATTGTAGATTAATTGACTATAAGTGTATGAGTTTATTTCTGGGTTATTTATTTCATTCCACTGATGTGTGTGTGTGCGTGTGCACGCACGCGCGTACCAGTACCATACTGTTTTGTTCACTGTAGCTTGGTAGTATAGTCTGAAGTCAGGGAGCATGATTCCTCCAGCTCTGCTCTTCTCTCTCAAGATTGTTTTGGCTGTTTGGGGTCTTTTGTGTTTCCATACAAATTTAAAACTGTTTTGTTCCAGTTCTGTGAAAAATGCTATTGGTAATTTGATAGGGATTACATTGACTTGCTATATTACTTTGTGTAGTATGGACATTTTAAGGGTACTGTTTCTTCCAATCCAAGAACATGATATGTCTTTCAATCTGTTTGTGTCATCTTCAGTTTCTTTCATCAGTGTCTTATAGTTTTCAGAGTACAGGTCTTTTGCCTCTTTAGATGGGTTTATTACTAGGCATTTTATTATTTTTGATACAATGGTAAATGGGATTGTTTCCTTAATTTCCTTTTCTGATATTTTGTTGTTAGCTTAAGTCACTTTCTAAACCCAAGATTTTATTTTGCTTCTTTGAAGGCAGAATTTATGGTCTAAAACAAGAACAGGTTTCATGAACCCAGTGGACATATTAAATCTATCCCAATGTTTGAAGGTGACAGATGCATTTTAATGTTTATTGTTTAGTGTTTGTTAAACTCATTATTGATCTTACAATATATTTCTGTTAAAATGGTGGAAAATACTTTGCCTTTAATTTAGTTTATAAGCCTAAAGATATTAATTCTTCTAAATAAGAACTATTATGTGTGGCCATTGTTTAGGTTTGATTTTCAGAAAAAAAAATAAATGATTTATTTTTAAATTAAGTTTTCTAGTTTTCATTTAAGGTTTTCGTTTAAAAAGACAAACATTATGTTTTTGGATTTTAGTTGTGTTTTTTATTTATTTCTTAAAAGAAAAATGATCCTCATAATTTGAATATTTTTTGTAGTCAATAATGTAAAAATTACCCCTTTTAGAGTGCATATCTTTAGTCATTTTTAAAAATTTATTAATATATATTATCTGTCCTTAACATAAGCTTCCTAGTGCACATCTAAATTAATGCTGACTCTCCTTGTGCTGCAAGGTATTTCGTGAATTTTTGAACCTTTTTTTAAAATTAGCCTAATAAAAATGATTAAGTTATTACATTACAATCTATTGGAACCGATTCATGACTTGAAACAAAATCCCTACATTAATTTCATATTACTACATTAATTCTGATTAGCTGAACAGCAAAGGGGACAGAAAGTATAATAGATAAGCCAGAAAAACACTTCAATTTTAATCTCTTATTAAAAATATTCTTAAATATAGTCTAGTTTCTGGCTTTAGGCAATCCTTTAAATGAACTGAAAATAATATATTTCTTCATTTCTTAGTGCTTTGGATTTTTTCCCCCTCTGGATATCATTGATCATACTGTGAAATAATACTAAAATTGTAGAAGATAAGATAATTAAACTGAATGCATATTGACACCAAGAATCTGTTCTAAAAATACTTTACTTCTGCTAGAGACAAATTGTTCTATTTGAAACTGAGCCCTTAGCCACGGTCTCATCCATCACACCGAGACCTGGCTGGCTGAGTGGCACTGGGCTGGTGGCAGGTGATGAACCTTGGGAAACTCACTTACAGATTCAGAAAAGCGATGAGCTGTGAGGTGTTTGGTTGTCGAAGGGTGCTACAGCAAGATAAGGAGGAGGCCAAAGGAAACCAGAAGCTGTTAAGCAAAAGCCTGGAACAAAACTGAGACTTCCCAGAGTAGTAGAAAAACATAGTTAGCTCTGCTCTGTTTGCTCCCAAGAAGTAAGCCTGCTAATTTGAACCTGTGGACACCTCCATTTGATCCCTTCAGGAAAGAAACAAAGAAAAAAAGGATGAAAATTCTTCCTTGTTATCAGAGATTCTATCACAGGACAGGAAATGCTTATTCAATGTTTTGGGATGATAACTGCTGACTTAGTCATGGGTATGTTTCTGAGATACAGTGACTTGTAGCCATCTGTTGAGTGACTTCAGTCATCCGCACCTTTTACTTTTGAAGTATTTTCATATTTATACTCACTTCATTATTGATCTGGATTCATTTGTTAAGGTCCGTCTGTCTTTTTCAGACTTAGCTACGTGGTGTTAGGAGCTATCTTCGTTGATTTTGTCTTCCCTTCTTAGTTTCTAGCATAACGCTCAGCTTTTAAATGTTACTGATGTAAAGAAAGAATGCCTGACTCCAGGGGGCTTCCCTGCTGTTGGAGCTATTACTACGTATTTCTGAATTCCTAAAGAATTATATCTTGGGCAGGGATTCCCTCAGCTGCAGATTTCTCTAGCAGAAAGTAGAAAATATTTTCCTATTATTAGCTCGTTTCAGTAATGGTGAATTGTAGATTAAAACAAAATGCAGTTTATTCAGTTGGATTCCGATTTATTGAAGCTTATTGAATTGCTGTAGCCTTATCTTTGAACATGAACATAACACCCTAAAATTAAGCAACAATTAATCATTCACACTTGATGACTACTCTTACTATTTAGTCACTCTTGGAATATTCTACATGCATTATCTCATTTAACTAAGCCACATCAATGCATTATAATTTGACATATAAAAGAAGTGAGTGATAAATAATGGAAATAATTATACTGATTTCACTCTTCAGTGGGTTCACAGTGCCTGGAAAGCCTTGCAGATTCGTAGGTCATTATGAGAAATAAAACAATGCTATTTAACCACTAATTATGAGCATATGTGCATCCAAAATGCGATGCAAAATATTTCCTGCTCTTTCTAGTAAATCCCTTTTTTGTCCATAGAAACTAGGAATCTCTTTTATTATCTCAATTCCTATTTCACAACTGCCATATTCACCCAAGTCTTTTCCTTCACTCCTTATTTCTCCCACCTTTGCTCAATCCTAAGCATGATCTTTTCTCATTTCTGGAAAGAAACAAACAGTTTTGGCAGAGCAAGATGAGAAGACGCTCAGAATGTCAAAGTCCTCTTACTGGAGCAAGGCAGCTGTTCACAGTCATTCTTCTTTGTTGCATTAATCTGCTAAAATCTTTTCCCTAATATTCTACCAAAGAATTCCTTTCCAGGAAGATGAAAAAAGAAGGAACAGGAAATGAGGGCAAAAGAAAATTGTCCGTATCCTATCACCCCTACTATGTGCCCTACTATGTGACCCTTAAAGGAATGTTAAGGAGTCAATTAAAGATTTGAGAAGTCCTCTAACGAGCTTCATGGTTATTCTTAAGAAGAACGTGGCTACTTCTGGAAAAGCGGAGTCAACCTAAAATGTGTTTATGTGAAGTCAGTTAGCTCACACACAGTTGGCATGTGAGGAATGATGTCAACAGCATGTGTGTTGCATGTGATCATTTGTGATACCCGCCCCCACCGAATGCTTTAAATGCTTTATTCACCAAGTAACAGCCTTGAATACAAACCACACTAATACAAAAGGCAGAGAAACATGATATTGTAAAGCAGAAGTTCTTCCCCTCAGATTATATTAGAAATTACCCCCCAAAACTTAGTCTCTTAAAACAACAAATTTCTCTTTTTGTTTTTAACAGTGTCTTTGGGTCAGGTATATGGAACTCAAGGATGGGTCCTCCAGCAAATGGATGCCTCACAAGTATGCAATCATCTCAAGGCTCAAGTGTGGGGATAATTCAACCCTAAGCTGTTGACAGGTTGTCATTTCTATGTGAGCTTTCAGCCTGGGGGGGGCCCAATCTTCCCTGGTTGCTGACCCAACATCTCTTGCCAGGTGGCCAGTTCAGAATGCAGCCGTGAGCAAATGAGGGAACAAGAGCGAAGCAAGACAGAAGCTAATCTCCGAAGTGACACTCCATTACTTTTGCCCTATTCTCTTCATCAGAATCTAGTTGCTAAGTCTGACCCACGTTTACAGGGATTGCTATCAGGAAGTTGGGGAGTCATTTAGAAGCTGCCTACATACCTTACATTTGTGTATTTGGCCTTTAACTCCGTAATTTAACAATCTGAATCACTTGATTATTTTATTACCGTCTAGTAATTTCACTTCTTTTTTTTAACTTTAAAAAGTGAAATCCTTTATACAGTGTACAGTGATTCACTAGCCTTAAATTATGCTGCAGTCACCTGGAAGGCTTGGTAAAACACAGATTTCTCAGCTCTGCCCCAGAATTTTTGATTCCATGGGTTAGGAATTCAATGGGCCTGAGAATGTACATTTCTAAAAACTTTCCAGGAGATACTGATACAGCTGGACAACTGCTTTATTTTCTGGGAACCAATCATGTCTTTTGAATAGTATTACCATTTTAAATTAGTATTTATGTTATTTTTATTTCGGTTCTGATTACAAAATTGTATAAATATTGAATGATCTATACAAGTCTGTTTTACCCATAAGCCCTGATATTTTTATGTCTGATTTTTCAAAAAGTAAGGTTTTTTTTTCAAGAATGCATATATTTCATTATAGCATTATTGTTTGTATTAGGAGAATGATGCATTGAAATATTTTTGCAAAGAAAATATCTATTTTATGGGTGATGAATCATCTTTGGATGACTCTATCTTATGGCAATAAAAGACCATTTTAAACTCTAGTTGTGTGAGAATAAAATAATTAATTCAGGGAATGTCAATATCTGTCATAATGATTCTAGCAATTACTTTTTTTTTGCCTTTCAAGACAACAAAAACTGAGACATAGTGATTGGTGACTCCTTACTTCTCTCAGACTTACACCTGTGAGCACTTTGGAAAATGAAAAGACTGAACAATTTTAAGGGCTTCCTTTTCTCTTATTTTGCTACTCTGTTTTATGTACAAGGCATTTACAATTGCACCTTAACGTTCTTTAAAAATATATTCTTAAAATGTAACACTGGACATACAAGTGTGAAATTTGAAAATGAGTATTTTCTAGTTCTTTGTATGTGGCCTCAAGTTACACTGACCCAGGCTTTTACAGAAAGTGGTCTCCCATAGCAGCTAAATCTTAGAGTGTGAAGAAATCCTGCATTCATATCTCCATTCACTTTTTAAAAATTCGTTTTGTGATCCTGTCTTAGTCTGTTTGGGCTGCTATAATAAAATACCACAGATTGGGTGCTTATAAACAACAGAAATCTGTTTCTCACAGTTGTAGATTCTGGAAGTCCAGGATCAGGTGTCAGTGTGTTTGGGTGGGAGCCCTTTTCCAGGTCAGAGAGTCCCACTGCTGCCTCCCACGCAGGAAGGAGCCAGGGGGCTCTGTAGTGTCTTTTATTAAAATGTCACTTTTAATCCCATTTAAGAGGGCTTCACTCTCTTGTAAGTTAATCATCTCCCAAGGGTTCCACCTACTAATACCATTACCTTTAAGAGTTTTGATTTCAGCATAGGAATTTGTTGGGGGGGGCAGCGCACAAACATTTAGACTAGCAGACTAAATTTGACTTTACCAGAATTAATTCTGTAGTTATGGAAAATAGAATAATAAAATAATCCTTTTTTCTTGACTATCTTATTAGCCTATAAAAAGTAAGTAGCAAACATGGGTATATTAATCAAGCAGGAATGTTTTTTTCCTTTCTTTATGTGAAGGCAATTGAGCTTGGTAGTCACAAAAGAGGCTGAGATGAGGAAGTCATCACTGTATGGTACACTGATGTTATACAGTTCCCATCTGTGAGCTAGTAAATTATAAAATTTCTCTTTGTATGACATTAAATAACTCCTAGTTTGCTGAGAATTATTGGAACAAGAAATTTAGAGTATAAAAAAAGCTTGCTGCCTCTAATAACATACATTATGATATTTATTTCTACAGCTAAACATAACATGAATATTTTTGTGAAATACCTTTGAGATCAATTAAGTTTTTCATATATCTGTATATACAATGGAATACTACTCAGCCATAAAAAGAATGAAATTTTGCTATTTGCAACAACATGCAAGAACTTGGAGGATATTATGCCAAGTGAAATAAGTCAGACAGAGGAAAGATAAACACTGATATTACTTATATGTGGAATCTAAAAAAAAACTAGTGAATATAATGAAAAGGAAACAGAGTCACAGACATAGAGAACAAACAGGTGGTTACCAGTGGGGAGAGGGAAGGTAGAACAGACAAAATAGTGGTATCTGATTAAGAAGTATAAACTATTATGCATGAAATAAATAAACTACAAGGATAGATTGTACAACACAGAGAAAATAGCCAATATTGTATAATAGCTATAAAGGTAACATAACCTTTAAAATGTGTTAATCACTCTGTATACACCTGTAACATATAATATTGTATGTCAACCATATCTCAATAGAAAGATTACTTTTAAGGTGAAATCCTGTTCAGTTACAGGGTTATATTTCCTTCACATAAAAGTCAATCATCATCATGCCATTTTACGGAGAACAAAAAACTGAAGTGTGTTTGAACAAATTATGGATTCTCCAACTTAATATCTTCTTTCTGTGCCATGTTTCAACCCTGGAGTCTTAGGACAATACCTTTCTTAGCATACCATTATGACCAGAATCATGTATCTAGATAGAAAAACTATAAATTTAAATTTTGCTTTCTCTGGAGCAGAGTCCAACTGTATGTCCAGATACCAGATCATGGAACTTAATTTTATGAGATGTGAGAAGAAATTTGTACCCTATCTTCCTCTTGGCTTGAGACAATGAAAAAGTGAATCATATATTGACTTCTTAAATATGTATAAGCACATGTGACTGCCCTTTATGATTGGATTACCACATTCTGTTGATTCTTATTTTGTAGTTGGCTTTATTCCTTTGATAATTACATAAATTTAAAAAGCTAAAGGTCTAATCTGTTCTTAGAAACTATAATTAGTACATATATGAAAACTAAAAAAATGTGCAGTATACTGTTTATATGTATTTACATGCAATGTAATGGGTATGTGCAGTCAACCTGTAACAATTCTATGTAATAAAACTGGAAAAAACAAGAAAGAATGAATGAAAGAAAGAAAGAGAAAGAAGGAAAGAATGAAAGAAAGAGAAGGAAGGAAAGAGAAAGAAAGAAAGAGAAAGAGAAAGAAAGAAAGAGAGAGAGAGAAAGAGAGAAAGAAAGGAAGGAAGGAAAGAAGGAAGGAAGGAAGAAGGGAAGAATCATCTCTGTCTTTTCCACTATTGACTGATGTACAACAAATAGACTGAGGCAGGTTACAAATGTGATGAGTCATGTGACCTTAGGAGCACATTTTGAGAATTTGAGGATTATAAAAGTAACGGGATACTTGCTTTACAAACTGATTTTCACGACATGTTCATACATAAACCAGTTACTTTGGAATATAATTATATATAGCTACTATGTATTGTTATTAAATATTATTGCTTACTAAAAACTTTGGATGATGGCAAAGATAACGTTGGCTTTAATTTGATCAATAAATGGTCAACATTACCTATCAGACTTCAGTAAAAATGTTCCTCATTCTCCTCTTGGCTTCTAGGTTTGCCTACTTTTTTCTGTTAATAACAGCTTTTATCAAATTTCTAAATGTAGAAAATCCTCAAAGCTTAGACTTTGCACTTTCATTTTTTTCCTACAAATTTTCCTCTAATCCAGCTATATGATTTTAACCTCTATGCAGATGACCTCAACATTTTCATTGCAATATCTCTCTGCTGGCATCCAGCCCATATCTCTTAAATTTTTCTACACCTTAAGTGTGTATATGGACGTTCCCCCATTACCCCACATTCAAAATGTCTGGGATGAATTTATTAATGTCAGTTCAAAATCTACTGTTTCTCCTGATGTCTCTGCTCTTGCCCCAGCCACTTAGAGCTGAAATATTATATATTTTTTGCATTCCAATTTCATAACTAACTCTTTTTTAAAAAATTCATTTGCCAAACTTGTGCATGCCTCCCCAGTCTGGACTAGATTATAATTATATTTCCTTAATGAGATAAAAAGTTCATTACCCCCAGTGACAGGGCTGTCTAGGGTTTTTAGATGCCCATTAATCCCTGTCAAGGTCAATGCCCGTCAATGTCTAGATGTTATGCCCACTCTTCTCATCCCTCTGCCTGAGGAGTACACTTCATTGTTCAAGGACAGTCTCCAGCCACAGACCCAGAATTGCTCCCCCTGTAATTAGAGCAGACCAAAGAGAGGTGACCTAAGACTTATACACGGGCTTCAGCAAAGATGAGAATATTTAATTCTTGTTACTATTCTGCCTGGAGAGGAAGATTTTGCATTATTTTGAAGTTGATAACTTTTTTTTTTTTGCATTGTAGGGAATGAAAGAAATATTTTTTTCCCCTAGTCTATTTTGGGAGACTTACATATCCAGAGATAAAGAAGGCAAAATACCTCAGCAAAGGAATTAATGGCTGCTTCTCATTAATCCCAGCTAAAGACTCGCTGTGTGTCTCTCAGGCAAAGGCTTCAGAGGAGTTTGGTTAATTAAGGACAACAGTTACCATCTATGAGAATCTTCTTTTCCTATGAAATTAAAAAAAAAAATCTGTAAGTGGCCAGTCTGAGGTTACATGTCACCTTCGGGTACTTTTCCGGTTATCTTCAGTAACATAGCGTGATGGTGTTTCTCCTTTCTTTCCACTCTGCTGCTGAAATCTGGAATTCTGTAGTATGCAAATGTTCTTGCTGCTCCCCTCTACCACAGTTTTACTACACTAATGGTTTCAAATCGCACTTTCAAAATGCCTCTTCTAGCCTCAAAATCCTTTAGTACCTTCAGTCTTCCTACATTCCTGACAGTCGGAATCCTCTACTTTGTGACTCCCTCCTTCTTGAAATCCTATTTGTATTTTTCTAAACTCTTAACTTTTACTAATGTAGCCAATTTTCTTTTCTTACATATTCGTTGTATATTTTTCTTCTATGACTTTACCCCTGTTTTTGCTTCAAAACAAGCATTCCTTGCCCCCATTTCCAAAATTAATCTAAATTTCTTAAGATTCAACTTAAGTGCTACCTTATCCATGTGGACAACCCTAATCTAGCTGATATAGATAGATAGATAGACAGATGAATGGATAGATAGATAGATAGACAGACAGATAGATAGACAGATAGACAGATAGACAGACAGATAGATAGATAGATAGATAGATAGATAGATAGATAGATAGATAGATAGATAATAGACAGATATGTGTGTGTGTCTGATTATCTTTATTTCTCATTTTGCCCTTAATTTATTAGAACATAAAGTGTAGAAAGTGCTTCCACTAATCTTTAAGGTATTGGACAATAGGAAATACGTTTTATATTTTCTGTTAGTTCATAGCACATATGATTCTTGGCTAATATTTGTTTATTAGTTGATCAGTACTTAAAAAATTACAGATGGCTTCTCCTCAGGAATGAAAAACTGGGACACATTTGTTCCCCTGCTGTGTGTATTATCCTTATAACACACACAAAAACAGCGAGGGAAAAGGAAGTGTGCTTATATCCTCTACTAAGGTATCTTTTTAATTAACATGTTATGAATATATTTGCATTTTCTCCTTGTCACAATGCAAAGGCCTTGGCTTTTATTTGATCTCTGGATACTTGTTAATGTAAACATATCAATGAACTATTATTGCATTCTTGTGTTTTTATATGGATTGCTTTTATCTCTGTACTTTTGGAAGTGTATTTTATATCTTTGCTCTTGAGTTAGCAAAACTTTCTTTTTTCCTACTTCGGCCATCATGTAAGTGAATGAGTCTGCCTCTCTCTTACAGAGATTCTAAATAGATAATATTTAGATTTTCCTTCACCTTCCAACATAACCATAAAAGATTTTAAATTTTGGTTATGATCTTTTTCTGATTTTGTGGTAAATATTAAACATTGAAAGCTAGGCTTTTTTATAGGTAAATACCTAAATTAACAATCTCAATATAAATCATATTCACATGTGCCATATCCTTATTTCTTACTTGGGTTACACATTTCCAGAGTGAAAATTTTTTATAGAGTCGGGGCGGGGGTCTTCTATTAGGTCAAACAAGGACAATGACAGAAAATATGAATGTGACCAAAGCATTTGAATATTTTAATAAATAAAAAGCATGTTGGCTGCTTACAAGATCTGAATCATCTCTATTATTTGATTTTCAGGCACCAAAACACTAATGTAAACTCACTTGGATGATTATGTGGGAAAACTCAAGCAGTGTGTTATTATTGAGGCTAACAGTCAATTTTTGAGGTTACTCAGTTCTTAAGACTTTATTGTAATTACATATTTAAAAAAGAATTAAGTGATGTTATGAAAGAAGCAATGCTCTTGAAGGATTGATTGTAGTGTTCCTGCTGTGGTATGTATAATATTTTTGCTATGTCATAGGTAACATGAGAATATTTGAAATAGTATTTGATATATTTTAAAATTTAAACATAACTTTATGTCAAAAGACTCCATTCTTCCAAATCAATTATTTACTATTTAGTGAGTATTATTAAATGCCTACAATACATCTAAGTCCAATGGAATAGTGTGAGTGATTTAACTGTCCCTCAAAGAATGATTCTCTTCCCTTCAAGAATGGAATCACTCTCATATTGTCCAAAGTACAGATCCATGGACCTCACTCAAGAACTTCTGAATGGAATATCTGAGTTAAGAACTGGAAATTCATCTTTATAAGAAGTAATTCAGATGATTCCTTGTACCTGAAAGTTTGAGAATTATTTGGCTAAGTGATTAAAAGCATGAGTCACTAGAATTACACCAGCTTGATTGGAGTCCCAGCATTTTATTTATAAGCATGTCATCTTTGTTGGGCAAGTTAACTTAAGTTTCCTTGTTATACTTAATTTTAGTAAAAGAGAAAGCAATAAATTTTAAGTTATGTTGTTTTTATGAGGATTAAGGAGACAGCACAATGTACTACTAATCAGAGTTCCTAAAATGTTTTGATAGATATTGGTCCTAAGACCTGTGTTTATTAGCAAGAATATAATGGTAAGCTAAACATGCCAGTATCCTTTCATCTGGATTTGAAAATCTAGTGGAATTTTAAAATTTAGTAAGACTTCAATGAGTGTTAACTTTTATGGATGATGATGAAAACAACGACTGAAGCCTAAAAAGCTAGACGAAAAATAAAAACTAAAATAAAATTACATGCTGTAAGAAAACTGTTTTCTAAAGGAGAAAGATGGATAGAGGCAAAGAGAAGACTATTTCTAGGTTACGTTTATCTTCTATGCTTTATACTTTGCGTGCTTCTGGCGATCTCTTTTCTCCCCAGAAACTTGCTGTTTATATTTAAAGGCGACTGAATCTCATCATAGTGACCCAGCAATGATGGATCTGGATTATGAATAACATCCTCCTGAAAAAAAAAATAAAAGTACACAGTATCCACACATCCTGAGAGTTTTAAGCTTAACATAACTACATGGCTATTATTTTTCTCAGTAGAGATGATGCTCTATCTTTATTTGTTTTGACCTGTATAATTTCCCCTTTCCTACCTTTCTGCCCCAAGATTGGCAAAGAATCAGGAGTCATCCTCTCAATAGCAATTAATAAATGAAACAAGACATTTACTGTCATGAGGCTTATACTCCAGTGGCTGGGGATCAGGATGATACAGATGGTAAGTAAATACACACACAAGTAAATGAATATGTAAGCAAAGAGACTAACTTCAGTTAGTTATAAATGCTAAGAACAAAATGAGATAAGATGATATCATTGAAAGTGACAGAGTAAATGACTTTAGATTAAAGCATCCAGGAAAGATTCAAAATAAGTATTATACTCAGAGGAATGACTTACTTAAAGAAGTTAGTCATTTAAAAGAATGGAAAATGGAATTTCAGGAATTAAATAAACACTTAAGTGGAAATAAGCCAGAGTACCTAGAGCAGAGTGAGCAAATGGTTCCAAGATCAGTTGAAGAGGTAGTCAGGGACTCGATCACGTGTGGTCTTGAAGACCACACAATAGAAAGTTCTCAATTATTTTCCAAGGATAAGTCATAGCCATTCAAGAGTTTGAGCAGTGGAGTGACATAATCTGATTTATGTCAACCCAAATGTCCACCAACAGATGACTAGATAAAGAAGATGTGGTACATATATACACAATGGAACACTACTCGGCCATAAAAAAGAATAAAATAATGCCATTTGTAGCAATATGGATGGATCTGAAGATTGTCATTCTAAGTGAAGTAAACTGGAAAGAGAAAGAAAAATGCTATACGATAACATTTATATGAGGAAGCTAAAAAAAACAACAATAATAATAAGGACACAAATGTACTAATTATTATTTTGATTTCTTGAATACGTGTTAAGCATACCTGACTGTCCTTTATGATTGGATTATTGAATTCTGTTGATTCTTATTTTGTAGTTGGCTTTATTCCTTTGATAACTATGTAAGTTTAAAAAGCTAAAGCTCTAATCTGTTCTTAGAAACAATGATTAGTACATACATGTAAATTTAAAAAGTGCAATATACTGTATATATGTATTTACATGCAATATAATGTGCATGTGCAATCAAAAATCAAAAATAAATAAATAAATGAAAGAAGAATCAGGCTGCTGTGTAAATGGTGAAATACAATGAAGCAAGGATGAAGGTGAAGTTACTATTAGGATACTATGCAATAGTCCAGGTGAAAGGTGATGCTGGTGTGGGTTTGGGTTTAACAGAGAAGTGGTTGGACTGTAGAAATATTTTGAAGGTGGAGACAAGGAGTTTTACTGATGGATTTTTTAGGCAATTAGATAAGTGGGGGCACCAGGCAGCTAAGGTGGAGAAGACAAAGGATGGTCTAGAAGATGGTGATACACCCAGTTTCAGCATCAGGGGCTTTACTTCCCTTAAATGAGCACCAGCAAGAAACTGGTTAGAACCCCATGGCCTCCACTACATGGTAGTGACAAGGACTTAACTGGACATGACTCAGTGCTCATTGTAATACAATTAGCACTGCAGTTTAGCCACCCACCTCCCACATGGGCTTTTCGGTGCATATCATGGGTAAGGACATGCACAAAAAGGGACAGGCATGACTAGCAGTCCAGGGACAAGAACCATCAGTCAGTCAAGAGACCACCTTTAAACGAGGGTATAAGAGAAAAGGACAAACAAAGACCACTGTCATCCTGCCTTGGATCAGCCTGCCTCCCATTCTTGGAGGTGTACTTTTGCTTTGCTAATAAAATCTTTAAAATCTTTCACTACACAACGCTTTCATCTCTCATCTGAATTCTTCTCTTTTGGACAAGACAAGAACTGAAGCTTTTTCCCTTCCTCTTTTGGGGTAACAGATTTAGTGTGTCATGTGCGGGGAAGTGAGGAATCAAAGATGATCTAGGTTTTGGAAATAAACAAATGGTTCAAAATAGAACACTATATTTACTGATATGAGGAAGGCTTGAAAAAATAGTTCTGACCACTTTAAATCTGAAAAGTCTGGAATTCAGTAGTGAGTTCCAGGGAAAAAAATATTAATTTGAATATCATCTGTGTATTAGTTGTAATATAAGTCATGAGTCTTGGTAAGATTATCTAATTACAGTCTGCCTAGAAGAGGAAAACATTTGGAGCACTAGGTACAGGTCTGGTAGAAAAGGAGCCACAAGAAAGACCTTGAAAAGACATTCATAAAGTAGGAAGAAATTCAGGCACCTTGGGCATCCTCGTAGGAAAGGGCAGTGTGTGTTTCAAGAAAGAACTGTAATCACTTATGTCAAATGTTGTTAAAAGGCAAGTTAAATAGAGCAGTGATGATTTGTAATCTTGAAAAGTGTCTTTATTGGAGGTTCTAGGAGAAAAGCCTCACTGGAGTAGGTAGAAGAGAGAATGGGAAGTTAGAAGAGGAAATGAACAATAAAAATAAACAACTCTTTTATGGGAGTTTTGCATGAAAGCACAAGAGAAAAATGGGGCAGTGACTGGAAGAAATGTGAAGATATACAATGAATTTTTCTGAAAAAAAAAAAAGGATCATCTTAAGTCATCTTGCATGCCAATAGAATGACCCAGCAGAGAAAGAAAAAGAAGTTACTGGTGCACGAGAGAAAAAACATAATTGCAGAAGCAATATCCTTGAGAAAAATTAATGGGAATGAAATTCAGGACACAGAATGAGGGAATGATTTTAATGGGGCCAGAAATTTCTCTTCTATTGTAACAAAAATTATATGGGATAGATGCAGGTAGCTTGTTGCAACTGGTACACTTCTTGTCCACAGATGCAGTGGGAGAATAAGTTAGTAATGTAATGTGGGGAAATGTGGATTAAAAAAAAAAGGATCCTGCCCTTAAAGAGTTTACAACCAAACACTCATAATAAATATTTATATTTTTTATTGCACACCATCATTATCAATAATATTTTAAATACAAATTTTGACAGTTTTTCCTGCTTTTGTTATCCAGCAAGATTTTTTTGGTCCTTGCACTTAAATGGTACAGAAGCACAGGCATAAGTTTGCCTCATTACATTTACCTGTCCTTGTAGTCATATGTTTGCAAGCTGTTGGCATAGACTGATACTGCCTGTCATTTCTTCTGACACCATTTAAATCACAGCAATGGTTTAATAGTTTCCTAAAAATGGTGCTATGATTAATCCACTTCCTCAATGAGCAAGGTCTATTTTAAGGAATATATTCTGTTCAAATGATTAGAATATTTGCATATGAATAAATGAGAATTATGACCCCTTATATAAGACTTAATGATCTATTCTAGCTCAACTGGACCGTATTAAAGAAAATACCCTGGAGTAGAGGTTAACAGCCTACTCTTAACACCAGGCAGATCTGAGTTGACATCGCGGAATCCCCAGGCTATCTGAACTTGGGAACGTTTCTTAACCACTGTTTCTTAACTTTTTCATCTGAAAACTACATTTATATATATATGTATATATGTGTGTATGTGTATGTATATATGTGTGTGTGTGTGTGTATGTGAATATGTGTATATATTTGTATATGCATATGTATGTGTGTGTATGTATATGTGTGTGTATATATATATGTATATATATACTGTCTCTTTCATGAAAGTGATTTCAGTGGTTAAATAAGACACTATTGTAAAACACCAAATACATTCAGTTCCTGGATCATTGTATGACAACCATTTCAAATTTATTCCTATGATTATCAACATAGCTATTAGTACTAGGAAATATTTGAGTGTTTATGTTACCTATCATGTCATAGTTAAACTTTTTAATATATAAATTCCTTCATCTCCTACCAAAAGGCATATTAATATTTTATGAAAAAGAAATTATATACAAAGAAATAAAGTGATTTTATTTAGGGCCACCCAGCTCGTAAGTGGCAGAGCATGGGCAGAATTCAGACCCTGCGGTCTGGTACCAAAGCTCAAGTTCTTAGCCCCTTCACTCTGACTCTCACCACTGCTGTTAATGAGTAAAAGATATTCCTTGTCCCTTATCTGTTGAATTGGGATATTTTCAGTAGCCTTAGTTCCTTATAGAACTCTCACTAAAGAAAATTGTAGCAACAAATATCTTAGCTACTGTTTTGTTCTGAATGGATTTTTTCCTCATTTCTGGGGAGAAAGAATGTTTCTGCATTCTGGGTCCACTCAGCATTTCATAGGAAGTGATGGTGGAAGTAATGGTACAAATTCGGCCTGAAACTGTTCAAAAGGTTATTTAATTCTATGAAGGATAAAATACAAACGATAGATTTTAGCTTCCAGGGATAATTTCTCAATCTTCCCATGTAAAGGAATGCAAACTCAACTCCCTACAGGAATCTCATTTCGTTGGTACCTCATTTATTCCTTACACAACAAAGAATAAATGCACAACGAAAAGGCAACACCACATGCTTTCTGCATATTATTTTATTTTTAAAATTTTTTTAATGAAGTGTAGTTGATGTATAATATTGTGTTAGTTTCAGGTGTACTGCAAAGTGATTCAGTTCTACATATATGTGTATATATCTATATTCTTTTTTGATTCTTTTCCATTGTAGTTTATTACAAGATATTGAATATAATTCCCTGTGCTATTCAGTATACCCTTGATACTTATCTATTTTATACATGGTGGTGTGCATCTGTTAGTCCCATACTCTGAATTAATCCCACCCCTCTTTCCCTTTGGTAACCATTACTTTGTTTTCTATGTCTGTGACTCTGTTTCTGTTTTGCAAATAAGTTCATTTATTTTTTAGATTCCACATATAAGTGATATCATATAATATTTGGCTTTGTTTGAATTACTTCACTTAGTATGATAATCTCTAGGCCCATCCATGTTGCTGCAAATGGAATTATTTCATTCTTTTTTTAAATTTTTGAGCAATATTCCATTATATATATGTACACTACTTATTTATCTATTCTTCTTTTGGTGGACACTTAGACTGCTTCCATGTCTTGGCCAATGTAAATAGTGCTGTTGTGAACATCAGGGTGCATGTATGCATAATATTGCTTTATACAGATTGTATGTTTCTATTCTCTTTTTATCACACTAACTGCAAGAGTTCAGATTTATCAATAAAGGGGAACTCTTTCTTCCCTTCTGAGCATTTTTCCTATGCCTGAGGCACTCCAACTGTCTCAGTAATATGATTTACATAAATACTTTAGCTCAAAAGGCTCTAAACAAACGTGGCCTTCTTGGCATCAAGTGATAGCAAGCATTGTCTGGTTCTGAGGCACAGAACTGGATTTTAATAGCCAATAGAATAAGTAAAGTGCTCTTTTGCCTTCAAGACAGGAGTGACTGAGATTATGCCTCATATTTTCGACAATCAAAAAGTATTCACATAGACTCTCCCTCTGTATTTCCTCCAAATGTGCTAATATATTGATCACTGAATAGTGCTGAGATAAAACAACTTGGCAGATTTTGAGGGCAAACAGGTTCTGGTACAAATTCTGGCTCTACCACTTAGCAGCTATGTGATTCTGAGCTGTATCTTTAATATTTAAATTATTGTAATAGTTACTTCGTATTGTGTCACGACAGATAACACATAGAACATATTTGGCACTCTTTTAGAATACTGAAAATAATCAATGGTAAAAATATTCATCTGTATCAGTTATAACACTTTCATCTACAAATAACATACAGCTCAAACTAGATCAAACTCTAAGGAAATGTATTTTCTGATGTAACTAGAGGACCAGGGAAAGGTAGTCTTCGGGAATGGCTAAGTCCAGTGTCCTTAGTGCGATGTCTACAGGATTTTCCCAACTGTCCGGTCTTATTTGGCTTTATCAGGAGGGAGATTATTGTGGAAAAAGCTCTTGTAATCCACACTCTAAACTCTCATACCACAATGTCCACAGAAAGAGGGAATATGTCTTTTCTCCATAGAAAAGCATCAACAAATATGCTATGCAAAATTTTGGCCTGAATTGGGTAACTTGCTTACATATGAATCACTCCTGGTGGCCAGAAAAATGTCATGGACTGATCAGCCTGGGTCTAGAATGTGTAACCAACAGGTCAGAGAGAGCAACCTGAAACTAAAATGAGGGAACTTTGAGGGTGGGGGAAAGTCAAGGATAGATGCAGGAAAGGCAACAAATAATGTCCATTTGGTTCTATTTTCATAATGAGAATTTTTGTGATTTTCCTCATATGTAATTAATCAGAATTAATATTTTAAAATAAATTTTCTAATTATGTAACAAAACTGAATACAAATGCTATTTCTCAGCCTAGTGATGGATAACATGATTAAAAAAACGACGTCTCAGAATCATGAAATTTAAATACAGTGAGTTGTTTAACTACATGCCTGTTTCAAACTATAATAAGAGAATATGTGGTAATTCTTTTCATACAAGTCATGAATGGACCCATAGATTTATACTGTTAAAAAAAAAAAAGCTTGACACTGATATCTGAAAATTCTATGAAATACACATTGATTAGTGCCATCTGAAAAATGCTAAAGTTAGAATTAATAAGTACGTAGCCAAAAAATTATATATATAATTATATATAAACTGAACATGTACTACATATAAATTATATAATCAGCATTATATTGCATTGTTCCTACAAGTTATTTGGATGATTTTCCTTTCCTTCTCAATAGGAATATTGCTACATTAATTAATATCAAGTATAACCCAACTAACTTTCTGCAAAAATCTAGTTACAAATGTGTAGGAATTCTAATGGTCCACTCTTGGTGTGAATATGGCTGGAGTATTTCCAGGTTTTTTAACTGTACCATTTAACACATGATGAAGCTATAACCTCCAATGTGACTATGAAGTCTAACACCTTGATGATAGAAAGAATCCTTTTGCCTGTTGAGATTTTGACCCAATTTTCAATATTTATTCTCTTAATGTTAGGTGGTATCTGGACACCCAAATGTTGCTTCTTAACTTGTCTTGATTTAGGGGGTATATTGTTTTGATTCTGTGAATCAGCAAAAATTGTAAAAAAAAATAGTAAAAGTTGTGAAATTAAAATTAGAACAAAGGATAAATTAAGGCAGCATTTGAGAATCATTAAGTTTATTTCTGGAACTTTTATAATATGAGCAGAATTTTGATAAGTAGGAAGAATCTCTTATAGAGAATTTTTTCAGTTATTGTAATATTTGTAGGCCGTATTTCAGAATATTTTTAATTAATTTGACCAAAGAGAAGAATGTGTACACTTATGAATAAGATCAGGTCTAACTTTTCCTATTTGTAAATAAGGTTTATAATTTTCCTTGTTCTAGAGCTGTGCAGCAACCCAACACGATTTTTGTCTCTGTGATTTACCAAGGTATGAGAATCTCAGTCAGCCTAATCAGATTGCTCCTTTTGGTGTGTTTTATCCTACATTTCCTCTACTCTCCTGATATTCTCCCCAAGGCCTTAAGAGCAGATAGAAATGCTGCATTTACCCTGCAGCTGGCAAAGGATACAATCTCTTCCAAGACTGCAGTTTTATTTCACAAACAGGTGTTAAAGCTGCAGAGATGAAAGACAGCATTCTCCACTAAAATCTGAGTCAGGCGATCATACTGCACTTTGTACTTGAGATTGGCAAACGAACCTCAAGTCTGGCTTCCCCAGAAGCAGATAATGATGATATCCATTTGGTTAATATAACAAGCTATGCCCCTTTTCCATTAGTCCAACGAAGCAAAAGACTACTTGAAACGACTTTATAGTCACTTGGGGACGATCACAGCATCTCACATTATCTGCCTACTTGTTTTCAAACCAAAGTTTCTGCTAGTCTGAAGTGTCTTCTCTCAAATCGAGTAGTCATCCTTGAAATAGCTGGAGAGTACTGGAATATAAATATTTACTTTCTTAAAAACTGTGAGATAAAGATGCTACACTGCGCTCCATTGAAATTAAATCGATCAGTGCTTCACACAACCCATGTGCACAGGCTGCGCACTGACAGTCGGCCGTGAAGCTGGGGCTGCCAGTGGCAGTTCCAGAAACACAGCAAGGGATTGATTAAAGTGAGCTTTCTACCATCTGTGGTCATGTTATGCTTGGGATAGTTCATATATTTGCAAGGGCAGCAGTAAATATGCCAGCAGAGACAACAGGTTTCCTTGAAGCAGAAAAGAAAGTGGAGTCGATCAAGCTAAGGCTGTAGCTTAAATCTGTTTGCAAAGGATTCATGGAAAAGTGCTGACTTTGGCATTCTGTGTGAAAAGACCATCCAGGATCGAAATATTATGCTAGAAAGACAATTCTTACTTGGAGGATTTATGATTAAAATTTTAATTTGTTCTAATATTTGTCCAATTAAATTGCTTATAGGCATTTTGGCTGAAAGTCAGCCTTTACATTAGGGAGCAATATTTTAAAAAGGGTTTGGCTGGAAATGATGGCTCCCATGTTTTATTGTATTTGGATGAGAAGGGAAAAATAGAGAAGGAAAAGATGGAGGAAGGTAAATAATTGGACAAAAGCTGATTTTTCCCTCCCTAAGCAAACCTGCAATCTATTGAAAAATCTCCTGGTCCTATAAAACCCTTTTGTTGTTCATTCATTCATTGCTCATTCATTCATTCAAAAAATATGTATTGTGCAGAAAGTGTCAGTGATGAAGCCCTAAGGGAGACAAACATTCCTGGCCTCTAGGAGTTTACATTCTAGATTTAAGCAATGTATACAAATAGCTTTATAACTAAATTTATGGACATTGCATCTTCTTTGATCAGAAAAGCCTAGCAAAAGTAGCATACAGCATCTTACCAAAGTAACATAGTTTTTCGTCTTTGCAGTAAATACACCATGTCTCTGCTTTTCCAATGCCCTATATTTTCCCTCTACACTTTCTTATATTCATCTTGCTTTGTATTTCACATAGAGAATGGAAATCATTCACAAATCATCTCATGCCCAAATCTACAATCCACCTTCATCTGCCAGTATCTTATTTCCTTTTTTACTGAAATAAAGGGGGAGGATTTTTCTTTCTCTTGGCAGTGGTTGCTCTGTCTCTCCTTTATGACTTTGCCTCTTTGGATATTTTCTCTCTTTTTGCATCATGGAACTCTGTCTCTCCTCTCTCTTTCCTAGATGATTTCCATATGTCAGAAATCACTCTTTCACAACATGTTTCACATCATGACACACATATAAAGTTATAATAATTTTAAGTCACACTGGAGAAAACTGGGGAGACTGCTGGCCCTCTTCTCCGGCCATCTGGAGCGTCGCGGGCACAGCTGTGGGCCTGAGCACTTACGTAGGCACTCTACATAAAAAGGATGCAATGTCTTTCATCTTATAATCAAACAAATAAGCAAATAAACAAAACCCTCCTTTACCCCATATGCCTATTCAGTTCCTTTCTGGTCTCCTTTGTGTCTAAAATTCTGACAATAATTTTCTGCACATGCTTTTCCCAACCACTTCCTTATCTCTCATTTACTCTTCAAAAAACTCTAATCAACTTGCCTTCTCTGAAACTGCCATTGTCAAAATCAACAAATTTAATGCATATTTCTCTGCCTTTCATTTGAAAGCTTCCTTCTTTGAACTCAATTGTTTCTTCACTTTCATGATTGATCTCAGAATTTCCTGGATTTTTTCCTATGCCTTCCTGATTACATGATTTCTCAGTCTCCATTGCTGGCTCTTCTGCCTCTTTCTGACCTGAGAATTAGGTTCCCTTCCTTCTTTCTTATTTCTCCTGAGATCTTCTCATCCAGCCACATGGTTTTCATTACCATGTATGCACTAATAAAACAGAAATTTAACTCCTCAGTCTAGCCTTCTTGAGTTGGCATTTCCATTTAAATGTTTCACTGTCATCTTAATCTTAACAAGCCTAAAATTAAATTCTTCCTTACTTTTTTCCTCAGCCTTCCCCATCCTGATAAAAATTTCACAAAGCAATCGGTTTTATAGTAAATAGCTCAAGAGTGTTCTGGATTCTTCTCTTTTTTTCACCCCTCATGACCAGTTCATCAGTAAGTCTCAGTAATTTAATCTTTCACCAACATATAGGATCTGTTTTCTTTCTTTTCTCCTCTACCGCTCATGTTAGCTCAGGTCACACTTGTCTCGCTCACTGGAATTACTGAGACAAACTCTTAACATTTAGTCTTACCTCCCCACCTCTTCTCTCCAATCTCTTCTCCTCAGAAAAGCAAAACAATCTTCTTAAAATATAAAATAAATTATTTCATACCCCTGAATAAAGCATGTCAAAAAGTACATAAAATCTATACTCTTTCATGGTTTGTAATACCCTGAATAATGTAGCCCCTACTTCTGTCTCTAGACCCTTCTTTGTCTACTGCCCCTCACTCACAGCCTCCTTGGCTTGCTTTCAGTCACTCATTTCTACTACATAAAGGCTTTTCCAAATAAAGACTTTTTTGCCTGTAATATTCTACCCACTTTCTCTTTTCATTATTGCCTCTTGCTTCTCTTTTAAGGCTGGACATAATTGCTTTCTACTCTTTTTTTTTTTCCTCTGACCATCAAATCTAGAGTTGGTCTCTTTTGTCATTCTCTCTCACAGGACACTGTCCTTTTTCTTCATGTTATTTATTACAATTTTTAATTATACTATAAAAATTTACTTATCAATTGCCATTACCACTAGAAAGTAAAACTTAAAAGATCAAGAAAACATTTCTGTTCTGTTCATTAAAATATGGCAAAGTGCTGCCACACAGTAGGCGCTCAGTACATTTTTGCTGAATGTGTACTTCCATTTCAATATGGCAGATGGAGCCTCAATTTCTCTCTTCTTTCTCAATAGCCCATTAAAATACATCAAAGAAATTAAAACAGAGAGAGCATGAGGATACTCTGTTACTGAACACATTTTTCAATAATGTCTGAAAAACCAGAAGGAAATCACTATTACAGATTGATTAGAGAGAGAAGAGAAACCACAGTCTAGAATATACACTAAGGCAGGCAAGTTAAGGAAGCCAAGTTAAGCCACAAGTTCAGCAAAGGGAGAGGCAGAGATATGCACACAGTTGAAAGAAGAGGCACTATCTGAAGGTTTATAGATAGAGCTCTTGGTTTGCTCATTCCTCTCCTTTATGAGCTATGTGAATACAGAGTATTCAGCTAGTCTTTTAGCCCAGGTAAAAATATTAGAACACAATTCTTTACGGAAATCATAAAAGTTATCTGGAAAGTTAGAGCTGACACTTGTACATTTTATCACACCAGATTAAAATTTCATTCTTTTTGGCATATAAGAGATTTCCAGGGTAATGGGCAGAACCTCAACCTATTACCTTATGCAAAAGCTAACTGACTATATTTACCTAAGTACGTAAAGGACTTCTTTAATACCTTAATTTAAAATATAAATAGATAATACAATATCACTTAGCAATTAACATAAAAAAAAATCCAAGGCACGTAGAAAAGAATGTCCTCGAAGAATCTAAAAATATATTAGAAAATATTCACAATTAACCAGCATTTGCAGTAGCACTCTTCTTAGAAAGATCACTGAAATGACTGGGGACAAGAAAGCATTCCAAGAAAGTAAACACATAATTGCAAATTTTAAAATAAAATACAAGAAAAGGAAAATAATTTTGAGGGACTCTCCAAAAAATAGAACAGAAAGACAAATAACTGGCAAATGTAATTTTTGAAAACAGAAATAAAAGACATTCAAGATCAAGGCAGGGTGTCCTATATTTTATTATTTAACAGAGAAGGAAAAATTAGGGGAGATGAAGAACCCAGAGTTTTGGTCAATAAGAGCACCTAGAGAATTCTGAACAGAATGAAGGAAGAGACTCATACCTAATCTATGATTATCGTATGTCAGTCTTCATAGTATTTAAAAGTTATGAAATACTCTAGATTGACAGTAATCATAATAAGATATCCATTAATAAATGAGAATTGAATGACAATAAACTTGTTGGTTATGCTAAAAAGTTGTGAAGAAAAACCATCAGAGTAATTTAAAAAAATTTATAGTCTTGATTTTTATACCCAGCCAAAAATATCACCGAATGTGGACAAAATGAAGACATTTTCAGGTCCATAAATGTTATCTCCCATGAACCTTATTTTAGTAATTTGCTGAATTAGAGTCGTAGAAAAACAACTAATAGTCACAGAACATGGGTGGGGAAAATGCAGAAATATTCAATTTCTCTTAGAGTTCTAACAACAGTGCTGTGGGGCTAGGGGAAAGTTTTTAAATTGGAGAAGGAGGAAAAAATGGCTGGCAGCCATGAAAGAGGACTTTAAGAAAAAAAGCAGGAGACATGATAGAACTGGTATCAAAATAAAAACTTGGAAAATTCAGAAGAAAGAATAAAAGTACAGACTTCAAAAAATGTGAAAGAAAGCAATCAGAAAGTCCCTGGAAAAGTTAGAAGCCACAGTTCAAATGAGAAATAAACTTTGATCTCAGCAATTCTGGATAAAATTGTGCTTAATGGAGGTTGACATTTAGTGTGTGGTGCTACTACATAATTAGATTTTACATAGTTTTTCTTAGGCGATGTCTCTTCACACAAATTAGTACCGTTAAATACTGATCCCAATTCACAAGCTTATAATTTCAGTTGAACACATTCATCTCTTGATAATCATTTACAGAATTCTGTTAGATTCTTCTCTTGACATGCACCTTTTAGTCATTATGCTGAGAGTCACTTCTATTTGTAGGTTAGATGGAAGTTCTTCAATTGTGCAGTTAACTGGATTTTGAAATGTGAAAATTTCTTTTACACTTGTATCAAGGTCCAAAAAACAAACCTGGATCTGTAGTCTGAGTTCAGGAAATATATCTATCACAAATTTTCGTGGGAATGGAGAATCCCATTTCTTGGTTTAACTTTTTACATCATGAGAAGTGATTCAAACATGAGTTGTTGAAATGACTGTAGCTGCACATATAAGTACTACTCTGCCTGTTAATTTTAAGTTGATTTATTAAGAAATATTATTATGTCTATAATTAATAGTGGTTGAAGCAATTTTTTTTCATTCGGAAAAAAAGTTCTGGTCTCATGTTCAAAAAACATTCCCATGACATTTTATTACTTTAAGTCATCCAACTTCTGTGAAGTAGGTCAGGTCCGATCATTTAGCTTTTATTTCTAACAAAAAACAAATACAACTGACAATAATAAAAAGTCATAAGAGCAAATGAAGCTCATATTTACAATAACAAATGGATAAATATTTTCCACAAAGTACCTGCAGGACCATTATAGTGAATAGCTTTAACCACATTACATTCTCACAAACTTTGTAACTTTGTCCAACTTTTCTTATTTCTACGACACATGCATTTTTATCACCATCTGTTGTAATATATCTTAACAGATTCTTTTTCAAGTTGTACTGAATTCATATTTCCTCAACTTCTTTGAAAGTATTCTTTCTTATCCATAGAAAATATTCACATAAGTAGATTTTTTAACCACTTCCAAGTTGTCATTGGTTCCTCAGATAACAACATCTAAGCAGTATCAATATCATTTACTGACTTATCAAGAAACCACTTGAAATCAATTGCTCTGTTTTTCCTTAACCAACTATCACTGTTTTACTCAAGTTCTCAAATCTTTGAACAATTATTCTTACCAAAAAGCTATTAGTCCTGACCAAGCTTATTTTTTCTGGGTACTTTAGTCACTACAATCAAACACAATTTAATTAAATGATGTTCCTTGTTTGGTTTGAAATGAGCTATGCAGAAATTTATTTTGGTTCCAGTCTTCCAGTCTAATTTTTAGTTTTTTATTTGTGTGAAGAAATTCTGCCATTATTAAATATCCCATTTCAAATTTTCTATTTTTTTCCCTGTCACTTTCCAGTAAGTTAGGGATATTGTCATAAGCACTTACGTTGACATCAATGTGTACTGTATTGTTTTCATACAGTTATAATTGAACAATAAACATAATGTTTGCCAACTGATTCTATAATAAAATAAACTATACCTCATTCCACCTTAAAATCATGACAAAGTCCACTTTTATGGTTTTGACGTGATGAGTATGCCTTGAAGTAAATAAATAACAAAATAGCCCAGTACAATTATACAAGTGGCATCCACAACACTGTCTAGTTGTGACTGTGTCACTGTGACAGCAATAATCTGAGCAGTAATGCAAAGTTACGAGGCCACACACAGTCTTGTTGCAGTTACTCATTTCTGCCATTTTAGCGCAGAAGCAGTCATATACAATATGCAAACAGATAAGCATGACTGTGTTCTAATAAAGCTTTATTGACACTGAAATTTGTTTCATATAGTTTTTAATGTGTCATAAGTATTTTTACTTTGATTTTTCTGCCCCCAAATCTTTAATTATGTGAAAGCCATTCTTAGCTTGCAGGCCATACAAAAACAGGTAGCAAGCTGAATTTGGTCCACAGGGCATTGTTTGCTGATCTGATCAATTCGGACAACATCAACAAACTTCCTTGCTGGTTGAGTTTGCCAATGGCAGTACTGCTGGAGGATTGGTGGGAGGGAGGAGAGTGAGTTTGGGGTATTTATTCCTTTGCTGTTGACCCCTCTCTGTGGGATTATTGGAGGTTGGTTGCGTGTATCAACTGAAGGTTTTAAGGCTGTATCGCTTCACCTGAAGTTTTTAATTCTTGCCAGGCACCTTTCTTCACACAGCTCTCTCTGTTTTTAGGTTTCATTAGCTGCTTCTTTCATTTGTTTCTTCAAGCTTAGCTGTATTAAGGAGAGTCTAGAATTACCAACCCCGGCCTTATGCACTGTCCTTACGGTTTCCTACACTGTCATTTCATAAATGGTTAACCAAATTATCCTAATTTTGTGATAAATTTTCTGCTGGGACCCTAACTGGTCCAGATATGAATACTAATTTCTCAGAGTTAATATATGATGACCTTACATCATTTCAAAAATACTAAGCACTCTCTAAGTGTAACTGGGATTGTGTCTCCTCCCTTTCCTGGTGTACCTTCTTACTGCAACAATTTGTGTTAAGGATAGAAGAGGCTGGCAAGAGAATTAGAGTCAAGGCTGAATGAGAGAGAAGAAGAATTCTTGCTCGGAGGGTTAACTCCAGATTCTGGCGGCTAAATTGTCTCTCAATTTTCTCTAATTATGTTTCTGGTTGAAAATATCCTCTAGCTAGTGGTCTTTACACAACCTCTGCTAATTTTCCGCTGGAATACCCCCTAAAAAACAGAATAAATATGGAAACTCTCAACAACACCAAAACATTTAGAAATGATTTGGATACTATGGCCAGAGTTGGAGAAATTTTTGCCATTTAGAAGGCAGATGGAATTGAACTGAAAAAAACCAAGTTAAGTTTCCCATGAGTATAATGTACCAGAGACAGAGCAAAACTGCCAGTCCGATTGATGATAAAAAGACTCTCTGCTTCTCTCCCCATCTGCCTCTTGCAACAGGAACTCATTAACAGTCATACCTGGAAAACATCAATGTTGTTTTTGAGACTACTCCCCATCTTATAAAATTAATAATTAGCATATAAAGAAGGCATAACCCAGGCAAATTGCCTTCTGATGTTTAACAAAATTATGAATCCGACAAACATCTGTTGAACATCATCTACTATATGCCTTTCTCCTTTCTCTAGAGTAGGTGTTGGGAGCATAAGACAAAAGTCCCTCAAAGAGCCTACAATTTGATGTGAAAATAAAACAATTAGAAAAATTGAGAACATGATGACCCATGGGAGTCTAGGGCTTAGGAGATCAGGGAAATTTTCCTAAAGGAACCAACATCGGAAAGATGTATGAAGGGTTATTAATGCTAGACCAACTACGGTGATGTGCATTAGAAAGAAAAGCATATGCTTCTGAAAGAAATATAGTTTTCAATAGAAAACACTGAGATAAAAAGATGAATGAAATTTAGAAGAATCCTCTGTCAAATAAACTACAAGTCCAAACTTATTTTTTTAAATAGGAGAGACTTTAATTTTAATGCTCATTTCAAGAGAACAGGAATTGGACGGTGGCAAGTAGGAGATTACTATTGCCATAGGGAGAGAACACTGCTACCATGGGCTCTTCAAGGTTGTCAAGGCTTAAGCAAAAGAGTCTTTATTTTATAGGGAGGAGTAAACAAGACTGGAGAGGGCCAGGTAGGGGGAGGTGGGATGAAAGGGTGGCATCACTGGAGCAGATCAGAGACTGCTTTCTCCTGATACCAGCCTATGCTCAGAGAGGCCTCAGGGAAGCACTGCAATGCTGGCTCATGTCAAGGATTAGTCAGAGTCCAGGGTCCTGGGAGGAGTGAAGAAGCTTAGCCAATATTTGGTAACAAGCATTTTTTCCCCACTGATCAGGGACAGGCAGTTCTGTTCATCTTTTATAAATAAAGAATGAAATATGGGGAGTCTGTGTCTGACTTGTCATAGGTAAAGAAGAGGGGCATTCTTGAGCCTTATTTCAGGTGGTTCCATGCTACAAGGTGCTCTGAAACACAAAGGGTTGGGGGTGGGGGAAGATTTATTTACCATATCTGTTTTCCAGAATCACGGTATTCACTAAGGTAAAGCTCCACGTTGTCCCTTTAATGCACTGCATCTTCTCAGGAGTTGTAGCTTTACCATTAACTTCATTTGTACAAAATGCCAGCGACTAATCCTTGTGGGTAAGAGATGACTCTGCTTGAGATTATCAGGGCCAAACTTGAATATACGGCTGATGCTGAGAAGTGAAGGATTTGTTAAAAGCTTACTCATGCACAGTTTCCATCCCAAGCTGTATTATTGTCATCCGATCGATTTAAGGGCTCGTGCACTGCTACCAAATTATCTTCACTCTGCAGGGTTTTTGATAATACTTTACTTGTGGAGCCACAGGACCCAAAATACAAAGTGCTGTCAGCCCATTCTCCTTGGATCTTACCCAGTGGCATTTTGAACTTTGAAGATCCAAATGACTGTGTGTGATGTGATGGAGTCGAATAAGGAAGCAATTTTCTCACTATCTCAAAAAGCAGTACTACCCCAGGAGAAAGTAATATTGATTTTTTTGTTTTTGCAGATCCTGCACTTTTGGGTTGAGGGACAGCTAGTTGGGGTAGGGTCAAGTAAATTTTAATCCTCTCTCGGCTGCTGTGTGTCAGTGAAGCGACACAAGGTAAGAACACTGGTTTCTCCAATTCCTGCCAGATTCTGTCAGTAAGTAGATTATCTTTCCCTCTCCTTAGCTGGAGTTGTGAGATTTTATGTTTTCTCCCCAGATTCTTAGAATTTCCATGAGATACCAGGAGAGACTATATGAGGGGGATTGCTTGCCAAATGCTATTTTTAATTCAAAGTCATAAACTGAACTCTTCTTTAAAGAGCCCATTTCTGATTAAATCAACAAACAAGAAGGGAATATGTGTTCTCAACAGAACAGATATAGTTCAAAACAATCTAAAATTAAATATGGCAATTAGATCAGCCTTAGAATTAAGCAATTAGACAATGTCCATAAGATTTAGGTGAAATAAAGTTTGGGTTAATGTAACTTAAGTTCTAATAAAGAATTACAGCACATGAATTGATACGTATGAACGCTCTCCATCATCTGAAAGCTGAAAGGGAGCTGACTAAGCCGGCCTTAACCCTCTCCTCAGAGTGACAGAATTTTAGCAGGTATCTTACTGAATATAGACCCCTGACTTCTCTTGTCTTAGAACATTTACGTTAGAAAACTTGGAATTATAAATTTTGTCCCCAGATCCTTTGAGAGTTAGTCTTTTTCAGCCTCCAGTCAGTTGCACAACCAAAGAATATCTTTCTCAAAGTCCCATGAGCCATCCCTTTGAAATGTAATCACTAAGAGAAGAGCGCCTCCATCTCTCCTAGCCTCTCTGAATTGTCACCCGGCAATCACTGATGGCCTAACCACACTGAGGGCTTTTCTCCCCTAATGTCCTCCAGTGATTTTTCACTAGCTCATCTCAGCACTAAATACTCTCCTTTTATTTCGACAGAGTTGAATTTAACCTCTCTCTCTGTCTCCTGTTGCAATAGTCTTGAATAAAGTATTGCTTGCCCGTTTAACTTTGTCTGACAAAATTTTTCTTTGGCAAAAATAAATATGTTTTTATATTTGTCTTTTTGTCCAAACTACGCAGATTGTGTTTTTTGGTAAATGTGGGCTTATTTGTTTCTCAGTTTATAATTGAGTAGTTACTGAAATGCATCATTTCATTTAATGTTCCCAAATACTATGTAGTTTGAGAAACTTTTCTTTCAGGACTGAAACAATGGAATTCAGTGAAAGGAGGGCCCATGGACTATAAGGAAAAAACTAATGAGATAACATTTGAAAGAAAGACATTTTGTTTGATGAGTATGAAATTTTCCCATTTTATTTTTTCTTCTCTTCCTTCTTCTGTCCTTCTTTCTTTTCTTCTTCCCATTTTATAGGTCTCTCCTTTCAGGTAATTTCTGTGCCTCAAAGGGCACAATCTGCTTTCCAATCTGTTTCAATTATCATTCATAAATATAAAAAAATTCAGTGAACTTTGGAAAATTTCACACAAATCATAGCATTTACACTAAACACAATTTCTGTTAAATTTATAAAATATCTTGATCACATTTAAGGAAAAAAATGTGTGTCATAACCTGTTTTTCTTGCTTCATACTTTATTGAGAGTCAAAGAAGATGAGGGGTGATCTTTAACATTTGGGGACCCAGAGGTCTGCCAGACTGTACAGCAATTCACTTGAGCTAATTCTAATTCATCCTCTCTCTCTCTTTTTATTTTTTCCTCCTTCCTTGTTGTTATTATGGTATTTGCCAAGGTCAATGCTAACTCATATTGTGGAGAATATGGCTACTCGTGTTAATGGTCGGGCTGCCTTATCCAAAGACCAGTAGCAGTGATTCTAAAGCTCAGATGTACATAAGAATCACAGTAGGTACTTGTTAGAAAAGCAAATATTTGGACCCTTTCCCAGCAATTTCAGTGTTCTCTGATGGGGTTTGGAATTTGTGTTTTGAATAAGCATTTGACTTAGGTAGGAGACAGGAGGACCAAATTTTGAGAAATGTGAAGACAGAGTTAAACATACGAATCTGACAAAACTAGAAGAGTGAAAAATATTAATTGTGGGAAAGTAGGAAAATTGGATTGAGGATACGTGTCTGTTTATTAAAAAAAGACAATGAATAAATGAGAAAGAGGCACATATCTGGCCCTAGTCCTGGTCCTATCAGTCTCCTGTGAAACTTCATTTTCAGACTTTGCTGACTCTGTCTATCATGTATCAGAGAGGAGCTGTACTTCGGCCAACCCTATTCTTTTAAAACAAAATATATTAATGCTGAAGTAATTTAGTAAGTTAATTACCTATAAATAAAAATATCCTCCTTCCCTCTTTGCCAGCATGCATTTATCCTCCCATCTGATTGTGTGTTACTGATATTCCAGAATTTTTATTTTGTTTGACCCTAAGAAAACTGTTCACCAAATTCTTCCTTAGTGTCCTTTCTAGGATGCTAGGTAATTTTTCCCATAGTGCTTCAAATAAAATAATATGTTCAATGTATTTCTTTTATTTCTCTTAGGTGAGAAAGCAATCAGGAGAGCTAAGTGATAAATGTGTTGATCATGTAGTGTCCGATAATATGGATTATTTACTAACTGGTCACTCTCCAAAAGACTAAGAGAAAATAATCGTGAATAGAAATAAGAAATGTTGTCTGAACAGGTCTTTGTGGTGAGACAACTCCGAATTTAATCATTCTTATGGAGATTGCTCACAATCTTCGGATTCAGGGACCAGATCTAGGCTGTTCCCTCCTACGGGGAATATGAAACATCATTTGAAATAGCATTTTCTAAGACATTGTAATGATAAAAGAGATGCCATGAGATTTGGTTTTCAAAAGCAATTGTATGACAACAAATTATTTCACCTTAAATTGTAAAGATTTAGCGCAGAATACCAACTCACCTTTACAAAGGGTTCAGTGGCATGGTGAGCAAGTGTTTGTAACCAGTGCTGGCTTTATACCCAATGGAACTGTTAATGGCTGCCTTCTGGGAACTAGTTTGAAAGACAGAACATTCATATTTTAAAATTATATTAGCAATGATTAATATTATGGAGCAGATATTATTTTCCCCTAACATTTCCTCAGTTCTGTACTATTATAAAAAGTAAGCATAAATATATATCTACTTTCCTAAACACAGTTTTCATCAAAAGAAAACTAAGAGGAAGTACTAAGAAGAGGCAAAGAATGTTTTTAGGACTTTATTTAAACTTATAGTAGTTGTATTTGTCCTTTTAGGTCATGTGGACAAGATCAGCCTACTGGATATTGGATTAGGTCCCTAACTATTGTCTCCCACCCCACCCCACCCCGCAGATGACGTCCCCTAATCCCAGTTCCCCTGGCTCCATCTCAGAAGTACTTCCTGTCTAGTTTTTATTGGAAGCTTGAGTAGGATACTTGCCTACTCATGAGCAACTTCTATATGTGGAGATAAAAGAGACAACAACACAATATGGCGTGTCATAAAATGTGCATACTTCTCAGAGATTCTATGTCTCAGCACACCTAAAGAGAGAGTCTTTTAATTAGCACACTTTGACAGTGAGTGAGTAAGGTGAAATGGAATCATATAGGTGGGGAATCAGATTTCTAAAGGTTTGTGGATGGGGATAATTTCCAATGCATATGTCTACTCATTATCCTGCGATTCAAGCTTTCAAACACAATATTCTAGCCTTTCTTATCTTAAATTCTTAATGCAGATGATTTCCTAACATTTCTTCTTTATTATGTGTTGTATGATATGTTTACTGTAAGAGTTTATTGTCCTCAGACCTAATATTGTGTGATTTGAATACCTTCTTGTTATTAAAATTATGATATCTAGGAAAGTACAATTTTTACATATTTGATCTCATTCAATTTATTTTACAAATCTTCCCTACTGCCCCACAACACTCACTGACAATGCAAACAAGTTATCATAAAGTGATTCAATTCACTTTTGTTTTTCAGACTTCTCAGCAAGGTTCTACCTAATTTCTATGCTAAGATCAGTATTTAAATATCAAATTATTAATGCATATCTATTCCTATCATGATCCTTTTTCCCCTAATTAACTAGATGTATACATCTTGTTGATGACAGTTTCTAGAGGTTCAATTAACTATTTAGTTAGTTGCCCCGAGTTTCCTTTTGTTCCCGTTCTTTAGCACAAATAATTAAGCAATACTTCATTTAAGAAATGTTAACAAAACATCTACTAGGGACCTGAAGCAGAATTGCACTGCTGCATGAAAATGTGCTGAGGCTGAATCGTGTTGCCTCCTGAAAGCTGACTGTGTGCTCCCACTCCCATGTTTAAATCACATGTGACATTACACTGGCAGCTTCAAAGTGGCCACAGTGGGAGTATTTACAACCTGGTAATGGGCAAATGTTAGGTAGCTTTAGGGTTTTATTGTTTGCTTTTGTTTTTTCCAGCACACACTTACTAACTGCCAAGATACTGTTGGGGTCGAGAGGCTCTTGTCTTATCGCAGAAAGGATTCAAAGACAAGACGTGGAGGTCAAGAGAGCAAAGCAAGTATTTATTAAGGGATAGACAGCATGCTCTCAAGGAAAGAGTGGGCAGACCCAGGTGCATAGCTGCCCCAAGTTTCCTTGGCAAGGTCGTTATATGAGTGAAAAACTGAATGGGCAGAATACTCATTGGTGGGGAAGGGTTTGGGGTTGTCTTTCCTGATCTTCATCTCAACTCCACCTTCCCAAGTAGGGAGGAGGGATTTTTCATCCTTATTTAGTCTTGATCAGGAAGTTGGATGAGGTCATAATGAACAAAAGTTTACATTCAAATGGGGGAATCAAAACAAATATTACATTTGGACAGAAGTCATAGATCAAAAGGTTACATTCAGACGGTGGGGATTCCTGTCCTGTCCCACCCTTCTGCCTCCAGGAAACTTATCAACCCAGAAGGTATGTTTTTTTATTAGTTCAGAGGATCCTGTTTTTCTTGGTCTGTGTCAAGACCCCTGCTGTTCACAAGATGTATGGTTTTCTGCCATTTGCCCGTGTCCCCCTTTCTCTGCTCATATCTATCTGCCTGCCTGCTCTAACAGTATCATCCTTGCCCTCAAAGAGCTCACTGACAAATAGCTGGAAAAGACTAGTAAACTTCTGGATTTTCTTACTGAAAAGATAATCCTGATGCCAATGTAGGGGTGATTAACACAAGGATGAGGCTGGAAGTATCATCAGAACTGTCTCTTAGATGTGCTTGAGGTGTTAAGGTGAATAATAATAGAGACTTTAAAAAAGGAACATGACAGTGGGGATGTAAGGTGAGTGTAGAGTTTTGTAGGAGATTGACTTAGCAACAGTATATTGGTCTTCCACCGCCTTCCATGACAGTAGAACTGCAACAGGAAATGCTCTGCTAGATGAAAAAATACTAAACAAAATATGTGAAACAGCTTTCAGATATTGGACAACAGGTAGCACTTGAATTATTTTTATGTTCCTAATTGAATCCACACTAGTCATGTTTTCTTATTTTTCAATTGGATTTTTTAGATTAATTTTTGTAAAAGGCAGTTCTCACCATGTCATTCTTTTAAACTAAAATAGTGTCATTGAAAAAAATATTGTAACAATAATGAAATTATAGAATACTTTCTTTCTGAAGACGTGTCACAGGAAGCTGTACCATGTTTGCTCTAAGCATGTTGTATGTATACTTGCATTTAATCCTCCCAACATTATGAGATAGGTATTACTGTTGCTCTCCTTTAATGGGTTAGGAGATTGAGGCAATGAAAGATTAAGTAACTTGACCATGGTCTCAGAAAATAGGGGTACTGAAATTCAAATTCAGGAAATCTGTCTTTCAGAAAGAGAAAGAGAAATACCATATGAGACCACTCATATGTGGAATCTAAAAAAACAAAACAAAATATAAATTCAAAACAGAAACAGACTCATAGACACAGAATACAAACTTGTGGTTGCCAAGGGGGCAGGGGGTGGGAAGGGACAGACTGGGATTTTAAAATGCAGAATAGATAGACAAGATTATACTGTATAGCACAGGGAAATATATACAAAATCTTGTGGTAGCTCACAGTGAAAAAAAATGAATATATGTATGTTCATGTACAACTGAAAAGTTGTGCTCTACACTGGAATTTGACACAACATTGTAAAAAGACTATTACTCAATAAAAAAATGTTTAAAAGAAAAAAAGGAAGAAAGAAAGATACCAGGCTAAGTAAATTGCAATGAAATATGCAAATATTCCTTACCTGGTCTTCCTAGTGTGGATATTGGGATGATGATCACAGAACTGAAAACGTTCAGGTAATTTTCTTAACTAATATTTAAGGAGTTTTTTTTTTTGACATAACAATATATAGTTGAAGTATTTCGATCCACATTATTTAATAAACTACATGCCTTTTATTAAATATTAAATGCTAGCATAAAAATAACCTCAAATATAAATAGTGTAATATTTAGATGACTGTGTGGTCTTGCTGTAAAGTACAGATCTTTATCCTTCTGGTTCCCTTTCTCATTCTCTTTAATTGCTCTTCTCCCCAAGCTGTTGTGTCCTTCCACCAGGTTCCCACTCTCTGCTTAGTCAAGTTCATTGGTTATATAGCTAAATCATGGTCTATTCTCTGTAATTTTTATTTAACTTTAATGTATAGACTGTGACCTATATCTGTGTTGCTTGGTTTCTATTTCTACAGCATAAATGTACAGAAATAGTAGAAAAACAACTAATATTGGTAGAGTGCTTCGCAGTTAGAAACCACTTTCACAGGTGTTTTGTCTTTGATATTTTAAAACTACTCCATTTCCGGCCTTTTAAAAACTAACTGAAATCTCTAAGAGCTTTTGATTTGCTTAAGGAAATATGGACAGAAAATGGCAGAGCAAGGAGTCAAATTGCATCTTCTATAATCTGCAAAATCTCTGCAAAATGACTTTCACCAGTATAACACCAGGACTTTATGTACTTCCTTGCTTTCGACAGGAGAAAAATTCACTGTCTCTAAGTCCTAAAGAAAATTCTATCCTATTACTTAGAATTCATGTTCATGGTTTCTCTTATTTATTGATAAAAAAGCCCAACTTTAGAAACACAGAGGCCTCCAAGTTGTCCTCACACTACAATGGAAGATGCATTGCTGGGTCCAGTACAACAGTGGATTTAGGCAGCAATGCAGCCAGTCTCATGTAACAGCTGGATTTTTGTCGGACTCATCAGGGAACGGGCTCTTATCTTGAACGTCTACAAGTGTGATCCAGTAGACTCGATCAGTAAACATTTTTGTGTGAGGACAGTATTCTAGGCCATTGGCAAAAGCCCAAGAGCCAGTAAAACTGACCAGATTCATCGAGCAGAGTATTGGCCAGAGCTATGCCCACTGAGAGACCACCTGTTGCTTTTCCGTTCAGCATAGTTGGTGCTGTGGCTGAATAGTTCAGGCAACATCATCAATTTTAGCCAATAGTTCAGTTCAGGATACCATCAAGATTTATCTTGCTCAAAATGTTAGTGACCCAGGCCCAGGAACTCAGGGGGGTCTCTGTGAAGCAAGGCCCCCATCAGGCCAGTTTTGCTTTCAGAGGCAGAGTGGGGGGTAAACTCCCTCACAAAATGATAGCTGCCATTTTTTCATCTAAAGCTGCAGTTCTGCTGGGGCCTACCTGTTGCATTCTGGGATATACAACCTCCCTTTAACAAGGGAAGTCCATTGACTCATCCCACCTAGTCTGGGAGCTGACCTGCTTCAAAATGGGACTATCCAGGTGGACAGTCACACACCACTATGGTTCAGGAATTCAGTTTCAACAGCAGCTCTAGTGAGAAGCCAAGAGCTGCTTTACAAAGGAGTCCAGCTGGTCACCATGTCAGGGAGGACATGCCCGTAAAGCCC
This sequence comes from Vicugna pacos, assembly GCF_048564905.1. Lineage (NCBI taxonomy): Eukaryota > Metazoa > Chordata > Mammalia > Artiodactyla > Camelidae > Vicugna > Vicugna pacos. The sequence continues at coordinate 3,150,741 of NC_133015.1, forward strand.
CAAGAGATGCCGTGGTGTGAAAGCTGCCTTTCCTTGTCAGAGGCTCCAAAGGCAAAATCCTCCACGCGATGCCCTTGTAGCTCAAATGGGTTATTAGGGCTGTGTGTACTAGCATTGCTTATTGGTACAAGAGACTTTTCCCAATTATGGGGTTTCCTCTAGCACGTATGAGCAGTCACGTTGCCATCACGTATAACATCAATACAATTAATGATACATTCACTAGGAGAAGCTACAAGAACAGCACATTGAATTGGCTCAGTGGATCCTACCAACAAGATCACTTAGTTTTTCTTCCTCCATCATGAACACTGCCTGAGACCTAGACATTAAACTTGGGTAACCCTTCCATGGGACCAGGTGTGATGGTGACTTGGGTGGACTCTATCCAATGGAACATTTTGTAATTCTCCCTTCCCCCAAATGCCCCAACATACTTGGAGCACAGTCTTTGGTTTTTCTTGGAGAACTGCATCCCACTCTTAAGAAGCTTTTTCTTTAAAGCAGCTGAAGTTGGCATAGAAGATTAGGGTTCAGTGTGGATAAGGGGATCGAAGTTCTACACATCGGTAAGCAAAGTGCATTTTCTTTTGGTTTCAAGATGTGCTGCACTTGACTGCAAGAATTTATCCTTGTTTCACAAGAATTTAAGCTTTGTGGGTCACTTCTCATTCTTCAGTGGTCACCTTTGTCAGCATGTAAATGGTCTGGATCAACAAGAGTCTCAACTTTAGTCAAGGCCTAATCTATGATTTCCCATAAGAGTTTCCCCTACCTCAGGGAATTCTTCCACAGAGAATTAAATCTCTTATAGCATTCAGGACCCATTACAAAATACAAAACAAAGTAAACCCCCTCAGATCTCATACTCTCATCTTCAAATGGATCTAAGACAGTCATAATAGCCTGCAAGAGGGGCTGAGCTATGAGACAGTCCAGTCATTTCCATTGTTCCTCAAAGAGCATTGCACGCCCTTCCCTTCCTTTCTGAAATGAAGTTGCCAAATTTTGTAAGATTCACCTGGTTTCCGCCTATGCCTCTTGTGGATTCCCCTCCTTCCAGGCTAATGTAGGTGCCCTTTTCAGTAACTGTTGTCTGAGAGGAAGCAGAACCCCTTCTGAACTTCTAGGATGAATCTTAGCACAAGTTATCACAATGGGTGGACCTGAGGCTGCTCACTGTAGTGACAAGAAACTCTTCCTTCCGTCCATCCTTTCCCTCCCTTCACCCCTGCCCCCACCCAGGGGAGAATAAACAATTCTCGCACCCTGTTCAGATAGCTGCAACCATTTCCCAGTTTTTTTCATTAACAGGCAATAAAGTTGAGGACCATTAATTTTCCCAGTTGACCATACAATTTGATCAACAGATTCATTACCAATTTCCATGGATTTCCCATAAATCCTATTAGCCAGCATGGCTCTCATTCTCCCTCTTCCAGAAATCCTTTTCTCTATCAGCATTCACTCTTCATTGTCAAAACATCTTTCAAGAACTGTGGAGAGTCTGAGATTTTTACCTAACTTGCGAGGTAATAAGTTAGACTCCCTCAAAACAGAGACAGAGTTTTGTGGATCCTGAGAGAAGACAAGGAATCTCCTGAGTTGAAGACAAAAGACTTTATTTCTCATGACAGTAGTAGTATCAAGAGTATCCAAAATGTTGCATGTATCAGATGAATCCTAATTCTCCCAGGGAGACATGAAGGGGGCCAGATGACCCTTGCAAACCTAGTGGATTTCAAGAACTTGAATATTTTATAATAGGAAGTAAGCATATCTGACCTTTGTTCCTGTAGGAATCAGTCTTATTATGCTGAGAAGCAAGGAAGCCTACTCTTTGTTTCAAATACACTATACCTTCTAAGTCTAATTGTTATGCAAACATCTTTGAAAAGACAGTCCAGAACAAAGGGCGCTTAGTGACTCACTCATGAGACATGCAGACATACACAAGATCCACAAACAATTATCTCCTAACAGTAATAGTAATGTGAAATTATCACTAAACATAATTCATATTTTGATTAAAAATTCAATGACTTTTTAAAATTGAAGCATAGTCAGTTACAATGTGTGAATTTCTCATGTACAGCATAATGTTTCAGTCATACATGTACGTATACATGATTGTTTTCATATTCTTTTTCATTATAGGTTGCTAATACTGAATATAGTTCCCTGTGCTATATGGAAGAAAAGTTTTCAATCTATTTTATATATAGTAGTTAATAGCTGCAAATCTCGAATTCCCGATTTCATTGACTCTTTTAGGGAGGGCATTGGAATCAAGACTACCTTTCTTCACGCAAATACTTCCCATATACGTTTGGTGCTATTATCTATAGAATTACACACTGTCTCCGATTTAAGATGATTCAGCTTACAATTTTTCAGCTTAATGGTGAGAAAGTCATAAGCATTCAGGAGAAAGAGCACTTTGAGCTTTGATCTTTTCCTGGGCTAGCCATACACATTGCGATACTCTCTCGCGACACCGGGCTGTGGAGCCACAGCCCCAGTCGGCCACGTGATCAGAGGGGTAAAGAACTAATAAACCGGCTGAGTAGTATTCCACTATGGGTGTGTGTGTATACATATATATATTTAATTTACATTATATTATAATTATAAATTATAATATATATAATATATTTAATATACATGAATATATATTAAATTATAATTTAATATATATGTAAAAACAGAACACAAACTAAACTACAACCATTCTGTTTGTCAATTTTAATACTAATTAAATAAGTTATATGAGCCAGTCAACATTTTGCTATAATACAGGCTTTGTGTTAGGTGATCTTGCCCAACCTAATGTGCATGTTCTGAATGTGTTTAAGGGATGCTAGGCTATGATGTTTGGTAGATTAGGGGTATTAAACACATTTTGATTATGGTATTTCCAACTTATGGTGAGTTGATCTAGGATGATCATCATCAATCTAGGAAGATCTGTAAAGTGAACAGGTGACTTCTCTTGTAACTTACGTAGTAATATACAGTCAACCTCCAAGGTGTACATATTTTATTGAAGTTCAAATACTTGTTTCCATTCCCCAAATTAGCTAGTACTTTTATGGTTTCACAGCAACTATGTGTTCTCAGAAACAGTGCTACAATGCTTGTTAAACAAGAAAGGATGTAAACAATTCATGTGGGATTGTGTGTGAGCTGGACAGGGTCAAGGGAGGCTGGCAAGTTCCTGCCTGATGTATCTTGTTACCACTGAAGGAAGGAGGCAGGTGCTGATGCTCAGAGGGCCTTAAATTCGAGTCTGAGAAAGATGAATGCCTGTTTACCATGTAATAACATGCTTTAGTTAAGAAAGCTAGCAAGTGTTGTACTTGGTAACATCTGCTTATATTTAATTGTAGTAGTGACTTAATGGGTTCCATACGAAGAGCTGCTTCACAAAAATGACACATTGAAACACTATTTTGGAGGGAATGGGGCAGTGCTTTTTTCCTCAAAGGTGGCACTTTACAGAAATTTACTTCTTGTTAGCTAGGAACTACAATTTTTATACAATCTGGATAGTGAATTCTGATTTACTGTAGTGATTTAACTAGTAATACAAACATTTTGTAAATTCCTAATTATTTTTACAATTGTGCTCTTATTATATAAGACCATAATCAGGAAAATATTTTAAAATATGCAACATAAAAGGAATAATGGTGTCTGGATAGCAATGCTCACAGGTTACATTTAACAAACTCTGAGTAATAAAAAAAGATTTAACATTTTTAAAGCTATATTTAAGAGTAATTCAAGGCTGGATAGAAACTGTTCTGGGGTGATTTTTGTTTAAGCCATCTATCAACAGACAAAAAGTTTGTTACTCAAAATAAATTTTCATTCTCTCTTCTCCAACCTGAAGAACTATTTCAATCTAGAAAAAGCAAGAGAGAAGAAAATCCGTGATGGTTTAAGAATTAGCAAGAGTAATATCTTTACATATATTCATGTGTTTTATATCCCCAAATCTTTGGATCTAGTTTCTAAATGCAACACACAAATGATTTAATGGAAAAAGTAATGAAGTAAGAGTCAAGAGGTCAGTTGGTTTAACTTTGAGCAATTTACTTAAACCATCTGGAATTAATTTTCTGGGCTATGAAATGAGCCTCTCTCTTTGGATTAAGAAATATATGGGCAAGTTAGATTGATGATCACATCTACTTTCTTACCAACCCATTATATTTTCTGTCTATAAACAACACTGTGGTTATTAGGAGGTGTGATAACAGTGAGTCCAGAGTCATGATGAAAGACATTGCCCAAGACATCTTTTTCATCACCCAAGATATCTTGAACTTTGACCTGGAGAAACACTGGAAAAGAAGACACCACCTTCTAATGTGAGTGCTTTTGAGACATGAACCACATGACATGGTGACGATTAATAGACCAACTGATTATCACAACTTCCTATGGAAGGAAAGGGGGAACAGACTTTGACTGACTGTTTAGTTTTTACCAGGGATTATGCTAATAAAAATTCCCTACGAGCTAGCTCTTATTGGCCTGGTTCTGCAGACACAGATCTTGACATATACCAGTAAGTAAATGGAGAAGCCAGATGTCTTTGCCATTTATCTGATATCAAATCTTGTTTTTTAAGTCACATCACTACTAAACTGAAAATTAAGTGAAATAACATTGCTCTTCCTGGATGTCTCTTAGCTCTCTGAATAGTCTTCATAGCTCCTTGAGAAAAAGATCATGGCTTATTCATTATGATCCGTGGAGCTTCATGAATAATCTACACACACTAAGTGCTCGTTAAATATTTTTGTGTATGTATTTTATTGAAATTTGAATACTTGCTTATATTCATCAGATTAGCTAGTACTATTATAGTTCCACAGCAACTATGTATTCTCAGAAATAGTGCTAAAATATTTGTTGAATAAGAAAGGATGGAAACAATTCATGGGGGATTATATATGACTGAACAGGGTCAAGGGAAGCTGGCGAGTTCCTGCCTGAGGTATCTTGTTACCACTGAAAGAAGGAGGCAGTTGCTGATGCTCAGAAAGTTTATGGAGCATAATAGTATTTTTTTCTCTTCCATGTAAAAGATTTTTACTTAATGAAAACTTGTACCTCTCATCAGTTTTCTGCTTGATGCAACAATCCAGAACATTGAGACATTTTAACTGGTAGTAAGTGTGAAAATAGTTTTAAAACATAGAAAACTTAGATGAATTTCTGGAGACCTATACAACTATGCCTCATGGATTATTTAGGGATTAATAGTCTAAATTATTCTTATTTGCCTGTTTGATTAAAAATTAAAAAAATTACCCTATTATGAATAAATGCTATATTAGAAGCATTGAAAAAAAAGAAAGAATGGTATGGGTAAGAGGCTTGAAAATTGAAAAAAATAATGGGAAATAAAATGCAAGAAACAAATGGTTTAGAATGATTAAAGGAAAGCATTATATATGGGAAAAAAAGGAACTCCAGGATGCACATATTTCTGAATAGACAACAAAACAAATGAAAGAAAAAATTCAAAAATATGAAAGAAAGAAATTCATTGAAATAATGACACCTCTGAATTTTACAAGATTAAGCAAGTGTAACACTTTCTAGGGAAATTGATTAAAAATAATTAAAAAAAAACCCAAAACAGTTAACAGGCTTCCAAAATCAAAAGCAAATGAAATAAGATATGTAATTATATGACAAGCCTCAGAAATCTCCAATATTGGAGTTTCATTACCTGATAAAATGATCTATTATTTTTATACTCAACATACTATTGAAGTTCAAAAGCAGGAGGTAGATTGTTCTAAACAATAGAAATAAGGTAATATGGGACCCAAGGGTCCATCTTAAAACACAGTAAACTTCAGAGCATAATACAAATATTGTATTTGATAGGCATTGGATTGGTTTATGTAAGTATCATTCATTCATTCTTTCAATAAAGATTTAGCATTCTCCTTTCTGAGGTAACCATTACACTAGATCCTGGTGATATGGTAGCAAACAATTTAGAGCTTACATTTTTTTTGGCTGGAAATTGGAGGAGGTAGGTGGAGATAAACTAATAATTTATCACAGTGACTGGCAAGGGGAATGGGATTGAGAGGACTTTGAGATAAGAATTTAGAAAGATTCTCTAAGTAGGTGACCGTTACGCTGAAGATATTTACTAATTGCAACACTTGTCCATGTGCAAATGGTCAATAATTCATCAACATTGTGTACATTCTACATTCAATTGTTCCCAAACTCTCCCAGGGATAAACTGCTCAGAATTCTACAATTTTGTAAGATTAAAGCTAATCTTCCCCTTTTTTCCTTTTGCTTAAAATTTGATAACTGATTTTGTTGTATTTCTTAAATGGAAATATTTCAATTTTTCATTCATTTTTAACAGCTTTATAGAAATGTAATTGATATACAAGGAACTGCACATATTTAATGTGTAGTTTGATGAGTTTAGACATATACAAACACCCTTCATAATATCACCACTATCAAGGTAACAGAGTTTTCTTGTATCTCTTTGCATGTGACTCAGTCCTAAGTATTTTCACATAAAACATTTTTGTCTTTTCCATTAGGATGAGATGATAATAAGGGAATTCTTTCATCTTTTCATTAGATGGATTTCAAAACAAGTTCACTTGGGTTTGCTCTCCTTGAATAAACTACCACGAGAGGCAACACCTCTATTGCATTATGTTTTAACTCATTTCTACCATAGTGACTCTCCCTCCTGGCCAAATAAATACGTTGGTTGGTATGATAATTTTGCTAAGTGAAATAAATATGAGACTTTTGTTGTAAAACATGGGGTTGAATCCTGACTCTACTCTTTTACTTGCTCTGTGACTTTAGGCAAGTTACATAATTTCTCTCATATCACTGAAATTTGCAGATTTGTGGCAAGACAGATTCGTATTCTTGGTGACTAAACTGAACTAAAAATGGTTTTGCCATCACCTTCCTAATTTCTACTCTTAACATGCTGTAAGATTGGCCAAATGATAATACGGCTTTAATGTGGTAACTGATGCTCGTGGAAGTTCCTGAGAATGAAAGACTGACCTACTCCATCACACCTTCACCCAGACCAGTGCTGATTCAAGTCTCTGGATCTCCATTTGTGTTAAGACTTCCACACTTACTGACATTACTTAGGCTCTTTGTAACTCCCTTTTATCTTTTTTCCATCATCTGTCTTTTATTCTTTTTGCTTTTCTAACCTCTCTCCCATATAATTCCCAGCTTTTGTGCAATTGTTTGCCAATGTAAGTGTTGCTTTTCACCTGGTAGGAAGTATACCAATTTCTGAATTGTGAGGCATAATCCTTTTCTCTTATGTTCTGCTAGGTTTCTCTCAGTTGCTGGATGTTCACAGGTCACTTTTGCAGAGCCAGAGACATTCGTTAGTTTCTTCTTCCTTCCCTTTTACTTTCTCTCCATTCCTCCTTCCTTCCCAATCTTCTTTCCTTCCTCCTGCCTATTAGCTTGTAATTCTGATTGTACTCCTTTCTTGCACCATAAGGAAGCCTAAAGTTTGCCTTCTAAATAACTGAGATGAAACTCTATCTCATGATACATAGTTAGAAATAACTTTAGTCAGTTGGACATATTTATACCCTAAGAAGAGTTTCTATGTAAATATAAGACACCCAGTCAAGGTTGAATTTCAGATAAATAATAGATAATTCTTTACTGCATGTCCCAAATATTATATAGGATATACTTACACTAAAAATGATTTGTTGTTTATCTGAAATTCACATTTATCTGTGAGCCCTGTATTTTTATTTGCTAAATGTGGCAACCTTAAACTAAGTATTTCATACAGGGCTAATAAACCTGTGTTTTTTTAATCAATCAGTGTTAAAAATCATTTTATAATTTTGCATGTTAGAACTATGTCGGTTGCCCATCAGGGAGATGTGAAAAAACATTTACATCAGGAAATTTAGAAATTGCTAAATTCTTTACTCATGAGTATCATACTTGTCATCATAAACCTACCTTTTTTCACTTTTATAATAAAGTATGATATACAATCATTTATTATAACCTATCTCTAATTCATTTTATTGAATTAAAAACAGGCATTTGTTTACAAATAGGTAGACACTTCATGTTAAATCCAATATACTGATGTATTCTAAAATACCCGGAAATTTTATTGATATCCCTGAACGCCTGATAATACAAAAGGAAAACTAAATACAGGAAGTTTGAAATGAGAAGAAGATGCTAAACTGGAAGCAATTGAAAGAGGGATGGGAAGAAAAACAGTTTTTTTTCTCTATCCAAGAAAGTTCTTATGGTAGAATAACTTCACATATATGTCAACATAAAAAGCTATTTTTAAATAGAGGTTCTCTTTTAAGTTATACAATCTATTAGAAAAGTGATTATCATGCACTGCTGCACCTTAGCAAAAAAAAAAAAAAAAAAAAAAAAAAAGAAGAAAAAAGAAAGGAAAGAAAGCAAGCACCAACAGGCTGAAAAGCCTTCCTCCCCTCAGACATGCGCATTATGATGACCCCTAGTGGTCGAGCCAGGCAAAGGTGCCACGCGTACGCAGACACACCCAGACACACAGGCACAGCACAGCTTTTAATCAAAATTTATTCCTTTGATAACTATGCAAGTTTAAAAATCTAAAGATCTAATCTGTTCTTAGAAACAGTAATTCGTACATATGTGTAAACTAAAAAATGTGCAGTGTACTGTATATACGTATGCAATATAATGTGTATGGGCAAACTTAAAATTCTACCTAATAAAACAGAAAATGGAGGGAAAAAAAGAAAAGAAGCCTCATGTAGAGACAGCTCCCTTAGTTTTACATCTATCCATGTGTTCCTCTGAATTTATTTCAGGGTAATCCAAAATATACTTTCATCTACTTATTACAGGCAGGGTATGAAACTTACTAAATCAACAACATTTTAGGTTAGATTGTATCTAGTACAATATTATTATTTCTGAACTCTTAGCAAGATGGGTATTGATTATGACCTTGAGTTAACATCAATTTATACATTCTCAGAAGTTGAGAAATTTAGGCTACTTCAGAAATTATCTGATTCAAATTCTACATTTGGCAATTAGAATATATTAAGCAAAGAATGTTTGACAGGCTTGCTTAAATTCCATCAGCTACTTATTGACAAAGCTAGAACTAAGACGTACTCTCTAGACCACCATCTCGGTGCAGTTTCCAATATCCACCAGGGCCTCCTGACTGAAAGGTCACATTTACTCTAAGATGAAAAAAGAACAAAAATGTGTGGTTCTATATAGGGACCTAAAACTCATTAAAGAAAGCCTATAATATCTTTCCTGAAGAAGGTATTAATCTTATTCTCTACAGATTATATTCATATCCTAAGAGACAAGAAATAAGGTCTTATATTCTGATTAAGGTTACGGTATATAGCTAAGTACATACATCAATGACAAATAAAACTTGGAAAATTATTAAAATTGAATTTAATAACCTTAAGCCATTGTGTTACAATAACAGAGGATCAAGAAATAACAATACTTTTTGAAAATACAGATTTCGTTTGCATAGAGAACAATTTACATTTAATTTCAGCATGAAATTTTAGGGAGCACTCATAAATATTTAAGTGATTATGATGTAATAATGGAGTTCTTTTCAATTAAAAAAAATGAGGATGTTGTAGAGAAGATTCAAATCCTGGACAGGAAAATAAATTGTCTAATGTCTTCAAAGTCTCCAGAAAACTTGAAATTTAACATTTTTATGGGAACTGAATTTATGGGTTATTTTGTTTAAATCAATTGTAGGTTCATAAGCAGATTTCAAATACATTTTTCTGCTCTTGGTAAGCCTCCCATATCATGAGTTTTCATATTTTTAATTTCATTTTTAAATGGAGATACTTGAATGACATTCCTGATTGGGTGTTATATGTATATTTTAAATGATTTTAGCCATGAAAAACTATGTAATTTTGTTATGAATAAGTTGATCAAAATCCCAAAGGTCGTATAAATGCTCTTGGGAGCTTCACTGACCACTTTACTTTGTAGACAAATTCCCATTCCTAGATATTGTGAAGAAGTTGCTAAATGACTATATTTATTGAATTTTTTTATTGTGTGTAAGCATGGAATTAGCCATCCACTCCCTTTCCACCCAATGAAGTGTTTCTATAAATTTTAGACTTAACAGTTCAGTCCTCACAATCCTATGAATTTTAGTCCCAACTCAATTTAAATGAAATTTTAAATTTTAGTCAAAATTTCATGTAAACAATATCCAGCTAACTACATTGTCTTATTTTCCAAAGTGAAACAAGCATCTGAGTAAGAGTCTTTTAAGGTAGAAAATAAGTTATCTTTAACATAACTGGACAAAGAATTTTTAAAAAGTAAAAGAAATTGAAAAGGTGCAAATGTAGATGTAACTTTGATACAGATAAAGTTTCAAAAGCATTATTGTTCATATATATATTTCTGCTCTAGAATGTTTTTATAGTAACACTTAAATTCTATCTATAGGTAGTGTATTTGGTCCTATGGAAACTGTAAGAATTTAAGCCAAGGCATAAAAATTTTTTTTGACTCCTTGGGTTAACAAGATGATGATTTACTTAGAACTATATGATGATAGTTGATATTGAAGAAAATATTGAGTGTAAAAATTTAGATTTTTTTTAAATTCATTTTTAAGATTTCTTTAGATGAGTAAGTTTTAATCTTATAGAAAACAGTAACATATTTTACCAAGAAATAAATATTAAATAAATATTATTGTCAAGTTACAATTTCCTGACAGTGACATACACTCATACTGAAATCACACTGTTTACATTTTGATGACATAAACAAAACTTCTGTAAGTCTTAGCTCATTTGAAATGACTAGCTATTTTTTCAAGGAAGAGATAATTTCTTATAAGTCTTCAGATTTCCAGACACCAATTACTTTATAATTTACAATGAATCACTTATTTTTGACCTTGTGAATGACATAAAAACCCAACTATTCCAATATAAACAAAATCAGATATCTTAATGATATTAATAAAACAATGACAATATGTAACATAGGATAGGGAAAGTGAATCTTTTGGGGGAAATTTTATAAATGCTTTTGAATAGTTACTTCCTATGAGACTATTAGACCATTAGAATGCTCTCCAACAAATGGGGAAAGATGAGTCAGATAGTGAAAGATGTAGTAGACAATCAAGTTCACCATCATATCAAATGTCTTAATACTAAGAAGCAATCAATATATGAATGAATCTGCCTATTCCAGCATTAAGGGAATCAAAAGATAAGTGAGGTTAAAACATTTCAAAATGATGACATATACAATGGAGACACTAGATGTTACTAGAACTAAGATTATCCAGCATCTTTTCTCATCTTTCTATTACTCGCCTTCTTCTAATTATAACTATACTGTTATGGGTTAATTCACATTTATTTTTGATCTTATGTGTAGAAAAAGGACATTTCAAGTTAGATGTTTAGTTTCTCATTACTGTTGGAAATTAGCTCATAAAAGGTTTTCTGAACTCCATAAGTTTAGATTCCAATTCAATGCCTCTAATTTAATCTAAAATATTCACTTCTAAATCATACATTTTTATTGTGATCTTACAGCTTTTACAGATGCCAATCTCATTTCCATTCTATTTTCCACTTCCTTTTCTTGCCCATGAACTAATAAAAAGTCCATTTAATATGCTACGTAATAGTTCAAAAGGGACTAATTATATTTTGGTAACAATGTTAAAGACTGCCATTCTATAGCTCCCTTCTTTTTGCTAAGAAATGAAAACCTTTATCGCTTCTATTAATACCAGTTAAACACACAGCATTTGTTACTCTGCAGTATGACCTATTAGGAATGTTCTCATAGCATGAACATTTCTTACTCTGTTTTCTTTTCTTTTTGTTTTAAACTTCTTTCATCAACCAGAGTCTCAAATGAGTCTTTGCTGCTTGCTTGTTGTATGTCTAGCAGACAATAGTCCCATGGTATAGTAATACCTTATGTTGTTTACTATTTAAAAATTTACAGAAAGCTTCCACACATAATATCTCATTTAATCTTCGCAACTACCCAGAGTACGAAATCCCATTTTATAGCTGAAGAAAATGAAATTTAGAAATACAATGATTTTCCAAAAGCTATGCAGTGTCTAAAGGAATTCTCAATTCCTTTTCTCCATTTTACCAGCCACGTACAGAATATATCCTTTCTCAACACATCTGTCACCACTCACTAAGCCATGACAGGTCTGATAATCTGCAGGGTATTATTCAATTTTAGTCTACCATAATTATTGATATGACATGGGAAAAATGGCAATTAAACTATCTCTTAAGCTGACTTGTTTGTTCATGGTGTTCTCTTGCATGTCTAAGTAGTTTCTAATGAATGTTTTTCTTTTAAAAATGCAATCAGCTATAACACCTATAATGAACACAACCTTGTGAATCAACTATATCTCAACAAAAATGCAATAAGCTATACATCAGAATACATGTGTCTTTTACCTCTGTCAACCAGTCACATGACTTATTTAACCCCACTAAAGCTCCTCTTCAGAATAAAGAAGAATTCGAAGAAAAGAACTTTAAATTTCCTTCGAACTTATAAATGCCATGTCTATGTTGAAAGTGATATAGAAGAATAGTAAAAGAGGGAGCTGTCAATGGACCGGCGTAAAGAATAATTGGAGACGAAAAAGAACGTATGCACACAACATTGTAAAATGACTATAACTCAATAAAGAATGTTAAAAAAAAAAAGAACGTATGCGTTCACAACAGATTGGAGGCGACTGCAGTGGTTAGTCATGGGATGCAAGAGTATGAATTTATAAGGGACAGTGATAAACAGTGGTGCAGGTGAAGGAATGAATCATAGTGGCACTGGACGGAGACGTGACAGATACTGGTGACTCAGCAAGGAGCGCAGACTAGTATTAAAGTCAAAGGTGTGTTCAAGGTTGAGGGGAAAAGTTGGTCCAGATGAAACTGGGGGAACTAAGGAATATATCATCCAAGGAAAAGGTGAGATGAGCTTGTTTGGGGAACATACCGAGTTTAGGTGAAAGGGATGATATGAATTCTAGACCAAGGGATTGAGTTTAAGGCTGAAGATCTGAGAGTCACCAGAGTGGAGGTAACAGATAAAACTTGAAAGTGAAGAGACATTCTGAGGGAGATGGTGGAGTGAGGGAAAGGCAGAGGTAGACTCTGAGCTTCTGCAAATCCTGGTATGTGTTAAGGCAAACCAAGGTCACTGGGAGGAATGTAATTGTGCTGGAGGAATGGCCTCATAGGGTGATGGACACACCTATGGGCACAGACAAGGCTCCCCCAACAGCCTAAGGGTACAAAAGCATGTACCCCCACTGTCACTTTCCTTCTCTCAGCTGATGGCTTCATCATGCTTCCCAGTCATCCTGGACCTCCAAACTTCAGGTGCCTCATGAAGAAGAAATGGGGAGACACCAGAGGCTGCTTCCACTCAGTGGCTCATGTCAAAATATTGCCCCTAAGTTTTGCATTGCTAGCTGTTTGTTTATATGGATAGTTAATCCAAGTGAAAACAACTTTAAAGAAGTCCAGGTCTTCAGTCTCATCTGTCTTATACCCTAACCAGCTGAGGTGGCCTGTCGTAACTCACTTCCCATTTACCTTTCTACCTACTCAATTGCTGGGTATTTTACAGTAGTTAATAAATGTTCTGAGAAGGAATGAATGAACAAAGAATTGAGCAGAAAAGCAAATACCCGAGAAACACTCATAGTTATGGAGGTGAAAAGAGGGCATAAATCAATGAAAGAAACTGAAAAAAAAATCACCCTAACTTCCCAGGCCATGATAATGCCTAGCAGCTTGTCAGTTTTATCCTGTGTATGAATCATCCAGGGATTTTGGTGCAGCCAGAGATTCAGCATTTCTGACAAGCTCTGAGACCTTAAGGTTCCACCAGAGAGCACGCCTTAAATAACAAGGCTTTAGATGACGGTTCTTCATACGCATGCCCCTGCTAATAACAGATGCATGAGAGAACATCCATGGCTTAGCACTAATTCAATTTTCTCTGAATTAAAAAAAAAAAAATGCTGGCTCAACTGATGCAAGTGGGGAAGAAAGTACATAAACTGATATGACAGGCAGATGAACAAGATTATTTAACTTTCCAAGCTATGGAATTCATCCCTAAGCTACAGAGCTCCCATTTAATAAGAAATCTGTCTCGATGGTTCTAATATATTATTTACCTCCAATGCTATTTTTGGTAGTTACGAATATTCAAATATCCCAGCATGCCATTCAACTGCTCACTTTTAAGTGTCTGTCATTTGCCTCTGGAGAGTTATACCATTTATTTCATTAGACCTTTTCACTCCCATGTAATATTTTGTTGAATTGCTATTAACCTTTCTTTTGGCTTCCTTATTCACTTTCTTAGTCTCTTTTGGATTATCTGTTCTTCATCCACATGTAATTCTGAGGTTATTAGTTTCTGCTCATTAGTTTTGTGAATTGTGAGAAGAAAAAGCATGTGACAGAAAGCACACACACTGAGAGTCAAGAGTTGTGAGGAAAGATGTCATTAACACTCCAGAGGGAAGAGTGATAGTCTATATTTTAACCTCCTGTTGACAGGAAATCAAGTCCTTCTCCAAGAAGACCACCAGCTAAGAAGCTAACACTACTAAGATCTGAGAATAGAAACGTCTTTATAATTCTGCCCCTTAACAGATGAGAAATGGAATCACAAATTCACCCGACAAGGAAAGTGATTACTTCTCCACAAGTACCCAACTGAGTCCCTATGGAGAACTGTTGTATCAGGCTTATTGAACTAAATATAAAGTCTACAATGACAGCAGATATTAAATGCTTAATGGAACATATGAAGTAAAAAAATATGAGACCTTCTAGAAGGTGGCTATTTCCACAGAATTAGCAAATGTACAACAAAGGTAGTGAAATTCAATTATCTCCTTCCAAGAATTAATTTCAGATATAGTCTAAAGCCTGAAATGGCTCACGAGACTTCTTCATCGATCTCTGAACATCCATGCCGTCTCTGACCTTGACCTTGCTTTGTATCACGTTGACCTCCGAATCTTTACATTTATATCTCCGCTGCACACAGGTCTGAAATACCCTTCCTTTTCTTATCTGTCTATTGTTTCTACTCTTGCTTCAGGATGTCCTCTGAGAACCACTACTTTTGTGATGTCTTCTCCAAGAACCTCAGGGAAAATCAACTACTTCTTCCACATTGTTAAATATAAAAACAGCCTGGATGTGTGATTACCTGGGTCCTTACAACATTGCTATAATTATTATACGTCTGTCTTAGCATTTTATTTCTGTATTTCTAGAACCTTAAACATTCATTTATTTATTCATTGCTCACCGAATTCACACTGATGAATTTTAAAAAGCTTGTAAAAAATGTCATTACTACTAATCACTAATTTGAGATTATCTTTTGAATTTAGGATTTCCTACTTTCATTTCCTTAGGGTGGCTCCTTAAAAGCACAGGTCTCCAGGCCACCTCACGTGTACAAGCCCTTACAGTTTTACAGCTGGACTCAAACCCTGTGTTATCTGTCATCTCTTTGCACCCAGTCTCACCCCATGGCCAATTCTATGCAAAATTTTGAAGATAATCTTCTCCAGATGCCTATTCCTATATAAAATGGTTTAGCAATTCTTGTTTGCCTATTTGATTGGACGTTACCTGAATATTTTATTGCAAGCCCTTCCCCATATCTTGCCTTCCATATACACTCTGTTAATGTATCTCTCTGTTCTGAGCTCTAGTATTTTCTTTGATGAGCAGGTTTCTTGCAGTGAGAAACCCCTTCTTGCTGAGAACCCAACAGCTTTTAACTTGCATTCTACTTTGAAAAAGTCTTCTATTATCCTGGCTCATTTAAACAAGGACTTCACTATTTAGAACTGCGTTCTCATGTATGTCTTGTATAAATTTGTTTTACTCCCTCCCTTCAATAAATACCACTCAAGGATTAGGAAAAGAGCATAAACTCTTTTTTTCCCTCTGTATCTCCCCCCTCTTTAATTTTGTACTTTGCTAGACATAAAGAATACATTAAAATAATTTTTAATTTATTGACAAATATTTCCCACCATGCTTTGTTATTTTATATCGACACGTGACACCTTGTCATTTCTATATAATGCTCTTGCTTTCATGTTGCCTTTTAATTGGTTCATTTATGTATCTCATCTCAGCCTATGGGTTATCAAACTGTTTAAGGCAGAAGGGGATTTCTATATTAAAAGTCAGTGGAACGTAGTGGGAAATGCACCGAACTGGGAGTCAGAAAACTCAGGTCTGAATTCTGTCACTTGAATGATCTCCTGGAAAGTTATCTTTTATCACCATTATTTTCTCCATGTATGAGATGAAAACAAAATATCCTCAGGGATGTTTGTGGGAATTAAATGAGATACTATATGTGGAAACTGCAAAATTTAATACACTATACAATATAAGGTATTTCTTATCATGTCTTCAAAATTCTTTTGTGGCCAGGACGTGCTGTGCACAGAGCAGACTGTCGGGAAAGGCTCTCCGAGAGACTCGAGTCAAATTGAGTGGGTCTTATTTCGTACCTTTTTAAAAAGTATCACTTGCAAAGTCCCATTCCTCAGCTTCTTTGTGTTTCTCTACAGGATACACATTTCTCTACAGGATACCCCAGTCCAGTGCCATTTTTTGCAGTGTTTTTCAACATGTTTCCATCTACATGACCTTTTTGTAGTCCGACTTCTTGCTTTACCAACTCTGATGAAATTTGTCTTGTCGATGCTCGGTTCCACCGCACCGAGGTCGTTATCACACCTGGAGCCGCCTTTTGCTGCAACCTCTCCTTTCCCATGGGCTCTTTTTCCCCTCTGCTGGCTGCCAAGGTGAAGCACATTTATTGGCATGGCCCCCAAAGAGGTGCCTGCCCGTCTCCCTCCCTCCTTTCTCTTTCAGCCAAACCATCACCTGCCCGGGGCTGGTGGTTGCTGCCACCCCTGTCCACGGCCTCACACGGCTTGGGCTCCAGTCCTTTTTGGCAGACTCTTCCGAACTTCCCCTGCCAGCAGCCTCCCCCTCTCGCCTGCAGCTCTCCGGGCTCCCGCCAGCCTCTCCCCCGCTCGGTCTGCGCTCGGCCCCTTCCTCCCGCCCTCGCCGGCTGCCTCACTCGCCTTTCCTCAGGCTGCTCCCTCTCCTTCCTTCCCCAGCCCTTCCCTTCATTCCCACAGCGCGTTGGCGTTTCTTTCCAGCGCCCCCACCCTCCCCGGGCCCGGGGTTCCGTTAACACCCGGACCACCGCTCCAGGGTCTGTGTGTACGTGTGTCCACCGGACAGAGCTTCTTTGGAAAGTGAGCATCTTCTTCCTCCTTTGTATTTGACATGATGCCCCCACGTCCCCCGCCCCCGCGCTTGTCCTGGAGCCTGGAAGGCGGGGTGTACCGACGGTAGAGGGGATTCAGGGCGACGGCAGGCCGCAGGCTTGGTCGGTGAACCCCAGCAAAGTTTTGGACTTGCCTTCTCAGGCTCCTTAAACTTGGCCAGCCCAGCGACAGCCCGAGCCCCCACGTAGCGCACAGTGACCCAGGCGCTCCCCCTGAGTCCCAGCGCCCCCTTGGCTCTCCAGACCCGCTGATCTGAGGATCACGGTCGCCCTCCAGGACCGGGCCTCGGCCCGCTCCCCAGCCCACACCAGGGTCCGCAGCCTGAGCCCCACCCAGTCCCCGGCAGGGGAGGGGCACATTCGTCTCGAGGTGCATCGGTGGAAGGTGGGCGAGATGCAAGGGTGGAGCCGCCCAGGTGCCCGGGCGCCCGATCTCGCGGCTGAGGAGTGGGCGGTGTGTGAACGGCCCCATGCAGCCCAGGGCCCCTCTGGAGGGCTGCTTCCTAGGCAGTGCGCGGCCCAGGAGCGGTTTACCCTTTACGGGCAGTCTCCTTTAAGAGGCGTGCGCGTGCGTGGCGGGTTGTGTGTGCGCTCATGTGCAGATGTGTGTGTGTGCGCGTGTGTGTGCGTGTGCGCGCGCACCGAGAGGGCCCGAGAGGCAGGCAGACCCCGGGAAGGAGGAGTTATGTAGATTACGGATGAACGTTCTGGAGGGGAGCGGGGCGAGGAGGGAAGGAGAAGCCCCGGCGAGAGAGCGGGGAGCGGCCGCGGCCCATCCGGCAGGAGCAGGAGGCGGCGGCGGCGGCGGAGTGGGCGGTGGAGGAGGCGGAGGACCAGAAGGAGGCGGAGGACCAGGAGGAGGAGGACGGCGGCGAGGAGGAGGAGGAGGAGGAGTACGCGCGGGCTGGAGGCGGCGGCGGCGGCGGCGGCTGCGGCTGCGACTCGGTGCTTTGAGCCGGAACCGCCGGTGAACTTGGGCGCCACGTTCCCGGTGATGGGCCCCCGGGGACGGTGATCGCGAGCCGCTGCTGCCCCTCCCTCCGCCGCTGCTTCTCTGGGGGCTGCAGAGCGCGGGGCACCTCCGTCGCCTCCCCTTGACCGGCTGTGGGTGAACCTGCAGGCTTCCGACCCACCCGGAGGACTTTTTTTGAAAGGAAAGCAGGGAGGGAGGGAGAGACAGAGAGGGAGGAAACGAAGGGGAGCTCGCTCGTCCGTCCACTGAAGCACAGGTCACTATGATCTTACTTACCTTCGGCACTGGAAGACGGTTGGATTTCGTGCATCATTCGGGGGCATTTCTCTTGCAAACCTTGCTTTGGATTTTATGTGCTACCGTCTGCGGAACGGAGCAGTATTTCAATGTGGAGGTAAGAGTACGAGGGCTTTCTTCCTTTCCCCTTGCCTGGGCTGCTCCCTGAAACATTTCGTTCACCCCTCGGATCCCCGTAGCTCAGAGCAGCCCGGGTCTCAGCACATTGTTCCCCCTCCGGCCGCCGAGACCCTTGTTGAGTTTCCTAGTGTCTTAGGTGATGGATGCGCGTGAGACTAGGAATCCGTTATCCCCAGCAGCACAAAGCACGGGTGCTGCGCGCTCAAAGACACAATCCATGCTTTTCACCAGGGAAGGAGGCGAAGTCCGACATACAGCAAACGTGTGGCTTAATAAAAGCAGTTTGAGTTGATGGTAAATAAACTGCTCGGGAAATACAGAATTCATTGCTTGGCAAGATGTGCTCCCATGGTATGGTTCCTGAAATCTTTCTCCCTGTGTTTTGTGCCTAACAAAGGAGGTTAAAAACCAAAGAATCTAGAGGAGAGTGTGGGAATACTTGATATGTTTAATAACATTACTTTGTGATAAAACACTTGACTAGACAGAGTCTTTTTCTCATTTAGACATAACTTAATACACAGTAACTAGATCTGGCTGCACAGAGGACAGGAAATCCATCTCTTCTTAAGTGTCTTCTCTCCCCCTCCCCCGCCAATTGAAAATAAACGTGGCCCAATAGTTCTGATAGTGTGTTTTTAATTTTATTTGACACTCTCATGGCAAATGGGAGAGGATTTAGACTGTCATTTGCTTTACTTTGATAGCTTTGGGAGCAGACAGACACAAAGCAAAAGGGAACTTAAGGATAACGACTTGTCAGACCTCTGCCAAAGTACTCATCCTGTCATCAACTCAGCACTAAAGCCAGTAACATGCGGTAAATCAGTGGAAGATTGTATACATCTGGGCTCTAACCAGTTTATCACATACACCGTGGAATACAAAGACAGTAAGAGGGTCTTAGTAAAATGTACTCCTTTTGACAAGATCTTCTGCCGCCTGAAAAGAATTACGATTAAGTCTCTGAAGAATAATGTGATTTTTCCCTCTGTTGTTGATTGTTGAAAGCTTTCTGTCATTTTGTTGGGAGTGTGTGTTTACACAACAGCAGGACCTGTTGCACAGTATCTGAACATGTTTCATGTAACAGATTTATATACAAAGTGTCCATAAGAAATGCTATATGGGAGGGTATATTCTGAATAAACTCTGTGTTTATATAAACTGTTCTTAGGACTCCATGTAATAAGTGATGGTTGGTAGAGAAACAAAGTGTTTGAAAAAGTGAGAACCATTATGGAGAGTTGAGTTTACAGATGTTAAGTGTGATTATTTTACACAAAAGCCCAATTCAAACCAAAACTGCTTAACCCTTTGAAAAATACAACTTTGTTTTTCTGAATAAAAGAGAGATGGAAAGGGGCTGAAAGTCCAGACTTTTCTAGATGGCAAATGTGAACTTTGGAAACTACTTGCCACCCATGGATTTTTGTTTTTAGCATTTAAATCAAGAGATAATTTAAGGTGGAAATAAAGAAGTAATTAGTTCATAGACTAGAGGAATGAAAGTGGCAAGCTGTTATTTATCATGTTGTAAACAGAAGGGCCTATTGCTTCAGTTTGGTGGTTGTGGTGATGGTGGTGATGGTGGTGGGGTGGGGCATGGGGTAGGTAGTTAAAAGTAGGTGCTAGGTTTTATCTTGCTCACTATGAAGAGGGAGGGAGAGCTTGGACTCATGGCTACCTGCTTTGGGAAAGTCAGATTTGCTTTCAGAGATTTTGGGGATTGCATCAGTGTTTTGATGATTATCGGGTTTCCCTTTTCAGCCTGAAGATCAATGTGATTGTATTCCTTCATAATTTGAGTCCCGCAATCAGTTTAATAAGGTATTATGCAAGAAAAAGTTATGATTTTGCTTAAAAAAAGATTTTACTTTGCATTGCTGTTTTCTCTTTCTTCAAGGTATATGTTAAAAATGGTTCATGGAAAAAGAGTTATGTTCTCTGTTTTAGAGTATTTGAGTTATTCCATCCATATTTATTACAAACATTTAATTATGAAAGGTAAGAGGCATGTGCCATCTGAGACCTTAAAAAAGAATATTTGATACAAAGGAGATTTTCTGGTGATTTAGAGTAGATTGTCTTTCAGTGTTTGTACTATTTCCAAATAGTTTTTTAAGCATTCGAACATATCCTTAGTTGGATTTACTTACTTCTCTATGTGTGATAATACCTCCAATTTTTTTTTTTAATCTTAAGAGTGGCTGCTAGTTAATTCAACATACTATAAAGAACAGGGGATGTTTTCTGACATGAATTTCTGCCTGATTCATTTTTATTGGCTGCTTCTTTTTGATAGGAAGCACTAATGGGAAGAGTAGTCCATCACATCTTCTTCAGAAAAGGCATTTATATTGTGTTCCCCATTCTTGCTTTGCACAACATGCAGTGGGAATGCTTTATTTGATTGATTCTCAAGGACAGTCTTAAAATAAACAGTAATGGTATCAATCATGCATGAAGCTCCTATGATCATCAGTTTTTTTTCTAGCAAGCACACCGAGTTATAGTTGGAACGAAGCTTTTAAAAGATGCTTCTTTTATGCTGACAACTGAGAGTACAATGCGTTATCCCTCACTGAACTTAACAATCGATGAGACCCCTCCCATACTTTTCATATCTATAATTTAAGGTTTAAAAACCGATATTGTTTTCCCCTGGAGGTGGGAGGGGGTTGGGTGGAGATATTCATGTTAACTTTTTCCTATCTGATTTTTAAGGGTCTAAACATTTGGAATTTTAACTGTTAGAGCAGGAGATATTTGTGAACATACTGAAAAAGCCTGTTACAGAGAAAGAGTACATTTTGTTTCTTTGTTTGTTTTTGTTTTTAAGAAGCAAAAAGGAGAATCTCTTACAGCTGAGAAGAAGGGTGAGACACTGCCAGAAGTAGTACTATGGAAGAGTCAATAAATTCCCCTCCTAATAGATTGCAGGTAGAACACTTTTTAATGCTAAATTTTCAGTATCCATTTGTTTAAAGATTTCTGTATATCATCAGATCCATTTTGGGGGAGTGGGCCTTTCAGTGATAACCATTAAAGTGATGCAAAGGAGGAACATTGCGAGTAGTAACTGAAAGTCAAAAGCTGCTGTCATTGGACAGCAGTCTGAATCAGAGGCGTTCGCTGGTCAGAAGCAGCTGAGCTGTTCGCAGAGACCCATGGTTTAATCGCTACACTCTTTAAAAAGTCATTTTGTCTCTAAAATACTGTTATTGTTGTAGTGGAGATTCTCATGACCTTGGGGCTCTTTTTTTTCCTTTTTTTTCTTAACACTATAAGCATTTTTGTCATGAAGTTTAAGATAGTAGTAATAATTTTCATCAACTTTGATAGTTTTTCAAATGTTAAATATGTGAATGGCATATTCTTTACTTTTTAAACAACAGCACACATAATGAGGAAAAATTATTTCAAGCCAATTTAATGGTAAAATAAAAAGATGTGATACTCTGATACACATATCAAAGCTTAAGAAGATGATGACTTTTTGGTGACAAAAAATCTTGATAAAGCAAACATTAAAAGATTTTGCTTTTCCTAATTAAAGAAAGAAGAGAGATTGTAGATTTCAAAAGGTTACTTTATGACAAGTACTATGAATGTAACCATTTCCTACATTTGTGGATGTGACCATTTCCTACATTTTTCTTGCAAAATGTTTCTTGAACTTAGTCTTTATTCAGCTTTGTCAGATTTAATCTGAATCTACCTGAAAGGTTAGAGTTTGCTGAGCGTAGTTTTGTATCACATATACTCTCAGTGGCAATTAGTGGTGAGACGTTTTAGAGCTAAACAAATTTATATTTTCCAGATTTAAAAATGTCATATGGTGGGGCCTTTTCTCATATCTCTTGTCTTTTACTGGCTTGAATAGTCAACATACATTATGTCATTTGCTCATAGAAGGATGGTGACACCATGATGTAGTCAGCTTCCTTGAGTAAGGGACTCTGATTACATCCCATAATGCTCCACCATAGCAGTTTTCACTGGTGAACAGCAGGTGCTGTGTAGCTGATTCATGGGTTTTTTTTTTTACCTGCAGCAGGATTCCAGGCTTTGGAATCCCAAGTATGCTGGCCATTGAGAAGGCCATGAGGGCCAAGAACTATGAGCAAGAGACCAGAAGACTCAACAGCCCTCAGGTTCTCTAGCTTCTCCTGTGTGCCCCACCTTCACTGTACCTGTCTTGTTCAGAGTTGCTTGGTCAGATTGTCCGGATCTAGGGTGACATGATTGCTCACAGGTGAGCAGATGCCTGTGAGGTTGTTTGCCTCCTACTGCAGCCAAGAAATCCTCAGAGACCAGCTGTCCACGTCTGTCCCCCTGTACGTCTGGATATTCTCTTTCAGGCTTTTCTTCCCTATCAAGTAAGAATAGAGTTTGAGTTCAATAACAGCTTTTTTATTTCTAAAGTCAGGTTAAAAGCAACAGAGCTGAAGTTTCTATTTTTTCTTGTCCATGCTATTTCAGGTTATTAACATAAGAAAATTTTAATGAGCTTGTTCAGTGGTATAATTCTTTTGTCTTCAATTGGATTCATGAATGATTTTATGTAAATTCATTTCACTACCTGACCGACCCCAACCACCCAAAATGTACTTGTTCAGAATATTTGGTAAATGGCCAACTGGAATTATTTCTGGGTTCCCCCAAAAGGAGCCATTGAACATTCAAATTAATTAAGTCAAATTTGTGCAGTGTCAGAACCTGAGATTTAGCTCTTTATATTCCTTCAGGAATCTTCTGACCCTTCAGCACATATATTTCAAGTTGAGAAAGTCATTTTTTATGTTACTTTCTATCACAATTCACTTTAAATATCTGTGAATGTGCTTATATTCATCAAATAGTTTTTTTTTTATTGTGGTGTCGTATAGTGATTAAGGGCACATACTCCAGCATCAGATTGCCTGGGTTCTAATCCCAACCTTTTATTACTTGCAAGTTAATCATTAAGTCAATAACAGACAAGATAACTAATCTCTGTGAGCCTCAACGTACATACCTTACAAATGGAGGTACTGACCGGACCTGTCACATCGGTTGTTCCGATGATTAAGTGAATATATGGATATCGTATGTTAGATGTTAGAGAGATGGATAGTAGACAGGTAGCTGCATAGGAACATGCCTTCCCACTCCATACTTTTCAGATGTCATTATTACTCGTGAAAAATAAACACTGATTCAGAGGCAATTGGCATGATCGCATCTAATTATATAAAAGTCTGTCAGGTTAGGAGATACCAGCTGGTCTAGAAAGATTTCATTTTAATACTTTTTTAATTTTTAAAAAGTGTTGTAATATTACTGAAAATCAACCCAACTGACATCAGTACATTTTCTTCCCGTGGGTTTTTTTCTTAGACAGTTTAACTCAGGAATACAATTTTTACATTTTGTCTTGTCATCTGTTACTATCATAGAATGTCGAGTTCAGCTCACACCTTCTCTTGTAAGACTGTTCGCTGAAGTCTGTTCTTCTTTTCAAATACCATGGAAAAGAAATAGGCCTTTATGATTCAATGGGCCTGTTTATTTTAATTGGCTCCAGGCCCAAGTGCTCCCTCGTCACAGTAGGAGAAAGATTTGATATATTACGTAGGCCAGCTCTGTGTTATACTGCAAATCCAGAATGTGAAAGTTTTTTTTTCATTAATTAATCGAAGGAGGAGGATAGGCAGAAAAAAATATTAAAGTGTATTATTCCATGACAAAGAAGTTAAAAAATAATCTTGTTCATATAATGCAGGCAATGGAAGACAGCAATGTAGGGTAATGAGCCCTGGGACCGAGGTCAAGGGACATGGGCTTCAACTTTGGTTCTTGTGCTGACATAGCTTTGATCTTAGACAAGACCTTTCTTTAATGTCTTCATCTGCAAAAATGGGAATGGAACGAAACTGTCACTAAGGCCATTTCCAAATTTGAAGTTGCATTGTGTTTAGCCTCCCAGCTTCAATTTACGTAGCCAAAAGGGAGGAAATGTATGTAATTTACCCCTGTAATTTTTTTGGACAACTAGATTACAAAGGTAGAGTTTTCAGATTTTTTTTTTCTGAACTCCGTACAATAAAGAAATACAGAATGTGCAACGTAAATCCAACATTTGTTATCATCTGTAGTGACACAGGGCGTTGCGTTTTGGAAATGATCCTAGCCTTCTGCTGAGCAGTAGAAACACTGGTAGAAAATTACATGTAATTTTAAAATCAATTTTTGGCCAAGGTAGCAAACTTTAAAAATTTAACATTAAAAACATGGCTTGATGTTATTTTGAAAAATATATGTCATCTATGAGTGGTCCCTCAATCATAAAAAGGCATGTTGGATTAAGATCAAAATCTCAAAGTTGTGGGTTTTTTGTTGTTGTTTGTTTTTTTGCTGGGGGGCGGTCTTAAAATTCAAATCCATTTATCTGCCTATATATAAAAATATACACGTTTTATAGTGAAGTGAAATGCTTATACTTCCTGTACGTCCCTTTTGCCCACTGTGGAAAATCATTTTGGCACCTGTCTCTTTGAGGGTTATTTTTATTCTTCACAACACATTTGATTTTCAATGTGAAACATCAGGTTGCATTTGTTTTATAAAATACGCAGCTTATGCAAACAGAAAAAGCAGTTCGTGTTAAAAGGATAAGCTACTAAGTAATAATACGTGTGACAAGTTTCCCTTTGCTTTCTTTCCTTGGGAAAGCTATTTATAGATTTTGAGGTTATTCATGAAATCATGTTTGATTGTTGCTTCCTGTCGTTTGGCATCCTGAATGGCTGTGCTTTGTCTCAGTGTCTCACCACGACCATTTGGCACTGGGTAGCCTTGGGTTTTTGGATCAGAGGAGTGTCTCTATGAGCCACATCAGAAGCTTGGCCGAGAGAGTGAGGATAATCCGGCTGGAGTCCCCTAACCTTTGACTGTGACCTGTGGGTGTAGTATATAAACGGAGGCTAGAGGGAGCTATTGAGCTGTTTAAAGATTCCAATGGAGCAGAACTTGGTTTAAAGTCAAGGACAGTAGGCGCAATTAGATGTCTTAAGGTGAATCCTAGCCAGTCACAGGGAGCTCAGGGAAATCAGTGAACACACGTGGTTCACAATTTGATATGCGAGTTGGCTTCACTGATAGCCACTTGGCACTGGGGATTAAATGTTTGACGAACTAAGAAGGAAATTAACAGTTTGGAGGGGCTTGGGGGAGTTCTGGACATGACAAAGATTGTTATAATGCAGGACTGCCTTTAAAGTCCCTTGTTTTGAGGTGTGGAACAGCTCAGAAACTATAAATGACTGTGGGTGTTTTTGGTATTTCCATTTTAACTAAAATGATGAATGAAATAATTAGTCTTACAGATTAGAGGTGAGATAAATGCAATTTGATTATGCCTTTCAGATTACATGTAGCAAAAATCCACTTTTACGGGCTTGTCAGACTAAGGCTATTTTATTTTTTCATGTTTACCATGGGAGTGTATTGAATGGCTATTTTTTTCTATGAAAGCATATTTTAAAATATAGGTTTTACCCTGTCCATCTTTTTCAAAAATATATAAGAAATGAGCCACAAGACTGTGAAAGTGTTTTTCCTTTAAATAGGAACCCTGGATATAGTCTCTCGATTGAAAAGATTGTTGTATAAGGGGGGGAGAGGTTAAAAAGGGGCAGTCACTAACGCCTGGGGGATGCCGGCATTTAATTAAGATATAATCTGTTCCCAAGCATTATTCAGGATTTTGAAAGTTTTTAATCTAGTCAATTTAAGTGAAATATGGATAAACGAAGTAAGCCACGGCTTCACAGACAGATAACCTCCGGAGAGATGGTCCTTAGAGAAATGTATGCAGATGACCAAGTAAACCCAAAGAAGCTGCTCACTGGAATGGAATTTTACAGTATTTGTTTTAGTCACGCTCAAGCTAAGAGGGAATCGACCGCTGCTTTTCGAGGAAGCTGGATACTTTTATGAACTTTATTTCATGTCCCCAAATTGCATGCACCTGAGATGATGTCAGTGGCGCGCAGGCACGTGCCTCTGCAGGTGGCTGATGGAGTCAGACCCTGAGTGATGTCAGTGAAGACATTTTTTCCATGGGAATTTTTCACTGTCAAACTCATACCGTGTGCTCATAGTTTCTCACTGTTTATAGCAATTCGAAATTTGAATTTGTTTTAGGTTTCGAACGTCTGTGCATTCATTCCCTCTTTAAACACTCGCGAGGCAGTTCCTTCTCATGGTCTGCTTGTTTCTTCTAGTTGGGAGTCTTGAGGGATGTCATATTTTAGAGATATTACGGGGCACCAGGCTTGGAAATTGGTTACCATTTTACAAGAAGCTACATTCCCTCCCATCTCCTCTTTCATTGTGAATAAGGCAGAATAGAGTCAAATAACTTCCAGAATCAAATGTGTACTCAGCGATTTGTATGAAATTGAGAACCGGCTTAACAAAAGCTCACT
This sequence comes from Vicugna pacos, assembly GCF_048564905.1. Taxonomy (NCBI): domain Eukaryota; kingdom Metazoa; phylum Chordata; class Mammalia; order Artiodactyla; family Camelidae; genus Vicugna; species Vicugna pacos. The sequence continues at coordinate 3,178,071 of NC_133015.1, forward strand.
CACAGTTACAGACAACGTTTTTTTGGACATCTGGATGTTCAATATTGCAGCAGCTCTATTCATGTAACTTACTGACTTGCTTCTATATGTAGATTAAATGCAATTGTTTGTTCCATGAGTGACTCAAGCAAATTACTAAAGTAACCTTTGCCTTATTTTGACCATTCATAAGACGGATTTGTGATTCTTATTGCTTGTCTGTAGCACAAGTTTTATAATGACAGCATTCAGACAGTCCCAAGCAATCGCCTTCTTAAGTACCAATAGGGTGTCTCTGTTTCTTCATTCTTGCTGGTATCCGGGAATGTAGAAATGATTATGTGCTGGCATTACATTCTAATTAGACAAAGTCCAAATGACCAGTAAAATGGAATTGATTTCATTGAACACCTTATTTTAATGATAATAAAGCATTAACCCTCGCTGAGCATTTGGTGTGTGCCAGTGTTCTAAATGTTTCACATATTTTAACTCATTTGAAGTTTATTACAAACCTGTGAGTTAGCAGTACTGTTTCTCTTTCACAGATGAGGAGTTGGAGGCACAGAGAGGTTGAGGAACTTGCCAAGGCCACAAAGCTCTGAATTCTGGTGTGGAGTAGCCAGAATCAAAGCAGGCAGGTTAGCCATAGATCCCAGGGTCCTAAGCAAGTGAATACAGGCGAGAATTAACTCCGAGGTTCTCAGTAAGGACAGGGTCATCCAGTTCCATCGCTCACGTCTTTTATATTCCAAACTGAGAAGAAATCATTAACACATGTGAAGAAAATGCTAACTCTATCCCAGTATAGCATCTTACCTGGAGTAAAAACTGAATACTGCTGTTGATTTGATTTGCTGATTCAAGATTGACTATCGAGTGCTCAGTGTAATTTTTCTGTTGAGTACCCTTTATGATTTCTTCCTCGTTAGAAAATTGGCAGCCTTTGTTCAATTACGTATAATACTAAATGTGGCATAATCTTAAATTGTATGTAATATTAAATTAATCATACTGTCTCATTCCTCATCTCTTTGTCAGGTTGCAGTTTACCATTCAATGTGATTTTCACAGATTTTAGGAAGATTTGATTATATCCCAAGATGAAAAGAATAGAACATTGTAGAAATTGTGAAGGAAAACCTATGTCAGATCTGTGTTGCAGTGCCCTGCCAGGGAAGAACGTTTGTGTATTTGACTGCTCACTAGCGTGAGCTCTGGAGTGGTTATTTCTATAAACTGCCATGATTGGGTAGAAGCTGCAAGGCAACAGATTTGTTTTATCATTTCTAATATATTTCTTTATCATAATGTAAAAGAGAACTCAGAGATAGATCAATCCAGAGAAGGATCCAGTGCCTCAGAAGTTGGTGCCTGCCTCCTCGCTGTTTGAGATGCCTGATGTCTGATAATTACTGTTGTGGAGGGAGTGGGAGCTTCACCTTGGTGGCTGACCAGTGGATGTAAAAAACATCGTTAGTCCTTAAAGGACCTTTAGTCCTTGTTGCTGTCTGTAGCATTCAAGGCTCACTTAGTTCATTTATTAAGCCTTTTAAGGAAAGACTGTTTCTAATCCAGTTTACAAAGGTGAGAATCTAGCTGTTATTATAAAAAAAAAATAATCCCAGTGTTAACGATGCATTCAGCGATCTCTCAGTTCCTCTGTAGGTGGTATGTCATGATGGCTACGTGCGAGAGCTTTGGAAGGAATGCTGTACCATCTTAGCTGAACTTGAGTGAGCCAAGCTATTGACTGTGTCCCCAGTTTCCTTCCTAAACTAGAGATAGTAATACTCAACTCATGGGTTGTTCTAAGATTAAAGAGGTAAAGGGAAATGGGTCAAGATAGGTAACAGGCTCCTGAATTACCATCCCTCTCCACAAATAAAATATGGACAAAACATATGAAACAATGTTTTTAAGTCACTGCACATCAGGGCATGAAGGGTAGTCATCCCTGAAAGATGGGAAACAAATGAGATCAGCCCTGTGGTGATCTCTGTTTACTTCCTTGAGAGAGTTTCCAGGTTAACAGTACAGGGAAGGCAGGGCCAATTTGAGGCAGACAGACTCCCTGAGTTAATGAGATGAAGCTGGGAGTACGGAGAAACTAGGGCAGCTAGAATTCACAAGTCAGAATACCACAGGGGAGAATTCTGCACAGAAGGAAAGCACTGGAGAATGCGGAGAATCCCCCTTGGGTATGCGGCTGAGAACTGATCTGCACATAACTGTGCAGGGGAAAGAATCAGCCAAAGTGATCAGAGGGGGCAATGCCTGGTGATCACAGAGCTGGGAACAGGGCCCGTTCCCACCAGCCAGACTGGACAATTTCACCCCTTATAGGGTGTTTGGTAGAATACTCAGATGCATCTTGCCCTAGTAGAGGGGAAAACAAACAAACAAACAAAAAACAAAAAACACCTTGGACTGAAAATTGCTCTAGTTCTGCTTAAAAAGTCTTAAAAGCAAGACTTTTGTAAGTGACTAAACTGCTTTCCACCACACAGCTTTACAAGGTACATAGAAATACAAAAATATCCAGCACCCAACAAGTTAAAACTCACAATGTCTGACGTGCAATCATAGACGTTACCAAACGTGCAAAGAAGCAATAAGACACAGCACATAATGAGAAGATGTGTCAGTCTGTCTGAACTAATCCAGAGATGACAGAGATGTTAGAATTAGCAGACAAGAATATCAAAACAGTGTAACTGTATTCTTTGTTCAAAAATTAAGATGTGGAATATACTGAAAGTACTCAAATTGAACTTTTAGAGATAGAAAATATAATATGTAAAATTAAAGGTATATCTGGAATTTATAGCAAATTTGATATTAATGGAGGAAAAAATAGTAAACTTGCAATCAGCAAGAGAAAGAATCAAAAAAAGTGGCCGAATATATGTGTATATTTTGAGTCCCTGAAAGGGGAGAGAGCAAAAAGAATAGCTGAAGATATAATGACTAAAGAGTTTCCTAATTTGGTGGAAAATATATAAGCTCATGATCCAAGGAGCTAAATAAATCCCAAGCACAAGAAACATGAAAAAACCACGCCAAGACACATGGTCATCAAATTGCTCAAATGAGTGATTAGAGGAAAATCTTAAAAACAGACAGAAGAAGAAAAGACACGTTACACACAGAGGAAGGAACAAGAAAGGCTAATACGTTTCTTGTCGGAAATAATGCAAGCAAGAAGATATTGGGGGAAAATATCTTGAAAATGCTAAAAGAAAGAAAAATAACTGTCAACTTGGAATTTTATTCTCAGTGAAAATATCTTTTAAAAATGAAGCAAAGATTTTTTCAGGCATACAGAAGCTGAAAGTCCTCATCACCAGTACACCAACGCTGCATGAAATGTTGCAGGGAGTCCCAAACGGGTGGCAGTCCAAGAGTCCATCACTGTGTCCGTGAGCAAATGCTGGTACATCCCTGCGGCGGAATGCCACTTCCTAGTAAAAAGGGAGTGAATTGTTGATACGTGATACAACTGAGTGAATCTCACACTAATCACGAGTGCATGAAGCCAGACAAAAAGGACACGTATTGTGGGATTCCATTCATATAAAACTGGAGAAAACGTACACGAGTCTAGAGCAAGTCTGGGAACTGGAGAGGAGGGTGGGACTAAGTTGGGAGAGAAGGATTGTAAAGGAGCCAGAGAAGACTCGATGGTGACTGAGTACATTCATTTCCCTGATTGTGATGATAATTTCACACTGGAAGTCAGAACTTCTTGAACTGTACGTTGCAAATATGTGCAGCTCACTGTGTATCAATCATACCTCAACAGAGCTATAAAAATAGTATACTGAGGGTGTAATCCAGTTAATACATAGTAACCAGCCTGCTGAGTAAAAACTGCTGCTAATTACATGTAGACAGTAGTTTGAGATCGAAAAGAAGTTGTAATCCTCTTCATGACGCTACCCTGCAGATTAGAGCTGCCTCACTGTTAAATCTTAGGTTGCTCAGGACTTGATGTTGGACCATGTCTTACTCTGTGTTGATGTGGGCAGTGCTGTGGATTCCGGTGACTTAAAATACCTTCATAGTGACAACTGCTAGTTTTCATCTCTGGTTTAGAGGTTTTCTCAGCTCCAGTCTGTAGTCTCACCTGCCTACCTGCCCATTTCTCATATATACTTGCCTACAGCCCTACTTTGAGCCTCTGCCTCTCAAACTAAAGACCCCTTTACAGGCCTAAAATTATTGGAAGCCCCCCAGAGTTTTCAGTGTGATTTATATCTGCCTAGGTTTATAGTACTAGACAGACCTGAGAAAGTTTTAAAATATTTATTTAAAAATTCATTTAAAATTAACAATAATAAAGTTACTATGTTAACATATTTCTGTGAAAAAAATTTACAAAAATTAGTGTTAAAACAAAGACATTGTGTTACTTTTTTCCAAAAGCTGGTTTAACAAAAGATGGCGGAATTGTTATATTTGCATCTGCATTCACACTAGCAATATTATAAATCATGTAGCCTCTGGTAAACTCCACTTTCAATTGCAAGCAAATGAGAATAAAAAAGATAAATAACATGATATTAAAATCTGAGCAGAGTTTTAGGACCCACAGAGGTCCCTGGACCACACTTTGAGAACCAGTGTATTAGCAGCTATACTGTTTCCTCTTTTCCCCCCGGATGTACCAAGATCCACCTACCTTGGGGTCTTCATCAAAATGCTTAACTCCTTCACTTCTTCCCCACTCTTCTACATACTCTTTAGTGCCCAGCAAACATTATCTAGCCTTGCTAATCCCCAGTCTGCCCCCCACCTCCATCACCAGAAAATGAACCCGTTTTATAACTTATAAATAACCATTTATAATAAACTTCTCTACTGATAATTCAAAGTTCTTTTCATAATTAGGATCGCAGAGTGTTTTATTTTACCTCAAAGCTAGATACTGACATATGTACGTAAGCCCAAAAGCTCACTCTTAAAATTACTGCTGGAAACCCGTTAATACGCTTATTAATTGCTAAGACTTGGCACGTGGACACTCAGAAGCCACGTATCAATTTCTTTTGTTTCTCTGTGCCTTTGAGTTTTGCTTTTCCTGTCTTTGGAGTCATATAGGCCAACTCATGTTTGCTGGGGGAGAAATTTAAGGAGACTTGAATGAAATAGTTTTTCTCTCTCTTTGCCTGGAACATATGGTTAAATTTTATATATTAGAGTAAATTAAATGCATGTGCAAATCATCTGTTGTAAAAAGTTTTTGTGTAATAAATTACTGTCTGTCTCTTATGGTCAATTGTAACTTTAAGAGACAGATTCTAACTGCCTTGGTCACCACCACTGTATTCCACGAGCCTGACACTGCTGTGCAAAAGGTCCAGAGCTCAGGAGGTGTGTGCTGAAGGAATGAACGGATACGTCATCCCTATTCGTAGGTGTTAGTCTGTAGTTTGATATTTTCTGATCCATTTCAATAGTTACATCTTTCCTTAACTCCTTTAGCGCATACTGGGTGAAAGTATGGTGTCTATTACCTTACATTTACTTTAGTTACTTTCTTAAAAATATTTAACTTTTAATAATAAAAAGGCCATGTTTATCTTAGTGATTGATTAACTAGTGAGTAGTGTAGACTCCTGGATTTTTTTTTTCCAGTCATCTCCATTATGTTACATCTATTTCTGGTATAAATAAGTATTTTTCTATCTTCCTCCACTGAACATTCATGTAAATACCTATTGGCTTTAGCATTTAAAAAACGTAAAATTAGTCACTATTTTCAGAGGTGTGTATCAGAACACCTAGGGAAAATATAAAAGGAGCATATAATAACCTTGTTCTAGTTCAGCGATTTCAGTTGTAGTTATTACCATTAATAAATAGCAACTTCCTCAAAACAATTTTTAGGAAAGAGCAAAACAATTTTACTCTTACCTCACTGGACATCTCAAGTCATTTCGATCCCTCTTTTAGCTGCGTGGCTGAGAAATATGTCGGTTTGCTGTCAACTTGTGCATCCATTAACGTGTAAAACCCTACGAGTGGATAATCACATAATAATTTGAATTTCTTTTAAAAAACTTACTTTAAGGTTAGATCATCTTTAGTGTTCTAACAAGCACAATATTGAAGACCCACGAAGAACTGAATCGAGAGATGTTAAAATTTGATGAATTTTCTTTTGCCGAACACCTGCATATTGTTGGTTGGCAGGATAAGAACAGTGAAAACACAAGACTTTCAGTCTTTCATTGATACGTGTACTGTCTGTCTCAAGTATCTCTTTCTTCGGTAGGAGAGAAATGTAGTCTTCTGAATATGAATTAGTCCATTATTCACTTTTGCATTTAACAAGAAAAATGAGTCTTCTATTATAGCATCATATTAAAAATGGCAGACCTCCTGAGTCTGTGTATTGAGATCAGCCATCTGCCTGAGGGTTTTCGATTCTGTTTATTTTTTTCAAAAACCTGATTTTCTTTTCTCCATGTTACTTGCATAACTTCCAGAAACTTCTAGACACATACACAATTCCTTCCTTCCTGTGTCCCTTTTTTCCTTTCCCCTCATGTGAATAACATTATTTAAAATATGTGACCCATTTTTAACATAAAGATACACTTTGGAGGATTTTTCGTATCAGAACATACAGAATGCTCTTATATTTTTAGGGTAACTTATAACATCCCTATGTGGTACTTTATTTAACTGTGGCCTTATTGCTGGACAAATAGTTCACTTTCAAGTTGTGTCTATTATAAACAACAATGCAGTATGCTTAATCTTAAGCATGTGTGTTTATCGAACATAAAATTTCTAGAGGTGGAATTGCTGCATTAATGGCTATATTCACTTAGAATTGTGGTGTATTCTGCCAACTGGCTGTCCCCGGCATACATTAATTTACTATTTATCAACAGTGCTTGAACATGGTTGATTCCATACATACCTGCCAGTACTTTTCATTTGTTTCCAAATCTGATGAGTGAGAAATCAATTTTTATGCAAATTTAAATTAGCATAGATATTTGGCATCTTAAAATATTTTAAACTATTTTTTATTGCAAGATCTTCCTTTTCCTGCCATTCCTTATTTTGTCTTCTTTTCTTATTGATTTACAACAGCTTTATACATATTTGTTAAGAAAACCGACCCATTCTCTGTCATGCATAATAAAGTGAATTTGTTGATACATTTTTGGTTTTGTTAATTTTTTTTTCAGATTAATTATATTACATTTATATATATATATATTTTAAAAGCCAAACATACTTATATGATAGCTTTTAGTTTTTTGACATGCCTCAAAAAGTCTCCAGCATTTCAAAACTTCTTAAAAATAGTTGTTTCTTCTCTTTTTTTTTTTTTTCCTGTTTAAATCTTTGGTTTATATAAAACACTTCTGGTACAGCTGCTAAAATTGGAGTATAATTCAGGATTTCCCCCAAGTTGATGAGCAGGTAATTCAGCACTCTCTATGGAGTGGCACATCTTTTCCTCTGTATCACTTAGATTCTGTTGAGGACTATAAAAGACAAATTCCACTTGGTCTGACGGGTCTGCAGGTCCAGGACACCTCAGTGCATGTACTTTGCGGGGGTGGCCCTGCTGTGAGGATTTCCCGTGCTCCTGGAAGCAGAGGCAGACTGGAAGATGCTCCATGGGGGAGGACAGAAGCGCCGGAGGACGAGCAGCCCCACGTAACGCATCAGTTCTTCGCCTCGTAACTAGGACGTGGTCTCCTGGCCACATTCTTCCGCCGAAAGCCAGCTGGTTACCTGACAAGGCCCAACGTCACGGAGCTCAGATGTACACTCGGCTTCTGATGAGGCCAGGGCAAGGGTGTGGATGTAGGAGGAGTGAAGCATTGGGACCAGTGATTTAATCTATGGCATTCTCACTGATTTAAATGCTGTCTTTGCTGTATATCAGTTTTTCCATATATTTCAGTCTGTTTCTGAGTTCAGTTTTGTCCGCTGATTTAATTCAGTCTTCCTGGGAAGATACCAAGCTGGTTTGCTTATTCCCTTCAGTCATGTTTTGCAGCCTTCTTTAATTTTTGTTTTCCTTTTTCATTGCTATTTAGGAATTTCAACTATATTTACCAAGCAACTTTTATTTAAAGAAAAGCTATATATATATATATATATATATATATATATATATATATATAAATTTCTAATAACCGTCTTGTTAAATCATCATATTGTATTATACCATCCTTCTGTAAATTCTCTGGAGTGGTCTGGGTACATGGTCATATCATTTACATACAAAGATAATCTCACCTCCTCAGTGTTTTTCTGTGATTCATTCTTCTGGATAATTGTACTGATTAGTTCTTCCAAAGTAGTAGTAAGTAATTATTGTGATACTAGACACATTGTCTTTATTCTGACTTTAGGGAAAACGAAGGCCCATTTGTTTTCAATTGTCAATCGTTTACCTTAAAAATAATTATACTCCTAGTCACTTTATCCAGGATAATTACTTCTGGAATCTCTATATTGCCTTCAAATTAGGATTGATGGTGAATACACAGCATGTTCAACATGACAAGAAACTGAAATTCAGTCTTATATTGTCAACATTCTCCACTTTTTCCTTGATTTTAATATGCTTTGTCTTTTAATATTTCCAAGTAGTTTCCTTGAAAGTCTGAATCTCTGACTTACTTATTGTGGTATTTCCAGGTATATCATGGTGGTTGGGTAGAAAAAAAAATTGTTTTCTGAATGAAACAACAAATGGATTGATTGATTAATTTTTGTGATGGAATTTGGGCATTTTATTCTAGACTTTCGTTCTAGACTTCAGATTTCATTCCGAAGAAAACCAGTGTGAACTGCCCTGAGTGATATGGGAGGTTTACTGGAAGGCACTCCTGTCACTCAGATTGTGGGGAAGGGCTGAGCAAGCAAGCCTGGGGCAGTTGCGAATATCTTCAAGCTGAGATCTCTGTAGAGTTTTCTCTCTTACGCACATCTCTGCTTCTCTTTCCTGGTTGGCCTCAGTCTCTCCTGCTGCAGATTAATTTTTTCCATGTGGTGTGGGATTTTCTATGAGCTAGCAACCATTTCTTATCACCTTTCTGGGAGAAAATAACTCCCCTCTGTCCATATGCATACACCCCCAGCTCTGCTATGAAAACCTTAAAGTTTCTGATTAGCCCAGCTTGAGTCCTGTACCTCTTCCTGTAGCTGGAGGCAGTTCGTGGGGTCCACGCATGGCAGCTTGTAGCGCAGCTGGATGGTGGAGGAACAGGACTTTCCTCAGGAAACTGGGGAGACATGGTGGACAAAGCTTCAACAACAGAGATCTAAAGCAGGTGAATTGGTTTATCCTTTTTTTTTTTTTAGTTTCTTTCTCCTGTCCCATTTTATCTATTTCCCCTTCCCCTTCCACATTCCCCGCCGTGCCCCTCTCCCTCCCACCCCCCCGACACATGTGCAGTTGCCTTCCTGTTTTCTTCCCTTTTCTCAGTCATTTCCCCTCCATTCTCCTGGACAAGTTAGGATTAAGAGGTGCTCCCTGCTCTGGGCTTCTTACCTGTTTGGAGAATATTATCATGAGTGGAGCTTCAGTGGAGAAGGTGTAAGAATGCATCACACACAGATTACTCTGTAAGAAAAACATGAATTCAAATAAATGAGGCAGAGTTTTGAGCTAGTGTGACTGAGAAAAAACACAAAGCTAAGAAGCTTAAGGTTGGTTTTAAGCAATAAGTTTTGGACTTATACTCAATATTTGTTCTCCAGAGTTGACAAATAACTTTTTATTTTTCCTCCAGAAATTTCCTTGACTAATTTTATTTGAGACGTGACAACAAAGTGCTGAGATTGTGGCTCTTTGCCCCCCTAATTCTGTTTTTCATGCTGGAGCTCTCACCATAATCTAAATCAAAGCTTTATCAGATGAGGAGTCTGTAGACCTGGTTGTGGGCATGATGTCACCTCAGCCTTCACAGGAAGCTCTTGGTAGAAACCAGGGTAGAAAACCAGGGCTTCGGACTCCAGTGTCACTGCGAGGGCTTATGAGGGATTGTGCTATTGTTGAAAAAATGGGCATTCTGCTCTGGTGTCAACGACCAAATTACAGAAATTACCATTGTAATATGGATTCCATAAATGTTATTTTATTATTATTTAGATTCTGGCCCTCTGTTGACAAAAATACCTAGAGAAACAATAAAATGTTTTAGCCATTTGAATGTTGATTTCATGGGGCCAAAGGATGGAGAGAAAATATTAAGGCATTACCAAATATCTTCCAAATTCAGACTTTGACAAATTGACTTTGTCTCAAATAATTTCATCTGAGATATGCTTTCTTCCTCAGTAGCAAAGTTATTCATACTGTAGCTATGAATCCATCGTCACTGTTCTAGGCACCATTAACTAAGATTGTCTTTGTTTCACCTTTGTTTAAACTTATCTGTAATGTTACAGTTAAACACATTTCTAACTATAGATACACAATGTCATATTCCTGCAGATCTATGTGTGTTCTTAAAGGAAATATATAGAATACAGCATATGCACGCATGCATATATTGAAAGAGCTGTCTGAGTGATTTGGGAAAAGAGCTGTTTTAACATACATCTAGGGATTTTCATCTTATTTTAAAACTTGTAGCAAGTGAGTCAGAGTGATATTAAAAGGGGATAACTGTTTTCCTGCTTCCAGGAAAATGCAAAGAAGAGGCTAAGTCACTTCAGCTCTAGGAGTTCTTTTTTTAGGTCTCACATGTAAGACATTGCAGATATAAAATGGAGAGAAGCCGAGAAGGAGACATATTGGGGGGGTAAGAGAAGTTTGGGAAAGGATTCCCCCACTGCACATTATCCTATGAAAAATTAGCTTTTTAATATTTGTCCTTTGTTCTAGAATGATTGAATGGAGCCCTATGAGACATAATCCTAGTCTTTTATTGGTGGATTTAACAAAAAGGATGACATTTTATGGGAAGCTAAGTGACCGAGTAAACTTTAATGTGCTAATGTGAGAAGGGTTTGTGACGCCTCCTCTCATGCTGATCCTTTACTTCCTCTCTGTCTCCACCTTTAAACCCATGCAGAGAAAATGGTGAACTTTGTGATTCTTGTTTTTTCCATCTACCATTGTTTCAGTCATTTTTGTGCCCATGACTGATAGTGTTTCATTAGATGGTAGAAGAGTTCCTCCAGTTCCAGGCTCTTAAAGAACAAATCCTTCAACATACAACCTTTTTTCCAGTCTTAGAGGATTCTAAGACTTACACATTTTCCCATGCTCTTAGTCCAGTGAGGGCTCTATTTAGGTCTAATAATTACTGGATAATATTTTAACATAGAAAGTTTGAATTTCAAAATTCAAGAGATGGAAGACTTGAGGACACACAATTTAAGAGCTGGAAGAGCAGAGCACAGTAGAATTTCCATCATAGTCTTCCCTGATAGGATTCGCTTTTCATTTTCCATCTCAAAGCACGGCGGTTGATACAATGAAGATACTGGCCACCCTTTTCCAGAGAGACCACTCGCCTGTGGTCACACTTCATGTGAACGTTTTTGGCATTTCCCAGCATGGCAGACATTCGTGTTCATTTCACTAGGAAGTAATTATAAACTTAGTGACAATATGCATTACGGTTTGTGTCTAGTATCTTGCACACACAAAAAAGTAGATGCCAAAGCCTTTGCTGCGCATACAGTCTGGAGAGTCCAGGATGCAGGCAGGAAACTAGTACAGACCATGTGTTTCCAACTTTCAGTGTGTGTAATGTGAGCTGTCAGTGACTGACTTCTTTATAGACTCCTTTATACAAGCTTAGAGGGGAATGACTTTGTGACTAAGAAGGGCTTTGATCTGTTTTTGGAGATACGACTGACTAATTTTTCTTTCCAAGTCTTTCTTATTATGGCAGGATGCATTCCAAACGGTATAACAGTATCTTTATAAATCACCTCAAAGTGACTCAGTTGATGAAATGATGACAGGTCAGTTCTTAGGTGGCAAGAAGCTTCGGTAAATATCTGGATAGTCACAAGATTGAGAAGAATCACTCACCCTTATGTTTATGTTACACGAATGTCTATGATGGTGCTTTTGTCAAAGTATTCTCTGAGGATGGGGAAGAAGCAAGTGATGGAAAGTGGGACTTCAACTCCAGGATCCTTCCCTTTTTGGCTTAATGACTGTCACGTGGGATCCAGAGAGAGACTCAAGAGACATGGTGATAGCATTAATTGAAGAATTCGGAGTTTGGAGGACTTTTTTTTTTTTTGCCTGTTTATTTAAACGTCATGTTGATTCAGATGGATAAACAAAAGCATGAAGCAGGAGTTTATACATTTACCTTCTGAACAGAAGAGATCAGCCATGAAAAAAATGAACTGATCTGTTTGTAATATATTCTTTTGAAATTGGCAACAGGTGCACGTGTAGCCACAGAGTGCAGGTGAACAGGAATGAGCTTTTCACCAATGAGCTCCACTTTATTCCTCTGTCCACTGTACCTTTTCTCTCATGGAAGGTTATCTTCCACCCCATTTCCCCCATATGGTGTGATTTTTAAAAGTTAATCTTAAAAAATTTTTTAAAAAGGGATTTTTACTAAGCAAGTTAAATCCTACAAACATAATGCTAGAATATTTGAGCTAAGACAACTTTACTTATAGCTTGTCCAGGTTTAAAAAATTTGGGGCATCCATTTAAAATTAATTGTAATCATAGGTTGAAATTCAGTTTGCTTTTATAAACTGCGTACTCTTAACGTGTAACACATGTATCGAGTGAGTAGCACTAATTTGAAAAGATGCCATCAGTATTTAAAATTTTTTGATCCACCATCTCTTGTTGTCACTTCGTCTCGTGCCCTGGAGCTGTGGGTCTCACACGTGAATGTGCAGATGAGTCCTCTGGAGGAGCTGGTCTCAAGTGATGCTTTCTTGGTTCCTCCAGAAGGTCTATTTCAAGATGTCTGACAGGGAACTTTATATTTTTACATTTTGGAAAATGTCTCCCCGCCCCTGAGGGGATTTTAATGTTGCCAAACTATTGATCTGGCTTTTGGGAAGCACAGTTATAGAAATTCCTCAAGGGCTTTGTACCTAAGCAGTTCCACGTGTTTTCCATTTCTTTCTCTAAATTGAATTCAGGTTTATTGGCCTGTAATTCCCTGGTTCATCTCTTGTTCCACACGTAAATTTGGCAATTACAAGCAGTGCTTTTTCTGCCTCCCCGTCTGCCCTTTGATGCTTAGATGGATCTGCTCTCTTCCACTCTTCCTAACGTGGGATGTGCAGGGAAGGGAGGTTGAAATGTCTTAAGACTATTATGAATTTTAACTGATTGTACTCAAAAATTTATCGCTGCATTTTCTCTTCCATTTTCCTAATGCTGACCTCTTCCTCCCCTTCCCTCTTAACCTTCTAATTACTTTAAACAGGCACAGGTATAATTTAGCTAGGTAGTTTCCTTTATTTACTTTTTTTTTCCTGTACACATTTTGGGAAGTGTAGATCTTTGTTTTTTGAACAACTGAACTTACTGAATTCCCTTGCACATCGTAGAATTGTAAGTTTGGTTGTGTTGAGTGTCTCTTCTCCAATTGTCATCTTCATAGACTTGGCTTCTTTGTCATGAAAATTAGCCAGTATTTTTTTTTATATTTTTCAAAATAATGCCCTTTACGCTACTGATGATATTGTTTGAGCAAATACATGAAGCATGATTCATTTAATCACCTTAATACAAGGGATTCCAGCTCACATTGCTTCATTCGATTTTTTATTATTATTCTCTTTTATTGAGGCACAGTGTACAATGTTGTGTCAGTTTCTGGTGTACAGCATAATGCCCCAGTCGTACATGAACATACATATATTTATTTTCACATTCTTTTTCACTGTAAGCTACTACAAGATATTGAATATATTTCCCTGTGCTATACAGTATAAACTTGTTTATCTATTTTATATATACAAATCAGTATCTGCAGATCTTGAATTCCCAGTTTATCCCTTCCCACCCTGCTCCCCCCTGGCAACTGCAAGTCTGTATTCTAAGTCTGTGAGTCTGTTTCTGTTTTATATTAATGTTTATCTGTCATTTATAATTTTTTTAGATTCCATATATGAGCAACCTCATATGATATTTTTCTTTCTCTTTCTGGCTTACTTCACTTAGAATGACATTCTCCAGGGCCATCCATGTTGCTGCAAATGGCATTATTTTATCATTTTTTATGGCTGAGTAGTATTCCATGATATAAATATACCACAACTTCTTTACCCAGTCATCTATTGATGGACATTTAGGCTGTTTCCATGTCTTGGCTATTGTAAATAGTGCTGCTGTGGACATTGGGGTGCAGGTGTCTTTTTGAATTAGGGTTCCCTCTGGATATATGGCTAGCAGTGGGATTGCTGGGTCAATGGTAAATCTGTTTTTAGTCTTTTGCGGAATCTCCACACTGTTGCCCACAATGGCTGCACCAAACTGCATTCCCATCAACAGTGTAGGAGGGCTCCCTTTTCTCCACACCCTCTCCAGCCTTTATCATTTGTGGACTTCTGAATAATGACCATTATGATTGGTGTGAGGTGATACCTCATTGTAGTTTTGATTTACATTTCTCTGATAACTAGTGATATTGAGCATTTTTTCATGTGCCTATTGGCTATTTGTATGTCTTCATTGGAGAATTGCTTGTTTAGGTCTCCTGCCCATTTTTGGATTGAGGCAGTATTTACTGAGCATTTTGCAAATGTACCAGACGTTGTGCTAAATGTTATGTGTGAAAATATTATTACCATATTCATTTTACAAACAAAAAACCTGAGGTCACAGAGAAGTTGAGAAACAGGCCTAACTAAAAGCCTTCCAACTACTAAGTGTGAGACGTGGGAGCCGGCTCTGACAGTAAGTCTAGAGCATACTCAGGCAACCACTTCAGGGCACTTACAGCATGTACCCTGGGGCAGACAGCTCCATCCTGACTGCTCCAGGTCCCTTGTCAGCTGAGCGTGAGGAAGTCCTTAAGGAAGTCATACCATCATTTCTTTTCTCTAACAGGTAAGTCCCTAAACCTTCTGGGACTCACCCTGAGCTTTGGTGTGGGCCACAGTCAGAGAGGTCGTCTCTGCAGTGAATCAGGATGGCTCATTACAGCTTTATTCTCTGCAGCACCCACAAGGGACTGGTCTCAGGTCTCAGAGACCTTCTTGGTTATTACAGAGAAGATGAGCAAGTTAGGGAGACACACTTCCACAAGGCTGCTTTTGCAGATGTGGGCCCTCCTCAAGAGCCGCCTGCAGTCCTGCTCCTGGGAATAGTGCTGGTGGCCGCGATGCCCGTCCGTACCTGCGCTGTCGCCCTGCACAGGCTTCCCTGCCCGATTGCTCCTGGGAGGTCGCTTGTTCAGGCCCGAGCGCGCATGCCAAGTGTCTGGCACGTGTGTCTAGCTTTGTTTCCACAAATCCTAATCCTTTGAACAAAGGATGTCTTAGCCAATCTGTTAAAATATAACTATCAAAGATTATAGCTATTGAAAGTCCAAGTTTGAATAACATAAATGGACCAATTACTTATAATAACCATACTGAGAATTTACTTTTAATTTCAAAATCATTATTTTAGGGTCCCTAGTCACAGTGACTTATTCCGAACTTCCTCTATTTTAAAAGAAAAATGATACCAGCTGTCTTGTTGGGAGTAGATGCGGTTGAAGCCACTACTTTAAATCAGTATTTCCTTCACTTCATGTGTCTTTTAGAATTCTTCAATGTAGAGATATATTCACCTTTTATCCCAGCATCATGCCTGGCAATCAATAAAAGGTAAATCAGTGATTGCTGAACAATAGAGAGTGAGAAACTTTGAGGTGGGATCAAATATTGGGTTATAAACATAGTCTTGGTATTTTATTCAGACTAATGTCACTTAGTGATTAGGAATAATGTACAATTAATATACATGTTTATATATATTATACATTTATATATGTATTTCCATTATGAAACTTTTTAATGCAGTCAAGCAAAATGTCATATCTAAGGTTTTGATTTTTCTGGGTTTTTTTTTTCACTCATGCACCTTTTATGGTGCTGTTTTATGTCTTGTTAGAGAAAAACGGGACAGTACAGGGTTCAGGACAATATCATCTGTATATGAAAATATATCTTGTAAAAGCAATGTATTACCATCTGTGCTTCACTTATAATTTCCAAAGAAATTACTACACAATTTCCAGAATTACCTTACTTCTTTAACCAACATGTTTTTATGAAAACAGACTAAGGGCTGGAAAACATTTCTGAATTCTTTCCAGAAACCACCATGTTTATTAGATTTGAGCAGTAATAAAAACAAAAGGCATTTGAAAATAGCTTTCTTTGACAGACTCAGCCACTTTGGAAAACTGAGACCATCACTGAAAACATTTAATGTAAATTGTTCTCTATTGTGTTACGTTTCCTCTGAGAGAGTCTACGGATAGAGTTGACTGGGCACTGTGCAGTCTAAAGGTATATATCACCTTTCTCTCCTGTTCCATCTTGTTTTCTTCAACGTTTCTTCTCCATTTTAGATTCCAGGGTTAAGCAATCAAGTACTCGGTTATTGATGGGAAACTGGAACTCACTGTGGTGCATAACTTCCAAATAAGAGGAGACTCATTTTAAATCCAGGAGGCAAGGTGGAAGCAGTGTGTGCCCTTGTTAATTACCAGTCACATCTGTGAATGAGGATGAGGTTTAATTCCTGTATCCTTCGTGCCACATCCCAAAGGATTCACACTATTTTGTAAGATGAGAGAGATACTTACAACGCTAATCCCTTGAAAGTGGGAATTGAAGCCTAAGTTGATGTTTCACGCCTGCATTTCATTGTTAAGAGTGAAATGTTAGGTCCAACAAAAAGAAACACAAATCAACACGCGCACACACATACAGCTTAATAATCAATTCATGCAGCCTCTGAGTTCGGATGGATTTAAATTCCAGATGTTGCCTTAGGGAACTGTAACTCAAGCCCAGATGGGTTGTCAAGAAAGCTTACTGTGTGTGCATGCACATGTGTATGTAGATATGACTGTAAGGTTTCCTTAGTTAATGTTAGGATTTATAAAACTTCTTTACGAAAAGCCAATTAAAAAACACAAATATCTTGGTATATCAAGTTTCAGTAACTTCCCATGGATGCTGGCTTGAATGACTCGTTACAGCAGTGGGCCTGATGCTCTTGACACTTGCTCTACATTTGAAGTGTTTCAGCATGGTCTTCAGAATTCTATTTGTTTTTCCTTTCCTTTCCCTTATCAAACTAGAGAATGCCTAGAAAAGTGTCTGACACAGTTGCTGCTCGTCAAATATTGGCTAATAGATCATGAAATAACTAGGAATGCTTTATATAAACAGATGAGATGAAGAGGGGGCATTCACTGGCCTGAATTTAAATCCTAACTTGTACTATGTGGTTTTGGATAAATTGCTTACACATCATGAAATTTATTTTGCTTTTCTGTAAAATAAAAAAGTTACCTTTTCTATAGATAATATGATAATACTACCTCTCATAAAGTTCTGAGGATTAAGTGAGGTTTAAAAATGTATAGTGTACACTTAAAAATATGTCCAATACACCTTTGCTAAATGTTCTTTGAGTTAAAAGAAAGTAGGTAATGCTCACTTTTAAAATGAATGGCTTAACTTTTTAAAAAGTGTTTATTCTTATTGTCATTTAAATTACAATGACATTTGAAAGAAAGAATAGCTAATTAAATTGAATTTTGTTACTCATGTGTTTAATTGATAATGTGTTTGATTGGATAGAAACTCACACCCAGTTCAAAGCTACTTGAAAATTTCATTGAGCATCAACTTCTAGAGTTGTCATTTAAAAAAGTAGGTCATTTTGGCAGAAAAGCTTAGCTCAACATCAGCTAAGTAAGTCGTGCGATGGCACTGTGAAGAGAAAGTTCAAAACCAAGTTCTCAGAACCTAGAATACTTTGTTTAGTGTTAGTTGTTTTAACTCATTCTCTTTTTTTATTTTCTTAAAATCATCTATGTTGTATTCAGAATTGATAATGATATATTCAAAATCACAACTGCGGTATTTAGATTACTTTCAAAGTCTTACACTTGTAGTTTGCATAGCTGGGTGTTCATTCCCTGGTGTTCATGGAACTTGAGAGAGCTAAGCAGAGAGCCATCAGGGTACGGTGAGCTCTCT
Source organism: Vicugna pacos (assembly GCF_048564905.1). Lineage (NCBI taxonomy): Eukaryota > Metazoa > Chordata > Mammalia > Artiodactyla > Camelidae > Vicugna > Vicugna pacos. The sequence goes on from NC_133015.1 coordinate 3,196,251, forward strand.
GAGGTCATGCGTGGTGTTTATAAATGTGTATATGTCAGTGGTTCTTTCTTCAGGGTCTCGAGGAAGTACAAAACCACCATGAACTAGGAGTTAAAACTACTGTCCCTGTGTATTAACATTTAGATTAAACTAAAAGAGGTTTATAGGTTTTTTGTTAATTTTTAATATATAAACATAACTTCTGATTAAATGTTAATCTTTTCCAGAAAGTGTTGCTATGCATATTTGATGGTGGTGATTTAATTAAATGATGTTGATGGATTTTCATATTCGGGCTTTTATGACTACACAGTGAAGGAAAAACTGCTTAGTTATGTGGGTGACAAATGCAGCCTATTTCATTAAGCCCTCTGTATGACTTCTAAATTTATTTTTTTCAATCGTATGATTTCTGTTACACATTTAACTTTCTAATATTTATTGATTGTTTAAAACCCTTTACTTACTGGCAGTTTAAGTACATAATAACCAGTATGATTTCAGGACCGTTTGAGCCAGGGTGGTACTGCTCCCAATACTGGTGGTTCCTCCCTGGTGTTCACAGCATCCTAGAGAGGTAGATATCGGGGCACTGTGAACTCTCTGAAGTCAAATGCAGTATTTGTAAATGAGTATTTTCTTAGGATCTTTTCTTCAGATTCCCAAAGGACTCCATAATCCCCTCAACAACTAAGAGTTAAAACTACTGACACTGTGAACTAATATGAAAAAAAAAATTAGTAACAAACTGAAAGAGGTTCAAAGACTTTCTAACTTCTAATTTACAAATCTAATTTCTTATTAAATGGTCATCTTTTCAACAAAGCAGGTAATTATTTTAGAATAATTCTTACTCAAAACCTATTGATTTTGGCTTTCAAGGTACTGTTTTCAGGAGAAAGGGTCCTTGTGTCATGGAATGGGAATGGATTTCCTATCAAGGCAGATCTAAGTTAAAAATAACACCTCCTCAAAATACCAACTGTGTGTAGGTTTGGGAAATTGTTTAGAATTTGTGAGTCTCAGTGTCCCCGTGCATAAATAAAACAATAATGTTTACCTCGTACTGTTATTAGGAGGATTCAAGATAACATTCATAACTCATCTGGTAAACACACAGTTCTCAAAAAATGGTAATTGTTATTCACAGTTAAAAATTGTTATCTATTGAAAATATGATTTTATATGTTTCTAATATTCTCTCATATTTCTGTTGCTAAACTTACTCTAAATATTAACTTGAAATAAAAGAAGATGATACTAATGATTATTCTCTTTAAAAAAAACCTAGGCTTTGCCTTCTACTGGACTTTTTCTTCTTGCCTGCAGCTTTTATTAATTTGTTCACTCCAAGTATATTTTTCTACCTGAGAGAGAGATCTTTCTTTTGCCTCTACCCCAGTCTGGAAAAGTATGTCCTGCTCTGTCTCCTCGCTCTAAGACCCTGAGTTTACTTTCTGGCTTCTAGTAGGAAAGCAGGGAGTGAACAGAGACCCTTACCCCAGAGCCCTGACGTGCCTGTCCGAGGCATAAAGTCTTCCTACAGAAGGCGGGGTCTTTCTGGTTTACTTCTCTTGTTGTGGCTCCTTGAAGCTTCCAGTAATCACTGGTTTTGGTGTACAAGAGTACTGCTAGAATGCTTTAGCCAGACCCATAATAGAATACATTCTTATATCCCTGTTTTCCTTAAAAATTGACCTTACTTTTGAACTGACTTCAAATGTCAAATTAAACAAGGTTTTACGTGTTGGGATTGGATAATCTCTTTAGTTCTTGAATATTTTGGGAAGTTTGCCCTATTGCAGGGCATTGTGCAGGCGAAGCATAAACAAAAAGTATATTCAGCTTAGCTTATGATTACTTCTTCTGTGTCCAGAAGGTTGTGAGCATGTAAGATGTCATTTGGTGAACGCTATTCTTACTGTCTCAGTTTGGGGTTGGTGTTTAGATTCCGTGTGGCATGAATAAGGAATTCTCATCCCTCCCTCCCTGTTTCCTGCCTTAGAATGTTGTAGACTCAAATTGTTCGTCACAAGTGAGGTGGGACTTAGTGAACTATTGTTAGATAACTAAATTAAATGCATGTCTGTAAGGTCACAAAACCCTTGAAGTAGAAAACAGTTAGAGATGGAAAAACCCTAGAGATCCATAGATTTGCAGTCAGAAGAAAATTCTGAAATAACAGAGCCCATTTTTTAAAAATTAATGTACAGAAGAGGAAGTTTTAGTTCAGAAAGGTTATAGATCTTCCCCGTAGCATGTCTGTAAATGGAAGGCCCCGAGCTGACAGGGCTCTCTCTCCACCCTACACACAAGACGCAGGCGCACAGCAGCGTTTCTCGATGTGTATCTTAGGATGACATGCTGTGCAGTGCGGCTGTTTCCGCTGTGTGCTTGGTCCTCCCGATTTGTGGATTCCATCACTGTGAATTTACTGACTTGCTATGATTCATTGTTAACCTCAAAATCAATCAGTGGCATTTTCCTGGTCATTCACAGACAGGCACATCCCCAGCAGAGGCCAAGCAAGGATGGAGGTGGTAGGGGGTACCCTAGCACAGGGCAGGAAGCTCTGGCTGAGCTGGACAGGGTTCGAATCCCAGCTCTGACACCTGTTCGTGCAGTGGCCTCAGGCAAGTCACTTCACACTTCCGAACCTTATTTTCTCTTTTGTAAAATAAAGAAGAAAGAATTAATCAGTGTCGTTATTAGGATTTAAGAGTATGATCTATGTGAGCCATATAAGTGTGTGTATATTTCCTCTTGGAGCCATATTTAGCATTTGCTGGTATCGACAGTGGCTTTACAGCACATAAACTATTGTAAATAATGAGAAATGACTATTTTTATGTACGATCTAAAAGAAAATGTTTAGTGTGAAATGCTTCCTGTGTGAGTGTGTGTATGTGTACATGTACGTTTGTGTGTGTGATGTATATGTGTTTTATTTCTTCAAGCTTTTGAAATCTGCTCGTCTTTTATTCTCTTCCTGACAGCGCTCCTCTGATGGGAGAGCTCTTTGATGTGCTTTGTGGGTCAGCTGTGTGTGCTGTTACAATAATTTTCTGTTTTGCTAGCTTTTATAATAGCTTTTAAACATACTTTCCTGGATGGACAGTGTATACATTTTAGATTTGTGGAGACGTGTAAAGAAATAGACGTGACCCACATTCCTACCATCTATGATACTTTCCTCATATTCTTTTTTCTCTGTGGTCCCTTCTGTCTCTTTTTCATATCTCCACGTGCTTCTCCTTCCAAGCTGTACCATCTGATTGGAGTGTTCTCCTCTGTGCCTGTCTCCCAGTTGTGTGACTCACCCTTACTTGTTGTCAGGTATCAGCTTGAACCTCTCTGTCCCCACTGTCTGCAAGAAGGGCCCCATGCTTTTTTTACCTATAAGTTAAAATTATCTGGTTTCTTGCGCTACTCTCTCTTAGACCTGTGAGGGCAAAATTTTTAATGTCCTCTTTTTTCCCCCCTAGAAGATGTCCAGTAACTATTTGTTGAATGAAAGGATAAATGAGTGTGAATAAATGAATTAGAGAAGAGTGAATGAATAAATGCACCTTCTTTCACATCTCTGATTATTTCCTTGAGCTAAAACACTGAAATCAGGAAAGACTAAGTCAAAGTCTGTGAGAATTTCAAAGTTCTTACCACATAATGAACCTTGATTTCCTGTTAAAATGACTATTATCAAAAAGTCTACAAATAAGAAATATTGGTGAGGATGTGGAGAAAAGGGAACCCTAGTACACTCTTGGTGGGAATGTATATTGGTACAGTCACTAGGAAAACAGTATGGAGGTTCCTCATAAAGCTAAAAATAGAACTACCATGTGATCCAGCAGTGCTGCTGCTGGGTACATATCTGAAGAAAATGAAAACAGTAATTGGAAAAGATACATGCACCCCAATGTTCATAGCAACATTTTTTGCAATAGCTGAGATATGCAAGCAACCTAAGTGTCCATCAACAGATGACTGGATACATGATAAGATATTATATATGTATATATAGAATACAGAATAATGCTCAGCTGCAAAAAAGAATGTTACCTTTTGCAACAGCATGGATAAACCTAGAAAGTATTATGAAAACAAACAAATGTATATAGAAAAACAGAAAAACAGACTCACAGATATAGACAACAAACAAGTGGTTACCAATGGGGAGAGAGAAGAGGGGGAAGGGTGAGATATAGGTATGGGATTAAAAGACACAAACTACTGTGTATCAAATAAATAAACCACAAGGGTATATATATTGGACAGCACGGGGAAATATTGTCATTATTTTGTAATAACTTCAAATGGAGTATAATCTCAAAACTATTGAATCATTATGGTGCATACCTGAAACTGATACAATATTATACATCAATGATACTTTAATTAAAAAACAAACATTGCTTTCCTGAAAGGTTGTATCAATTTATACTCCCGACAGGAGTGTATGGGAATTCCTATCTTTTGCGTCCTCATCATCAATTTTATATTAATAATTTCTGCCTATTTTTGGTGCAGGAAAAATGGACTCTTTTGCTTTAACTTGCAGCATCATCACACGCTAAGGATGTAGACCATAGGTTGGTGGGTATTCAGCAATTATTGGATGATGGACTGTATGCCTCAGTGGCATGCTTACCCAGCCTTCTGTATGAGGTTAAGTAGATCTCAGGATGTTCCCAACATTATGTGAAATACTTTGTGCCAGCAACATGCTGTCATCTGGTATAGCACCTGGTGTATGGCCTTTGGATAAAAAAAAATGTGGTATCCTGCAAGGTGTGTGTTACTGGCTGCAGTCACCTTAAATGCATTTGGAAGGGCTGTGTTTCATGGAATTTCAGAGAGATATTCATTGTACAATTGCCCAAGCTTAAAGGGAATAGTCGGGACTGCTGAAATGGTTGCACTGGTTGTTTTAACCACTGACATATATCATGTCTGTTGATAACTGGTACAAGATCACCCTGTGCCATACTCAGCATTTTTGTTACTCAGAAGTAGATGAGGCTTTGAGTTAGTGCTGGCAAAGTGCTGTTCCTAACTTTCTCTTTTAGGCAACTTTAGGACTATAATTTGTTCATGAAATCAAAGCTGCATTTGCTTATTTAACTTGTTATGTTTGAAATGATGAATATGTCACCACTCATTCAAGGAGCTCAGTCAGAGACTCTGGAATTTGACCAAGTTGGACGTTATTCTGACTCTGTGTCTTACTGTTTAAATGACCTTAAGGAAATGATGGAACTGCTTTGAGCCAGAGTTTATCTGTGAAGTGAGACTAATCCTGGCACCTGTCTCGCAGCCTTTGTGTGATGGCAACACAAAACACACCTGTTCAGTCAAAGCTTCGGGCAGGCACCTTATCTGACACATAGGAAGAGATCAATATAAACATAAGCTATTGCTGGTGCCTTCGATAGTCTCTAGACATAATAGGTGCTCAGTAAATTAGTTGTTGAAATATATGCTTTTTCAACAAATATTTTAGGGCCCTACGACTCACTCATCCATCCAGGTATCCCTTGCTTTGTGCAACAACTATCCCTTGAGTGCTTACTGCGTTGCAGGTTCTCAGTTAGGTTGAGGGAACTGTGATGGTTATCAAAAGAGATGTGGTCTCTGCGTGAAGTCAAAGGGCTTGAAGTAAATTAAACAAGAAGAAATTTAATAACATGGGAATTGCCATGAGGAAGACGCACTTGATGACATGGAAGCTGATAACGGGGTTTGAGCTAGCTGTGTCAGGCTTCTCCGAGCCAGCGGCATCTGACATGTTTTCTAGAGAATGGGCGGGAATCGTCTATTTAAAATTGGAAGAGGGTGAGGGAGCTTCCCAGCCGGCCCTTCTCAAGGCCACACACCAGACGGCGTTGGGAGCGGCGCTGAGAACAAAGAGCCGGGAGAAAGGCAGTGTGGCTGGAGCTCAGAGAGAGACGGTACCTGGGCGTAACTTAGGGCTGAGATGGAGGTGGAGGATCAGACCACACAGAGCCTGTGACGCGGCAGAACTGCGTTCTTGGGGTGGTGGAAGCCCTCGCGGGCTAAGTGGGCAGAGAATCGGGGTTTGTACTGCAGTGCGGAGAAAGGATTGCAACTGGAGTCAGAGTAAGCACAGATAAACCGGCTAGGTGGACATTGCAGGGTTCTAGGTGGGGAGGTGATGTTGGATTTAAGGTGGTGGCACTGAAGCTGGGAAAAAGAAGAGGACTTAAGAGGGAAATTTAGGAAATAGAATCGGTAAGTATTTTGTTAAAGGAATGTGCTTTTTCAACCAATATTTTAGGGCCTACAATTCATTTATCCATTCATATGTCTATTATTTTGTTCAACAAACACTGGTGATCAAAAGCGTGAGGCGTGGGATGGATCCAAGTGGAGTCGTAGGTCTCGCCCTCATGGAACAGGCTGAATGAGAGTGAAATTCACCGAGGTGGAGGACCCTGGAAGAAAACGATTCTTCCAGAAAACGAGAGAGGAAAATTAAGAGTTTCATTTGGAATGTGGAGTTTGGGCCATTTGTAGAGAATGCTAAGAAAGCAACTTTGAATTCCTATTTAAACTCGAAAAATTTCGGCTAGACTGTCACATTTAATAGGTGAGTTTGAAATGCACAGGTAGTTACCAAAGTCAAGGGCGTGGAGAAGGTTACCTATAAGGGAAGGGGAAATAGATATTCTGAAGACAGGAGAGGACCTACAGGGGAGCCTTCGGGGGCCCTTATAGTGAATGGCTTTGTGTAAGCAAAAGAGTCCACAAAGGATATAGAAAAGAAGCAGATGGAGGGCTAAGAAGGAAACAAGGGGGTGTCCTAGGCTGGGGAAGTAAGGGAAGGAGTGTGCCGAGGAGGGAGGGGGTCATGTTTTGGCTTGCTGTTGAGAAGTGAAAGGAGCTCCTTGAATTCATCAGTATGGACCACTGTGGTTCACTAATTGAAATCTAATTGGACTCTTGGAAGAACGACGGTGCTCTAATCCTAATTGGATGAGTTAGGAGTAAGCAGTTGCTGAGAAGATAGATACCATGGAGATAGGAAATTGGCTTTGAAGAGAAAGGGAAAGGGTATCACTGGAGGAGGGTGAGATGGATGACCGATAGTTCTACAGTTGGTTTTTAAGTGGCAGATGCTTGAGAATGTTTAAAAGCCGTTGGAAAAAAGTTCTGGACATGAATAGCGGTGATGGTTGCATGACAATGTAAATGCCGCTGAATTGAACACTAAAAATAGTTAAAATAGTAAATTGTATATTATGGATATTTTACTACAATAATAAAAATTTTTGAAAAGAAAAAGAAAACATTGGAGAGATCCCATTGAGAGGCAGAGGTGAAATATACAATAAAAAGAAGAGATAATCAAAAGTTTTTATCTCCACATAAGGCAGCAGGAGATGGGATTAACACTGTCAGAGGGATTTGCCTTAGGAAGAAGAAATAGTTCATCTTTCATAAGAAAGTGAGAAAATGGGGGGCTTTTTGTGGGGTGGCTTCTTTGGATTTTATTGTCTAAGAGGCCTTGGGGATAAAGTAAAATGGTGAGAAAGATGAAAAACGTTTCGTGTCCTTCCTGGGAGTTACAGTTTGTCAGGAAGACAGACAATTAAAAAAGAAATCAGTATAACATATGCTAAATGCTGTTGTAGGGGAAACAAAGCAGTTATGGAGCCTGTTAACAAGAGCGAAGCGGGGACTAGCAGGAACGCGCAGAGCTCACCTGCAGCAAATGCCGCTTCAGTTTCCGCCTCATGGCCAGGTAGAAGTTAGGGGCAGGTAAGGAGGGGGATGCGTGTTTCTGGCACAGAAAATTTTTTTAAGAAGTAGAAAAAAAGGAAGTATCCTTAAGAAGTGGGAGTTTGAAGCATTTGAGAAAAGAATTCAAGCGGTTCGTACTTGGCTGCCGTGGAATTACTTTATGAAGCCTTGATGCAAAACTTGGGCTGTAGAGAGAGGCTAAGTGTGCACATGGTGAGGAATGGCACCTAGGAGCATTCTTCTGGCCATGTCCATCCACTGTCTGTCACCTACTCCTCAGAAGTACTTCCCAGTGTTTCTAGACCACTGCGCTTGGGTTCACTTGGCTTTGAGGAGACAACAGATTGTGTTGAAAAGAGCGCTGAATCAGGACTCCTGGTTTAGACCCACATCTAGCATCATCTCCATCACTTGTTGTTTACAAGGCCTTGGGCAAGTTATTTAACTTCTGTCTTAAAGCCAATATCATCATTGCAAATGGAAGGGATTGAGTAAGATGATCCTTCAGATACTTCTAACTAAACGGTTTATTATTGCTATTGTTACTGTTATTACAGGCTGGATATACACACATGCAGTGTGCACCATATTGATAGTGCAAAAAATACCCCAAATGTTGACAGAATTGTCCAAGAGCTGTTTACCTGTGACTGTATGTCTGTGATACATGAGCAGCGTCATTTCAAAAAGCTGTTAGATTGGTGTGATAAAGCATTGCTTTGTGTCTTTTGAGGGTTAGCAACACTGGGCTGCCCTGGGAAACGCAGGGACAGGGACTCGTTGTCGTTTCAAGTTGTTTTCTCTAAAACAGTTGAAGAAAGTATTATCTTAATGGTGCCATCAAGTAAATTTTCTGACAAAGTACTGATTGTGATCAAAAGGGTAAGATGCTTTGGGGCAGATGATTTATTAAAATCCATGCATTCACTGTTAATAATGATCACTTATTATTGCAATATTTATTCAGTGCTCCAGAACAAAATTGTTAGTACCATTTCGTGCTTTGAAAAATAATTATAGCGCTCTGCTTTAGTAGCGTTAATGTAAGAAAAAGAAATAATAAAGAAGGAGACACAAGCAAAGGAGGAATATGAGTATGGTGGTTTTGTATATAATAATTTGGCCACAATTATAATCAAAATATTATCAAATCCAAGCTCATCTTAACCCCTTATCTTTCAAATCCCACCGTTGAATGGAACCAATGGAACTCCATTGAAGGGGAGGGTTTATACTATTTATTAATTGATGTACCTCCGTAAACCCCAAATCTATCCCAACTGAGCCAGGGCCCGAGTGCTATGCATAAGAGATGCTTAGTAATTAAACGTGAGGAATAAATGCCTTTATATCAGAATTCTATATGGATGCCACATAACTTTAAATGTTTTATATATGTAAAAATAAATTCATTGACTATTACCAACACAAATTTCAGTATAAGGTTTTTGAATTAAACAGTACATTAAAAGAATAATTTAAGGAACCACATGAAATTCAATCCAGAAATGTAAAGGATGTTTTAAAATTAAGACATTTATTAATATCATACACTGTATTAATAGATTACAGAGGAAAAAACATATGTTCTTTTCAAAGAATGCCAAAAAGGTTTTGGCAAATTAACTTCCACAACTATTTATTTAAACAAATAATCAAAACAAAACACCCTTGTAGAATTTAATTACATGACTACTTCCTTAATAACCCACTTATTTACCAATTTACCAGCTTCAAGAAGAAGAATGTTTCAATAGAAACATTTTTAGTTAATTTGGGGGAAAATAACCAAAAAGTGATCATGTTCACTATGGTTAATACTGTTTTAGAAGCCCCAATCCGTGTAATTAGGAAAGAGGAAGAAAAAAGCACAACCATATTAGAAGAAATATGACATATTCAACATTGTCCATGTGACTATATCTCTGGGAAACCCAAAAGAGTCCATTGAATTAGTATATATCATTTTCTCTTTGTTGTATTTTTTAAAAAAACTGTTTGCATATGGAAGAATTCTGAATGTTTTAATATTAATTCCTTACTGATGTCTGTTAATATTTCTTTAAAACAAAATGTGTAGAATTTTAGTTGGCAAAGAACAGGCAAGACCTTTTTGTGCAGAAACTCTTCTGTGGGACATCAGCCAGCTTGTGGATGTGGGGTGGTCAGGACAGGGGAATGGTCAGGAGATGCTCTTAGAAATTTCCAGATGAATGAGTAGACATTTTTGAGACAGAGATTTCCTAGGTTGAGAGTGTAGTGTGGATCGATTTGCGGAAACAAGTCTGGAAAAGCGCTGGTTGTCTATCCTATGATGAGCATCCTTGCATAGTGCTTCTAAGATGCAGGACTGATCTCTGGGGTCTGGGCCTGGGTAAATGTGTTGATTAAAGGCCCGTAGGTGACTGTTCCAGGCTTCCTGGTGAAGAGCTATTCACTGGAAGGGTCCCTAGCCTGGGGGTCAGTAGGCTAGATTCTAATTTGATTCTGATATTAACAACTTCAGAGCCCTCAGTATCCTTCTCAGGGCAGCCAAAGCCATTGTTTATTCCTTTGTTGCATCAATTTTGCTTTAGGATAATTTTGAAAATGATCTCTACCTCCTCCTGACCCTCCCACAGATGTTTTGTCAAAGAAGCACATTGGGATGCGCTCTCTTAGGTCTTCTGCTGATCATCTCCTCTTCCCTGTGGGCCACTAAGTTATTTTTATATTCCTTTTTGACTCTTCAGATGAGTTTAAGCTGGATCTGAACATAGTACAAATAAATTATAAGTTCAAACAGCCTTATCTGTATGATTTGTCTTGCTTTTCCCTTCAAACGTCCTTAGAGGATATTGAAAGAATATAATTCTGTCTGAATAGATAACCAGAGGAATTAAGCTAAATTTTGGGATTATAAAGATGTGTCCTTTGATCCAAGGTTTGCACTCTTTTTGGCTGTGCTGTGTTTATGACTTTCGACTCTTGCTTTGGAGTGAAATTTTGTCTTTATTACTTTGTGTTCTTCTGATTTCATGTGTAGTATGTAAAAGTTGGTTAAAGAGAACAGTGATGTGCTGATATGTTAGAATGTTCAGCAAGATACCATAAGGCTATCAGGATTCAGAAAAGCAGAAAGTGCATTTTAAGAAAATGTAATGATCTCCATAATTTAATTTCAATTTTCAATTTTTAATTATAAATGTACAGATTTGAGTAAATTTTTTTAAAAAGCCGACGGTTTTATTTTCATATTTTTGAGAAATCTCCATACTGTTTTCCATAGTGGCTGCACCAATTTACATTCCCACCCACAGTGTAGGAGGTGAAGCTTCCCTTTTCTCCACATGCTGGCCAACATTTGTTATTTGTGTTATTTTTGATGATAGCTGTTCTGACCAGTATGAGGTGATGTCTCATTGTGGTTCTGATTTGCATTTACCTGATGACTAGTGATGCTGAGCATCTTTCCATGTGCCTGTCGACCACCTGAATTTCCTCTTTGGAAAAAAATGTCTATTCAGTTCTGTCCATTTTTCAATCAGTTTTTTTTTTTATGAGCTGTTCATATATATTGGATATTAACCCGTTATTGGTCATACCTTTTACAAATACCTTCTCCCATTCAGTAGATTCTTTTTGTTTTGTCCATGGTTTGCTTTGCTGTGCAAAAGCTTTTAAGTTTTATTTAGTTCCATTTGTTTATTTTTGCTTTTGTTTCCTTTGCTTTAGGAGACATGCAAAAAAGCATTGTTATGATTTATGTCAATGTTCTGCCTATGTTTTCCTCTAGGAGTTTTATAGTATCAGGTCTTACATTTAGGCCTTTAATCCATTTTGAGTTCATTTTTTTGTATATGGTGTTGGAGAATGTTCTAATTTCATTTTTTTACATGTAGCTGTCCAGTTTTCCCAGCCCCATTTATTCAAGAGACTGTCTTTTCTCTATTGTATATTCTTGTCTCCTTTGTCATAGATTAATTGACCATAAGTGTGTGAGTTTATTTCTGGGCGTTCTATTCTGTTCCATTGATCTATGTGTCTGTTTTGCACCAGTACCATACTGTTTTGATTACTGGAGCTTTGTAGTATAACCTGAAGTCGTGGCACTTGAGTCTTCCAGCTTTGTTTTTCTTTCTCAAGATTGTTTTGATTATTCAGGGTCTTTTGTGCTTCCATACATATTTTGAAATTTTTTGTTATAGTTCTACGAAAAATGTCATTGGTATTTTGATAGGGATTGCATTGAATCTGTAGACTGCCTTGAGTGGGATGGTCATTTTAACAACATTAATTCTCCAATCCAAGAACATGGTATATCTTTCCATCTGTTTGTGTCATCTTCAATTTCTTTCATCAGTATCTTATAGTTTTCTGATCATAGGTCTTATCTACTTAGGTAAGTTTATCCCTAGGTATTTTATTCTTTGATGCAATGGTAAATAGAATTATTTCCTTAATTTCTCTTTCTGATCGGTCTTTCTTAGTGTATAGAAATAAAACAGAGTTCTGTATATAAATTTTAATTAATTTACCATATGACCCAGCAGTTCCACTCCTGGATAAATATCCATAAAAAACAAAAACACTAATTCAAAAAGATATATGTACCTCAATGTTCATAGTAGCCTTATTTATAATTCTAAGGTATGGAAGCAACCTAAGTGTCCATCAACAGATGCATGGATAAAGAAGATGTATACACACACACACACACACACACACACACACACACACACACACACACACACACAATGGAATAGTACTCATCCATAAACAATAATACAATTTTGCCATCTGCAGCAACATGGATGGACTTGAAGGCCATTATGCTAAGTGAAATTAGTCAGGCAGAAATACAAATATTGTGTGACATCATATGTTGAATCTAAAAAATGCAACAAACAAGTGAATAAAACAAATAAGAAGCAAACTTACAGATATATAGAACAAACTAGTGTTTACCAGTGGAGAGAAGGAAAGAATGACAAAAGGGCCATTATGGGATTATATGAAATCATGTGTGTGAAACTTCTGAAGACTGTAAAGCACTATAGAATTTAAAGAATCTCTCATTCAATAAATAAACAAAAGTGGTTTAGTGCAGATTGAAATAAGTCTGTTTATTATTAAATAGTGTATTCATATATACTTTCCAGTTAATTATTACAGTGATCTCCAAAATTTTTGACCTGGTACTTCAAGGATTAATTTTTTGAGCATCCCTCAATATATTATATTTGGTTATTGATAAATTATATACATTGACTAAAGCATACTCAAAACAGAAATAAAAAAGAATGAGATTTAATAAGTCAATACCGAAAGAAGTTCTAATATTTTGTTTCATCTCCCCTGTAGATTATCTTCCACATTTCCTGTGATGAATAATGTTCATACTGTAGACCAATATCCTATTGCATCAAATCCCCAAATTCCATTTTAAGTCTGAATTTCAGTAGATTTTTTTTCTAACAACATAAAAACAAAAGTATTTTATATTACTCTATCTGTCTTCTCTCTGTTTATCTAACTTAATGGAACATTCCCTTGTCCACTGAACTCACATCTTAAAGACATACACCTGAATCATCAAAAAAACATATAGAAGTGGTATTTTTAATCTTTTGCCATTTTTTTACTTGATTATAGCAGCATGCATGGGTAGGAATATATATAAATGTATATATTCTACAAATGTATACTTTTCCTTTTTTCACATCAATACACAGAAAAGTAAGTTTTGCTGATATAGTTTCAGCCTTAGAATACTTTTCAGAAACATATCTATTCTCTATATGGAGCAAAAAATGCATGAATTGCATGAACTCTGCCACATTATAGACTAATTTCAGGAAAGCTTTGTTAAATTACGAGACAAGTAAAAAGAAAATTTAGAGCAAACCCACAGGTGTACAAGTCGTGTAGCTTAAAACAGATGCAGTTTGGCTTTCTTGTTAGCGCCGATGGTTTTGTGAAATCACGGGCAGACTCTTCCAGGTTATCTGTGGATGGAGGCTCTGCTCGGTCATGAGAGATGTAGGAGAGGTGTGGGGACTGTTGGGGAGGCCTCTAACTTCTGAATCACTGGGGTTCATCTGCCTGTTAGGGACCTCCTGTTAATTTCTGCTGCCACTGACTTTCTCTGTTCTGGGCATGTCTCTATTTAACACTTCAGTCCAGGCATAGCTTTATGATTCTTACCTACAGGTACCACAGCTCCCTGAGGTCTCATTGTGTTTCACTGAAGACTGTTGCATATTTGAGTTCTTTTTAGATGCTCCCTTCTAATAGTAAGCATGCGTAGCAAGCAGTCCTCCGTTTTCTGTTTTTTATCTCTTGATCCCCAAATGCAGTGGGCCCCTTCGTGGTGCCATAGGGCTTGCCCCTTTGGGGGTGGTAATTAATGAAGTCCCGGAGAACTCCTGCCTACAACTTAGTGAGGTTGTTTTTACAAACCTACTCCTTCATGAGAACAATGAAGTGGGTAATTCAGTCTCTCAGAACCTTTGTCCTTTGATATTGTCCTAAAAGCCTATGAAATATTTTCAGAAGAATATTACCGTGCCGTGCAATACTGTCCTTACTCAATCCTGGACCAGTTCTCCCCAACAGAAATAGAATACAAGCTACGTAGGTAATTTTAAACATTCTAGTAGCCATGTTAAAAAAAGTAAAAATAAATGTTTTCTTTAATGAACTATATCCAAAATAGTATCATTTCAACATATAACCAATAAAATATTATTGATAAGGTAGTTTTTTTGGTACATTTCTTCAGTTTTTCAATTTTAAAATGTGACACTAACCACACTGCAAATTTTCAACAGCCACATGTCTATTACATGTGTCACATGTAAGGGACAGTGCAGCATTGGACCAGTAATTTATCCTGTATATATTTGTCTTCTTTTATTGTATGTGTCTGTGTTATCCATGCAAATACACCAGTTCAGAATATATGTCCCCCAGATAATAAAGTCATGGTATTCCAAGCAGAAACTTGCAAAAGCTTCTCAAATTGCTTTCTGCAATGTGAAAACTTCCCCATTCCAAGGCAATCCTTTGTCTGTACCAAATTAAAACATGATTCTCCCATCATTCTTCCATTGTAGGTCAGAACATTGAAATTTCAAAATTATATACTAAGTCTCTTCATGCTCTCATTAAAAAAAATTCTGAGCCATCTAGAAGAGCTTCCTTAGGTACCTTTTGGGGCTTGAGTCATTTCTTCAGCTATAACCTTGGCATATGTTCCACAGTAATAGAATTTCTGCAGTGCTTCTAAGATGGGATACCCTCAACCTTCTGTGTCTTATACCTCCCATCACATCAGAGTCCTGGGCAATTAGCAACCTACACGAAGACATTGCAGCACCAATATTGCTGCATCCTCAGGACTCAGGACCAAACATGTTTGCTGCAGCAGTTTAAGACTCCATCACTGTGCAGCGTACAGTGGCATTTTCTACACAGTAGATGTGTTCTCAGAATCCATTACAAATCTAATATTTCAGACCCACGTTGTGGGACTTAATGTTACCTGGGGGACCAGGATAAACTGGATATCAGAACAGCCAAAAATATAGGCTTCAGGATTTTATTTTGAGTGGTGATGACTTAAAAAAAATACGAGACCAGGAGGAGGAGCAGATTTAAGAGATCAGTGATAACTATTTGTATTTGTCCTTTCTGGGCTTTTCTTTCTTATATTTTTAACGATTTTAGCTGCCATGTACATGATACCAGGTACATGTAACCAGCGTTAGCATCGTAGTGAAGGTGCTCAAAAACTTGAGGGGGGGGGAGTGGAATTCAGTGCAATCAGTAGTGCTGGTGAACATGTTATAAATACCCTTCAGATACCACCACATCAAATATCCCTGCCTGAGTGACCACCTACCAGAGAGGAAGGACAGAACTGTCTAATTTAGTTTCTCAAAATGAAAACGGAAGTATCTTTCTGAGACTGCACTGGACCTGACTGATGATATAGAACTATTTTTATAGCTGAAAAGTAAATGTGATGAAGATTACTCTGTGCGTTGCTAGTCACACACATAGTCCAGGCTTTACGGTGGATCATACATTTATTCCATGTCAAAGCTACTGTCCAAAGAGTAGCCAATTTAATAGCATATTCCTTAGTAATAGTTAAATAAACATAATCACCCTTATGGTTCACAAAGGTGCTTTCAAGCCTGGATAAATACTAGTTTTCAAGTAACTGATCCATCTGCCTGAAGCACAGTTGCAGCCGTGGTGGGTCAGGAAAGACAGAAGGATGATATACATTTGTTTCCAGTCTTCTCCCTGCAAGACATCTGTGACTCTCTTAGATGAAGTTCACCCAATATCACACCTGGGTGTAGACGGAGGTCTGAAGGCTTTGGGACTTTGTCTGAATACCCTGAATGGAATATTCATAATGAAAGGGATTTGAATAAAGTACTCTTAATCATAGTGACAAATTAAATATGTAGCAGAGATACAGCAAAAGTAGTATGTGTTGAGCTGCTCAGCTTTGTACCGCTTTTGCTCATATTCAAAATTCCAAATGTTTTGAAATGGGAATAAGAAATTAAAATGTAAAAGTTGAACATCTTTAGTTTTATTTTGGTGGCTTAAGAACAGTTAGTTTAATATGTAGTGCATGTTTCTTTTTGTCTAAAACAGATTTATTTCCCTCCATTTTTAAACTGTGTAATTAAGATGTTCTAACTTTACTAATATTCACTAAACAGAAAAAATAAAATTATTACAGTTAACATCTTATAAAATGAAAAAAAAGTCTAGCCAACAATAAAGATCACTATTTTAGTGTATTACTATTGAATATCTGTGCTTTGTACCTTCAACTGAATTATTATTTAATATTCTTTTTCTTAAACATGGAAACAGAAAGAATGAAACTTGACCTGATGAACATTTAATTCATTGAGCCAATGCAGAGTGATTAAGGATCTTACAAGTGTTGTCATATTTATAATTTAGAGATGGGGAGTGGTAACCTCTCTTCAGTGACTGGTAATTACCAACCCCTACGTGGTACTGGGTAAAACATGAATCAAAATGACTATCTCACACACTTCCCTTCATGGCACAGGACAAGGACTGACGTAGCAAGGGATTTTAGTGTTGTAAACCCTTGCATCTTTAAAGGAAATTTTAAAAATATTTTCTTTGAAATCACGAGTAACTAAATTTTTTTCCCCACTGTTATTTAGGGTAGCTCTTCTCTGGAATTTTTCAAGAGGCTGAACTGAACATTTGCATAAATACAAAGCAATGCATTTGAACGCAGGAAGCAGAGAATTACTTTCATATCCTATTTAAGCTTCTGTAGAGACAGTTGAATTATCCTCAAGGGAAATGAGTAACACTGGAGACCACAGAATATTGGCTGAATATTAAAACACATGCACACACACACACATTTATCACATGCTTGGACACATACAGACGCACTCAGTTACCCTTTTAGAGATACAAGAAACTACAAAACCTCTTGTGGTATAACCTATGTTTTTGTTGTGTGTGTGTCAGATGCGGGTACCTCACTGTTGCCATAATTTTTTAAAATAATCTTCGTGGTTTGATTCTCTGTACTCCTGAAAAATTTGAAATTTATTTGCTTAAAGTTTTAATTTTTTAAACTGTTTACTTGAAATGTGACAAGATCTGAGTTAATACTAGCCTTTAAAACATTGTGGGCATGGATTTCAAAAACATGATTTGAAACTGACAACCAGAAAATGGGATTATCTGTGGGACATTACAGTCCTACTGTTTGCAAAAGGATGGATAGTGCTGTTAGCTGATTGTCTGAAGGTCAGGCACGAGGACATTAGATTCATAGCCCACAGGGCTATGGGGATAGATTCTTATCTTGCCCAGGAAGAAAATAAACACTGCTATGTATTTTTAAAATGTTCACAATGGCATTATTTATGATGTTAGCAAGCATTGTTCTCTGGTTGTGTTCTTGTAACTATGAGTATTAATAAAAAGTCCTCACGATAACAGACTCAATTCTGATATTTTGATATTAAGTAATATATGGCAAGGGCCGAATAGGATGAGAGGAGTTCTGAAAAAAATGGCCAATCTATATTGGAACTAAAATCATTATTCAAAGCCTTTTTCAATAACCAGGGGCAATCTATCTTTGTCTTACAGATATTAAGGATGGGCATTGCATAAAGGCTTAGCCATATTCTACAATTCTTAATTAATACATAACATTTTATTTCAAATAACCTCACATTTATTTAGCACATGCATCATGACTACTTTTTACTATTTTTAATTATTAGCTATTGTTCCATTTGACCTTTATTTAGAGTCACAAAATAATGGGACGAGTGACCCACAATTTTGATTCTCATAGTTCCTTTTCAGAACTGGTACTGTAAACCTAAATTATTTATACTGCTGTCTATTTTTAGATGTTGAAATTCCCCTCCAGTATCTTGCCTGGATAACCACCGCTTTAATTATAGTGACTTTTATTGTTTACTTCTTAGCGTGATTCTCTCTCTAGAAGATGATAATTTTTTTTTTTAAAAGATAGATCAGTAAACTGGGAAATGAGGAAGAGATAATGCCTTTGTGAGCATGCCTATCTCATCTCTTTCTTTGGTGTAATTCTTTGCGTGTAGCACCCAGAGATACAACAAATATTAATTCCCTTCATTTCTTGAGGAACACAAGAGGCAGCTGTCTGGTCAGACTCATATACCTTTCATAGAGTTAGAATTAAATGATGACAGATTGAATCTTTTACATGTGGGCAGTTCATCTGCTGGCATCTGTTTCCAGGTGAATTTACATGTTGTCCATTGTTTCATTCTTACATGTTTATTCACTGCATTTCTTTTAACACTGACTTTGTGCCAAGAGCAGTACTGGATACTTGAGATACAAATCTAAGTAAGACAGTCCCTTCTGCAAGGAGTTATCCCCTTCTTGTAAAAGCAGGTGCAGATTCATACTTACAGTTTGGTTAGCGTAGTGCTGAGCTCTGGGTTCTTGGGGGGCTCAGAGGATTCTGGACCAGTCTCCATCAAAGCCAGGTTCTTAACTATTTAGCTATTCAAAGCAGGAGAGACACCTTTCTTCTGGAGTGCTTTATTTGAAGCCAGCCCAGACTGAGCTCTGGCGTTGCGTTACAGTCCTATTTCATTCGATTTGTCTGAAATCGTGGACTCATAGGTCTTTGATCCTTAGTCTCCAGGGCAGAAATCTTGGGGTCAAATGGTCCAGGCTTCCATTTAATGTCCCTGACTTGTTCACTTTTGGTAATCACTGCTCCCCTCCCTGCATACTTACAATCTCTGCTAGAATTTTCCTAGCAATCAATGCTCACTGATTTACAATTTTGAAAATTCCTCTGCTGCCAACCCTGTTTACATAGTTCTCACAATTGTATGCCTGTACGTTCTGGCCACTTTCCTGTTTTTCGTGACAACACAGATACCCGCCTTGCTTATGTGATCTCATTTACCTGCAAGTTACTCCATTTATTGGATATAGACATAGACTTAGAATTGTAGATATATATTATATGATACTAGTCACAGTTCTATTCCCCAGAATATCATTTGAATGGGTGCAAAGATAACTATAGTGAGTTTTCAGTCTCACCTTTTCTATTTTAGGGTTTCCTTTGTCCCTTAGTCTTGTTTGTCCTTTCACTGTTTACAGTGATTTTTCTTCATAGAGAAGTAGAAAAATAACAGAATTTAATTCATTTTGCTCTTACACATATGTTTCAAGCACTAAGCTTTGAATGTTCTGTGCTGTTATTCCAGCACGACTTCGGCACAGTCCCCCAAAGAGCACGATGTGCCCCCTTGTGTAAGGTTCAGAAGATTATTGGGGCACAGCGCAGTGGTAGCGTGCATGCCTAGCATGTGAGAAAGAGGTCCTGGGTTCATTCCCCACTACCTCCATTAAAAAATAAATAAGTACATGAGTCTAATTACCTCCTCCCCAACAAAATAAATTCATAAAAAGATAATTTTTTTAAATGAAGATTATTGGGGATAATGGTGAAGATCTTGATGATGCTGCTGTGGTGCTATAAATAATAATGATAATGGTGCTCCTATTGTGATGGCCTGATGACAATGACAACACTACTGTTAGTCTGACACTGACCACGACACTCATACACACTCACACATGTACACACACAAGCATGCACGTGTGTGTAACTGTGTGTGTTGCATACGCCATGAACTGTGCTAACCGCCTTGTATACATTCTCTCATTTAGCTTCCATAAAAGCTTTATGAGGTAGGTATTGTCTCCATTTTTAGATGGACAAGTTGAGAACTTAAATACCTCTTAAGCTGCTGACGTGTGTTCAGAACCAGCCTTCTGAGGACCCAAAGCCATATATATATATATATAATATATATGCCATATAGAATGCAATATATAGAGAGATACAAATTGTACATACTTAAGCTTTTTATTATCTAGCAAGTTCCTTTATTTGTTTTGTGGCTGCTGTTATCATTTTGCTCTTTACCTTTCAACATTTTTTTTTGTTTATTTGGGTCTCAATTTTGAGATATTTTCCATTTTAGCCATATATATATACCCACACACAGGGTCTTCCTAAAAATTTTATCTGGAACTTTGGAATCCACTTTTCCTAAATCTGAATCCATGACTAGAGATTGAATCTTTTACATTTGGGCGGTTTATCTGCCCAAATCTGTTTTCAAGTGAGCTTACATGTTGTCTGTAAATTCAATGCCAAAGGGCCATCCATTAGCTCATATATAAATGACTTTGTATCAAAATTCCTCCTGTATGCAGTTCATTGAAACATTTTATTTACTTGTTTACTTTTTGGTCAGAGTCACATCTAGAGAAGAAGTTCCTTTATTTGCTTCTGTAATCCAAGTGATGGAAGAATGGTGCAACGTACGTCAAGGGCCAAGTGTCCCTCAGCGTTCTCCCACTGTTAACTAGAATTCTAGTAGATCATAAGTAGTTGAAGTTTCTCATAAGTACAGTCACTTTTATGTCAGTTTTGTAATCCATAAATTGTCACTTCTTTCTTTTATCTGCTTTGATAGTTTTGGCACATTCTCCCAAAAAGTACTATGTTTTTCCTCCTTCATTTTATACTAAGCTCTCTTGGGATTTAAATGGTATTCTAGGTCCAAAGCAAGTGTGCCTACTTTAATTTAGTCTCATTTATTTTGTGTCTATACATCTAGCAAGTGCCAGGCACTCTACCAGATCCTGTGAATACAGAACGGTAGACAAGGGAGGTGTGCTTACTTGTCCATCTTTTAAGTGATTGCCTGAATGTCTGGAATTTGTTTGGGTTCTGATTCAAGTAAGCCAAGTCCCCCTAGGAGCTCAACTGGGAAAACAACTAATTATGTAAGACCAGTAAGGTTTGATGAGTTTTAAAAGAAATACCAGCAGATTTTGAAGGCACAAAATAACGTTAGGTTTTTTGTGTGTTTCTGAGTAAACATGTCATTCCTTTCTTCTCTCTGTGTTTCCCTCTTTCATCCCCAAGATCAGTGCAGGGTCCTTGTCTACTGTTGCCATGGCTCATCCTGGTTGCCCTGTGATAGTCTCTCCTTATGGCGGGGGGCAGTCACAGTGAAAGACAGGCAGTGATGTTCGTAACAGGGTCATTGCTGCTTGGGCTTAAATGCCTGGATCAAGCCCCTTTGGCAGCTTCAGTTGAAGCCTGAATGTCTCTCTGTCAGCAAGTTACACTTCACATCAAGTATTGGTCACATCTTCTCAGGGCCCTGACAGGAACACCTGAGTGACTTTAAACTTTATCACAATATACTAACAACAGATTATTATTATTTTCCATGAAAAAAAAGTTTCAAAAGTATTAAGACAGTGGAATGCTAATGTAGGAACCGCTCGGGACATTACCAATACTCTTCTGTGGTCTGTTTTGAAACCTCTGTAAGCATCTCTCCTTTACCAGCAAGCACAGTGGTTTCTGGCTGTCTGTTATTTACAACCCAGTGCTTTAGCTTCCCAGGCATGAGGAGCTCTGCACAGGTTCCCCATCCCAAGGTCCCGTGAGAAACTCAGCCTGACATTGCATAGGGGGTGAAGCTGAGAACCACGGCAGAGTGCTCAACGTTATCAGCATGGGAGGTGTCAATATTAAGACACAAAGGACAATAAAAAAAAAAGTAAGGAATTTGGGAAGAAATTGAGAGAAAAATAGCGTGAGAATGAACACAATGCATTTGCATCAATGTCCATCACATGCACAAGAAGGAAAATCAGGACCTTTGCTTAAAATCCAGGTGTTTGAGAGACTAGACCAATGTTTTTCTAACTGACTTCTGGAAAGAAACTGGCTTCCAAAGGAAAAGGGAAGTTGAGTTTTTATGATTCTGGCCCCCGCCCCACGCCTTTAAACCAGAGCAGCTTCTGTTTTCTCTCTTTTATGTTTTAGACTGCCTAGTAAGATTTTGAAGGGGAAAAAGAATTGTCTGAAAAAATGTATGCAAATAATGGAATTACACTACACACTCTTTAAAGTTCTCCCTTGTGTTTGCAGGCCTGCTTGTTGAATAGAAGAATGAATGAATTCTTGCTGGAAAATCTGTTGTCTGTTGGAGATGCTAGTATATTTGGCAGAATCTTTCTGTCTCATAAGAGAATGGCTTATTTAAATCTACCTTTTTTCTATATACACCGTTTTAAGAACCACAATTTCTTTCCTTCGACTTCTTCATTCACACTAGTATACAATGATAACGTAGTTTTCAGTGTCATTGAATCCCAGTGTGGTGAGAATTTTAGAAACAGTTATAAACTTTAAAAAAATATTCTCCCATTAATTTCTATATTTTCAGCTTTTTATTTATTTGTTAATAAACGATGATGAATACACAAATTTGACAGTGCTGAATATAATACGGTCTAAATTTCCTCATGAGTTTTTCTTTCAGTATTTAGCTATTACGTCATTCCACCACGTGCTGTATCTGATAATTCTGCAACCCTTGATTTTTAACGTAGAGAGGAATATTCACAACTAACCCTGAGATGGCTTTCTTTTTGATGCATTGAATGAGTATTTATTCAGTGCCGCTTTGCACAGATGTTGTGTTGGCTTTATAAAAGCAGGGCAGGTGTGGTTCTTAGTCTACAGCAGCACACAATCTGCTGTAGGGAGGTGGCAAATTTGTAAGCGCAAAAGTTTCCTGTCAGCAGAGAAATCACGTGATTTGGTATGGTAGAGTCTTGGTTAAAGGGAAGTGCTTGAAATCTGAAGTGAACAGATTTAGATTTAAGACTCGGCCACTACTATCAGTAATGTTTGGGGCAAATTACTTAAGGTTTTGGACTCTTCCTCGTTTTCTCAGCTGTACACTGGCAATAGATCACCCCCCAGAATTTTCTAAGACTTGAATGATCATGCTTTCTAGTGTTTTGTGCTTTGTAAAATTCTATAAAAATATTAGGGCGCTCTCTCATATATGTATATATATCTTCCTATCTAAAATCAAATGGAAATTCATAATATTTGTGGGCAGGTGAGAGGCAGCAAAATGCAGAATGACTAAGAATGAAATCTCAGTTTCCCACGGGTGCCATATAAATTAGCGCCCACCATGGAAGCATCCCCTTCCTGTGTGCATATTCATTTCCTGTGTTCTTCTTGTTTCTGGGCCTATTTTTAGAATAGTTAGATTCTCCACTAGTGTGGCCAGTTTCTGTGAGGAGGTGTAGAAAGCAAAGGTTTTCAGGAGTCCTGAAATAGCTTTTTGAAGGTAATTGCCACTGATTCAGCATGATTGACATCCAAATGATAAAACTGGTTAGAAAAAGATGGCAGTATGTTCCCTTTTTCATGCTCTGGGGCATCCCATTAAACAACCGAACAGTTGCTCACTTCGGGTAGGCACATTTTGGTACATTTCTTTTTATGTTTCTACAAACTACTAAGTAGATGTTCTCTTAGAGAGCATTTTAAGTGCAACTATACTGCTATGAAAAATTTCCCAAGTTGTGAAAATGCCCATTTTTTCCATAGTAGGAGGGAACTTGGGAAAATTGGGTGTCAGATGGGTGGAAATACGATGCCACCAAAAGAACCCTGGATGAGGTGCTAGGAAACCTATTTCTTATGTGACAATTTCACCTAATCTCCCAAACTGCTAAAAATACTGCGATTTTTAAAAAGTTATTCAACCCCAACTTGCTTGTCACCTTTTTTCAACTGAAGAATGTTTTGTCGAGGAATAGCATATTCAGTAATAACTAGATATTGTTAGTCCGATAGACATAAACACATCTATATATGACAGAATCAAAGGCTGGAGGAAATTAAGACTTTAGTCTAGTCTACTGGTTCCTAGCCAGAGGGCTGAAGAGGGGATTTGGAAGAAGGTAGGGGCATTTTTGTTTGTCATAGTAACGGGGACACTTTTAGCATTTTGGGAGGACAGAGATTCTAAAGGTCTTACAGTGTTTGGAATTGTTCTGCATGAAGAATTATCTTTTACAGAATACCAATTATTCCCTATGGAGAAATACCAATGAAGCAAACTCATTGTATAAGTGAGAAAGCAATTCGGGAAGTAAAAGATAATGGTCCTGAACACTGAGCACATTTGTGACAGATTCAGGATTACTCTGATAACCAGGTTATCCAACTCTATTTTTTGTTTGTTTGTTTTCCTAAAGCCCCAGTTGTCAGCATGTATTTGCTTTCATGTGCTTTGGAAAATTCTACCACCAAACTTTTTTGGATTGCACAAAGATTGTCTGAAATGTAATGTTACTTTTCAGCTTTTTGTTCTGATAATATGACTTTCTTCCAAAGCATAAATCTCCCTGCAGTGATGGATTAGATAAAAAGTTACATTCTCAGAACAAAGATGAGATGAGATGCCTTATTCACAATTGAATTATCAGTGACTCAGGCAGTCTCTGGCTTTCAGAGTGTCTCTTTTTAGTTGAAGTATAGTCAGTTTACAATGTTGTCAATTTCTGGAGTACAGCATAGTGATTCAGTCATATATACATATATTCCTTTGCATATTCTTTTTCATTATAGGCCATTACAAGGTATTGCATGTAGCTAGTTCTCTGTGCTGTACGTTAGGACCTTGTTTATCTGTTTTATATATAGTAGTTAGTATCTGCAAATCTTGAACTCCCAATTTAATTCTCCCTACCCTCTTTCCCTACTGGTAACCAGAAGTTTGTTTTCTATGTCTGTGAGTCTGTCCCTGTTTTGTAAATAAGTTCATTTGTTTTCTTGTTTTTTAAAAAGATTCCACATATAGGTGATATGGTATTTTTTCTTTCTTTTTCTGGCTTACTTTACTTAGTATGATGATCTTCAGGTCCATCCATGTTGCTACAAATGGTATTATTTTAGTATTTTTTTGTGACTGATTAGTGTTCCATTGTATAAATATATCACAGCTTCTATATCCAATCATCTGTCTATGGACATTTAGGTTGTTTCCATAACTTGGCTATTGTAAATAGTGCTGCATGTATCTTTTTGAATTGGAGTTTCCTCTGGATATATGCCCAGGAGTGGGAATGCTAGATCATAGGGTAAGTCTGTTTTCAGTTCCTTAAGGAACCTCATACTGTTTTCCATAATGGCTGTGCCAAACTATAGTCCCACCAGCGGTGTAGGAGGGCTCCCCTTTCTCCACAGCCTCTCCAGCATTTGTCATTTGTGGACTTTTGAATGATGGCCATGCTGACTGGTGTGAGGTGATACCTCATTGTAGCTTTGATTTGCATTTCTCTGACAATCAGCCATATTGAGCATTGTTTCCTGTGCCTATCGGCCATTTTTATGTCTTCATTGGAAAATTAGGTCTTCTGACCATTTTTTTGATTGGATTGTTTGTTTGTTTGTTTTTTTTGTTACTGAGTTACAATGCAGAATTGACCTGGGCCGGGACCATAGTGCACACCGTGTCCTAGCTAAGTTACTCGTCTATGAGCTTGCATAGCTGCTTGACTTCCACTGCTTAGTGTCTTTTTCTGAAAAATGAAAATGATAATTTCTACCATGACTTTGTCTACCTGAGAACTGAGTTAATGCTCAGGAACATTGATTATATTCAAATTAAACTTTTCTGCAGTGAACTTGAAGGCATTGACCTAGATAGCATCAAATGGGACATATGATGAGTCTCGCAGGTCTCCGACTCCATCGTGGTGGACATACTTGGGGAGGGGTGATATGAGGTGACATCCTGCCAAGTCATCACGAGCTCTCAGGGATTTCCCTCCCTGCTATCTGAAATTGTAGCGTGATTTTCTTTATATGTTTGTGTAAATTATCTAAGATTTGATTTAAGGCAGTATTTTTTGCAATACACCATGCTGGAACAGCCCCATGTTATAGAATATGCTTAGCCATCACACAAAAGCCACATAACCACCACTGTGTAACTGATTGATTGGTGGAATGGCAGTTATGTGCCTGCTGTGTCCAGGGCCCAGGAGACGCTGAGCATGGCGGGCCTGGCCATGGCCTGAATCATGTCCCAAAGGGTTGTTCTGAGAACTGAGGTAATCACCTACGTGTGCCTGACACTGAGCTGCTCAGTTCATGATACTCTTCCAATGTCTGCTCTAGCTTGCTAATATTTAAAACATGCAAAGCATTTGTGCATAATCAAAAATACGGACTTATTTCTGCTAAGTATTTCTTGGCTGCTTTCCTGTGTCTAGCCCTGACCTAAACTGACATATGCATGTATATGTACATATACACAAATACACAAGTATGTAGAACTGTATACTTTTGTAGGGAGTTTGTAGTGGAAAAATATACCAATACTTTTGCACATTACACATTTTTGTAGAGGATTTGTAAATGCCAATCCCTGATTAGGTGATGTTGTGGGTTGGATTGTGTACCTGCAAATTTATATTTTGAAGTCCTAACACCCGATTCTTCAGAATGTGACCTCAAATGGAGATAGTTTTTACAGAGGAAATTAAGATGAAGTGAAATCATTAGATTTACAATATGACTGGTGTCCTTATAAATAGGGGAAATATGGACACGGGGATGTGCATCCAGGGAAAAGTGACAGAAAGAGGCATACAGAGAAGCTGGCTGCGTACAGTCCAAGGAGAGAGGTCAGCAACCGACTCTGTCCTCCGCCCCCAGAAGGAAACAGCCCCACCAATGCCTGGGTATCGGACGTCTAGCCTCCAGAACTATAAGACGATGCGTCTTTGCTGTTTAAGCCACCAATTTGTGGTACCTTATTGACTTCAGCCCTAGCACACTAGTAAACAGAGCAGATGGGAATGTGTCCTTGTGTCCTTCCAGAGCCCCTCTCTGCCTCGGCCACCCTGTAATTTAGGGCTTGCTTTAAGTAATACGCCAGAACAGTTTATATATACTGTGATGCATCTGAAAGGGTAAATGCCTTTGGAACACTGAAGTCAGCATAGTGAGATATCTAAAAAGGAAAGAACAGTTGAATTGCTTTTTTTTCTTTATTTAAGCAATTGCATCTTTCTTGATGCTCTGTTTGCTTTTGAACCTATTTCTCCGGACAGTGGAAAATGACATTGTTATAATGCATAGAGCAGAGGGTGTTGATTCTCACAGTTGATTTCCTATATTTGTAATTTACATAAGAACTGTGGTAGCAAAGACAGCGGTGGATAAGCACTCCTCCGGAATTCAAAAACTTTAACTTACTCCAAAATTGCCAATTACCTGAAAAGAAGGTTTTAAAAACAAGGAGTTTAAAATGCTTGCAAAGCCCAAAGAAACTCAGAAATCTACAAAGGAAGCAGCCAACAGCCTGTGTTACTTCTGCTGTCTTGATAGAAGCCAGCAAACCTGAAAATTCAAATTGTGCTGAGTACTGAGCAATTCTTCTAACAGCAGGGAGTCTTTAAGATGTGTACTTTCTGCCTAGTGGATGCAGAGGCAGTAAAACAAAAGTGGGTGGATCAACCTCTGTTTCTGCAGAAGTTCCAGAAAGATGCTTTAGAGTTTTATAAAGTGTAATATTGGTTGACAGACCATGTTACCATGCCAAGCTCATGGAAAACCTTGAGAATTAAGTAAAATTCAAACACAAAATGCAAAAAGGAGATTAAAAAAATACTTATCTTTTTTGGCTTTAATATATGTGGACTTAGTTTTGTTTCTTTAGTCAAGCCTGTCACGTAAAAAATGTCTGGCCGTCTTCTGTAGAGCTAAATTCAAGTACATTTTATTATTTATTAAGAAGTTTACAGCTTTTATGTTTCCTAGGTCTACCTTTTTCTCTTGACAATTTATCTCACTGCTGCACATCATATGAACGTTTTATATTTTATAATTTCATTTGTTTCTTCTTTTTGGCAAGAATGGAGGTGTGGCTTGAACTGATCAGAGTTCAAATGTTACTTTATTCCCCAACATTGAAACAGCCTTGTTTTGTCCCTGTGCTAGGCACTGGGATACACAGACAGGAGACCTAGTGTCTTAAGGAACTCAGTCTTTAGAGTTACTACCTAAGGAATCTTAATCACGTTACTCTCTGAATCTTAAGTTATTTTGTTACAGCAACCTGAATCCCGACTAGAGACCAAGCGACACTCGGAGGGTTGGAGAACTCAGGTTTATTACCCCAGCTGGCCCAGGGGAGTTAACACGCCAAGCTCTGGACCTCGTCTGTAGGTTTACACAGGCTTTTATGGGGTTTTAGTTTTCGATTAAGTTTGCACTATATGCAAATGAGGTGTTAGAAATGGACCAATCAGGAGTGAGATTTCAGGAACCAATGGAATTTTAGGAGTAAGCTTCGTTTTCCTAGAAGCAAGCCATTTTACAGAAACGCAAAAGCAGGAAAAGCAATGGCCCTGCCTGGGAGGTCTGGCTGGTCCCTTTGTGGGTTTTGCCCCTTCAATTTATAAGCTGACAGGTTTGCTCTGGGGATTAAATAATATAAAGTGTGTTTCATGCTAGGTGTAATGCTCAGTGCCTCGGATAGACTCAGGAAATATTGTTATCTTCTTTTTCTACCTGTGGATGGTTGTACAGCATATATACACATATATGTGTATGTAGCTATGTATGGCGTCTATGGGATCTGTCTGTCTGTATCTAGTGGGAAGTGCTTTGAGGTACTTCTCTAATATTAGAGATGGATGATGAGTCATGAGCTCCTTTGCCTGATATCTCTTTTGCCCAGTGGTTGCTAGAGAGTCTGAATGAGAGGAGTTTTAATTGAGTGGCTGGGTGGGAAACATAACCTCTGAGTAGTGATACAGAGCAAGAAGTATTGATTATGTGATCAAGTATGATAGTGAAAAATGAATGGCAGGACACGAGTTCAGGGGACTGTAGTTTAAAGATAAAGTACAGTTTTAAATTGTAGAGGGGTTTTCCCTTCATAAAACTGGAGTGTTGGATATATAATAACTTTTTTTTTTTCTGGGATGGGTATTATGACTGTCCATGGGACACAATATTTGAGTCGGAGGTGACATTTTTGTCTCCTAAATGTTTTGTAATCTGAATAAACTAAATAACCAAAATTAGAAAAGGCCCAGCCCATTGTGGGGTGTGTGTACCTAACACTTTATCATGGGAACACAATTGTTTGTAGTGAGTGATTATCATGGTAACACAGTTGTTTGTAATGTGTGATGCCCTTAAGATCTAGGGGAATGTTTAAATTAGGGTCAGTATGTTCTACTTAATAAAGCAGGGAAGTTTATCCTGTGCTTGAGTCATAGTTCAACAAAATGTATGAAATATTGTCAGCATTTTCCAATGATAGGCTGGACTGAAATGAGCTGTCAGGGTGCTTGAATACAAGGTACTTCTTGAAATGCATTAATTATCTGAGATCACTAATGTAAAAATTAGCCATTTAGTATATTGGAAGATATATGTGATTCAAAACAATAAATAATGCCCTTCAAATGGGAATAATTTACTCTTAAGTCACTGAAATAGTGATAGCCAATTGTTAAAGTACCTGTTAACTGAGGAACATGATAGAATTCATTAACAAAACATGAGGATTGTTCAATCTTATAGTTGTATTAATATTTTATATATGCTTTTTCACAATTTTTAATCTATACTAAAGTTGCTCAATTTCATCTGACCATCAGTAGTTGAAATGTTGATTTTTCTCTTAATAGTTTGGTCTTGTTTAATTGGCTTTCCTTCTTGGCAGAAGTAGAAGAGATCTGTCTTTTGGATATTATTGTAAATGAATTAAGTCATTTAAGGTGTTGGACTATGGAGAGATGATATCTCATTTTTATGGTAACATGAATACTCAGAGCTATAAACAGTAGAAAAATATATAAATATATATTTTAGCAGCCTACTCAGAAACTTTCAATAAACGACTCTAGGAATCAGAGAAAATATATAAACCTTTTGGTAAAAAAGTAAGATGAATTGATGATGTCTTAAGAGCCAAGGAAAATAGATCTTTAACTTCATTATGTTTCAATTTGTGACCTTATTTTGCAAAAACAAACATATACCCATTATTTTCTGAGAGCAGTATCTCATATGAATGACTATATAGACAAGAAATTGTACTTTTTTTTGCAAAGCAATAGAACAATATTTTAGAAACATAGAAAAGTAGAAAGCAGGTTAAAAAATGAAACATTTTTCTCATCTCAAGTAGTCTTAATGGTCTTTTTTTTTCAATGACATCATTGTGGGCCTGTTTTTCCTACTCCCTCATAGTATACATTTTTTTCCATACGTAGCTTTTCACTTCACTTGGTCAACTAGGTCAAACTCATGCTTTCCACCTTTAGTAGTAGCAATAAATAAGACTTTTTGGATACAGAGCAAGCAGCCAACAATTCAGCTACTTGTTAGATTATAACTTGTTCACATCAGTTTCCCAAAGTGACTGAATTCTTGAGGACAGCTTCAAATTAGACTGTTTCTGGTCTCACTGAGAAGTATGGATGGAGAAGATGGGATGTCCATTAGTAGCTAGAGCAAAGGGACAGAACCAACATGGACCATGAGCTTTTATATCTCTTCCTAAAATAATCTTCATAATAGTCAGTGTTTTTCTTACTTGAGTAGTACTTAATGGGGTCAACGTTACAACATGGTTAACACAGCTATCATTCTAATTGCTGGGAATTTCTTTTTTCTATTATAAATAATGATAAAGTGGATCTCTGTATATTTTATTTTTTCTGCAACCTAAAATTATTTATTTAGGCTTTGGAGGATTAATTCTGCAAAGTACTATTATTATTTTAGATTGTGGTAGCTTTTGCTGTCAGTAGGGGTGTAGCAATTTAGGGAGAGGCATGTGGCAATATAAAATGCCTTAAGTTTATACAGACTGCATCCATATCAGTATATGAACATTATCATTTTCATTTTTGTTCTTCTAATATAATATTCCCATTAACTTTTGATCTAATGTACTATATTCTCTTTAAGATAATTCTGTTGAGAGTCATCCACTTTCCTAACTTATTTTTTCCTAAAGCTATAACTTGAGTTTGGCGTCATGTACCCAGATAGTTATAGAGATGCTGTAAAGTAGGTAGCACCCATCTCTGACTCCCTAAAGATCCTGGCTCTGTAGCCAGATAGCTGTGGGGTGAAATGCCAATTCAGCTACAAGACAAGGCATGTCTCTGTGTCACAGCCTCCGGTTTCTTTATCTATAATCATCTCATATGACTCGTGAAAGGAGGGAAGGAAGGGTGGAAGGTAGAAAGCATGCTTTCTCATGCAGTCACCAGATGAAGCACCTTGTACTTTTGAGCTGGTTCTAAAATTCTCATGGTGTTCTAAACGGGAGATTAAATCTCTGAATCATGGCTATGCAATTTATATGTTAGAACTCAATCAGGTATTTTAAGCTTAAGTTACTTTCTGTGGGTGATAGTTTTATATTTTTTTCTTTTTTCTGCAGTATCACAACTTTTATACTATACTTCTCTATAAAAAGGAATGACAGATTTCTAACTTGTTGAGAGAGGAGAACATTGGTAACCTGATTCATTTTTGCTCAGGTCAGAAATGAAAATATTTTTTGAGTTAGAAGTCTTTTTCTCTTGTTGTAAACATTTAACACTTACTGTGCATTAGGCAGCGTGGAACCCACAAGATAAAATTTTGCTCAGAAGGCATACTTTTTACAAATAAGGTTTTATTTAGTCTTGCTTTTTTTTTCCCCCCAGTAATTTCCTTTCTTTTAGACCAAAAGGCTACTAAGGAAGGGGAGATTTAGGAAGAGAATGAGGGCTTAGGCACAGAATGATCTTTCAAGCTGGAGAGAGACCAGATGTGGTGTTAGACCGGAATTAGTGTGCCTTACTGTGGACTCACTGGAAACTCACTTTGGTAAGCTAGTCATCATATTTTGAAATTGAAAACCTATTTTAGCTACTGATCTTAAGTACAGGCTTTTGACTATGAACTGGGTTCATTTTAATCATTCTTACAGGCAGGCAAAAAAAAAATTATATATTAGCCTAGCAGAGATGTTTACACAGGCAGCTTGGGCAAAGCAGTGGGGAAGAAGATGTGAAGGAAGTCCTGAGCAAGAGAAACATCGTTGAACTGAAACTCACCTACATTCAGGCAGCAAAGCTGGGTGTCCTTCCAATGTGCTTGACTCTTCCCCGCCGTCAGCCCACCCTTCCATTCCTGCCAAATATCTTTTTTTCAGAGAGTTGAGAAGTACCTTCACTGACCCCTAATGTCGTATTCTTTTAAAGTGTAGACTTTGTTCGGACAGATTACAAGTGTTATTTCTTTTGGTATCATCTTTAATAAGAGAGAGAGATACCGTGTTCCCATAGGGAACTCTGTAAACATTTATAAAAATGAAATGTCAGGATATTTATTCATTTAGTCAGTTTAACAAATATTTATTCAATGCATATTATGAGTCAAACATTGTTCTTAATGCTTATCATGCGATGGAAAGAAACAAACAACTCCTGTGTACATGAAGTTTATATTCTAGTGGAATTTTTTGTGGCATAAATTACAAATAAAATTAGAACAAGCTTTACTGTAAGAGATATTAAGCCCCATAAATGGTAGATTCCATTGAGGATTTTAATCCATCTAGAAAGGCTTAATATTTACTAGATGCATGTAATATGCCAGTGCCAGTCAAAAGCAATTATAAAATATGTTTTTTTATTTGCTTGTATTTCTGTTTCCCTATATTAGCTACACTTTTGCACATATTTCTGAATTCTACATATTCGTGCCCTCTAGTAAATCTTCGTGACTGCTAGAAGATGGCTCCTTTCTTCATTCTCTTCTTATTACAGGTTTCTAGAGAGGATTGTCCACATGTATTTAGTATTATGTATACTCGGGTGTCTTCGTGGACTATTTAAAAGCAAGGACTATCTGTGTGTTTGTTGAATGAATGCAGGTCCTTAAATTTAAATGAAACCAATTTTTCTAAAAGTAGATTAATTGGATCAAGTGAAATAAAATCAAATTCAGCCTTATTAAGTGTTTCAAAAAGAGCCTTTAAAAAAGTAGGCAAAGTGTTAACTAGTTATAAAGTTAAAAAAATTAACTTATTTAGTTTGAAGTAAAAGAGAAAAGATACTGTACAGAAAGCAGTAATCATTTTTATTGGGAGTAAAACAGAGAAATTCAACAGAATTGTAATAAATCTATTGTTATTATTTTTACCACTTTCATAGTGTTACGTTTAGAATTGCTGAAATAGGTTCTGAAACAAAGGAAGGGAAACACACTTGGCTATGGTTACCTAATGAAAACTTTTGCAAGAAAAGCACGTCATAAAACTTGGACATTTAAAACTTCTACTAGGGAGGTTATATGCCTGTGAACCCATCTCAGTGTGTGTGTCGGGGAAGAGATTGTGTGTGCACGTGTGTGTGTGTGTTGGGGAGATTATCGAAGGACAGACTGAGAAAGGAGAAGGGAAGGAAGCAAGATGATGACAGTGTGATACACACATGCTTACTTTAATAGTTGGTCTTTCTTCTCAGAAAAAAAAAAAAAAGCCTTAAGAGTTGGTTATAAAAGAAACTTTGTCTATTCCTTTTCCGACTGTAAGTTGGTGCTTCGTCCCAGACAGGAAACCAAGCCCTGAGATATAAGTACAGGGAAGATGAGAAGGGGGACTGAGCGGAACCGCGTGGCATGACCTTGTGCAGGAAGGACCCAGCTCTGGTTTCAGTAGCTGCGGTTTCCCGATGGTCTGGGAGAAGCCAGGAAAGGGTCCAGCGGCCTCAAGAACGTAAAAGAAAGCAGCTTAGGGCAGTTTTGAGAGTACTGGCTATTCAAACTATTAGTATTTACCTAGATCGTATCTCATATGTCACATTATACTTAAATTAAAAAAGTAGTATTTTCTTTAGTTGACAATGTGTGGTTGTTTTAATACACGTATACCAGAAAGTGCATATTCAAAATGTGGTTGCTTCCCAAGTCTGTCATGTTATGATTGGCATCTGGGGCATTTTCCTACAAATAGAAGGCTTTCGCAATTGATGGATTAAATGTGTTTCCACAGAAAAGGAATTCATATCCTTGGAGGAAGATTTTCCATAGATCAATCACTGTTAATTTTGGAAAAAGACTTGCCAAGTTCTTTGGGTGTATTTTAAAAGTAAGGTTGATCCTCATTAATCACAAATACTTTGACCCCTTCAAGTTAAGGAGGAAACCAAATTATGTTTCAAGGCTTTTCCTTCCTTTAAACATTTGTGTGTGTGTGTGTGTGTGTGTGTGTGTGTTATTCTACACAGAAATGTTTATTGAACAGAAGAAGAACATGGTAAAAATAGTACATGTCTACAAATAGTACAATCAGGAGACCTGTGTTCCTAACTTATATTCTTTAGCTGTGTAATACTGGACACACCCGAGTTTCCTTGTCTATAAAATGAGATTTTTTTTTTTGAGCTGGAATAGTTGACATCTAGGTCCTTTCAGCTCTGAAACAGTAGTTTTATTAGAGTAACTATAAACAAGTCTTTTGAGAATATTAAATAAATATTAATAGTGTTGGCAGGAATTTTTGCAAGGGATTTTTTTTCTGAAAATAGAACTAAGATTTGGCCAAACAGAAGAAATGGATCCAATTTCTACAGCCTACAACTCCTGAACTTGTTCAGTGAATGGGCGGACTCTTCTAGGGTCTTTTTGCTGTCTCAGAATTACTCTGAATCACTGAATGATAGAATTGACTCCAATAGTTTTTGGCAAACCTTTAAGGACACAGCATGAGTCAGGACTGCTGTTCCCTGACAACAAACCTTTGTTTCCTTGCTATTATAGGAACCACAGGGAAGCAGCAGTGTGGGAGCAGAGGGGAGCCTGAAATTAGAAAAAAATCGGAAGCTGCGGTTTCATTAGGCACGTTATTCCGTCTCACTTCTTGCCTTCATTCATGAAAACGGAACTATTTCAAGGGAAATGGGCACTAGCATCTCAGTCACTTTAGAGGCAGGCTTGACATCAGAAAGGATACTGATTCGCGATTTGTTAAACAGAATGGAAAAGCTCTGTTTATGTAGCTGATTTAAACAATCCCACTGGAACCACAGCGATGATGGTTAAATCCAGCTGTCCCCAAGGATCATCAGCTTTATTTCAAAGGTCCTTTTTATGGTTGAATTGAATGTTCTTCAGCTTTTACCTTTAGACTTAGCCATACTTTGTAACTCTAGCCTTCTATAATTTTTTAACAACCTAACATTATTCAAGGGAAAAAAAATTCTTTAGAACCAGCTTCTTATGGCTACCTTCTTTAAGTTTTATTCTGTTCTTGAAACCCACAGGTCATTTTCCTGTTGTTAAAAGCAATGACACAAATGGAAACTAAACTAAAATGCAGTTCTTTTCTATACTCACTTTCTGGGATGGTCTTCACATGGCAGTTTTAGTTCCTGTCCTAAACGAGGTCAGTAATTCAATAAACATTTATGGAAGTTTTACTTCTTGCCAGAGCTCTGTTAGGCCCTGTGGATAAGCATAAATATTCCTCACCCTAGGGGAATATTTGAGTACCTGGGGGGTTTTTCACAAAAGGAGTTTATTTTAAAATGATGAAATAAATGGCATTCT
Source organism: Vicugna pacos (assembly GCF_048564905.1). Classification (NCBI taxonomy): domain Eukaryota; kingdom Metazoa; phylum Chordata; class Mammalia; order Artiodactyla; family Camelidae; genus Vicugna; species Vicugna pacos. The sequence continues at coordinate 3,232,063 of NC_133015.1, forward strand.
TTGTTTGACCAAGTGAGTCAGGCTCCTGAATATTCTCCTAGACCCATCTGTTACTTCTTTGTAAAATCCATGAACTTTGCTAAGTCATTTAACTAGACTATCCCCCTCACCCCCAATATCTGATCAGGTCCCTTATCCTTCACCATCTTGCAAGTGATGTCTGATCGCTCTGGCTTGTCTTTAGGAAGAATCCTCTTAGGTTGGTTTAGCGAGAACATGTCTTAACCCTTAGTGGTTCCTCTTATTAATTTTCCAGCCACTGCCCCCCACTCTGGTTTTTGGCACTTGCCACTTGCCCATGGTGTACTTGGAATTGATCCGAGTTCCATACCAAGGTCTTTTATCTCCTGTTGCAATCGTCCCAAATAAAATTGACTTTTCCTGCTTTAACTACCGTCCAGCTCTAATTTTTCCTTGACAGTTATGGTGCTGTGACTTGGATAGGATCAGGTTCATCACTGGACCCCGAGAGCACTCACCCAGGAGCCTAAATGTGTACCTTTGAAGCCTTTGTTTTCACTGCTGACCGATTGATCGGGGATCCTTTGGTGAGTCCGACCCCTAAACCATTGCTCCAGACAAATGTCTGTTCGAGCTGGTAGGGACAGATTTTGATTTTTAAGATTCTGAACATACTCTAAAATCTGGGTTAGAATCCCAGAAAGACAGAGGCTGGGTAAGATTCTTAGGTTTCTCAGGAGTTGTGTAAGAGTTTCTGTTTTACTCTGATGCTTTTGTAGAGTGTTTCACCTAAAAAGAGATTCATGCAAAGGACTCTGAGAAGTGTAGATTTCTAATAATTTTTCTAAACTGAGTAAAAATTTCCAGAACTCTAAAGGGAAAACTGGATTCATAAAACTGCCATCCCAAGATCAAGCAAACCAGGAATTAAATTAAATCAACATGGAACTAAATAAACTGATGAGGATGATTATAATTTTTATGATTCTTTGTTTGAAACATTACTGGTTCTTTAATTTTTTTTTCCAGATTTAAGAAAATCTTTAACTCTCACCTCTTAAGCTATCTATAATTTATAGCAATTTGGTAAATCATACCTTTGTAAATAGGATTTAAACATTTATCTTTTTCTCCTTATCTGATCCCTCCAGAATCTAGAAATTTTAATGAGTATTCTTATTTCCATGGAAATACAGTTATTTGCGTAAGTTCAGTAAGAATCTGTTCTCTTTGTAAAAGGACAGAATTTGAAACATTGCCTGTATTGCCAAGGCTTTGACTGGAGTGTTACATATGAGAAAGATGTGCTTATAATCAGGGGTGACCAGACAGCTTTAAGGAACTATGTTTGACTTTATGGAGTCAACAATGCCCCCCTTCAAAAAATGATTTGGTCTTGCTGGTAGGGTTCCTGGCTTTATAGCTTAGTAGGGAAGGTCATTTTCTTGCAGGCCCAGGAACCTCAAGATATTTTGGGGACCTTGAGAAGGAAGGAATTCACTCAAACCTATAGGTATTGCAGGTGTCTGCAATGCCTGATGGCAAGTCCTTGACTTGCCTTTCTAGCCTCAAGAGACTTTTAAAAGTCAGTCCAATCTGAGATTGTTATGAGAATTTCCAGCAGAACAAATTCAAAACACCTATGTGGCCAATCACAGTTTTTGCTGCACTTATGTAAATAATCAGATTAAGTTTAATGAGAATAGATTCATTTTGCAAACAAATTTATCTTACTTTGACTATCTTTAATAGAAATGGGGGTGATTGCAGATAGAAAAATTATTTCCATGGAAAACTGTAGCATACTCTTGTGAATATTAAATTCTAGTCCTGTTCATTGTCTTTAAAGTTTTGTGATCTACCTACAAACTGGGCTGGATCTCAAATTCTGCTTTTCCTCCTTTATCTGGCTACAACTCTCCAAATTAATGTTTCTAGTTTTTCTCCCTTTTGACATGAAACCATTAAGAATTAAAATTATCTTTTCCCAAAGCCCTGCACACTGAAGTTGGAAGACTTAATATAATTTTCAGAGAAATCACCATGACAGGTCATGAGTGGGCAACCTTCATTCCTAGTATGTGAGCCATTCAGAAGGTTCACGGGAACACCCTATACCAACATCAGAGATATTCAGATTGCAAACCAGAAAATCTCTTGCCAGTGGTGCCCTCACTCTACCATGTAATGATGTTTTGAGTCCATCATCTAGAAATCTTGACTGGTTGCCAACTGAATTCAGTAACTGGATTTTTAACTATGAATCTTTGTTTTTCTTTTATTTTCATAGAAACTCCCCTTATTAAATACCTGACTGCTGGTACTATATAACAAATATTCTGCTTCCAACAGCTGATTCAACTGGTCCTCAGTGAATGAGAGACAACCTGATGAGAAATGGACTTATGTTGTTCAAAGGAGAAAAGAATATCTCTTCTTTCCTTGATTCCTCTCACTTGAACAAGAAGTGGGACTGACAAAGAATCTTTGCTTGATCAGACTCTAGCCAGTCTCTTGAACCTTTTCCTAGACCCATCAGTGCACTTTCTTATAAAATCAAGTTTTAGTGAGAACCCTGCTAGGTCAGTTTAACTGGAACCCTCCTCCCTCTCAACAAAGCTTTGACAAGTAGTAGAACTAACAAAATATGATCACCCTCAATATCTGATCAGACTTTTCATCCTCATCCCCCAGGTGATGTCTGAGAACCCTGGCCTGTCTTCAGCAAGGATCCTATTAGGTTGGTTTAGCCAGAAACCCCCCTACCCCAATCTTTCCTCTTAGTAATTTTTTTACTTCCAGGCCCCCACCCTTCTCCCACTTAACCTCTGCTGCACTTGAAATTGAGTCCAGTTCTCTACTGAGGTCTCTTTTTCTCTGATGTAACAATCCTGGAAAACAAATTTTGTTTTAACTGCTTTAAACACTGTCCTAATCTGGTTCTTCTTTGAGGGAAGTGAGACAGTAAATGTAGGGCTGGGATACAAAACTCAGAAATCAAGGAGCCAGATTCCTGGGTCGATGCAGCTGAAAGCGACCTCTCTCCTCCCCTCCTTCTAGTACCAGCAGCTGCAGCTTTCGTTGTGTGGTTTAGTGGCCAATAGTTAGCATCGTGAGTGTGCGTTAGATTCAGGAGCAAGTTTATTATATTCCACATGTCTTGGGACTTCTCTTCCTAGGGTGGGAAAGAGGTCAGAATCCTACCCCAGGCAAAGCTTTACATAAAAGCAAAAAAAAAAAAAAGCATTAGGTACATACATAGAATATGTAGCATTGGAAATTGTTATGGAAAATCTTTTTGACCGATTTTCGATTTGGGAAAGAAAGAACATTAGCCCATTTATTGAGCTGAAAAGATTGCTTTTTACTAGACACAAGCTCATGGTAAATTAATAAAAATTGTGTTTACAAAAAGAAACTTAGTTGTTTTGTTAGGTCCTATCTTTGAGGAAGAAAATGATTGAAGCATTTATTTCCTTCTTAAAAAGTATTTAGGACATGATTGATTATAAGCTTGGCTTAGAAAATATTCAGCTGTATACGATAAACTTGGTGAAGGAAGAACGAATGGGTTAAAAATACTGCCTAGAAAAATCACAAGCTGAAAACAGAGGTGAGCTGTTTTAATAAGATCGGGGACGTCGGGTGCAGAGACATCACGAAGATAAGCTGGGGCAACCTTGAAGTTCAGCCAAGTGGAGAGATAAGAATGACCTCTGGATAAATGAAAAGATAGAGCAGAGCAAATAAAGCTAGCATCTGCAGAAAACTTCCTTAAAGCTGTGACTGCGGAAATGGGGATCTAAATGATTGGATTGCACTGTTTCCAAAAAAGAACTGCCCATCCTGTATGCTTTACTGGTGGAAAAATTAAACTCTTGCTCAACTATTCGTCAGTGTGTATGAGTGTGGTAGTTTTCCATACTTGATGCATATATATATGTATTTTTTTAATTAACCCTTCTCTTTCTGCTCATCTTCTGGCAAATAACCTGCTATTTTTAACTTAAGTGAATGTGTCAAGTCTACAAAGATTGCTGTTCAAGAAACGACTCTGTTATATTAGAGGAAAGCTTTGCTTTTAGGTTTAAAAATACTTTATTTGTTCAAATTCAGCCTCTACTAGTGATCCAGATAGATCATTGGATCTCAGAGAAACTCTGTTTTTCTAACTTTAACTTAGGATGTGTGTGTGTGTGTGTGTTTGTTGTGTGTGTGTGTTTGTGTGTGCACTTGTGTGTGTGAATTATTTCCCTGTTTTTATTTTAGTTCATTTATTTTAGGATAGAATTAGATTTACTGAAAGGTTGTGGCAGTAATACAGACAGTTCCCTCATCCTCCAGAACAAGCTTACCCTGTTATTAACATCTTACGTCAGTGTGGTACATTTGTCACAATTAATGGTCCAAGATCTATACACGATTATTAACTAACGTCCACACTTTATTCAGATTTACTTAGTTTATATCTTACCTGTTTTTCGTTCCAAGGTCCCATTCACGACGCCACATTACATTCAGTTGCCGTATCTCCTGAGGCTCCTCTCTGCTATAATGACAGGTTCTTAGGTTTTCCTTGTTTCTGATGACCTTGACAGCTTTGAGGAGTAGCAGTCAGGTGCGTTTGTGGAATGTCTCTTAATTGATATTTGTCTAATGACTTCCTCATGGTTAGGCCAGGATTATGCGATTTAGGGGGAAGACTGCAGTGGAAAATTACCATGTTCATCTCATCATGTCAACATACGAAAGTCGATAGACATGATTTTCACTACTGTTAATTTTGATCATTTGACTGAGGTGGTGCTTTTCTGGGTTCTGTATTACTCCCCCGCCATATTGTTCTCTTTGGGAGGAAGTCACCATGCATAACCCACATTTAAGGAGAGGGGAGTTATGTTCTACTTCTGGGAGAATACCAGTTTTCTGAGAGACATTGTGACAACTAAATGTATATAAAACTACATGTGTATAAAGGCTTGGAAAATGTACAGTATTGTTTAAATACATACTATAAATGATAATCATAATAGTAAGAGCATCCAATACATTCCAGTCTGCTTTTAACCAGCATCTCTGCAAATAACTGACAGTTATATTAAAATTGAGGGAATGGATGGAGAGAAAGAAAACAAATTTTTAATTAAGGAAGCAGCAGTCTTCCTAAAGAATTATCCTATCAGGATTTTCATTTCTACTGTTTATCAAGTGTTCTGAGCTACTTCACAGAGATGTACTCGCTCATTTAGTTTCCAAATCTACTACTTAGTTAGCATATGTTTTTTTCAAATCTGTTTGGGTTGAGTGAGATAAATTAAGTTACCTAATTTGCATTATCTTTTTACATACCAAATTTTTTATAGACTCTCCCTTTACAATCAGTCAGTTTTTCAGTGTGAGCTACAGTGATAAAGAAATATGGAAAAATGCAACCCAAATATGATGTATCTTTTTAGATATGCCCATTGGAGCTGGAAGACAGAACAGGAATTGAAAACTACTCATATACAGCAAAACTGAGTGACTGCACATATATATGTGTATATCTATATACATATCTATAGATATAGATAGATAGATAGATAGATATACTGAAACTTCACTCTTAGGTAAATATTTGTAGAAAATTGCTTTTCAGTATACAAGCATGCTCAATGTTGATTCAACAAAAACTACAAAAAATATTATAAGAAAAGTCACATTTGTAATTCATTTTGCCAGAAAAGTGATGGCAATATCTTTAAAGGGGAAAAGAATGTGATGAATGAAAAGCACAATACAAGTCAAAACTTTAGTTGTCAGTACTTAGAAATGGAAATTGGCTAAACTAGACACTTAATACACTTAAAGAGAGTTGCATGAAATGTGAAAAACAAAGCCTGTATTTTTAGTTGTTTATTATTTTCCATGGAAATGTATGTATTGAATTGCCAATGAAAATCAATGGTGCATACTGTTTTTCAAATATTTTAGTTCAGAGACTCCCAGCAACTAACTTAGAGCCTAGGAAATAGAAGTTTGCAGTAGAGTCATGATTGATTTGGAATTTCAAGGCCAGTTGTACTCAAAGTAATGGAGAATTCCTTAAAATCCAAAATAAGGGTATTGTGCCATCCCTGTGCAATCCTTCCAATTGAGAGGAAGCAAGAGATAGTGTGAACACAGATTTGGATTCGAGTCCCAGCTCATTCATTTATCAGCTATGTGACTTTCAACAGGTCACTTCGCTGTTCTGTACCTGTTGTATATGTTTAGAGGTGAAAAGATGTTTATGAAGGGACTAGTACCTTGTAGGTGTTCAATGAAGAGAAGAGATTTTTGGAAGTTATGTTTGATACTGATCTCTGCTAGATGACTGCTACTTCATAGATCTTTTGAAATTAAAAAAAAATCATTTTGCTTTGCTCTATTTTGAGAAAAAAAGTATTAAAATTTTCTAGATTTCTCAGGCTAGAAGTACATACACCACTCATGGAAATTTGTTACAGTTCAGTAGTCAATGATCATAGCTTTGGCTGGGCTAAAGGATGAAGACTGGATATTCTGAGGAGAATTTTAAGTTTAATCCATCTAAAATGCATCTAAAATGTTTTGAGAGTATAATTAAAAATTCTGAAAAACAATGTGAAAGATGACTTAAATTCCTACAGTTCTGTTCAGTTTCCACCTTTTCTCTGTTATGAAGCAGAAAAACACTTTTCCCCCCTAAAATTTTCCCATTAAAAAGGATATTTAACTTCATTTTTGGCTAGATCTTAATATCAGATTTTAGAACTTTATTCTTTCTTAATGTTTGACAGGGTAGTGGTTTGTTTTTACGAAACTGAGAAAATGGTTCAAAGGGAAAAAAATAAGTAAATGGCACTTGCTATTCAAAAGCTGAAAGTGTAGGCAGTGAAGAAAATCTTCCTCTTAACTGCAGTGATTGAGAAATCTGTCGGAGAGCTGTAATTGTCCATTAAGATAATGAGCATCATGGCCTGGAAACAGCATGTGTGACAGAGGGTCTGGTACCAAGCACCATAGGAAAAACTGCAACTCCCAGAGGGTCATAAAAACTAGAGGCGTATAAAACCACAGCAAAGAACTCCAGACGCTGGGGGCTGCTTTAGTAAATTTCAGGGGCTTCTGAATGATGGTCTTGTACATGTTAAATACGAATTTTAAGAGAAGAAATATCTCCATTATTTACCAACTGGCCTTTTGCATATTTTATATTAAATTGATAATCTGATTATTAGTTTTACAGAAATGATCTGATTAATAGTTGAGCTCCCTTTCGGCTTTCTCAAGGAAAAGTAAGTGGATCCTAAGGAAAAAAATGAAATTGTTCATATTTGATGAAGTGGTTTAAAAATGAAATTAATAGTAGTATCACATTTAAACTTTCATGGGTTTTTACTTCAAGATGTGAAAAGTTTAGAACTTTTTACCTTTTTAACGTTAGCACTTCAGTAGAAAAATTATTTAGTGTCTATTTAGTATGCTGGCATCGTATTTGGTGCTTGGAATTGAAAACCAAGAAAGACATGATACCTGTGCTTAGTGTATTAAAATAAAAATATTATAATCTCATGCAATGTGTTCCATAAAGCAGAGCTTTATACAAAGTTTTACAAACTTTCCCATTAGGGAACTACTAAGTATTAATGATTTCTGATGCTGGATCATTAAAATACAATAAAAATTTGTAAGGTGGGAATGGAGCTTTTGGGCACTGAAAATGTGTGTTTAGCCAAGATATTGAGAGATGAATAACTGGGGTATGGAACAGGTATTCTCTATGGTGAGAGCATTTTTTGGAAGGTGGGGAAATTGAAGCCGCTGATAGAAGGGAAGGTAAGTTGGTTACAGACAAGAATGTTTCCTTATATAACTGGATGATTAATGTGCACAAACAGCCAAAATGAAAGAAATGAATTTTAGGAACATTATATCTAATTTATTTAAGCACTTAACTGCCTGTTGAAAAGCAGACAAAAACCTTACAGTCTACTTCCTAGTTGAGCTCACTTGCTTTGGAATATTAGAAACATCCCCTTTTTGGACAGAAACACTCTTCCATCTGTATGCCAACCCTCTTACTCCTTTTTCTCATAGGTTTTTCTTTCCTCTACCCTCATGGCCCCGACTCAGACTTGTAGGATTGCACACCTACTAGCAGGAGTTCTGTTGCTCTTCCTCAAAGCCATGGTCTGGAGGAGGTCTTGGCTGAGATGAGGGTGTGATACTCCAGAGGATTATTTGTCTGGCTGGGGGGGAAGGACGGTCTCGGGTGCCAGTCAATATAAAGTGGCTTCTACTCCTGAATCAGTCAAGTCCAAAGTTCCTTATGACGTAAGGATGCTGAAGTGGGGAGAATACGCAGGAGTCAGGAAGCGTAGGTGTTCTTGTTAAATATTAGGAGATGCACATCTTCTTAAGGATGGGGCTATGACGTGAGCGTAACTGTAGTACCTGAATGGTCTTTGCTACTCACTACTTCGCTGCATCTTTGCTCTGTTTCTGGTCACCCGTTCATCAGGCCTCTGCTGGACCTAAAGGCAAGTTCCAAAGATGAGTTCGTCCTCTAGGCAGTCACTCCACACCTGGGGGGTGAGGATGTAGGCTGTTCATTCTGGCCTTTCTGGCTTTCAAATTTGACTTTTCCCCTAAACAGCCTCTTTCTCCATCAGATATGATTCTTTTCTGTCTACCCTCCCCCCACCCCACAAATGTCCAATAACATTTTGAACTTGACTCGTCTACATATCATGCGGTTTTATCTGCTTTTACAGCCTGTGGTCCACTGTTGCCTCTGGGATGTGGGTTGTGTTCCAGGGATCATTGAGGAACCCTGCTTTGACCCATCCCATCCCAGCCAGCTAATTTAAAGAGGTCTTGGTGAGAGATTTTTTTTTTCAAACAGGAGATCAAAAATGAGACTTCCTAAAGATCCTAACAAGCAGAATTTCAAAGTAAATTTTATGAAAATTCTCTTTTAAATCTGGATATTGACCATAGTAATTTTAACTATATTGTGATTGGAAAACACACTAAAAGTTCATTTTAGCCACACGCAACACAGCCCCAGCAATAGAATTCTTCTCACCAACTTCTGCCTAGAGCATAATTCCTGTCTCCTTTTCCCACAATAGTCAAGTCCTTCTGCATATAGTGCGATGTGCATATGTGTGAGAGAGTATTATCCTCAGAGACCCAGAATAGAAACACTGGAAGCTTTGGAAGACATGGGCCTTAATCCACGAGTTTCTGGGAATGATGGTTCTCCAGGAAAGAGGGAAAAGGAGGCACTTGTGGGAACCTGTGCCTTTGTTCATGTCCTTAGCCTTTTTCACGTCTGCCTGTCTTCTCCCGCTCTGAAATTTTTCTTTGCATTTTGTATCCATTTATTCTTTCCAGATGTTTTCCAGGTACACTCCTTAATCCATTATTGCCAGCTCACTGATTCGTTCTTCACCCTGAACCATTCCACTCTTCAACCAAAATGTTGAGTTTATTATATCCACAATTATATTTTTTAACTAAATTTTATTTAAGTGTAGTCAGTTTACAATGTTGTGTTAAATTTCTGGTGTACAGCATAATGTTTCAGTCATACATATTCATACATATATTTCCTTTCATATTCTTCTTTATTACAAGTTGCTGTAAGATATTGAATATATTTCCCTGTGCTATACAGTATACACTTGTTTATCTATTTTTTATATAGTAGTTAGTATCTGCAAATCTCGAATTGGGAGTTCGAGATTTCCACAGTTATATTTTGTGTACCCAATATCTCCATGTTGTTTTCTTGTTATATTGTTTTATGCCTGCTCAAATATTAAAAATTCTCTCATGTGTTTGATGATGTTTAATATACTCATTTAAAATATTTTTCCTGCCTGGATCCATTAATTTTGATTCATGCGGTGTAGAGGGTTTTGTACATTGTCTTTCTTTTACAGAGGTTGTGCTATAGGTGGGCGGGATCCCTAGCAATTATTAGCTAATAAAACCCCAGCCTCAGTTTATGCCTCCCAGTCTTCGGGAAGTGTGTATGTGTGTGTGTGTGTGCGTGTCTGTGTGTCTGTCTGTCTGGTGGGAGGTGCTGTCTTAGGGTAGGGAGTGTTACAATCTGGGGAGAGTTCATAACATCCATGCCTTAATGTCCCTCTGCCCCTCCCGCATTGAAATCTAGCTCATTTGGTCTGGCATGGGGTCCAAGCTTCAGTGTCTTCAGAGCTGCCTTGGTGAAGTCGCTGTGCAGCCATGTTTAAGAAGCTCAGAGGCCTGACCATTGTGGTGGGAAAGGATAGTGAGAGGAAGTGCCTGGGGGCAGATGAGCACACCTACTCTTCCTGAGTTCTCCGGACGTTATTACTGCAGCTGGGAATGGCAAAGAGGTGATCAGTGAGCAATGTGGGGAGAAGGAAGAACCACAGTACCCACGCCCAGCCCACGTCCATGACCCAGGACTCACCTCTTCTCTGGGCTGCTCCACCCAGAGTTACCCTGGGGATTTCTCACCTTTTCTTACCCGTCTCCCCCTCCCACATTGACGGGAGGAACCACGAGGCTGAGTTCTCTAGCCTGTGAACAGTGGCAGAGAATGCAGAGGAGCAGTGGTGCTGCACAAGGGCAGACTGTGTGTCATGGGTTCCCTGAGGGCTGTCACTTCTTTATACCCCCTGGGTACCTCGTCATCTGTTTCAGAAAACGAATGTAATGATGACAAGTTATGTTATTGAAAAAGCCATACCATTCTGAAAATGACAAGATTAAACATGCTTCATAATGGGAAATATACCTGTGGAATATTAATACTTGAAATATTCCAATATAATTTTGCTGAGACTCCTAAAACATTATTTAAAAATTTCTTACTGTTTAAACATTGTCTTCTGGGTGTATTTTAACATTTTGTGGAGACTTAAGATAATCATAATGAATGTTATTGGCTGTGCCCCATTATGCCTTTGCAGCTCTTAGAACTGTTTAATAATTGTATTCTTCATTTATTATTATTATTATTAATATTCCCTATGGCCTTCAAAGAACTGCTTTCTCTGATTCTCTATTTTGTCCTGTAATTCTGTTTAAATAAAGGGATAGTCACTCTATTAGAGTCGTATGAAAAAAGTAATACATTCAGAGTCAGATAATTTTATTAACATGTCAACACATGCAAAAAAGAAAAAAACTTTAATTCTGGGAAACAATGTTTGACGTATTTCTTGTTTTGAAGTTATGTCCAGATAGTTGAATTTGTTGGATTTAAATAACCACTGGATGAAACAGGTGGTTATTCTAATTAAATAATATCACTTGTGTCCTGATATGATAACAGACTTGAGTTCCTCCCCCCACTCATTAGCATATAAGCATACTTTTTGCTTTTAAACCTGGAGCACATGTCCAGTTCCTTAAAGATACTATTATGGGTCCATCAAACATTTTCACGAGCATCTACTATCTTTTAAGGTGAAAGCTGGGCTGGAGAGCGCTCACCATTCAGTAGATCTTTATAGGAATCATCTTTATGCACAGATGATATGTCACTGAACTGAAATTTTCTTTTCAGCCATCCTGAGAGTTGATGTGAGGGTTCTAGACGATCAGTCCTGATGGGCCACTCTGCTCATCATTTTGTCTGTCACCCAGTGTCACTCCTACACTCTCTTAGTCTATTTCTTAGGGGTGCTATAGAAAAGAAAAGATACATAGGTGCATGTTTCTGAATTGGAAATGACCGAATTGTTGGATGGATTCCCCTTTCTAGATATAACAAATGGTTCATAAAAACGTTTGGTGCACAATTTAACAAGCCATCTGAATGTAAAATATATTAGAATATCAAAATACATTCTTATAAATATGATCTCCAGATCATAATCTAAGTATCTTTATAATTCCTCACTTTTTAAAAATCAGTGCACTGTTAATACACTGAAATGAAGCAGGACCACTTCACTTATATACTTAAAATAGGTCGTTCAAACACCCTGTAATGTTTTCTGTAATGCATGGCTTGCACAGGAAAATTTATCCACATTATAAAATGTAATTTTTACAGTCATACCTTCCAACAGGATAATGATCATGAAGAAAATAAAACGTGATCATTAAATGTAAAATGTATTCTCTCTGAAAATAGCCAGCTTACCCTCTGATTACTCAAAATTTTCGCAGAGCAAATGTAAACCCTGTTTTACTCAGAGAATCGATTGCTTTATGCAGTGCTTATCAAAAAGATTTTTAAAATGTAAAGTGACTTTGAAATCCTTGTTCCCTCTGTTTTGTTAGAGGCAGAGACGTTGTAGGCTGAGTGTAGCAGCATAAAGTAATCCACACCATAGCATCTTGGCATGTATGTTTCATAGACCATGCAGACATTGCTTATCACACTGACTTGAAATATCGGGGTAATTATTGTCAAAGAGGTTTAGTACTCGGGATAGGCCATTTTTAAACAAAGTCTAACCAATATTATTTTATCAAATCACTGTTTTTATTTTTGGGTTTTTTTTTTTGATAATTAACTTGCTACAAATGATGTAGTTTTAGGTGACTATATTGTCACTGTGGACTTTTTCTACTTAGAAAAGTTAGATTGTGTTTTGTCTTTCCTATTAGCTCTGGAATGTTTTAAAACCTGGATGTGATCACTCTGTTTTTGACCAAAATTGACTGAATTTTTCTCATCCAAAAAGAGGTGTCCCGTTAAATAAACGCGATAAAGAGGCCATCTTCAGACGCCTCTACGCCAAACAAATCCGAACTCTGCGGTGGCTTTTCGAGGAAAAGCCTATTCCCAGTCTTGCTGTGCCCTTGCCCTTATTTTGGTGGACTCTGCTGAGACTCTCGTAGCTCTTTCTCCTGCGTTCCTCTTGTAATCTGTTCAGGGCAAACTCATTATATTTCAGTTATCCTTTGCCTCCTCTGAGGCCGTTCCAGTAGCAAAGCATTTCTCTCTGCCCCGACATGGGGTCTGCCTGGGAGAGACGTGCTCACCTGTCAAAATGCTGTACCTGTTGATTTCCATCCCTGCCAGAGGTCACATTCCTACTACTCCCAAACTCAGAGTGTCTGATGTCTTAGGAACTCCTAAGTCATCCAGTTATAAGATCCTGAGATTCTTATTGTGAAGAATAGCTTGTGTAGTTATTGGTTCCCAAATGGGGAGGACCTTGTATGATAAAAACTGTGAGATGGAGACATAGGTCTATGCATGTATTTGACCAGAAGAATTCCTATTCTAATACCTGTGTATTGAGAGCCACACCTGTTAGGTGTAATTGGCAAAAGAGGAAACTTCAACATTGAGGGGAAGAAAGGTCATGTAAAATAAATGGCAAAGAAAAGAATAAAGATTTTGCATTAAAGGCCAAGGGAAATTAAATCAGCCTGGGCCTTGAGCTTCATATTCCGGTGTATTGGTGTGGATAGAAAGGAGCTAAGGGATCCTTTACTAGAGCTGAGGACAGGTGTTTGGCCTGAGGTTTACCGGAACATAAATGCCTGTGTTCTCAGGGAAACATCTTAGTAAGATCTACTGAGACTGGAAAAGCTAACAATTGAGTAATAGCACAAAAATTCTCAAAACCTTTATGACACATAATTTTGTTCATGTCTGTGAAAGTCATGAAGGGAAAAGAGATGTTGTAAGAGAGAAGTTAAGAGTCAAGACTCTGATTAGCGCTGCTTGTGTTCAAACTCTGGGTCTTTTACCAGCTGTGTGACTTTGGGCAGGTGATTTAACTTCTCTGTGTCTTGCTTTCCTCAGAATGTACAGCGTAGGGCTATGGTTAGGATCAGTTAAATTAACAAATATCAAGTACTTACAAGAGTGTCTGGTTCATAAAAATAGATACTCAATACATACTAGCTGAAAGATACATATGTTATTAGAGTAGGTATGATATTACAGAACTGTGATGCTATAAAGGAGAGGAATGGTATGCCCCAAGGGGAATTTGACCTGTTTTTGCCGTTTGGCCTTGGGTAGCTCGTCCCCAAGAGGTTTTCAGAGCCTCACTTGGAGAATTTGATGAGACTTTTTATTATCAGGTCCATAAAAGTTTTTCAGTCGCATTTAAGATTCTACAAATATCACAGTATATTTTTATAAATTCACAAAATAAGAGTGATATCTTACACGTTGGTGTCTCCCAATTTATAACAGTTTTTTTTTTGAAGTAGATAAGGCAAGTGTACCCTACACATGAGAAAAGTGAATCTGCCTAAAAATTTGCATTTATGAACCTGTGATTTGATAGAATACAGTGCAGGCACAAGGCCAAAGAAACATTTATATTTAGAGTGGCAGTCAGCTGTTGCCTTGAGTAAGGAATGTCAGAAACTTAATTTTAAAGGTTCTTTATTAGGATTTTTCACTGGATAAATTATAAAAACAAAAACTAAGTATTTTGACCTTAAAAAAATTCTGGTAACTAATTTTCTTTCATAAAATACTAAATTACAGCTGACTTTTGCTTTTGTACATCCCTGTTGGTTAATACTTTGGCTCAGATGAATGCCTTTAAGAGTAAATTCTGGCAACCTGAGCTTTACATTATCTTCAACAGGCAACCCAAGGACTATTACCTAGAAAGCAGCTCATTATTCATCTCTTTTGAGCAGTTGCCCAAATGAAACAATGGTGTCATACATTATATTAACATGCAGCACAAAAAATCCCTGCTTGCTAAACAGTTCTGAGCACAGAAAAGGTTTAGGCTTTCTTCCAACTATTAATGCAAAAAAAAAAAAAAAGGAAAAAAAAAACTCCCCTACATCAGCAGAAAGCAAATATTTAATGCAACTCTGTAATAAATTTGAGGATCCTTGCCCTAAATACAGCTTTTTAAGCTTCTATGATCTTATTCTAGCTTCCTCCAGATTCTACTGCTGCATTTCTCGAGTGAAATTATGCTGACCAGAAATAAAACTAGGAAGACAGGAATCAAATGTCTTCGTCTCAAGAACGACCAGGGCTGCTGTCACCCATAATTACAAGTGGCGTCCTGGATGCTGGGAAGTGAGACGCAGGTGTTGGCCTTTGCCTACCCCGTCGGCACTCTGATGAGTCTTTTCGTCCAGCTTTCCTATAGCTGGTGTAGGTGGAACCAAGAGCAAAATACTTATGTCCTCCTAAATCCTGCCACAGAGAATGAGTTTTAATGACATTTAGTACAAAAACTAATCCTCAACAAACGGATATGACCCTGGGAATATTTTTATCTTTCCATTCTAAAACTTATTGACAACCGTAACTGTCATTCCGGGGCACTATTCTCAGCCTGAAGTTAAGGTTGGGAGGAGGATGATAGCTCACTGAAGGGACTGAGAACTCACATTCTTGAGAATGTAGGATCCAGGAAAATACACTTGCAGATACATTTAACTTTGGTTTATGAAATCACAAGGCATTTGCTTTCAGATATGTCCAAGACATATAGGTTTGCCATCACTATCCAAGCAAACGACTATCTAGTCGACCTGAGGCCATTTAAAAAGGATACATGGGCAATATATGTCAACAAATAGCACACTTCTCTAGCTCGTGTTTTTCCAGTGATGTAGGGATATGAGGATTAACTTCTGTCTGCTTGCTAACCCGAGGAAGGCTAAAGGTCAGAATTGTCCAGTATTTAAACTGTGACTTTTCAAGGCTTTTGTTCTTGTGACTTTTAATGCCCCTCATAGAGTCAGTCTGTATTTATAATTTCAGAGTATTGTTTTTACTTTCGAATGGACTCACACTGGCAGTTTCAGAGTGCACGTGGCATTCAGATCGGGACTTCACCACGCCCGAGTGGAAGTGACGTGGACAACTGAATAACAGTGCCCGTCTGTGGTTCCATCCCCTCCACAATTTCAGAGAGTCTGGTTTTGAATCTCCTCTGGGGGCACAGTTCTTTGTATTGCTCTGTCCACACAAGAGAAATATACTTAACTTTATTGTTAAGGTATCATTTGGCTTAAAATATCTCCTCTTCTCTCTAATCTTTGTCTGGACCAATCCAGAAAGGACACGGTTGATAAGGCAGGGTAAATGTCTAGCCATGTGACAGCTCACCTAGAAATCTTGCCTAGCATTTTTACTAGAAAATGCAAGACACAAATGTTAGGAACAAAAGCAAAATAGAAACAAATGATAAATATAGTTTTCTCATGTTTAAATACCACTGCTATAACTGTGTGCTCTATTCCTGTCACCGTTAGGAAAGAAAAATAGAGCTGTTTTATTATCTTATCTCAAAATCTTAATATGACTTGTTTCCAAATCTTTCTTTTTTATTTTCTATCCATGTCTAAAGTGTTATTATATATGTTACTCTGAAGCTTAAATAAATATCGTGTATTTTTAATACCTCATTTGTTTCACCTTTATATATATATAAATGACTGCATATATAAAATACTTAAATGTACAATGTGATGATTCGATGTATGTGCACACTGCGAAAACACTCCCGCCGTTGAAGTAATTAACATATCTAGCACATCAGATATTTCCTTTTTTTGATGAGAAAACTTAAGTTCGACTCCTAGTAAATTTCAGTTATACAACACAGAATTATCGACTATAGTCACCATGTTATTCATGAGAACAAAATAACAAAATTTATCTTGTGACTGGAAATTTGTACTCTTTTACCGACCTCTCTGAATTTCTCCTACCCCTTCACTGCTGGCAACCAGCATTCGAACTGTTCCTATGAGTTTGACCTTTTTTTTCAGTATTCTACATACAGGTGATGCCGTGTAATATTTGTCTTTCTCTGATTGACTTGTTTCATATAGCATAGTGCCCTCCAGTTCCATTCAGATTCAAAGTGGCAGGATTGCCTTCTTTTTTAAGGCTGAATAATAAACCATCATATATCACACTTTATTTTTTCATTCTCACTCACTTAGATTGATTCCATACCTTGGCTATTGTAAATAATGCTGCAATAAATATGGAAGTACAGATCTTTTTGAGATTATGATTTCATTTCCTTTGGGTATATACCCAGAAGTGGGGTTGCTGGATCATATGGTGGTTCTATTTTTAGTTTCATGAGGCCTCTCCCTAACGTTTTCCTCAATGGCTCTACGAGCTTACATTCTCACCACAATATACCGGGTTTTCTCTAAAACCTCTTCAGCATTTTTTATCTCTAGTCTTTTTGATTACATATATATAATCTTATATATAATATATATATAGACACACACAAGCTTGAGTGATATCTCATTGTGGTTTTGATTTGCATTTCCCTAATTATTAGTAATATTAAGCACCTTTTCATGTACATATCGACCATTTATATGTCTTCCTTATCATATAGTTTAAAATGAGGGAACATGATGCCTCCAGCTTGTTCTTCTTTCTCCAGATTGTTTTGACCATCTGGGCTCTTCTGTGATTTCATATAAATTTTAGGATTAAAAAAATTTTCCTGTGAACAGTGCCTTTGGAATTTTTATAGGTGTTGCACTGAATCTGTAGCTGGCTTGGAGGAGTTTGGCCATTTTAGGAATGTTAATTCTTCCAACCCTGGAACACAGATTATTTTCCTACCTATTTGTATCTTCTTAAATTTCCTTCATTAACGTTTGATACATTTTAGTGGACAGATATTTTACCTCCTTGGGTAGGGGGTTTATTCTTAAGTACTTTAATCTTTTTGATGCTACTGTAAATGAGATTGTTTCCTTAATTTCTCTTTTGGATAATTTGTTCCTGGTATAGAGAAACACAACTGAGTTTTGTAAATTGATTTTTTATCCTGCAAACTTACTGAAGTCATTGATTAGTTGCAACAGTATTTTGGTGGCATCTTTAGGATTTTCTATGTATAATATCGTGACATCTGCAAATACAGGCAGTTTTACTTCTTTCTTTCTGATTTGGATGGCTTGTATTTCCTTTCCTTGCCTAATTGCTCTGGCTAAAATGTTCCATACAATATTGCATAACAGTTTTGATAGTGCATATCCATGTCATATTCTTGATCTTAGAAGAAAAGCTTGCAGCTTTCCACTGATAAGTTTGATGTCAACAGTGAACTTCTCATATATGGCCTGTATTATATTGAGGCTCATTTCTTCTATACTCAATTTGCTGAGTATTTTTATCTTGAAAGAATGTTAGATTTTGTCAAATGACTTTTCTGCATCTCTTGCAATGATCATATAATGATCATCACATAAGAAGATGTGGTGTGTCATATTTATTGATTTGCATATGTTGAACTATCTTTGCATTCCTGGAGCAAATTCCACTTTATCATGGTGAATGATCTTTGTATTGTGCTTTTGAATTTGGTTCACTTATATTTTGTTGAGGATTTTTGCATCTGTATTTTTCAGGGCAATCAATCTGTAATTTATTTTTCTTACAATGTCTTTGTCTGGCTTTGATATCAAGGTAATGCAGCAGCATAAAATGACTTTGGAAGTGTTTCCTCCTCTTCTAATTTTTTGAAAGAGTCTGAGAAAGAATGGTGTTCTTTAAATGTTTGGTATGATTCACCAGTAAAGCCTGGCACTGGCCTCGGACTCTTCTTTATTGGGAGATTTTGATGACTGGTTCAGTCTTCTTGCTACTAATTGTTTTGTTCAGATTTTCTGTTTCCACATGATTCCACAGTATTGGTAGGATTTCTAGGAATTTATCCATTTCTTCTAAGTTATCTAATTTGTTGGTATATCATTGTTCATAGCAATTTCTAATCATTGTTAGTATTTTATGTTATTAGTTTTAATGTCTCCTCTTTCCTTTCTGACTTTATTTAAGTCTGCTCTCTACTTTTTCATGAGTTAGTCTTGGTAAAGATTTCTCAGTTTTGCTTAGCCCTCAAAAATAGCTTTTAGTTTTATTAATCTTTTCTATTGTCTTTTTAGTCTCTATTTCATTTATTTCCACTATGATCTTTGTGATCTCCTTTCTTCTATGAACTTTGGGGTTAATTTTTTTCTTTTTTAATTCCTTGAGGTTCAAAGTTTAGTTATTTATTTGAGATCTCTCTTTTTCCTTCATTAGGCATTTATCACTATGACTTTACTCTTAGAACTGTTTTTTCTGTTTTCCATAATTTTTAGTATGTTGTATTTCCATTTTTGTCTCAAGATAGTTTTTGATTTCTTCTTTACCATTGGTTGTTAAATAGTATATGGTTTAATCTTCACATATTTGTAACTTTGCAGTTTTCTTCTTGTAATTGACCCTGAGTTTCATAGCATTATGCTGGAAGAGACCCTTGATATTATTTCAGTCTTCTTAACTTTGTTAAGACTTGTTTTGTGGCCTACATATGATTTATCCTGGAGAATGTTTCATGCATTCTTTAGAAGAATATGAATTTTGCCCCTGTCGGATGGAATGTTTTGTATTCATTTGTTAGATTTGTTTAGTCTAACGTGTATTTTAAGGCCAATTGATTTGCTCTTTGGATGACTTATCTATTGTTGAACTTGGTTATCAAAGGCTCATAGAATGATTGTACTGCTGTCTAGTTCTCCCTCCATGTCTGTTAATATTTACTTTACATATTCAGGTGCTCTGATGTTGGGTGCATATATATTTATATTTGGTTGCATGCTCTTGATTAATTGACTCCTTCCTAATTATATCATTTCTTTTTTCTCTTTATAGTTATTATCTAAAGTTCTGTTTTGTCAGATTCAAATATAGCTATCTCTGCCGTTTTCGGTTTTCCTTTTGCCTGGAATATCTTTTCCCATTCCTTCACTTTGAGCTTATATGTACCTGCAAAACAGAAGTGAGTGTCTTGTATGCAGCGTGTAGTTGGGTATTGTTTTGTAACCCATTTAACCATTCTATGTCTTTTGATTAGAGAATTTAATCTATTCACATTTAAAGCAGGTATGGACTTACTGTATTCATCTTGTTAATTGTCTTCTGGCTCTTTTGCAGTTCCTTTATTCTCTTCTTCTCTTGCTTTCTTCCTTTATGGTTTGATGACTTTGTTGTGGTGGCATGCTTTGATTCTTTTCTCTGTATTTTTTGTGTATCTGCTGAAAGTTGTTGCTCTGTGGTTTCCATGATACCTACGTAAAACAGCTTAGAGTTGTAACAGTCTACTTTAAGCTAATATCTTCCAAATGCATAAAAACGTGCTACATTTTTACACACCACCTCAAATTTTACGTTTTGTGATGTCATGGTTTACACATGGTATACTTTATATCCATTAATAAATTATTTCATTATGGTTATTTTGAGTACTTTTGTCTTTCAACCTACACATCAGAATTGTGAGTTATTTACTCACCACCATTGTGATATTAGAGTATTCTGAATTAAACTATATATTACTTTACCAGTGAATTTCATACTTTTTTGTTTTAGCATTCTTTTATTTTGACTTGAAGAACTCCCTTTAACATTTCTTGCAAGGTCAGTTTACTAAGCTTCAGCATTTGTTTGTCTGGAAAATTCTCTATCTCTCCTTCAATTCTGAAGGACAGCTTTCCTTCAATATTCTTGGTTGACTAATTTTTCCCCCCCAGCACTTTGAATATATCATCCCACTGCCCTTGGGCCTACAAGGGTTCTGCTGAAAAATCTGCTCATAGTCTTACAGCTGTTTCCTTCAATATAACAAGTTTTTTTTTCTCTTTTTTTTTTTTCCTGCTTTTAAGACTTCCTCTTTGACTTTAACTTTTGCCAGTTTAATTATAATGTATCTTGTTGTGGGTCTCTTCGGGTTTATCTTATTTGCCATTATTTAATTTTCCTGGGCCTGAGTGTCTGTTTCTTTCCCCAGGTTAGAAAATTTTTCAGCCGTTATTTCTTTGTGTAAGCTTCCTGCCCCTTTCTCTCTTCTCCTTCTGAGACTCCTGTAATACATATATGTTCTGCTTGACAGTATCCCATAAGCTTCTTAAGATATCCTCAGTGTTTTTCATTTCTTTTTTTTTACTCCTTAGACTGGATGAATTCCATCTCACTGTCTTTGAGTTTTCTAATCCTTTTTTCTGCTTGCTCTAGCTGTGACTTTATTGAATTTTTCAGTTCAGCTATTGTATTCTTCAACTCTATGATTTCTGTTTATTATTTCTTAAAGTTTTCTTTCTATTGATATTCTCGCATTCATGCATTGCACCCCTGAACTTGGTAAGCATCTTTATGACTGTTGTATTGAACTCTGTTTGGTAAACCACTTATCTCTTTTTATTAAGATTGGTTTCTGGATATTTATCTTGCTCTTTTGTTTGAAATATATTCCTCTGTTTCTGATTTTCCTTAACTCTCTGTGTTAGTTTCTGTACAATGACTAAAACAGCCGTTTCTGCCAGTCTTTACAGACTAATCTCACGTAGGAGATGAAACTTGTCAGTGTGGCTGGCCCAGGCTCCTAGCTGGTGCTCAGACCTTTATAATTGTCCAAGGCACTGTCTTTGTTCTTAGTGGATGCCAGTAGTTGAGGGTGTGCCAAGGCCATTCAGTGTCCCGAAGGGGAGGATTGCAATCAGCACCTAGATGCAGGCTGATTAGAAACCAGACCCTCAGGCAGCAGGTGACCACACACCCCTTCCAGGAAGAACCTGGGAGATGGACATTTTGGCATGCTCCCCCTGCACTGAGTCTTTGTGGTATAGCTGTGGCAAGTGCTTGGGTGCTAATTAACAGCTGCTTCCTTGTCACAGTTTTATGTGACTGTGAATGCAAGCCCCACTGGCCATCAGAGCTAAATGATCCTTGAATGGCGGCTCTAGAAGTTGAGGCATTGGATGTATCCAGTTTCTTTCCTGATAAACGGAGATATTTTTCTGAGATGCTGTCAACTTGGTTTTATTGCTGGAACAAGCCCCCACCAACTCCTCTGGTCTCTGAGGAGGATCACAGACAGTACAGTACAGAGATGCATGTTTATTGAAAATTAGACCCTCAGGCAGCAGTTTGTAAAGTTGCAGTCAAGCTCCTTCCAGGGAAAGACTGGGCGATGGTAGTTTTTGCCTAGTCCTCTGTGCTGGGCCTTGCGGGGAGAGCTGAGGCAAGTGCTTGTGTTCCTTTGAAGAAATGCTTTTTTGTTTTCTATAATACTCATGAATACAAGCCCTGTGGACTTGCAGAGCTGAGTGTTTTGGGGGTCCATCCCTCAGTTGGAAGCTTGAAAAGTTGGAGCACCAGGTGTTTGGTCCAAACCCTTCACTCTCAGAGAGAAGCCGGGATCTGGGGGTTCCCTCCTGGTCTTATGGCACTGTGCTAGGGGTGGGTCTATAGTGAGAGTGTGTCTCAGCTTTCCTTACACATTTCAGTGTGTAGTCCTTATTCACTCAATGTGAAGGAGTCAGTCAGCTGGTTTCTGGATTTCTCAGAGGGAATTGCTCCACTAAGAGCTGTGTACCTTTTGTGCATACGTGAGAGGAGGGAAATTGAGGAGCCTCTTATGTCTTTTTCTTGGTCCTGCCTGCTAAGACCTCATTTAAGCTGAAAAGTTTATATACTTCTAGTTGCTCAAGTAAAATTTAGATTTATTCTTCATTTCTTATGTTTTACCACATTTTAGGCATTCTAAAATATCATTTTTGAGATAATTACCTATAATATATAAATCATATTGCCCTTGGTATCTTTGCATATCCATCTTAGCTAGAAAGTGTACTTAGTAACAAACTTTTCTCTGTACATTTAAAATTATCTCCTTGAGTTGCAAAATAACTTAAAATTAAGGATAACCATGCCTGTTGTTAACTTTCAGTAAGCATTTTTTTCCTGAAAATAAGTTGAGTATTAAACCTGTGGGGTGATATTCAACTACATTTTGTTTACAGTTTATAAGTTTTCTGATATCAGACATACATGAAATGCAAGGTAGTTTTCCCAAGTTTTATTTTTCAGTATGTTGACGTTTTGAAGGAGGTATCTGGTACTTTACAGTGCCATTGTCTGTATACCAAACAGGAACCTTACCATGCCTCTTTGTTGGTCATTAGCTTGGTAGAGGGTCTTCTAATTCACTGGACTTGATTACATTTCCATTTTCTGAAGAGCAATATAATTTTTAACATATTTCTTTAATATCAGTTCTTTCTATGAAGAAAAAAAAGTTGCCTGGTTGGGAACTGAGAAACAGAATTAGTTCTCATACATTGTTTCATGAGCATAGAAATGTCATAATGAAAGGTAATTTTGCCTTAGGCATATTTCTTCTAGGTTAAAATGACTCCTGATGAAACATTTTTCAACATAGCACAGTATACTTCTCTGACAATAAGATTGTAACCCCACAATCTTGTATCTTCTCCTCTTGTAACTGTCATTTAGACACATTGACAATTTCCTTGCTGGGCAAATCCTAATGTTAATAAATTTTTACTTCAGGTTTGTTAATATGCTAGTAATTAAATATAACCTCCACAGCAGCAAGGATTTTTGTGTAATTTCTTCACTTATGAGATTCAGAATAGTGAATGGTCAATGGTGACTGACACATAGTAGGTCCCCAGTAAGTATATATGAATGGATGTCAGCCTGACTGAATGAATGCGTTTAATTGATCCAAGCTAAGCATTGTCTCTCCACAGTAGAGATGTGGATGATTTTTCTATGCTGAAGGCAGTCATGTTTTTCCTTATTTCAAGTTAAGGGGTATCTCACTGCTTCCACCTATAATGGAGAACATAGAAAAGTCTGTAAACTGTCCCTTCGTGGTTTTAAAAAAGCATTCTTTTGTGGCATTGGAAAATGTCTTTATTTGATACAATCACTGTTTAATTGAACTTATTTGTACAGGGATTCTCAGTTCATTAAAAATTATTAATCTTATAATCCACTTGATGATATAAACACTTTTCTTCTTATAACAAAATTAATTTTAAGTCATCCTACCATGTTTCTCATAATAGAATCAAGTTGTAGAATCAATTAGTCTTTCCCAATGTGTTTTCATTTGGGGTTTAAACAAAACTCATTGATTCATTTATCCCATTCATGAATTGAGACATTTGTTGAACACCCACCATGGTTGAGTCATTATACTGAGACCAAGAAATGTAATGTCTCAGATGTTTCTGTCCGCAGACATAGAAAGTCTAGTCGGGGAGGGATAACTGTGGTTAGTGACTTAAGTGCTCAGGCACATAGCACTGTGGGAACATGCAGGTGAAGCGTCAAAGCCAAACCAGGAAATCCTAGAGCTTTTCTGTAGGAGTTGATGAGTTAGCAGATTCCCCTAAGAGGCAAATCCATGCTCAGTATATGAAAACGTGGTTGCTCTGAAACAGTGGTGGCAGGCGTGTGAAAACAGAAAAGAGGATCTATGAAAGAATGGAGAAGTAAAAAAGGCATAGCCAATAGTTGTACATGGCTGATAGCAGTACATCTAAGTGAGGAGCTCCCTAACTTACAGCAGACATGTGTGTGGGAGAAAGGGCGAAATGGCTTTTCTTCCTTTTATCACATTAAATTCTCCACCTGGGTAATTTCATTCACTTGCAAGGGAAACGCATATATTCATCTAGAATATATTAAACACTATGTATTTTTTATTGTGATCAATCAGTTTACAATTTTGTGTCAATTTCTGGTGTACAGCACAATTCTTCAGTTGTACATGAATATACATATATTCATTTTCATATTCTTTTTCACTGTGAGCTACTGTAAGATAGTGAATATATTTCCCTGTGCTATACAGTATAAACTTGTTTATCTATTTTGTATATACCAGTCAGTATCTGCAAATCTCAGATTCCCAGTTTATCCCTTCCCACCCCCCTCCCCCCGGCAACCACAAGTCTGCATTCTGTGCCTGTGAGTCTATTTCTGTTTTATATATAAGTTCATTAGTCTTTTTTTTTTTTTAGATTCCACATATGAGTGACCTCATATGGTATTTTTCTTTCTCTTTCTGGCTTACTTCACTTAGAATGACATTCTCCAGGGACATCCATGTTGCTGCAAATGGCGTTATGTTGTCATTTTTATGGCTGAATAGTATTCCATTGTATAAATATACTGCATCTTCTTTATCTGGTCATCTGTTGATGGACATTTAGGTTGTTTCCATGTCTTGGCTATTGTAAATAGTGCTGCTGTGGACATTGGGGTGCAGGTGTCTTTTTGAATTAGGGTTCCCTCTGGATGTATGCCCAGGAGTAGGATTACTGGGTCATATGGTAAGTCTATTTTTAGTCTTTTGAGGAATCTCCATACTGTCTTCCACAGTGGCTGCAACAAGCTGCATTGCCACCAACAATGTAGGAGGGTGGCCTTATGAAACACTATTTAAAAATGACTATTGGTGGACCATAAATTAGCTTCAACATATTAAACGATGTTTCATGCAGAACCCATTTCCTGACCATGCAGTAAATTAGGAGTAAAAAAATAAATAAAGAAAAAACATGTTTGAAAATTTAAATGCATGCTTCTAAACAACTTAGAAATTAGAAGAGAAATCATGATGAAAATGATGAAATATAAACTGATTGAAAACAATTACTATATGTCTGTCCGTGTGGTTTATAGCTTGAATCAGTGCTTTGGCAAAACAAATTTATTGCCCAAATGCTACATTAGAAGGAATAAAAGTTCAAAATTCATTATTAGCTAAACATTCAACTTAGAAGTTAGAGAAGAACAGCCAAATATATCCAAAGATTGTAGGAAGAAGAAAATAATGAAGATATTTCATAAATTATTGAAGTAGAAAAATAAGCCTATGATATAAATACTATATAATAAAAAGCCTCCACAAAGCCTCATTCATTGTTTTGAAATGCTAATAAAAATAGACAAACCTCTGTTAAGATTCATAACTTAAAAAGAGAAGGCACAAATACCCTGGAAATGGAGACGTAACTTTTGATACTACAGAGATTGGGCCACTAGCAAGAATATTACAAACAAATTTATGCCAATAAACTGAAAACTTCAGTGGACTGGAACAATTTCTAGATCAGTGCAGCTGTCTCATGATCGGTCTCCTAGATTTGGTGACTACGTCCCCTCAGTTCATTATCCACGCAGTAAAAAGATCAGTTTGCAAAGCAAACCTAATCATGCTGCTCTTCTGCTTTAAATATGAGCCATAAGTGACCTCCTGCTAGTCTAAGGAGCAAGTATAAAATCCTCAGTGTTTCCTGCAAAAGACATTATCCTGTTCCCACCTCTCCGTCTTCAACTGTCTCTACTCTGTCCTCGCTTGCCTATGATTGTGTTTTCCTTTCCTTCTGTTCCTAAAATGTGCTGAGTTCCTTTCTGCCTCAAGCCCTGCACCCATGCTGTTTCCTCCACAGTGGCACAGTTCTTCGCCATATTCTCTTGGATAATTCTTACTTAACTTTCAGCACTCGGCTGAACGTTATTTCCTCCATGAGAGCTTTCCAGATCCCAGACTCCCAGACTAGTTTGTCCTGGTACAACCTTTCCCATTGTTCTGTGCTTTTCTTTGACAAGTGCAATCCTATTTAGGTGTCATTATATTTTATTTGCTCTTTAATGTCTAGTACATGCACATACACATTTCATAACAGCAGGAATCATGTCTGTTGAATGGAGTGCTTTAATCCCCAGCCAGCCCAGGATCTGCCCCCTGGTCGCTGTTCAGTCTACTCATTCATTCAGGAAAAAAGTGTTTATTGCACCGTTTTTATGGACTCGGTTCTCCTAGAAGTTATGGCAACTCAGTAATGAATACAACAGAAAAAATTGTTGCCCTGGTGGAGTTTAATTTTAGGTATGTGTATGGGGGATGGGTGGATACCAAACGAAACAACTTCATTAAAATGTGTTGCTTTATTTCATGTCTCATGCCCAGCTTTGATTGTGGGAGCCTTAAGGTGACAGTAGCTTTTACCTTTTAATTCATGTCATGCCTGTCTAGTCTGGTTAGGACTTCAGAACCAATTAAAGAATACTTGAACGAATGAAGATGTTTAAAGGTAGATTGCAACATATTTGTTTTACACAGAGCTTTTAAAAATGTCTTTATTGAGGTATAAATACATACAATGAACTATATATATATATATATATATATATATATATATATGAAGTGCAGTTTGACAAGTTTTGTTGTTATGTTTACACCCATTTTGTAAGCTCTTCTTCCTGCCTGCCCCCTATTTCCAAAGCAAGCATTGGCATGCTTTCTGTCACTATAGATTAGTTCTCATTTGATTGAGTTTTATATAAAAAAGTCATCTTGTATAAACTCTTTTGTGTCTGGCTTCTTTCATTCAGCATGCTATTTTGAGATTTATCCATGTTATGTTTATCAGTTGTTCACTATCTTTTATTGCTGAGCAGTATTCTATCACATGGATGTAAAGGTAATGGAATTTATGTTTTCCTTGTTGTTGGATTTACACAGGATCTTACCCCTTCATAGAAATATTAATGGTAATAAAGTCTGCCCCAGGTGGGGGTAAGGGAATACCAAATTGTAAGATTGAAAATAGAGAAACAAGTGTAAGACTATTTATTCCAGATATTTTCAAATTAATAAATATTTGTGTATTATCACATAGAGATCTGAAAATTGTCTGTAATCCTTGGCATGATTTTTGGCTACAAGAAAGACTGAAGAGATGCTTGAATATTAGTAGAATCACTATTTGCTATGTCTATTTTTTAATTATAGTTAATATTAAACTGTATGTTTAACTTTTACATTGGAAATCTTCTAAAACTATAGTGAAAAACCTAATAAATATAGTGACTTGAGGAAGAAAATTGAATATAATCACTTTTTCTTTGCATAAAAACAGATTCCTTTTAGATGAATTTGTCCTTTTCTTATGATGACTCTTAGATTAAGGGGATATGAAAAAAAGTAACCCTATTATTCTTTTGTTTATGTATTATTTTTCTGTCTCCGCTCTTTCCTGATGTCAAGTCTTAACCATAAATTAAGTGACCTTAAACAAGGACATACTGCATCTTGTTTTTCTTAGTTTTGGGTTTAATTGGCTTAAAATGTGTTTATCTATGTAGGATACATTTTTCTCTCTAGCTGTCAACATCTATTTTTTAGAGCAGTGCTAGTCCAAGGAGTAAGTGGGAAGAGAAGGAGAAGTTCTGCACTATTCTTTCCCTGTTGATGCCTTCTTGTAGAAAATGCTTCTCTGTCCGTGTTTTTGTACTGGATCGAGGAAGGAGAGAAAGTCACATAAATAAACATATTCACAAAGATGTTAGAATTTTTATATAGTTGTAATTAATCTTTTTTACAATAGACATTCAGACTTGTAAAAACTTACTTAAATTGCAAAGAAAAAATTATTTCAATTTCAGGCATGGGGGCTTGGGGGAGAGACTCTGGAGAGGGCACCTTGTCTCTAAGATGTCAGCTTGTTTTCCCTGCGAGGAGGGCAGGTTCAGGCCTCTGTGTTACAGCTTTAAACAGGAAGAATCCAAAATGTTAAAAGTGTAACAAGCATGTAGGAGAAATTTAAAAGCAATCCAGGAAAAGAGGGAAATGTGACAATATTGCCATGATTGTGGGTAACTGACAAGTCTTAGTAACTGACAAGTTGATTCCTTCGTCTTCCCATCATGGAAGCCGCTTGAGCTGTAATTCTCACTGATTTAACTGAATTGTTTTGATGTGTTTATTATCTCCCATCATTTAGATTTAAACTATTTTATTCCTGGACTGTAGCGTGGTGCAGTGATTAAAAATATAGTCAGAAAAGTGTGGGTTTGAAATTCTTCTTTCTCATATTCTTATTTTTAGGATCCTGGTTGAATTACTTAATGCCTTTTCTTCAAGACCCAGTGAACTCATCTAAAAATGAGAAACTGTAATTTTATCAAAATTTCTATGATTGTTGAGATATTGAATGAGAAACATGTATTAATACCCAATTATAATGCCCAGAGCATAGTATGTGCTCAGTTAGTGAAGATAAGTGGTGGCACCCATATTTATAAGCTTTGATAGTCTCTTCAATGGCTTTTCCCCTGTTATTCACTCTTTCTTAGACACCAGCCCTGTATTGAAGTTACTAATGTGAAGATAAAGAAAAGCTTTCTTTATCTTCTCAATTAAGCTTTATCAATAACTAATGTTTATATAGTTTACAAAGCAGTATAAATGCATTATGTCTTTTGATTATTTAAAAACTGTGGAATTACGTATTATTAATCCACTTTACAGAGTAGCAAACTGAACCTCCACAAAGAGAGGGACGGGGGAAAGAGACAGAGCGGGAGTCAGTTTAAGGAGAGGCTGGCAGGTTCAGAACCTGCAGGAGACACTGACCAGGGAAGAGCTGATGTGGCAGCTAGAGTCTGAGACAGTCTGAGAAGCAGACTTTTCCTTAAGGCAGGACTACCCTTTTTCTGTTAAGACCTTCAACTGATTGGATGAGACCCACCTACATTACAAACAGTAATCTGCTTTAAATTAATCTACTGATTTAAATGTTAACTTCATTTAAAAAATGCCTTCACTGCCTCATCTAGATTAGTGTTTGACCAAATACCTGGATGCTGTGGCCTTGTCAAATTGATGCATAAATTTAACCCTCACAGTTGTTTAGTGACAAGTTGACCTTTAGGTCCTCAAGATAGAGGTTGAGGGTCATGTCTGCCATTTCCCATACTCCTCACACAGGGTGGCATAATGGACCTCTTTCAATAGCTGCTTTTGGCACTGCGTGAAGGAGGCCTTGTGCAATTCTGTGAATGCAGTTTCTAGGCTTGCAGTATGGAAAGATGGAGATCACCTAAGTAAACGTTGCAAAATAAGGAATTTTAAAAATAAATCCCCAATAACTTTTTATGCATGCTTTAAAAGCAAATGCAACAAAAACCCAAAAATGTATTCAACAGTGGTATCAGTTTTTACAGTTAATAATAATACCTTTAATTAATGAGTCATGATATATCTTGATCTGATTTGTCCTCTTCTTGAAAAAGACTGTATTTTAAATACAACAGACATTTAGAGGAAATTCTTAGTATTTTAGCAATTGTATGAAGGTGTTGTTTACACCTGTGGAAATAATGATATTTTTCTCTTTGGTGATCTACCTACTTTATCTTTCCTTCCTTCCTTCTTTCTTCCATCCCTCCCTCCCTTTCTTCATTTCTTCCTTCTCTCCTCCATTTCTTTCTTCCTTTCTCTTTCTTTCTTTTTTTTAAACACTCTACTGCTTTCAAAGAACTGTATTTGCTAGATACTGAGATAATGGTTTGCATTTTTATCAGTGTACCTCAAATAGTTTTTACAATGAAGTGGGCTAAACATAATTAATATTTATTTTAGTAGAAATACAACAATGTTAAAAATAAGAATTTGATGCTGGCCTTTCTTAAAAAAGTAAATAAACCAATTTAATAAATAAGCATTTTAATCATTTTTTGAAATGTGAATTTCTTCTATTACAATATTTTCTCACTGGTTAAAGAAATATAACATTTTAAACATACTTCAAAACTATAATAGAAGTAATAGATGTATGTGGTATGAAAAATACTGATGAATAGAAGACAAAAAGTGAAAACCTTGCACATGACCTCCTTTGATATATGGGTTTTTCCTTTGCAAGTTTCACTGATAATCCAGATCATTGTCTGTCTAATCCAGAGTATGGTGAGGAGACAGGCAGAGTGGCCACTCTTTGATGGGCTCACCATTTCCCAACTCTGAAACAATTTATCACATTGTAATTTATTTTTGTTCACAGGGCTGGGGGGAGTGCATGTTACTTAGAAGTTCTTCCTGCCAGCTTCAGGTTAACTTCTGCCTCAATTTTCTGTGAGAGCACGAAGAGAGAGTGTTTTATGTGTATGTTACTTATAGTAACTAATATGTACGCAAAGTATATTAAATATTTCCAAGACATAAGATTAATCATGATAATGGATTAATATGCCTACAGTACCAAGGAATTTACTTTCAGTCTTTGAGAATAAACAAATGCACAGGCAAACAGAGATTATCAATAACAGTTTTATCATTTTTAGCCAACACTTTGTTCCATATGCATGCAGTAGCCGAGATGCAGTTTAGGAAAGCTGAATCCAGTCATGTGAATCTGAATCAGCCTGGTCACTAGCTAGATGTGTGTCTTTGACCAGAAGTGCATGGTGCCCATGCTTTTGTTTCTTCATCTATAAAATAAGATTTTGGGCTGAAAGAGTTGAAGGTCTCACTGTTGGGGGACATGGTGGGCCAGTGTTGTGAGTGGTAAAAGAATTTACCAGAGACAAAGAAAAGTTTAAGAGACAAGGAAAAAGTTTAATAGACACTTTGCTATAGGCAACAGCGGGCCACACAGATGGGAGAAGCCTGTGTGAGCACTGAGGGTTGGTTACTGAGGTCTTTTATGGGAAAGGGTTGGTGAACAAAGAGGGCTGCATAATCACCATCTCTAAAACTCCTAAGTTCTATGGAAAATGTTGTGGAAGGTGGTTTTGTCAATAAAATGGAGATGCCAGAATTTAGGGAGATATTCATTACCAAACAATCTGATGCTTATATCCTCATTTAAAATTAATTCATATAAGACTTTGAGCAGTCCTTGAAATAAATTTTTCATCTCTAAAAATGTAGATACTTATAACCTGGCCTGACTTGCTTGCTTGGATGTTATGGGTTTGAAAATAACATACATACAACTTTTATAAATAGTCATTTGGACATAACCCAATCTATATTTCAACATATATGCTATTATTCTTTGTCAATGATTCTTAAATTTGGGATACAGAATCCTTCAAGAACTTGAGACTACAAAATCTCTATGCAGAAAGAAAGGAAGAAAGAAATGTATATTAACACAAAATTTTCATACACTTCAAGGAAGTTGCGACTGCCTGAGGCCTTTCTTAGGACCGAGGGTTAAGAACACCTGACCCATGGTTGAAGCTTTATTTATCCACACACAGTAACCTAAGTAATGCTGTAAACTTATTACCTTCTGAAAGACATTTGAACAATGAATAAGTAAATGGAATAAAAGGGTTACTTTGGCGTTTTGAAAGGCCACCTAGCACCTTTCCTCCATTAGTCTCTGACCTTTCTTTCCTGCCCTTCTTTACAGCAGGTCTGCTTTATTGAGTCACCAGAGTTAAAAGGCCCAGCTCTAATTGTGTCTGTTAGTAAAGGTCAGAGCCTAACCCTGAATTTTCTATATTTGTCCTAATAGTTCTTGAAAGAAACAAGAGATCAGCTGCAGTTAAAGAAGGGTCAGGAAGAAAAAGTTACATGATTAAATCAGAAGGCAGTCATTAATTTAAAAACAATTGCTGGTGAGACCCACGGAACCCTGAGCCATTAAATTGGAAAGAGCTCCCATATATCGGTCCAAGGCCAAAACTGTTCTTGGAATGGGTGGGTAAGAAAAATAATTGTGTTCACTTCATTTGGATTATAGCATACCCTTGACAGAATACTTTAACTCTTATTAAACTCTCAGGAAAACATGAATACCACATTTTAGATCTGTGGCGTATCTAAAATTCTGGTTTGTATGTCAGATGAAATTAGGGCTTCAAGATGACAGACTGCCATGAATAAACATATTTGCTTAATTAAATGAGTTTTTAAGTTATCCATTTGCTATTTGGTAATATGAGCACAACTCCTGTTTATCTTGTTTTATTAGGGATAAATGATTTAAAGGATTTTTTTTCCATCTCTAAAAAAATGAGCATAAGTCTATTTTATTATTTATTAAAGCATGCACTCAGAGAAACACTGATTTAATCATTCATTGCCATTTTTTTCTTAAAAAAAAATCTTTAATTGAATAATACTGTTCTCAAGAGGCTAGACTGAACTCCTTGAAATTGTACCTAATATATGTCACTTTGCATGTTTGGCCATAAAATAGAATCATTACTGTGAAAGAACTGGATTTGACACCCACTTTGGGGACCTTTTAAATAAAATAACTGAATACTTTTGGAAAGCCCAGTGCTCTTGAATATTGTGTATTAAATATTTGTTCAATGTGAATAAACTTTCCCGCATGAGAAGTTCCCATGGTAGGGGCCAAGTTGTGTCCTCATGTTTCTTTTGTTAAGTCTGTTCATTCATCATTATTCAGCATTTATTTCAATATTGCCTTGTGCAGACAATAAGCTGGCTGCTTTGGTCATTAAAAGGAGAAAAAGCCCGGTCTCTGACTCTGAAGAGCTCAGCCTTGGCAGTGGAAGGTGCTCACCTGCCCAGGGGGAATGTGCTCCTGGAGTTGAAAAGATTCAGACTTATATCATGTAAGAGTCAGTACTCGGATTTGACCATCAAGGAACTGAACTTGATAAGGGGAATGTGGGATGAGAAGGGCATTTGGGGCAGATCAAAGGAACTACACAAAGGCGGGGAGATAGGGTTTTATGGGGACAGCACAGAGAAGGGCACACCATCTGGTTTGGCTGCAACATCGATAGCCCAGAAGGAAGTGTTATGATAGAAATACAGGATAGCAGGCTGTGCCATAAAGTGAAAGGGCTTGAACTTCTGGCTTAGAAGCTCTTAATTCATCTTGATAGGCTATTTTAAAGCTAAGGGGGAGGGGTATAATTAAAACAATTAAAACAGTGTCTCACAGTTATTTAACATTTACTCTGTGCTGAGTGTTCTGCTAGGAATTCTTATATTTATTTAGTCTACATGGAAAGTTTAAAAGTAGGTATATTAGTATCCCTGTTCAACAGATGAATAATCTGTGGCTTAGAGACATTGAGTAGATTACCCACAAAGTCACTTATATTATAAGTGGCAGAGCCAGGGTTCAGGCTGGATCCCCTGGACTCCAGGGTCTCACTCTCTTATTGAATATAACATGGTCTGACTTAGACCTTTGGGAGATAATTCTAGAAATACTGTAAAGCGTAGGTCATTGAGAAAAGAAACTAGGAATTGTGAAAAAAGTGATAAGACATGAAAAATATATACTACTAGTAGGAATGTGTGGAATGGGGATTAGCAGCAGTGCCCAGGTCAAATCAGGGAACCTGGCCCAGATGTTTCTGCTTCTTGAAGAGGAGCCTCCTATTTAACTAGAGTGCACTTAGATGATCTTCAGTATTTACATGCTATATGTTACTGGCCTGTCATTGTTTTTTGTCAAATTGTCTTGCATGTATGAATGCTTCATTCCTTTAGGTAGATCCTAAATTCCCTGAAAGCAGTAATTCCCTCTCTAGTGAGACAGCCTATTCCACAGCCTTAACTGGATGTTAAATATAGTTGCTGCTCAAAAAGAAATTGTCCGTTTATCCAGAAAGTCCTTCTGCTGTATATTTGACAGCATTTGATTAATTTCACTGTGTGAGTTAGGTATCGCTGACTTGCACTGGCTCAGTTGCCAGGGTAAGTATGCTTGCTCAGTAATCATATATTTAACTGTTAGTTTATTAAATCAGCCCCCACATGCAGAAGGCAGGGAGAAACCAAAGAAAGAGGCAGATCACTCCAGACTGGTAGGTGGCAGGTTTAATAAGCAAGGGAACTTACTTACGAGGCTTGCCATTGGTGGCCACAAGACCATACATCTCATCACCTGCCCATCAGAATCTTAAAAGTTTGTATGGAGCCCTTAACTGGATTTAATCACGTATGCAGTCCAGATCGTCCCAACACCACAATTCTATCTCAAGGCTGTGTCCTTGGGGCAGCTTCTGGGAATGGGGAAGGCAAGCTCAAGCCACATTCAAAGGACAGAGGAGAGGATGCAGGAGGCTCCAATTGCCTAGGTCCAGCTCAGAGTTTCAGCTAGTGATCTTTTCTTGATGACCTTCCCCAACATCAGTATTAGGTGTGTAGAGGACTTGAGTGCTTCCTCGTAGGGCCGAAAATAGTTAGAAAACTTCAGAATATATAGTGGCTGTGGATGTCTGTGGAGAGGCTCACAATACAGGACGACGTGGAGACCACTCAGTTGGTAATCCTGTTTTTTAAGTGGCATTATGGCATTTCTGTTGAGAATGATTATGAGAAATGATCTGATATATATGATAGTGAGAACTCACAAACATACAGTCCGTTTAGTATGTAGTATATGCAGTTCTGTGGGATTTGGGAAATACTTGTCTAGTTTTACACACTAAGAAGTGTCTCTTTTCTAAGTCCCTGATTCATTGGAAGGTTGCTTCAGTGTTCTCATCTGAGAACAGTTTTCTATGTAGTGTATGGTTGTCAATGCAATTAAAGAAATACAACACAGTTTCTTACACAAGCACTTTGAAATATGAGATGAAAGCTATTTCAGAAGTTCAAACTGGCACTAAATAGCCATCAAGGTTGAAGTTGAGGATGGGCACCACTTCGTTACTCGTCCTTGTGTGAAATCTGATCCTCATAGAAGAAAGTCTGGAGGAGTAAGTGAATGATAACCTCCAGGTTTTCTCCCTGCCCCAATCCCTCATATTATGGTTTGATATCTGTGTGGCAAAATAAACCCAAGATTTTAAAATATCTTGTCCCAGGAAGTATCCTTAGCGCTGTTTCATGTTAGAATCTTGAATATTTTAATAGTTTTAGATAAGATCAATCAGAATATGACATTTTCAAGGTTACAATCTAAAAATACATATATATGTTTATCACATTAAAATAGTTTGGGGAAAAAAGTTTTTTAAGTGTCCACATCCTAATACATAACTTGTTTCAACTTTAACATATTGTAAAATATGGAGGTTAGAATCATCTTTGTGAAGTTGATAGCTGATATTTTTAGATATAGAAAAGAGAACCACCAGTTATTTTTACATGTGTTATTTAAGCTGCATAAGACTTGGGAACCTTTAATATTTACAAATTAGTCACCTGGGTGACCTTCTGTGGCTCTCATAAGTTTTAGAGGGAGAAAAGAGCTGCATGGTTCAAATGTGACATGTGTAATGATTGTTTTACTTTCTGCTGCCGCTGGACTTTTATTTCTAGAGTTGGGGGAATGTGTGCTCTTTAAGCCTTTTCCTGAGCTAGCAGATGCTGAAGGCTTTTAGGTAAAGAGAAGCTGGATGATTTTAGATTCCACTTTACCAAATGACCTGCAGCACACACTGGAAGCCTCATGTTGACTAGGAAATTGGTGATTTTATGCCTCTACTGGGTTAAGTAATGGCTCAGTTTTGAGTTGATTACCCCTCTCATTTAAGTAAATCATTATAGAGTCTATTCACTCCTCCTGGTCTATTGATTCCACTTTCTTGTCTCAAATCTATCATGGATACAAAGAGGGATCAAAAAAAGGAAATTTTATACCTTTTTTTGAGATGGTGTCATAGATATTTCAAGTGAAATATCTGAGTGATGTTCATTGAGGTGCTTCATGATGTTGGGTACTGACATGTATCACCTAATTCAATTCAGCAAAATTTGGAACATGGAAGTTTT
The DNA here is from genome assembly GCF_048564905.1 of Vicugna pacos. Classification (NCBI taxonomy): domain Eukaryota; kingdom Metazoa; phylum Chordata; class Mammalia; order Artiodactyla; family Camelidae; genus Vicugna; species Vicugna pacos. The sequence goes on from NC_133015.1 coordinate 3,268,329, forward strand.
AATTTTAGTTCTCATTTTAACAACAAGTAGACTGGAAAGGCTACCTGGCCCCCTCTATCTGTATAGGTAGTAAGTGCCAGAGGTCTCCCTGGATGACGTGGAGTGACTTTGTCATCCCAAAAGGGGAAGGGAAAAGGCCTCAGTTCTTGTCTTGCCCCAAAAGAAAAGAATTCACATGGGAGAGGAAAGCATTGTATAGGGAAAGATTTAAAATTTTTATTAACAAAGCAAAAGTACACCACCAAGAGCAGGAGGCAGGCTGATCCAAGGGCCGATGGCAATGGTCCCTATTTGTCCCCTTCTCTTACACCCTCGCTTAGAGGTGGTCCTTGATTAATTGACAGCTCTTGCCCCTGCAGTGCTTAGTCATGCTCATCCCCTTTGTGCATGTCCTTGCCCATGATGCACACAGAAAAACCCATGGTGGTGTGGGGGGGTGCTAAACCACATGCTAATTATATTACAGTGAGCATTGCATCATGCCCAGTGAGGTCCTTGTCACTACCATGCGGTCACGGCCGTCTAGCTCTAACTAGTTTCTCACTGGCACTCACTTAGAGGAAGTACAGTTCTTTTATATGGAAAGTGAACATCCCACCGTCTTCCAGACTGCCCTCCCTCTCCCCCACCTCATCGGCCCTGTACCCCTCTTAACTAACTACCTAATAACTTGATTTCTGAGTTCTAGGATTTTGTAACTTATGCAGTTTATGTAATTTATGCAACTTTACACTCCCAGAGTAATCGCGAATAATTGATATGCAGGTGGTAAATTTGAGAGTAAGAAAATCTGTGTGGCTTGTTTATCTAGTGTTTATAAAAACTGCATAGTAATCTTATAAAGCATGATCATATTTCTTAAGAGATATGAATGTTGCTTTTTATTATTGATATTATTACTGAAAAATACAGACTTTAAGTACCTCATATATGTTCTAACTTTCTAGCCTTCATCCCATAAACTAACTTATTATGTATCAAGAATATAGCAAAGGGAAATTTTAATTATTAGTAATTTTCTATTGCCTTCATTTCTGTCTCTCACTAATTTTTTTTTAATCTAGTGCCTCTCTAGTGTTAAGTATTTAGGTTCAGTGTGAAATAAAACTCTAGGTTCTCTAGACCTCCATTTTTGATCGGTAAACAATGAAACATCACAAATTCAAATTGCCATTTCTTTTTCTTCCCATTAAATGTGTGTGTGCAGCCGGCTTCAGTTATATTTTGAGATGTTAGCCCTTGACTCTATTTCATTTACCCTCAGTTACTTAAAATAGTTTATCTTCACTGGTCCTGGGGTAATGTGGTTCCAGGGCAGTGGTTCTCCAGCTGCGGTCCCTAGACCAGCACCATCAGCGTCATCTGGAACCTTGTTAGAAGTGCGCGTTCCTGGCCCCGCCCCAACCCCCTAAGCCAGAATTTGAGAGGACAGCCCAGTGATCTGTGTTCCAGTAGCCCTCTGGATCATTCTAAGGCGCTCTGAAGTCTGAGAAGCCTTGTCTTACTGTTACTGAAGGCAAGTTTGTTTTTTGCCCAATGCACTGTGAGACCAAACAAACTGAACCGTGAGTATGGAGCAGAGAAAGGTTTATTGCAGGGCTGAGCAAGGAGGATGGAGTGGCTCATGCCCAAGAAAACTCTGAGCTCCCCGAAGGGTTTCAGCACAGCATATTAAGGCCAGGTAAGGGAGGGGGTCGGAGGGTACGTGATCAGCTCGTGCACATCTCTGAGTGGCTGATGCTGAAGTGACAGGGCGGTCAGCACTATCAGCCCCTAGGCACCAGAGGGGCTGGGGCCATGTGCTCTTGATCATCGAGCAGTTGTTTTCTTCCGTTTGGTGGTGGTTTTCAGCATCTGAAAAAGCTACAGCAGAGGATATGGGGGAGGGGCCTGACCTGGAAGGCCCTGGAAGGGTCCTGCTCGGTTACATTAGGGATATGACAAAATGGTGATAAATATGACAAATAGGTATTCCCGTGGCTTGTGACCCTTAGTTTCCATGTAAATTGTCAGGTTGTTGATTACATTTTGTTTCTGAATATAGTTTTCCCTGCTATTGGAAAGGAGAGCGTTCCTTTGAAATCTCTCATAAGCTGAAATGGTATAAAGCAAAGAAGCAGTTACCTTAGGACTCACCTTGCTGACGATGCACAAAATAAATGGCAATAAAGCACGTGCGCTCACAAGACCCAGCGCACAGACAGCCCTGGCGGCTCGATGCCCTGTCCCCCGGCGGAAGCTTGGCTGGCTGCTCTCACGCTGCTGCCTCCTTTCAAAACAAATGCTGAATGCTGTTTTTGCTTTTTGCCTTTTCCAATAAAAGCGAAAAATCCCCTTTGGATTTTTGTAGTTAGCAAAAACAGATACTCATGTAGGTCTTTCATGAAAGCAAAGTGGCTTAAGTGAACTTGAGAACAGTGGGAGATATGTGTATTTATTTACTTCTGTTGAGAGAGGGATGTATATTTTGCCAGGATAATTTTATACAAGAATGAAAAGACATGACTGCTTTGTCAAAGGGGGATACATAAGACAAAAGTTAAAATATTTTGAATATTCTAACCAACTCTTCAATTTACCGTTTTTCTACCCCATGTTCCTAAATTCTTTTTTGTTTGTTTGCTTTAGTTTTGGGTTTTTTCTTTGTTATTTTTCTCCAGTTTTATTGAGATATAATTTACATAGAGCACTGAATAAGTTTAAAGTTTACAGCATAAAGATTTGATTTACATATATCATGAAATGATTACCACAGTAAGTTCAGTGAACATCCATTATCTCATATAGATACAACAATAAAAAACAGAAACAAAAATATTTTTTCTTTGTGATGAGAACTCTTAGAGTTTCTCTTTTAACAATTTTCATATACTGTACAGCAGTGCTAATTATATTTACCATGTTGCACATTACATCCCTAGAACTTATTTATCTTATAACTGGACGTTTGTACCTTTTGACTACCTTCATCCAGTTCCCCCTGCACTCACCCCTTATCTCTGACGGCCACTAAGCTAATGTATTTTCCTATGAGTTTGTTAGTTTTTGAACTACAGTTGACCTACAAGATTTTACTTCCTGGTACACAGCAAAGTAATGTGAAGTTTCTATACATTTCAAAATGATCACCATGTTAAGTCTAGTTGTCACCACTCAAAGATATTACATAGTTATGGAGTGGATCCCCCACACTGTACATTTCATGCCTGTGAATCAAATATTTTATAACTGGAAGTGCGTACCTCTTAATCTTCCTCATCTGTTTCTCTCCTCCCTCCATCCCACTCCCCTCTGGCCACTACCTGTTTGTTCTTTGTAACTATGTCTCTGTTTCTGTTTAGCTTTGTTTGTTCATTTGTTTTGATTTTTAGATTCCAGACTTAAGTGAAATCATGCAGTATTGGTCTTTCTCTGTTGGTCTATTGCATTTAGCTTAATACTGCTAAGTTCTCCACATCCAACACTTGCTCCTTGTTGTCTTTTTGTTAATAACCATTCTGACAGGTGTGAAGTGTTATTGCCTTGTGGTTTTGATTTTCATTTCCCCGATAATTAGTGATGTTGAGCATTTTTTCAGGTACCTGGTGGCCATCTGTATGTCTGTTTTGGAAAAATATCTTTTCAGGTTCAGTGCCCATTTTTTTAACTGGGTTGTTTGCTTTACAGCATTGAGCTGTATAAACTCTGTGTATTTTGGATGATAACCTTTGTCACACACATCATTTACAAATATCTTCCCCCATTTTGAATGCAAACTTTTCATTTTGTGGATAGTTTTCTTCATTGTGCAAAAGCTTTTAGTTTGATGTTGGTTTTTATTTTTGCCATTTGTTTATTTTAATTTTTTTTTCCTTTGCCTGAGGAGACACATCCAAAAAATATTCCTATGACTGGGGTCAAAGAGTGTATGTGGCCTATATTTTCTTCTAGGAATTGTAAGGTTTCAGATCTTCCATTTAAATCTTTAATCCATTTTGCCTTTATTTTTTGTATATGGAATAAGAAAGTGGTCCACTTGGTTCTTTTGCATGTAGCTGTCCAGTTTTCCCAACACCATTTATTGAAGAGGCTGTCTTCCCTCCATTGTACATTCTTGCCTCCTTTGTCACAGATTAATTGACCATATGTATATTAATCGCTGACATCAGTGTGGGCTCATTAGAATCTCTGTCTTCTGTTGGTCTGTGGGTATGTTTTTATGCCAGTACCATACTCCTTTGACTACAGAGCTTTGTGGTATAGTTTGAAATATTGGACCATAAAACCTCCAGTTTTCTTCTAATTTCTTAGGCTTGTTGTGGCTTCTGAGGGTCTTTTATGTCTGTCTATAAATGTTATAATTATCTGTTCTAGTTCTGTGAAAAAGGCCGTTGGTATTTTGATAGGGATCACGTTGAATCTGTAGGTTGCCTTGGGCAGTATGGTGGTTTTAACAGTATTAATTCTTCCAGTCCATGAGCACAGCATCTCTTTCCACTGGTTTGGGTCCTTTTCAGCTGCTTTCATCAGTGTGTTATAGTTTTCCAAGAACATGATTTTTTTACCTCCTTCGTTAGATTCATTCCCAGGTACATTTTTCTCAGCATGTGACTGCAAATAGGATTGTTTCCTCCATGTCTCTTTCTGATACTTTATCATTCGTGTATAGAAGTGCAACGGGTTTCTGTATATTAATTTTTGTAACCTGCAAATTTACCAAAATCGTTGACGAGTCCTAGTAGGCTTTCCAGTGGCATCTTTAGGATTTTCTGTGTATAGTATCATGTCATCTGCAAACAGTGACATTTTTACTTTTTCGTTTCCAATTTGGATGCCTTTTATTTATTTATCTTGTCTGACATCTGTGGCTAGAACTTTCAATACCAGGCAGAAGGAAGGTGGTGAGAGATTTATTGCTTTCTGCTTTTTACCACTGTGTGTGATATCAGCTGTAGGATTGTCATATATGGTCGTTATTCTGTTGGGGTATGTTTCCTCTGTACCCACTTTGTTGAGAGTTTTTTATGATAAATGGATGTTGAATTTTGTCAGAAGCTTTTACTACATCTATTGAGATGATCATATGATTTTTATTCTTCAGTTTGTTAATGTTGTGTATCGCATTGATTGATTTGTGAGTATTGAACAATCCTTGCCTCCCTGAGATAGATCCCACCTGAACATGGCGTATGATTCTTTTAATGTATTGTTAAATTCAATTAGTGAATTTTTGTTGAGAATGTCTGCACCTATGTTCATCAATGATAATGGGCCTGTAATTTTCTTTTCTTGTGATATCTTCCTGTGGTTTAGTCCCAGGGTAATGCTGGCCTTACAGAATGAATTGGGAAGTGTTCCTTCCTTTGAGTTTTCTGGAATAATTTGAGAAGGATAAGTGTTGACTCATCTCTAAATGTTTGGTGCAATTTACCTATGAAGCGCTCTGGTCCTGGACTTTTTTGGTTGGGATTTTTTTTTTAATTAGTGATTCAATTTCATTCCTGGTATTTGCTCTGTTTATATTTTCAGTTTTTCCTGATTTAGTCTTGGAAGATTGTATATTTCTACGTATTTGCCCATTTCTTCTACATTGTCCATTTTATTGGGTGTATAATTGTATTAATCTCTTATGATCTTTTGTATTTCTGTGGTGCCAGTTGTAACTTCTGCTTTTTCACTTCCAACTTTCTTTGTTAGAATCCTCTCCCTTTCTTTCCTGATGAGTGTGACTAAAGGTTTATCAATTTTATCTTTCCCCAAAAAACAGCTTTTATTTTCATTGATCCATTTTACTGTTTTTAGTCTCTACTTTACTTATTTCTGATCTGATCTGTATGATTTCTTTCCTTATAGTAACTTTGGGTTTTGTTTGTTCTTTTTCTAGCTCCTTTAGGTATAAGGTTAGGTTGTTTATTTGAGATTTTTCTTGTTTCCTGAGGTAGGCTTGTATTGCTATAAAGTCCCTCTTAAAACTACTTTTGCTGCGTCCCATAGATTTCGGATTGTAATGTTTGGTTTTCATGTGTCTCCAGGCATTTTTTAATTTCTTCTTTGATTTCTTCAGTGTCCCATTCATTGTTTATTAGTATATTGTTTAGCCTGCATGTGTTTGTGATTTTTGCAGTTTTTTTTTCTTTTGATTGATTTGCAGTCTCATAGCTTTATGGTCAGAAAAGATGCTTGAAATGATTTCAGTCTTCTTAAATTTACCAAGATTTGTGGCCTAGCATGTGATCCATCCTGAAGAATGTTCCATCTGCACTTGAAAAGCGTGTATATTCTGCTGTTTTCGGATGGAATGTGCTTTAGATATCTTTGAAGTCCATCTGCTCTAATGTGTCATTTAAGGCCAATTTTTCCTTATTGATGTAAGTGAGGTATTAAAAGTCCTGTACTATTATTATTTTACTATAAATGTTGCCTTTTGTGTCTATTAATATATGCTTTATGTGTATAGATTATCCTATGTTGGGTTCATGTATATTTACAGTTGTTATATCTTATTCTTTGATCTTTTATCATCTTATAATGCCCTTCTTTGTTTCTTCTTACAGTATTAGTTTTAAAGTCTATTTTGTCTGATACAAGCATTGCTATCCTGGCTTTCTTGTTGTTTCCATTTGCCTAGAATACCTTTCTCCATCCCCTCACTTTTAATTGGTGTGTGTCTTTATATCTGCAGTGAGTCTCTTGTAGGAAACATATGTTGGGCTTGTTTGTGTATCCATTCATCTACTCTATATCTTTTGCTCAGAATATTATTCCATTTACACTTAATGTAATTATTGGTAGGCATGTAGTTATAACTATTTTGTTACTTGTTTTCTGGTTGTTTTTGTAGTTTTCTTTTGTTCCTTTCTCCTTTTGCTCTCTTCTCTTATGATGTAATGATTGTCTTTAGAGTTATGTTTAGATTTCTTTTTTGCGTTTATCTATTATTATTATTATGGATTTTTGATTTGTGTACTATATTGTACTATATTTGAAACCATGCTGTATATTAGAGTTCCAGGATTTATTCGTCTTACAACTGAAAGTTTGCATCCTTTGACCATCATCTCCCCCTTTTTTAAATATGAAGAGTTATACATGCATATTGTGGAAAACTCAGAACATACACAAAATGTACAGGAAAAAAAATACTGTCTCATATTATTTCATTCTTATCACTTCTATTTTAATGAGTCTATTATTTATCCTCTTCCTTTGTGTTTTTTCAGTGTTGTAATATTATTGTGTATTCATTTTTGTAAACAATAACTTTAAGAGCATTTTTAGGTTCACAGCAAATTTGATGGGAAGTTACGGAGATTTTCTGTATATTCCCTGTCCCTGCACATGCCTAGTTTCCTTGTTATCAACATCCCCTACCAGAGTGGCACCTTCATTGCACTCAATGAATCTACATCATAATTACCCAAAGTCCATATCTTACATTAGAGTTCACTCTTGGTATTATACATGCTGTGTGTTTAGACAAATATATAGTGACATGTATCCCTCATTATAACATTCTACAGAATATTTTTACCACCTTAAAAATACTCCGTTATCCACTAACTTCTCCCTCTTCACCCCCAGACCTTGCAACAACTGTTCTTTTTACTTTCTCCGTAGATCTGTCTTTTCTAGAATGTCATATAGTTGGAATCATACAGTATTTTTACAAATTGCTTCTTTTACTTAGTAATATGCATTTAAATTTCCTCTATGTCTTTTTTTGGCTTACTAGATCATTTCTTTTTAATGCTGAGTAACATTTCATTGTCTGGATGTACCACAGTATATTTATCAGTTCACTTACTGAAGGGCATATCGGTTGCTTCCAAATTTTAGCAGTTATGAATAAAGGTGCTAGAAACACACATCTACAGTTTTTTGTCTGGACCTAAGTTTTCAGCTCCTTTGGGCAAATACCAAAGAGTGTGATTGCTGGATGATATGATAAGACTGTGTTTGATTTTATAAGAAGCTGGTAAATGTTTTCCAAAGTGGCTGTACATTTTGCTTTCCCACTAGCAATGAATGAGAATTCCTGTTGCTCCACATCCTTATTAACATTTGGTGTTGTCAGTGTTCTAGATTGTAACCATACCAATAGGCATGTAGTGATATCTCACTGTTTTCATTTGCATTTTCCTAAAGACATATAAGGTGAAACATTTTTTCATATGCTTATTTGCTATCTGTGGATCTTCTCTGGTGAGGTATCTGTTGAGTTCTTTGGCCCATATTTTTATAGAGCTGTTTTTCTTTTTTTGTTGTTTTAAGAGTTCTTTGTATATTTTGGATCAAAGTCCTGTTTCAAATATGTTCTTTTCAAATATTTTCTTCCAGTCTGTGGCTTGTCTTCTCACTGTCCTGAAGTGTTCAGTTCTGTGTAGTACTTTTCATAAAAATTTTTAGGCTATTAAAATGTTGCTTTTAAAAATAATTTCATTAACTCCATAATAGCTTAGCAAAAATGTTCCATAGTTATATAATAGTTACCTTCTGATTGAACATGCAGACTACTTCAGGCCACATCCATGGGGATATATATATGCCTTGGGGAGATATATATATATATATATATGTTTATACATATTGGTCTAAAGAACATCTTTGTATACCTCCAATTTACCTATATCTTTGATATTAAGATACATTATCAGAAATGAAGTTATTCTGTTTAACATTATAAATATGTAAATGAAAATCACTTATAATGTGTCACTTAGGAGGAAGTACACATTATATTTTAATAAGTATACTTCCAGTCCTTTCTTTGGCATTAGTTTTTTATGTTTAGTTGGTGCCATACACATTTTACTTGATATTTTTAAATTAACATTTAACATGAGCATTTTATCATGTGATTAGATTTTATAAAAAGTATTTTAATGGTTGTGTAATATTCCATTTTAAAAGTATCAGTATTTAGTCATTTTAATCACTTATGCTTATTTTGACATGTCTATTAAAATAATTCTTTAGGAAAATTTTTGTACAAATGTATCTTTCTAGTTCTCTCATTTTCTTATAATAATTTCCTAAAGGGTATGGTCATAAATTAAAGCTCTTATAACCTCTTCCCAAAATTGTTTCCAGAATGGTTTGCCAGTTAATACTATTAGCAAGTATGAGATTTCTTAATTCAGTGCTCCCTTGTTAGCACTGAAGATGATACTGTCTTAATCATTTTTAAGTTTATAAGGGAAAACTGTGTTTTGTTTCAATTTGCATTTCTCTGATTAATGATGTTTGAATATTTTCATGTTCATTAGTCATTTGTATTTCTGCTAGGACTTTTCTATACATAGTGATTACCAATTTCTAAATATAGTTGTATGGTTTTCCACTTGCTGTTAAAAGTATTAAACATTTGTCGATTGATATCATTTCATTAAGTAGTATGGCAATTACCTTATTACCTTTTAAATTCCTACATATTGTAGGAAATTTTCAAAGTTAACTTAGCGTGATTATTTCAGAAATGAAGTCTGCTTATAAGGCAATTGAGGACTGTGGAGCAGAAATCATGTTTTATTCTATAGATACTGATTTTATAGATAGATATTCTATAGATATTTATTCTATAGATATTTTTTCTATAGATATTGGAGTCTTTGAATTCCTTTGAGCAAGAGTAGGAAGCACAATCATATTTATATATTAGAAACAACAAACACAGAGCCTGGGAAAAGTAGACTAGAGTTGGAGCAAGACTGAAAAAGGAGTTGGTCACTTAGGAAGCTCAAATATAATAAGGGTGAGATTTCCATCATCTGACCTTAGGAAAGGGGGAAATGAGTAGAATCAAGAAATATTCCCAGCTAAGACTGACACATTTTTGTCAAGTTTTTATGACAGGATTATTTTTGCTCTATAAACTTTTTTATATTTGTAATTTTCTGTACCTTTTTTAGGTTTGGTAGTTATAAATTTGATGTTAGAAAAATATCATTTCTGTGGTAAATTTCCATACTTTTTAATCATAGAAATTCTCTCCCTGATGAGTTCCTAAATAAGCATTTACCACTGCTTTGCAAAAGTGTAATTTTCTGCTCTAAAATCTCTTGAGACTAATTATGTGATATGTGTATTGTAAGAATTTAAATGGTTTTATTTTTCCCTCAACAGTTAACAGTTGTCTGAAAGCAGAGATGTCTTAACTGCCTTTGTAAGATAAATTGTGATCTGACTGCTCCAAATGATTCATTTTAGTCTTCTTGTCCATCGATTTTATAGGAAGTTTTCCTTATAAAATATAGTTGACTAATTTGTTTATTATCTCTAGGTTATATTTGTGTATAAGTAGGAAGAAATGGAAACAGAGCAAGGCAAACTTCGTATTGAATCTCTGTTTTACCATTCTTGAGTGTTTTTGTCTACTTATTTCTGAGAAAAAAAAATAGTCGTCCCTTGAGTGTCTCTTGCTTTAATATGTTTCAGGAAACAAATTTCCCCTGCATGTTTTATATACAGGGACTGGGTTTTTTAAAGCTTCTATTTGTGAGTTGCCATGAACACAATTGAAAGGCAGATATCTAACTAGAGAAATATTTTTAATTTTCATAAAAAAGTTTTCAAGCTTCAACATAAAATTATACAAGAAAGTGGGAGACACATGAATAGAAAAATGGACAGAGTATGGATCTGCAATTCACAAACACACACACACGAGTCCAATCTTTCTAATAATCTAATAAATATAAATGGAAAGAATAAGATATCATTTTTTCGTATGAAACTGACAAAAACAATTATAATTCAGAGTGTTATCACCAGAGTGGGTGGGTGGTATCAGACATGGGTTATGAAGAAACAGGGCAATATTGACAGTATGAAGCTTTAAAATGTTTATGCGTGTTAACTATACTTTGACACTTCCAGGAATTTTCACATGAGGAAAATGAGAATTACCGAAGAAGCTTTTTAAAAAGTATTATTCATAATAATGACTAATTTGAAACAACCTCAATTTCCAGCAGTAGGAAAGTAGGGGTGATTTAATTGATAGCAAATGTATACATAATCCAATGCATCAGTTACACTTCATGTTTTAAAGCATTAATGATATAGAAAAATGTTTATGAGATAGATTGGAAGGCTAAAAACAATTCTGTATTCAGCAGAGCCCAATGTTTAAGTATGTGTGCATGTTTGTATGTGTTTGGAGGGGTAGGGTTTTTTTGTGTATCAGGGATGTGGGAGTATGTGGTATTAGGTTTAGTATGTGTGTTAGTGGTATTTTTGTGAGTTTGGTGATTGTGGGCATATGGAGATGTATTTGTGTGTTTGGGGTGTGTGTATGGATTTATGGATTATGTGTCTGTATTTATGGTTGTGTGCATGTGTGAACACATACTCAAAGATGAAAACATTCAAAGCCAATACACTGAAGTAATCATCATAGCTATAATTGGATAGGCAGGATTAATTTTCTTAATTATATTTTTTCTCCAGTAAATTTGTTTCCATGTATTTGTATGAATTCATGTATTCCTTTCTACTTAGAGAAAGTTTATTACAAATAAAACAAAAATATTTTTAGTAATTATAAAGAAGTGTCTCTAAGGATTATAAATAACTGCCAAAGTCTAATAAACATGGTAATAACTTCTACTTAATTTGGATAAAATGATAAGTGGGATGAATTTCAACAGCAAAAAAATGGACTAGCAACAATTTGTACACATTTTTACTGTGCCGTGGAAACACTTCATATGAAGTGTGAAGTTTTAATTTGAACTAAATAATTTTAGTGTGAGCTATTCTGTTTTCTCTCAGTGCATTTTTATCCATTTTAAAACAAAAATATCTTATGGATGTTTCACATTAAAGCTAGTTAAATTGTATGGTTTCAGAATGTATTTTTGATTTGAAAGAGATCCTTTATGCCTCAAATCAATGTAAAATGAAAGTTAGTATTTGAAATATTTAAACAGGTGATGCTTGTTCATAAATGACTTGAAGTGTTAGGATTTATTTAACACCTCATTCAGGAAACGTAGCAGAGATCAGAGGTTAATCTAATCTTTTAGGCCAGAGACTCTCTCAGATTGTGTTCAGAGATGTTAATGGGTATTCTGGAAAAAAAATACATAAATTAAAGGCTATGTGGTCAAATAAGGTTGGGGAATGTGGTCTGCTCTAATCTTCTCCTATTCATTTTCAGCTCATGTTAGCTCTCTGATACCCATCAGAAAGAAACCTGTTTAGCTTGGTTTAATTCAACTTTTACTATATAAATTTGTCTATGGAATTATTTTTTTCATGGATTGCCATTAACATGTCATGAAAATAGTGTTCCGTAATTTGAGAAATTGCATGCTAAATTCTTCAGTTCAAGCACAATAGCAGATTTATTTTCAGGTGAAAATAGTTGTTTCCAATAGTTTTGCATGGCTAATTCATTCATCTCATCTGCAAAACAAAGACAAAATAAGGCAGAAAATAGTAGTTTGAGGTAAAGTTATAAAAAGTTATTTCTAAGCATTTGTACAAATGCCAGACTTGGTCATTTTTGTAAACTGCCTAAGTAAAAACCTTCTCACTTGCAAAGAACATGCATATTAGAGAAAGGTAATTATTGATGGGGAAAAATTACCCCCCCAAATCTATGTATAGCAGAGAGTTTTCTTTTGGCATTTTATTTCTCTAAAGAATGGTTTCTGCTTGAGAAAAATAAACCTGCCTGCTAAGCTAGGGCCCAGGTGGGGGAAGGACAGGAAGTCTCACCATTTAGTGAGCAGCCTGTCAACCAGGCAACCCGCCCCCCAGGAGTCCTTCCAGTCCCTAATCCCTGTGCTTCACCTCCAGCTTCTGCCGTGGCTCCCCTCCCTCAGTTCTGAGGTGTTTTGGTTAAAAGTCCCCCAAAACTACTTCTCATCTGGTTGCAAGATAGTCACCTGAGTGCACAGATGACCCAGGCTGGGTTCTTGAGAATCTGACTGACCCTTACACAACATTTAGACAATCCTTTGTGGGGTTATTTGTTTTCTGATTTAGCAGAGTTTGAGGAAGGTGCAATGTAAATGCGTTGTAACTCAATCTTCCAGATACCTTAAATGTGCCCTTTGTTCATATGTAAAATGTTAATGTTTTGTTATTATATGTAATTTCGATATGACAGAGCACTCAAAGCAAATTGGTGCATAGCATCCACCTCGTATTGATCTCACTGAAATGATTTTCTTCCCTTTGCTGATACCACTTTTCTTTGATTCTCACAATCTAGATAATTATGCCTCTAGGAAGTAAAGATCTTGCACCTCCTAACAAATAAATATGCCTAAGCAATTGTTGCCAGTTGCTGATTCTGGCTGAAAAAATATTATACACGTGTACAGTCTGATGTGCAGCTCTAACCAGCAGCTTACAGGATACACAGGGAATGACTAGTGACTGTGATAAATGACATCATTAACATGCAATCCGTGGAAATCTAGGCACACAGATTGAGAAAGTCTCTACAGAATAATGTGTTTCTTTGCCCCCCAAAATTGGAAGAAAATAAAAAGAAAGATGAACTTAGGGAACTGATAAACTAAAATAACCTAAAAGAATTAGTAATCACAGTATACAGAACCTATCTAGATTCTGGTAAAAGCAAACTATAAAAATAAATTGCAAAATAATTGAAGACATATGGAAACTGACCAGATATTTGAAAATATCACCATATTATAGTGAATGTTTTAGGTGTGATCATGGTGCTGTTACAGATAGGAGATTGGTTATATGGAGAGGGATTGATCAGACAACTGAATATGTTAAAGATAATGGAATCTAGTTTTCATGTTGGCAGTGAAGGATGCTACAAAGGCAGAAAGAAAAACAAACGCTGTGGTGGATTAATGTTACTGATAATTGAGTTAAGGAATGTTTTTAAATATATATGTAGCTGTATAGGGAGAGGCACACTGATTTAAATATATGTATGTGACAGAAACATAGACATAAATATGAATGTAAATGTATGTGTGTATGTGAATGGGCGTGCACACATACACGTGTGCACAAACATGCGTATTCCTGGCTTTATACATCGACAGAGCTGAGATCACTGACAAATCTCAGATACTGCCTTCTAAATACCATTCCCTACTAAAAGCAACTGCAGTTCCTTAGATAAACGACTGACTCCAGGGCTGATGCTGGGAAAGGATAAGGTGACCGCTGAGCATCTTATTTTGCTAGAGTGAGGGAAAGCACTTCACGAATTGTGGGAACATGTCAAAGGACACAAATAAGATCTTGAAGGCCCTCCTACTAGTCCAACATCAAAGTGAGTGATGATATAACAGATTATTATCCATTGAATTACGTAAATCACAAAGCCCTACAGATATAAATTCATAAGTAAACAATTTGAAATTTCATGAGGAACTGGGTATTTATATAGTTCCAGAACATCCCCTAACACTAAAGAGCAGAAACCTCACAGACGTGACCTAATCAAGTTATCCAAATAAACATCATCGTGAATGGGACAAATTTAAGTAATGTACCACCTGAAGGATGCACACAGCATCACTTTGACGTATTCCTGCCAAAGATGTATAGCCAACTCTAATTATGAGACAGTATTAGGCAAACCAAAGTTAATGGATATTTTCCAAAATAACTGGCTGGTAATCTCCCAAAATATCAAGATCATGAAAGTGAAGAAAGGAGACCAGGGTGACATCAACAGGCAGCCCATGCTTTTGAACTGAATCCTTTTGCTATTAAAAACATTGTTGGAAAGACACTAAAAACAGAATTATCATATGATCCAGCAATTCCGATCTTCAGTGTACATCCAGAAAAACAAAAACACTAACTTGAAAATATACATGCACCCCAGAGTTAATAGCAGCACTGTTTACAATAACCAAGGCCTAAAGGATATTGTGTTTAGTGAAATAAGTCAGACAAAGACAAATACTGTATGATATCACTTATATGTGGAATCTAAAAAATAATATAAACAAATACGTACAGCAAAGCAGAAACAAACTAGTGGTTTCCAGTGGGGAGAGAGATGGTGAGTGGGGCCCGTTAGGATGGGAATAAGAGATACAAAGTACTAAGTATAAAATAAACTACAAGAAATTTTAGCCATTATCTTGTAATAACCTTTAATGGAGTATAAACTATGGAGTATAAACTATAAAAACAATGAATCACTATGCTCTACACTTGAATGTAACGTAATATTGTAAATCAACTGTACTTCAATAAAAACAAAAACATTGAGGCAACTGGAATAACTTTGAATGGAGTCTGATGATTAAATGGTAATGTGTTATTTATCATATTAAATATCAATGCTAGTCTCTTGACATTGATGGTTATATTTAGCTACATAGGAAAGTGTTCGTGTTTATAATAAATACAGTATTCAGGCTAATGGAGCATCATGTCATTGGCAACTTATTCTCAATGTTTCATAAAAATTTAAAGTTCTGTATTGTCTGAAATGTTTTACAATCTATGATTATTTAAAAATTTAAAAAAAACTACCTGTGGTGGTGAATCAGGTTTTCAATTTTTAATCCATAATGGATTAATATTTTTATGAAATGTGTAAAAAATATTGTGTAATGTCAAAGTGCAAAAGTAGTTTATAGAAGTTTACTCTTTTCTTCTGTACTTCACCTTGTCACAGACCAGTCAGAAACTGTCATGACTTCAGATGTGTACCGGTCTGTGGACCACACTTTGAAGAGCATTGCTCTAGGTTATGTATGGTCTTTTGTGATTAAGTAAGTACTCATTATTTTATGAAACTGGTTTTCAGGAAGGACAGATGTGTGTGATGTAACAAATGCTTCTGAACATGCATAAGCATTATGTACTATTTCTTTAAAAGCAGTCAAGAAGGGATGTATAGATGATTTTACACTGCTGCTTTTTTCTATTCACGGAATACACTCAACTTGGTATATGCATTAGTCATACATGTCAGTCAGGATCCTGACAGGGAAAAAGTGGCACACTCCAAAGTGCTTAACCCAAAAGAATTTCATAAGCGGACTCTTTTCTGAGATACAGGGAGGGTTAAGGGAATCTACAGGGGATAGTGAGGGACCCTAAGATTAGCAACAGCAGGAAGTTGGGTAAAGGGAAGCATTTCAGTTTTCAGGACCTGGTGAGATCTGGAGTCATGAAAAAATAACTGTCCAACAGATGTGTGGCCATAAAGAAACACAGCACGGGTAGGGGAGGGGGCATGGATATCTCAGCTTCCCCTTTCATCAGTCTTCTGTGCTCCACTGTCAGAGTTCCCTATTAGCACAATCCAACTGGAAATCACCTGGCAAGGGAGATCCCGTGGTGGGGTCCACAGAGGTCAGCCTCCCAGGACATATGGCAGAACGGGATAGAAAAACAACCATGGAAAGGCAAATGGAAACCAAACCATGTAGCATTTTTAAGAAATGATTTTAGAATCAGTTGCCATTACTTACTTTTAATGTTTCCTATCTGTTCAGTCATGAGACTGTCTGTAATTTATTATCTGTGTGTTTCTCTTCAGATTCCAGCATTAGAATGATAGTTCATTCATTGAATGAGTCCAGATGAATTCTGCCCACTTATTCTGTGCTCTCTTCTTCAAGTGTTTGGGAGATTTCTGACTAAAGACTATCACACTAGCAGTAGATAAGTGGATTGAATCAATTACAAGTCAGGGAGTCACGTTAAGGGATAATGGCCATTATTCAGTTTTAAAAGTTTGAGGTCCTAATCTAAGGCTAAGGATGGAATGATGAAAATGGGTCTGAGATGTATTCACTGTGCAGTCAGTCAGATGTGTAGACTGATTGATTGCTTGAAAGAGATACGGAAAAAAGAATGTATTGAGGTAACTTCCAGTTTGGGAGCTTGGTTGATCAGATGGATCATTTACCTATATAAACCACATAAAGCTGGACAATGTTTTCCCCGCACTGGGAGCCGGATGAGCAGTGATGAAAGGTTCAGTTTTAAACACGGTGACTGATGTGCTATGGAAACATCTAAATGCAGATGTTTGGGAGGAAATGTGATACACGTTTCTGGAGCTCTGGAGGGAGACCTCATCTGAAGTTACAGACAGAGGAGGCAGCAGCATCTCGGTGTTGGCTTAAGACATCAGGATTGTTCATGTTGTTGCTGTTCTTGGTGAGCATCCTTCATATATGGGAAAGCCACAATGTGCCAGGCACCTGTAGAATCAGAGAGCTTCAGCAACTTGTTTCCCCTGGAAAGATGAATTCTCTAAGTGCAGTGAAATTGAAATGGGCAGGTTTTCGTGGGTGGGGTGGTTAGTGGCAAGGAAGCATCAGCAAATAGAAAGAGAAAGAACAATCTGATTTATTTTCCAACTTGATAAATATTGTTGATATTAATTTTTTGAACTGATGACTTCTTTTTTTCTGAACGGCATGTCTTTGGTCCAGAATTGCGAGGCTGCAAATCCTCTGGGTCATCGGGTCACAAATCTCAGGAGAAAAACAGTACTTGGGATTAGGACTAGGAAAAAAAAGTATGTTCCCTCTAAAGCAATCCTGCAACTGTCAAAATTGATCTTACAATTGAACATTTTTCTGTCTTTGCTCTGAATTTTAGGAAATTCAGATGAGCCAGGTATATGGCACCTATGCAAGATATTAGAGTATATATAATCTATGTGAATTCTGCCACCAGCATTATCTTATTATCCACACTTTTACTGCTAAATGTCAATGTTTTCTATTTTATTCCTATTCAATATATTTCTGTGAGTGACATTAAATATTGAATGCCATGGAAGATTTTTTAAATGAATACAAATGTAAAAATGTAATTCAGTTTCACAGTGCAGTTTTCTTCATTCTCAAACAATTCTGGATTGCTGAGTTGACCCACTTCAGATTTTAATTTGCAGTATTTATCAAGTCAAAGTAAGATTTTAAATTTAACACAAATGAGTGATGAGCCAGTGCTGAAAATCTTAACATAATGTTAACTGGGTTAGTGCTCTAATGATATTGCTACAGAAATACAGAACTCGTTATGTTTAATCAGCACAAGTACCACCTCTAAAATTCATTTGAAGTATATTGTTTTAAGCAATCTTTGAAAATTATGTGGGATATCATGTGCTATACACAAAAGAACTGCTTTTAACCAGGGCTTACCCCTGAATTTTCACATATTTACTAGGTATTTTAAAATCATAGTCACAGAAAAATTAAACAGTACAGAAGAGGTGTTTTCTGCTTCTACTCTTTACACACCAATTCCATTCATAAGAGGTAAACATGTTTGATGATTTTTTGTGCAAATGTGGAAATTTTATATGCACATGCAAGCATAACATACAGGTATATGTATGTGTTTATTTTCATTTACTAATAGTTTGCATTCACCTCTTCCTATCTGTTCATATAGGTCCATTTGATTCTTCTTTATGAGTATATAATATTCTGTTATAGTCGCTCATTCAATATATATTGAGTACCTACTCCATGCCAGGAAATGTTCTATTAGCAGGTTAATAGGACTCTCATAGCCCCTGCCCTCATGAAGCCTACAGTCCAGAAGGAGAAAGACAAGCACCTTAAGTAAATTAAATTCCTATTTTGGAAGTCACTTCAGAGGAATCAAATAGGCTATGCAAATATAAAATAATAGGAAAGATATATTTATTTAGGATGGTTTGGAAAGGCTTCTCTGTGAGGAGGTGCCATTTGAGCGGAGACCTGGAATATTGACCAGAAGCAATCAGACACCAAGAAAAGGTCAGTCTCTTTTCCACACTGTTACACAGTATTCCATTGACAATTTACTTGCCAATTCCATTCTCTAGGTAGAATTTTTGTATTTTTTTTCCTACTGGAAAAATAGTGTTATAAACACGTGTGCACAATTTTCCAGGAACACATGCACAATAATTTCTTGAAGGGCTATACCCACAAATAAATCTACAGAGTCATAGGATATCTATGTCTACTTTAATATATTCCAAATTGTTTCCCAACATATTGTGTATATTTGCATTCCCATGAGCGGGGTGGAAGAAAGCCTGTTGTTCTCTGCCAATAATTTATAATGCTATTTCCCCCCTAAGTTTTATCAGTCTCAAAGGATATGACCTGGAATAATTCTCCCTCAACTTCCAGGACACCTTCTGCTACTTTCTAGGATCTCTATTGCCTCTCTTGTTGGCATCTTTCCTTTGATGTTCCTTAAGTGTTGGTTTTTCATCCTTCTCTTCTGTGTTTGTGCTCCCTCTCACTCTCTCTGTCCTACTTCTCATTTGCCTCTCTCTGTCTCATTATTGCCCTCAAAAGCACAGCCCTTTAATTTTATTAATCTTGTTATGTCTATGTTCATATTGCCAGGAAGTATAAGATGGCAAAGATGTAGCTTACCTGCCATGTTACCATAGAGAAGTCATTGAAGGTTGAAGGAATGCAGACTCAGTTGATGTGTATAAGTAACACTTGATCCATTAGGAGAACTAATGCATGGATCTGTAAAATGAAGCAAAATTAGCAATTTGTATAGAAAAAACAAATGCAATTAGGGACATGTTCTCAGAAGGAAAAATGAAAAACTAACACTGATACCTATGTCAGATTTTGAGCCAGTGTTTTAAAAGTATTATCTTGTTGACTGGGTAAAGAAGTTGTGGTATATTTATACAATGGAATACTACTCAGCCATAAAAATGATAAAATAATGCCATTTGCAGCAACATGGATGGCCCTGGAGAATGACATTCTAAGAGAAGTAAGCCAGAAAAAGAAAGAAAAATACCAGATGATATCACTCATATGTGGAATCTAAAAAAAAAAAAGACAAATGAATTATATATAAAACAGAAATAGACTCACAGACATAGAATAGAGACTTGTGGTTGCCAGTGAGGAGGAGGGGTGGAAAGGCATAAACTGGGAGCTTAAAATTTGCAGATACTGACTGGTATATACAAAATAGATAAACAAGTTTATACTGTATAGCACAGGGAGATATATTCAATATCTTGTAGTAGCTTACAATGAAAAAGAATATGAAAATGAATATATGTGTATCCATGTATGACTGAAGAATTGTGCTCTACACCAGAAATTGACACAACTTTGTAAACTGAATATATCTCAATAAAAAATAAATAAAAGTATTATCTTGTTAACATAAATGACAAGACATGACAAGAGGCTGAGAGGAATCCAGCAAGTAGAAAACAGAATTTACAGAAATTGTAGAATTTTCTCAATAGAAAATGGATACAGTGCAAAGGACATATGCTTAAGAGGAGGAGATCCCAGAGAGGCTCGTGAGATGTCCATCAGTAATGGCATGTGGTAGCAGAGAAATAGTTTTTATTTGTTTTGCAGTGTCTTCTTAGTGTAGAGACCACAGTTATATTTGTCAGGAAAGATAACACATCTGTTACCTAAAATTGTCACATATTCTTCAGATATTTTGGAAATATAATTGTAGTATAAATAATTGTAACACATACAAATGCATTTCTTTTATCTGCTGTTGAATTATTTTGTGCTATATCCTGTGATAAGCACTCCGGCAGGGATTTTTTAATGGAACTCTCACCACAATCCTATGATTTATTGATAGTGTTATATCCATTTCACAGATGTACCAACTGAGGCTTACAAAGGCCATTTACTGTCCTCTAGATCATAACTTGTAGGTTTCTGATCCTACCTTGAACCTGTGTCCTCAAGACTCAAAGGCTATACCCATGCTTACTATGTAGCATCAGCTGTCAGTGATGACTTCAGTGCCCAGTGACTACCTGCCTACACACTGAATGCTATGAGAGGCCACAGAGGGAGCTATGAAATGATAAGGACTTCAAGGAAGACTGGGACTTGATGAGCCAAGACACTGGTATATTCAGGACAGTAGCGGTAGGGGGTAGTTGAACTTAGGTGATGCCTGGGAAACATGTTCTATGGCCCATAAATAGACCAGTTTGGATAATATCCAGGGAGTATATAAGTTTTTAGGCAGAGTTGAGTTTGCAGAAGTAGATATGTATGAACTTTCGGAGTTAATAATTGCAAGGATAACGGATTTTACACCAGTCCAGGAAGTCAATGATAGCAATCATAGTGTCTTGAGCAGGAAAGTTTAAAAAAGGAAATGATATTTTAAGATGATTAATCTTTCAGAACCAAGTAGGATAGATCAAAATGGAGAGACTACGGAGCTGGGAAATGAAATAGGCAATTAGGAAAATGTTGCAATATTCAAGTACAAGTAAAGAGAGCCTGGCCTAGGGAGGTGACCTTGAAGATCGAAGGGGGGCAGAGGAGCCTTTTTATAAACTCAGAGGATTTAAAAGTTTGAAATGTTTTAAAGGTGTATTTAAATTCTATTACCGTTATGCTGTGAGGTTTGGGTGCCCTATCCAGGTGCACCTATAATGTCCATACAAGTGTGTATCAGAATATCTGTTGTTTCTCTGATGATTCAACTGTGGACTCCTTGATGGTAAATATTTTGCTGTTTCTTTGTATGTGCCTAGCACCCTTTGTATCCTAGTGCCTAGCATGCTGTCCAAAAAAAAAAAAAAAAAAAAAAGCCCAGTATGTGCCAAGCTTAAATAGGATGACGACGATGATGAGAATAATACTAATAATAAAATACCTGTAGGATACTTCACAGCTTGCAGAGTTGTGTGTACTCCTCAAATGTATCATGAATTCAATCTACTTATCCATCACCCTAGCTATGGCCAGAATTGCATTTACTTTCTAACTGCTCCACTTGCTCTCATATTTCCTTCAATGCATTGCCCATACAGCAGCCAGGATGATACTTTTCTAGGACACATTTGATTATATCACTTAAAGGCTTTAAATGATACTTGCCCCTATAAAGCCCTACCAGTTGTTGCATAATCTGATCATGTCAATCTCTCTTCTAGATTTACTCCCTCTCAGCCAGAGTAGCTTTCTTTCCAAGAAAAGTCAGAGCTCTTTCATGCTGCGCCAGTTATGTATTGTAATGAAACAGTCTGCCCCAAAACTTAGTGTGTTAAAACACCACCATTATTTTGCTCACAAAGCTGTAATTTGCATAAAGCTCAGCAAGGGGGGCTTGCCTCTGAATGTGTTACCCATAGGCTAACAGCGAGCATCACCTGAAAGCATGTCACTCACCTGTCTGGCAACTGATGCTGGCTCATTGGCTGAGGCTACGGATGAGGCTGTCTGTAAGAACACCTGTATGTGGCTTCCACAGGTAGCCTGTGCTTCCTCACAATATGGTGGCTGGTTTCCCAGGGTGAGTCTCCTGGGAGAGATGGAACCAGGCAGAAGCCGTGTTACCTTTTCTAACGTAGCCTCAAAAGTCGGGCAGCATCACTTCCATCATATTCTGTTAATCAAAACCAAGTACCAAGACTAGCTCTTAGCCAAATGAAGGGGAAATCAGACTCCTCCTTTTGAGGAGACCAATTTCCAAAAATTTGATATGTTTTAAAACCAACACCCTTGCCTCTGGGCATTTGTACCTGGCTAGCTCTCTCTTTCCTGTAAACTTCCCTTCCTTTTCTTTGCTAACTTTTACTCACACTTCAAGTTTCATTTGAGCTATCAGCTCATTACACGTGCCTTCTTATCCTCTGCATCTAAATTAGGTCCTTCACAACACTCCATGTTCTTTTAAAGCACTTGTTACAATTTGAAATGACACATTTATTTAATGCTTGTCTTCCCAGCCATCAACCTGTCAGCTCCATAAGAACAGAGACCACTTCTGTATCACTCACTGTTAATAACCCCAAAGCCTAGTCAAGAAGCTGTATGTAATAGGTTTTCAACAAATACTTGTTGAATTAATGCACCATGGAAGAGGTTTTATTTGTTTTTTAAGACCCTTCTTTAGAGGAACCTGGAATATTGCTTCTTACCCTCGAGAAACTTTAACGAATTCATACTCATTAACCCTAAAGCACATATATTTTTAAAACACACATGACCTTATTTTGAAAAAGAAGCCTTTAACGTCACAAAGCAGTTAACCTCTTAATTGTCTTAATTATAATAAATGATAAACTCAGCCATCATTCTATGTTTTTTTCCCTTTAAAACAAACAAACAAACAAAAACTAGTTTCACATTTCCAAAACTATAAACCCTCAGGGGCAAAGGATGTTTTCAAGATTTTGAAGCGCAAGATTTTCCCTGGAGAGAGAAAGCTATTTTGAGAGAGCACCCAGTACTGAAAGTGGAATGTGTGTGTTTTTGTTGTTTTTAAGTATTATTCCACTATTCACTCTATCTTCTGGAGTTATAGCAGGAGAATCTATCCCCAGTAACTCGCCTCTCCTACATCCAAATTAAAGCACTTTAAAGTTTAGTGCTTCCAAAAATCACATTATAGCAATGGATTGGCAAAACAAACCTCTTTTCTTACCATTTGGCAGAGATCAGAAAGAGATGGGGGATACCTCTCCTTTGCCTTCAGAGGACTATGCTGTTTCAAAGGAAAACTTCAAACTTTTTCTTTTAGAGAATTTACTTTTACTTTCAAACTTTTAGTGAAGTATAATAATTTTTAGCCTTTTGAGAACAGCTCGCACTTTGCCTTTGGTAACTGGTAGCATATGGGTGCTGCTGGGCAGACAGGTAATCCTTATTATGTGCTTATTATTATTATTTTTTTGTCTGCTTTGTTTTTTTCACCGTGAAATAGCCCACCTTCCCACTGATGAGATTCAGCTGCATGAAACAAGACAGCCCATTTCTGACCTCGAATAGCCTGTGTAGATCATCCTTAATCTTACACAATAAAGGCTGGGTTTGGTCAGGAGTCACTCCTCTTGACTTTTTGGCCATTGTTCAGATCAAGACCCATTTTATTTTATTTTTATTTTTATTTATTTATTTATTTAGAGCCATTTTAGATTCACACTGAGACTTGTATCCCTGGAAATCACCTACTTGCTCTGTGGCCCCCTGAGCAAGTTGAAAAACCCTTCTCATTCTATTTGCTCACCTGTAAAATGAAGTTAATGATACCAGCCTCGCAGCTTGTGATCATTGCAGGATCTAATGTATTAAAGAGATTAGCTCAGTGCCTGGCTCAGTAAATGTTAGTGCGCTGGGTGTGTTGTTTGCCCTGAATATCAGTGTTTTCCTAAACGCAGTTTTCAAGTGGTAAAAACAAGTCTACATTGATGTTTATCTCCAGGTGTGGGAATGGAAGGTAGAATCTGACTAGGCAAAGACAAAAACCTAAAAACTGCTCAATTCTTTCCCAACAGTGTCCCGAGTTGCCACTCAATTTTACCTTGTTCTATAGTTCCTAGATCTCACCCAGAGGTGACTGGAAGTTACTAATTTTTGCTACATATGTGATAAACTAAGCTTTGTTATTCACATTTGAGGCACTGGACTCCTCATTTGGGAACCGGTTGTGTGTGTTGGGGGGCGGGGAGGGGTGTGAATCATTGGGTAGTAAAGCCAGTGGGCAGAAAACAGCAAAAGACCATTTGTATGGTTTCCATTGTGATACCAAATGGGCATTAATATAAGGGTTCCTCACTTTGCTATCCTTATAATTCTATTGCTCACACTCAGAAGATGTGCCAGAAACTGTTTCAGGTGTTGCACCTATGCTGTTAAATGGGAATATAAAGATAAAAAATAAATGCATAAATCAACAAAGCTCCCATGTAGTGGTCACAGTAAATGCAGCCAGGGACTTAGGATGCTACATGGTGTTGTGGCCGTGGCAAAGTGGAGTCAGGGAAGTGTTCTGTGAACAAGTCTAATTTGAACTAAATTTAAAAAGGTTCAAAGAAGTGTCTTTTTGTAGTAAATACATAGGAAAAGTAAATGCAGTGCCCCAAGGCAGGAAAGAATTTAACTTGTTCCATGAACAGAAAAAAACAAAAAGACCAAGTGCCCAGAATGTCGAGAGACAGTACTATGAAAAGACGTTAAGGGGTTAACCATGACTTTGCATGGACCTGTAGGCCACAGTAAGGAGTCTGGATTTTATATTAAGTCGGTGGGAAACTGCTAAAGGGTTATAACAGATGAATGATGCAGTCTGATTTACATTTTAAGATGGCAGCTCATGCCACCTCACACCCCTTAGGATCACTGTTTATAAAAACAAAAATAAACAGAAAATAACAAGTGTTGGAGAGGATGTGGAGGAATTAGACCCCTTGTGTGTTACCGGTGGGAATGTAAGATGGTGAGGCCTTAGGAAAGCAGTATGACAATTCCTCAAAAAGTTAAACATAGAATTGCCATATAATCCAGCAATTCTACGTCTAAATACAACCCCAAAGGACTGAAATCCCGGATTCAAATAGGTGTTTGTACACCAATGTTTGTAACAGTATTATTTACAATATCCAAAAAATGGACACAACCAGAGTGTTCATCAGTGTGTCAATGGATAAACAAGATGTAGTGTATCCATACAAGGGGGTAGTATTCAGCTTTAAAAATGTTACGTACTGCATGCTGTCACGTGGATGAACCTGAAAACATCCTAAACGAAATAAGCCAGACACAGAAGGGTAAATACTATATGATTCCGTTTATACAAGGCACCTAGAGTGGTCAAATTCATAGACAGAAAGAATACTGGTTACCAAGGGCTAGGAGAAGAAGGAAATGCGGAGTTATCATTTACTGGGTGTAGAATTACAATTTTTAATCATTACAAAGTTCTGGAGAAGGATGGTGGTGATGGATGCATAACAATGTGAATATACCTAATGTCCCCAAATCTTACAGTTGAAATTGGTTAAAAGGTAACTTTTAAGTTACATATTTTTTATAGTTAAAAAAAAAAGACATTTCACATTAGTTGGGCAAGGAGAGGGAATGGGAGCAATATAAAAGCAGAGGGCCCAGTTGGAGAATCTTGTAATTTCTGGTGGGGAAAGACGGTGCCCTGGACAAAGAGGTGGCCACAGAAACAAGAGTTTCCATTCAATACAAAATTGGAGCTCTGGCATGCTGATGGATTGAGGCTGAATGATGAGCAAAAAGGAAAATTAAGGATGATTCCTGTATTTTTGGTTTTAAACAGCACTTTGCTAGCAGAGCCTGGGCATTAGGGTGAGTTCAAGGTTAAAGGGTTAAATTGGTGCGCCATCAATACATAGATGGTAATCGAGGGGTTAATTTTAGAAAAGATAAAGGAAAGGAGTAGATACGGTGGACTGGCAGAACTGAGACGTATTTAGTCTTACTATTGTAGACAGTGCTGCAAAAGAATTCACGACATGAGAAGAAAGGATAATTCTCTGGCAAAGATGGTCACTGCGTTTTTTAAAGCTATAAAACAGAAATGACCACAGTGAAATATTCTAGCATGGAAACAAGAATATTAATTGGGCAGGGCACACTGGGCTGCGCAGGGCTGCTTTGCATTGGCCATTAGAGAAGCCCTCAGAAGTAGAAGTTAGTGTTATACTCAGAACATAGACGATCACCACTCCTTTCATGAGGTTAAATGGGACATTTTGCTTGCCTGAAAACTACAAAAACTCCCAGTTATTATAGATATGTTTTCAAACGATCTGCCTTCTCACTTTGAAATGTGCTTTGGGTCTTCTAGGATTTCCCAGGTGATCGATGGGCAGCTGGGTCCCTTCCATGCGTGAAGAATTGTTATAAGGATTAAAGATGATGTACGTGAATTGCCTAGTACGTACACAGTGGGCAGTAACGGACTGGTAGCGGTTGCTGTTATTCGCAAGATCTGTTCTGGGTGGGACTGAAATTTCATGCAACACAGTAACAAGGGCAAGGTTTGAGACCGCATTACGAACGATGTCGTGGAAGTTATTCTAAGGACTTTATTGAGCAGGACTTCAGTAACTTCAGTGGTGCCTGAGAGAAAGGAAAAGCCTGGGAATTACCACAGTCAGAATAGAACACAGAGATACTGATAAACGGTGGTCTCACCCCTTCGGGAGAACAGGCGTGTCACATCTGAGAGCTTTTAAGGAGTAGCTTCATTTTTAAAACCAGACTGATTTCTTTCTGATGATCAGTGTTATCTGCACTTTCTATTGCTTGCCTCCCTCAATCAATTTTTCTAACATTCATAACTATTTTATTTACAATGATGTTTTTGAACTGATGGACTAAGCATTCTGTATGTTACAAAACATACTGATAACAGAAATATTAAAATGAGTTCAGGATGACATAATGTTAAGCAATAATTTTTGTATTTTACTTATTTGCATTTATATTGTTGTGTTCTTATTAGAACTATCATTAATCATTATATTTGAGAGTTATGCTTCATTATTTTGAAAATATTGATTTTAACACTTTGAAATACAGCAATTTCAAGATCCATTTCTCTTTTTTATTGAAATGTAGTTGGCTTACGATACATTAGTTTCAGCTGTACATGATTCAATGTTTTTATAGGTTACACTCTATAGAAGGTTAGTATAAAACATTGACTATATTCCCTGCACTACACATTACATCCCTGCAACTTATTTATTTTACACGTATAGGTGGTACCTCTTCATCCCCTTCACCTATCTTGCTCCTCCTCATACTCCTCTCCCCTCTGGTAACCACTAGTCTGTTCTCAATATCTATGAGTCTATTTCTGTTTTATTATATTCATTTGTTTTATTTTTTTAGATTCCGCCTATAAGTGAAAATGAACAGTATTTGTCTTTGACTTATTTCACCAAGCATAAGATCTCTTTATTTCTAATCTTCTTAAAAACTATCATGGCCAAAAAAAAAAAAAAAAAGACACCACATAAGTATATATATAAATACAACAGGAAAAGCTGTCATTAGCTGATTGCAAATCATTAGCCATATTCTATCATCTTATCCATCAATTAAAAAGGTTTTTTGTAAAATTCAGATGTAAATTCTTATCTTCCCTGATGTCTTTCAGTTGTTCCTAAAAACAAATCAGAAGGTGTAGCATTTTCATATTTTAAACAAATGGACTTAAAACCTACTGAAATTATTCTTTCTGCAGATTATTTTACAGGTGGGAAATTCTATTCCTGGAATTTTAAAGAAGGAAATTCTAAGACAGTTTTAATAGTTGATGTATTTATACCTTTTGAGTACTAAGTCATGTGATAGTGGAAACACTTCCAAACATGCATCTTTCAATTACTCTGTACATGGGACACTCTTCAAAAGCAGTTTTTCCCTCCTGCCTTGCTAAAACATCACTTTTATCTTGATGAAACAGATTAAATGTTCTTTTTTTCATACTCCAAAAATAGGTTTTGAGTAACATGCTGCAGTTGATTCTTGAGTGACACAGGTTTGAACCGTACAGGTCTGCTTGCATGCAAATTTTTTCAATAAATATGTTGGAAAATTTTTTGAGATTTGCAGCAATTTGAAAACACTTTTGCAGACAAAAGAACCACTCCCCAAATTAAGAAAATGGTATGTCATGAAAGTATAAAATATATGTAAATATGTGTTAATCGAATGTTTATGTTGTCGGTAAGGCTTCTGGTCAACAGCAGGCTATTAAGAGTTAAGTTTGGGGGGAGTTAAAAGTTGTACTCAGATTTTTGGCTGTGTGAGGGGATCAGCACCCCTAACCCCATGTTGTTTAAGAGTCAGCTGTATGTGTAGCTACTTGTCTTTACAGAAAAGGAGAACACTTTGGTCTTTTTGTAGAAGAAACTCATAATTTATTTGTTTGACACCTGTTAAAGTACTTTATCATGAGATAACCAGGAAACATCGTTATGGTGCAAAATATTTTCTTTGTCATTCCCTATCACATTGCAAAGTGTTATAAAATTTCTGGTTTTTAAAATGACATCCATTAATCTATTTTATCTGTCACAGAAAAGTAGCTGTATGTTGCGGTGGGCTGGAATCGAGCTTGATGAATGGATGGAGTCTGTCCAAGTGAGGGCACCCAGATCAATCTGTGCATTAAGTGAAAGTGTAGTTTATTTTTTCTTATTTTATACATAGGAGAGTTCATGCATGAATGTGTGTATGTGTGCATGATACACAGTTCTCTGGTGTTTTGTGTCTATACCTCAAAGACATTTTGCACGTCTACCTTGAAGAACCTAAATGAGATTAATTTCTTCATCATTTTTTGGTGCTGGTGAGACTGAATCTGCCCCACAAAATGAAAGCTAGTTAAGTCCATCATCCACGTGTCTTAGGCTGAAGTGCATCATCTTTTAAAAAATTCACAGTAAAGACAGATAAGGAGACAGTATATCATAGCACCCCAACATTCCAGCACAATGACTAGCATATAATGGAATCCCACTAAGGGCTGCTGTCTTTCTGCTTGTTTGTTTTTATCACCAGAGCTCAGCCATACTGTTTGAGGGGTTTTGCTCCCACAATTGCTAAATGCAATATACAGTTCACTTTTATGCAGAATGGAAAAACTCTCCCTCCCTTTTACCTCCTAAGTTTTTAGTTTCTATCATAAATTGGAGAGTTTCGTGTTAAGGTGAAAACTATGACCATGGTGATCATTACGACTTTTACTAATGGCCCCAGATGTTTCGCATCTCTTTGTCCACATGCAGTGTCTCTTGATTGCTAAGATGTTCAGTGGAGTAACTTTTGATCCTTCCACTACTTCATTTGCATTAAAGAAGCCATTTAAGTGACAGTAAAATTCTAAAGGAATTGCCTACTATGTATGGAATTTCATGATTCATTCATGGTGGAGATGAGATGGTGATTTAGAGCTCCTTTGGATTTTTGAATGAACAGAAAGGCTAATCTCAGCCTTGATAACTTATCCTATGAATTTTCAGTTTGACCATTTCTGAATAACTACTCCCATGGTAGTTTAACTTTTTTGGTTAATAGGTAGTTATAATTCATACTTATAGCTGCTTTTCAAGCTAGAAAATTTAGGTTCTAAATTCTGCCACTCTTTATAACCAGTGAATATATGATATGTCAGAGAAAAATGCCCTTTGATTTTTGCTAACTTTGCTGATGATAGCACAAAATAAAGAGTGATCATTTTTCAGGTGTTTGTTAAATTTAATAACAGAATTTAACAAATACGTTTGGAATTCTCTGACTGAAAATGCTAAATAACTTTATACCATCGAGAGCTATTAAAATGCATTCTTTCACTTGCATTTTATTAGGAAAGTCAGTTAATTACATCAGAGTATAATACTATTAGAGATTTATATGTTTTGTTAGTAAATATGTTAAATTTAACATGAAGTCAATAATTTAAAAAAAATTATGACCCCAAATAATAAAAAAGCATTTACACCATATGTAAATAGAAGTGATTTTTACCTTAAAAATACATTTATCATTTTTGTCTTCATTCTTCCATACTGAGTACTATAATTTGGATCATAGGATCATGGGTATATGAGACTTGCATTTGTCCACAGCACACATTAGCTAAAGTGAACTCTGCCTGAAATAACTGGCTGAGTCAGAAACAGGAATACAGTCTGGCAAAGTGAATTTTCAGATTAAATTAAATACCATACCCTACCTCTCCCCTTTCTTCCTCTTCAATGATGTCTATAATTTCTAAATACATCTAATAAATTCCTAAACTTAATCATTTAATTTTTGAGGGGGAAAGATGTCTGAGCATCATTTCAATATGCTGTCTCTTTAATGCTGGGTCCTGTCTATGACGGAGCTTCAATATGGTTCTGGGCTTTGTGATTCACTTGAGTGAACAAATAGTGGTATCTTAATTTTATATTAAGGCATTAATAAACTTTTTAGCTTCTACCAGCTGGAGGAGAATTCACTTCTCTGGATTTGAGTACTGGCCAGAGGGATTAAATAAGAATATATATTCTAAAAGTTCTCTGCTTATGTTTGCCGTTAGTTATAAGAAGTACTGATGGCTTCTTTTTGTTGTTGTGTTTGTTGAAAGTCTTCTTTCAGGATATCGCCCTGATATATGGGTGTGGATAGCTGAGTCAATTAATATAGATTTTCACTGTACGGTTGCATGAAATATTGCTGACAGACATTCTTAATGAGTTTACTCAAACTTGTGTGCCTGCTACTCCCTATTTATACTAGAATCTAGTAAAGACAGAATCTATTGGCAGAGAATTTAATATTTAAGTGTTTGCCTTTTATTGCTTGATATATCTTCTTGTGCCACAGAGAACAGAGCTCTTCTGGTTGTCCCTCCATTTGGATAATCACTAAGTGCAGAAAATTGTTTTTGTCTCAAAAGGTAGGAAGATATTTGAATATATTAGTAATACAGAATGTAATTCAAGGTTAGATTTTGCTGCACCACTTGAGGTTCTGTGGTTGGTTGTTCTAGTGATAACGAGATGGGATGAGTCCAGACAGTGAAAAGAATAAAGTTTTCTTTTGAAGAAATCTGTTTGTCTCGATATTTTTCCAGTGCTCTCAAATATTCATGCCAATCCAGTGAGCAAAATAAAACAAAGCAAAATAAAAACTAACGTGTGAGACTTTTTATACTTCCCCTCTTTGTCTTGGGATTCAGGGACTTTTCAAGCAATGCGTGATTCTGTACCCTCTGTAGCTGGTCTCTGCTCACAAATCTGGCTGCTTAAGTCTCACCTACACTTTCAGTCTTGTGCATTCCAAGGACAAATCTTAACTTTGGTGGGAACAATGTCAAGAACTCAGAACAATTAATAAGCATAAAATAATAATGTGACTTACTGAGCAAGAATTATGCTGGCAGTTTTATATATTCTCAATCCTCACACTGACCCGACAAATTCAATATAATTTCCCCTAAATGCACACATGAGGAAATTATTCCTTAATTATCCATTACATGCAATTGAGAGCATTGTAAAAATATAAAGGGACAAACAATCTGAGATCAAATTTATTTCCAATCATCAGGAGAAGCAATATTTTTAAACACTATTGAAAAGAAAAATATGTTTCAAATAACAATGTTTGAGAATGAATATCAATGAAATAGTCTTTAAGTAATACCTTCAAATATTATTTTGTAGATTTAATTTAATTTTTATCACAAAAAACATTATAATTTAGTAGAAAACAAAAAAAAGAGAGAGTTATAAATAGCAGTTGTCTCTATGTCACATCTGTCATATCCCAATTTCCCAAACTTCTTATTGTCCAGTTCTGTAGAATAAGCCACCTGTCTTGGTCTATTTGTACAACAAATCTGTTTTATTCTATAGGGATAGAACAAGGGTAATTATATCAGAGACTCCCGTACGTTGATGATTACGGACCAGTGTTTATTCCTGATCTTCGCTGTTTGAACCTGATCTTCATTCACTGGTAATTCAAGAGTCAGTATTACACAGCACTGTACATTGTGGCCAGAGCTGTTTCCTGCCATTGATGCTGTGTGTTCAGTTTAGCGCGTATTTAGCCAGTCTTCCATCACCATGTAGACCAACTTAGTCTCATCCAAGGAGCCTTAGCTTCTTACTATTTAGGGCTCTTTGGTACATCTTTTCCCTATCATACCAAAAATGATCAGACTCTCAGAATTCTGTGGTCTCAAACAGCTTGAATGAAATAATGAAAACAAAAGCAAACTCAAGAGAGGGTACTCCCTTGGTGATGGAAAGTGTTTGAGCATGTATTTGTTTTCTTCTATAGCTTCCATATTGAATAGTTATGTATGTAAAGAAGCAGCAAGGATCAAATTAATACTTAGAGCCATTGTAGGTTTACTCACTGGCTTCTCACCCTGATCCAGAGTAAGGTCGTCCACAGCAGTTTGTGCTTCAGTAAGGAATGTTATTGAGAGCTTGCTGGTTTCGTACTTTGACACCAGTATATTTATGCTTGATTTTCCACTGTTTTGTTGAAAGATGCATTACAAGTTTCAACTGAAAATTATTCCTGTTCAGCTATTGATGTCACAGAAGAGTTCTTGATTAACAAATAGTGATATTAAGAATGATCAGCTCAGGGTGACCCATAATCTTAATGACATTGATTTGGCAGCCAAGAAACAAACTTTGACCATAAAATGGCAGATCCCCTAGCCTTCCTGATTCTTTATGATTAAAAATAATTACTCACTTCTCACTCATTTGGAAAAACAGCCTTTCGTGATGAATGACATAATATAAAAGAACTTAGAGAAAAATCACAATTCATTTTTCATATAATTCTAAACTCATTTGTTCAAAAGACTATGGCATAAATCAAATCTGTATTTTTAGAACTTGCTATTTTTTCATTGTGCCCTTAAAGTTTAAAATTTTATAGTTTTCCCATTTATATATAAATCAGAGGGTTTATTATTAACAGTTTTCTCTTTGCTGTCCTCATAAACATGATTGCCAGTAGCTTAGCACTCATGAGTAACCTATCAACAAGTCAGCTCTTTAGCAAGTAAGAAATGAATGCAAACAAAGTGTTATGGGAAAAAAGAGTTCAATTTCAGAATATTAGTGTATGTATGCTATTAAAAATCAAGATGAATTCTTCTAATTTGGGTGAAATTGCAGGACAGTAAGTATTGAGTTTCCTAGTAAATAATACATTGCTGCTGAAATAGTCTCCTTCATTCAGAAAAAAAAAAAGTGGAGTCTATTTCAGACTGCACCACTGTTGACTGGGTAACTGAATATAAGTCTTCCCTGGCAGCCTATTCATTACAGATTAGATGAGAAGATTATCTTGGCATGTTTTCACTAAGTGGTGGATGAGTTTACTAGATGGAGTTTCAACAAATAAACCTTCCTGACAACAATGCATTTGCTAATCTCTTAACTAGTTTTAGAATAAATGTTTTATTTTCAAAGGATTGTACTTATAGTACTGCAGTTTTGGGGGATCCATTTGGTGGAAATACCACAAAGGATTCCATCTTGTGTTGCACACATTAAGGCTTTGATGTATTTAATGTCTGTTTCTTTTGGTGAAATTTAACTTCTATAATTGCTATTTATTTTCAAGGAGAAAATAACTCTCCTGTGTTTCAGTTGTAAGGTCATAGTGGAAGTGTATCAGGTATTGGGGGAAAGCTGCGACTTCACGGGATCATTGGTTATATGATGAATAGACCCAGGTGGGAAGGGAAACGTATACCTGTGCGCACCTTGCATTAAGTACCACAGCTTTTATTTTTGTGCCAAAGGCAGAGTTACTTGGCTTTTCTCAGTTTCACTGGTAGTTCACTGCACTTCAAGGAATCTGAGAGCCTTACCAAAGACTGAAGCAAGGGACAGCAGGATGGGACAGGAGCTGAACATATGATTGTGCATTTAAAATGAATGCATAGAATTGTAAAACTAAAAAGCATCTGCCTCTGGTGGAAGTCCCCCCCCCCAACACCCCAAGTTTTGGGTTATTTTTAAAATGTAACCTTAAATGACTCTACATTTCTGCTGTAATTGTGATTGGGATGTGAGCTCAGTGTCAACATCTTTCTCTGACTATCCTCCCAAATCTCTCTCCCCTCTCTGAGAAGAAGAGAATTAAAATCATCAAATCCCTAAGGAGAGGGCCAAATATTCTTAACAAAATAGTCTGATTTCATCTATACGTGAAAAGTTAACTTACTTACATGATTTGGTTTGAAGTGAATAACCTTAAGTAAATGAAAGAATATTTTTTATAGGAGAAACACTTCCTCACCCTTGACAATATCCAGCTACAATTGGATAAGACAAGTTGCATGAAGTTCAAACCCCAAATGTCATTACAGAATAATTGGTAGACATGTGACGATGCTACTAGTCACAGCTGTAGTTAGTGGTTAATTGTTCAGGAAAATGACACTTTAGACATGGCATATGCACATTAATTTTCCCTTCTAGCATAGATATCTCAATAGGGTCATATTGTTGAAAAAAAATACCATTCTTCAGTTTGGGAAGTTGAGTTCTTAGAGGGCAACAATGATCTTATTTGTAATTTTATCCAGGTTTTACTATAGTGCCTTATGCACTGTCAGCTTGCAAAAAAATGATTAATCTTTTCCTTTACAATTAGAGTTCATTAGTATGTAGGAAAGATCTATAACAACCACTGAAATTATGCTGAGATAACCCAAATTACATAATATGTGTTAAAAAGAGATGAAACAGTTAAGAAATATTTCTGAACACTGGAATTTGACACAATATTGTAAAATGATTATAAATCAATAAAAAATGTTAAAAAAAGAGAAATATTTCTCCTTGTAGAGGAAATAAAATTTAAGAGTCAGTGATAGACATAAATTAATGACCATCAAGTTGTTCAATTGTGCAGTTGATCTAAAAGAAACTGTGCTTGTGATTGTAGGTCTGGTTGCAGAAGTACGGCTACCTTCCACCGACTGACCCCAGGATGTCTGTGCTGCGCTCTGCGGAAACCATGCAGTCAGCCTTAGCTGCCATGCAGCAGTTTTATGGCATTAACATGACAGGGAAAGTGGACCGAAACACAATTGAGTAAGTAATGGTACCCACGCTCTCCTTCTTCCCTGGTCCTTGAGCCAAACCAAGTGGTCTGAAAACCTTTAAGTGAACTCCAACAACCATAAATGGCATAATTTGTCTCATGAATGTTTCCTTGGAACTTAACCTGTTTTTAACTTCACTCTCCTGAGTTCCATAAAAAAATTAAAACACAAAATCAAGTTTACTCACCTGAACTTCAGCAACACATTTTAAAAATAGGAAAGACAATTTGAACAATGGGAGTCAAAGTAAAGGCAGAGTTGAGTGGTGATGAGTGAGTGGTGTGCTGGAGTCGGCTTGTGTGGCCAGGGAGGGCAGGGTGTGCACATTTGTTTCCCTACATGAAGTCACATCATTAGCTTGAACTGACCAAAGTAGAAATATCGACACCACTGAAAATGGGAAACAATGCAAATCAAGACTCACTTTGGAGGGAAGAGGAGGAAGGGAATCAGAGAGCTAGTTAATAGTCGACTAGCTTCCCACTGGTAACAATTCTCACACTAGTTAATTAAGGGAACTTTTCACTGAAAAGTCTGTGCTTTTAGTTTTTAATAACAAAGGGTTTACTTCTACTCTTTATTTATTGTTTTATCAATCGTTTGTTCATTTACTTATTTCACCAGTATATTTTAACTGGGCATTTTATCTGTGGAAGAGGCACATGCAGATTCAAAAGACAGTCTCTTCTTCAAAGGAACCTCAAGTTAACGGTACAGCTAGATATAGTCAAGATTATTTTACCACAGGTACACTGGTAAGCTCTGTAACATTATGAAACAGAATAATTGTATCTGGAGAGCAAAGGAGGTAATGTTTAATTCTTTCCATGCAGGGAGGAATCATTTGTGTCCACTGAGTTCTTAGAGGGCAGCGATTATCTTATTTGTAGTTTTATCCAGTATTTACTATAGTGCTTTATGCACTGTAAGCTTGAAAAAAATGATTAATACTCGCATAGTAAACCTGCTTCTGCATTTAATATGATCATCATACATCAACCGTACATGATAGGGAAGATGAGAATACATTTTTCTCTCCACTCTTTCAAATAAAGGAACTGAAAGTCAAAGGCTAAGTGAAGCCCAGATTAATTTCAGAATCTAGAATTTTGACATTTACATGGGGAACCTTGCACTATACCATGCTGTAGACTTTGAGAAATGACCCATTTTTCTTAAATATCTGAAATATCTGGGCTCAGACATATATAATTAATTCTTACATTTTAAACTAATTTAATATATAACTTTATAATTCTATTTTGCCCTCTAATAATTAAAACATGATGTCAGTCATACTATATTTCTGTTTCACCAGGACAGGAAAACGTATAATAAAGGCTTGAAGATTAAACCATTTAAAAGCAGTTTGAAAAATTAAATATTTTGCCTCTTCTGGCACTTTTAAGAGATTCATAAAAGTTAACTTTGATTTTCATCTGTGAAAGTGGAATCAAGTATATAATGAACACTGTGAGAATGAGAAACTTGTTATCAATACTTGAAGTAGAGTTTTGATATTTTGGAACTGCTGCCCATAATCATTGCAATTCTCTCTTAATAATGTACTATCAAACTTTCATTTTAGGTCACAACATTGCTCTTGTCCAAAATAAATATAGCTTTAAATTACTAAGCAAAACCTTCAGCAAGTCCTGTGTCTTATTGCTGTGTATAATACAGAACTCCATTTAAATTACACTCTTCATCCCAACAATTTAAAAAGTGCTCCGAACAGCTTTCTTGTCCGTAGTGCACAGCTGGTATCTTCTAATTCACTTTATTGGAAAATATGACACAGCTTTTAAAAATAGAATACATTGTGACTGGGAAAACAAATTATTTTAAATCTGCTTATTACTAGGTATTAAAGTTAAGAGAGTGGAGTCCTATAAAAGATGTCTGTGTTTCCCTCTACTTTGAGAGCTCCAGCTGGGCGCTGAAAGAACTCAAGTTGGACAGGTTTGATTTCCTAAAATAGCTAGAAAAAGGTCTTTGTCAGGAGATAATGGAAGAGGAATGTGGGCAGGATTTATCTGCACCCTTCATGTGGAAAGGGGTCAGAGCTGTTTGTTCTCTGGCAGGGTGATGTGAAAAATGCGGAGGTGTGGGAAAGGACACGGGTCTTTTTCTGCTGGACAGTGGCTCAGATTTCAGACCAGTAGAAATTATGATGTCAGTGTGTAGGAGTTACACGAAAATTTCTGTGAGTTATAGCTTTATAAAGAAAAAGATCAATGAAGTGGGCAGCTTTTAATTTAAAACCAAGCAATTTTTCTGCTTTTTAAAAAAAATTTTGGTGTTTGTTTGTTGTTTTGTTTTCTTTTTCTTTAACTGTACTTTGTTCTAGCTCAGTTTTTTTTTTTTTTTTTGGAATTGAAAATACATCTCTCCCTTTACATAGAGTGTTATATCTGGTAGTTATTTCTAGGTGAACCCATTAAAGTCTCGTTAAACCCTCATCATCTTCCCTTCCGAGGCTGTGATGCCTCCTCTGTCCTCTATGTCATTTTCATTGTCACTCATACCAGAAACTCTGTGGCTTCATTGCCTTCTGTCTGTTTCCTCCACTGACGTATCCCCTTTGAGGTACTGTTACTCAGCGTACTTGGCACAAATTTTGTACCATTTTTGTAAGTATTATCCCTATAATCATGCTACTTAAGCAATTCTCTGTGCTTCTGTGATATCAAATGAATACGTGGTAACAATCCATGCTAAAATTGCATGCTATTATTTTACGTACTCAAATTATAAGGTAGGACTTTTTTCATCTAGGTCTTATGACATAAAATATGTAACATAATTGTAGACTGAAAATTATTCATCAGTATTAAAATAATGTCTTAGGATTCATTTTCAGATGCCATAAACTTTTATCTAATTTTAGACTCTTGTCAAAATCATTTGTTTTTAAATTAAGTAATTGTATTATCTTGTGGCAGACAGGCATTTGGTGGATTCAATCTATAATTATTGGGTAATTAAAAATAATGATACCATTTGTGGTAATCCCTATATCATGTTGAAAAAATTAACCATTTTCAAGCAGCAAATTTAGGTATTACCTTAAATGGCATATTACATAGTTTTTGCATTAATTAGCATTAGTAATGGAGAGTGAGTAATACTCATCCTGCTCCCACCCCAAAGGAGCTCATTACCATGCGTTGCTGTGGGTCTTTTAGATTATGAGTTGTTTAGCTAATTTTAATAAGCAGGCTCGCTTAATTCCTTAATAAGTGAGGAGTAATCTATGTTTTGCATAAAAATGATAAAGTTAGCCAGGACAGAAACAGATAGCAAGGCAATAATTGAAATGAGTCTAACATTTCACAATGTTGCTAGTAAGTATTTTAAAATTTCAGTTTATCTTTTCATGTGTGTACAATGTTACGCACGGAAGCATATTTGATGAGATTTGTAAGGTGATAGTTCTGTTTTCTTTTTGATCTCTCTCTCTCTCTAAACACACCCATTTGTACAGAAGTACTGGATGATCCCAGTAATTCTGTTTAATTTATTTGCGCCATGCCCAGAAATGTGTCTTAATTAAAAACTAATTTAAGACTGAATAAGTAGCTTTATTCAAAGAATTATTATGAAACTAGTGGTATTTGAACTCCTGATTTTAGAATTGAAATACTGATTTAAATATATCAAGAACCACAAGCTTTTCTGACTTACTAATCAATATGTTTCATAATTTTTATTCTTTTGTCCAAACTACCAAGTTAAGACTCTCTCCCTTTTTTATTTATATATAAATGATTCATTGGTAATATTTTTTCTTTATCTTTGAGTATTCATAACTGTAACATTGTAGGATGGGTCAGTCCATGCTACGGTGGCTACAGAGGGATGATTGATAGCTAAATGAGCGGGGTCTTAGGTCCCCATTCTGAAAGGTGAAAGGTGAAAGCTTAAATAAGAGCTGACACTGAGCTCTTCTTGGCATTGCAGGTCATGGAGGCATAATATATTTATTCTCTGTGCTTGGGTTTTTAAGTACTTTAACACTGCATTTTCAGCTTTGTGAATAACATGTGTGCCCATGTGGGTAGCTAATGAGTTGACAGAAAAAGGAAATTCTGGACCAGAGTGAGCTATCAGCCTATCTACATTTGGAGCCCTACGTTAATTTACTTAAAAAAAAAATCCTTCTTCATGATTGTTGAACTTGGCATTATGAATACAAACAAAACCTAAGGATTTTTAAGGTAATAAAAATAAGCATATTTTAAAATTTCTACAAAGATTTCTTGTGACAAGTATCATAGCAGTACTCTTAGCCATTAGAACTTGGAAAAGTCTGAAAACTTGTTTAATATATTATGCTGATGAATATTTTTCTAAGATTATTAATTCATATTTTTTCTCTTGGTAAAGGAAGATGTATGTAACCCCAAAGGGTCTCATTCCCCTCTTCTTTTGAAGAGCTGCCTTTCTGCAGCCCCACCACAGGGTCACCAGGGTGTGGACTATGGCTTGAGGGCCCTCTCGTGTCATGCCGTGGGTCGCCCTAAATGTTTGACATAATGCCTAAATCATTCATTTTCTCTTTAGAATGAATACTATTTCATATATTGTGGCTCTTAGCATCACAGCAAATTTGTTTAGAAGCTTGTGGCTACTTTATTTACATAGAACGCAGGATGGTATATCTGTTGGTATCCTTGGTATCAAAATACTAGGAATATCCCTGTTTTGAATTACAGAGTGCTTTAGGTCAACACACAGAGTGAACTGAAGCATGTTGGTAAGTAAATGTGTCTACACTGTTGTGCTGTTACTGCTGCTGCTTCTGCTATTATGAGTACCACTGCTTCCTGACATTCATAAAATAATACTGTTGTAATTATAAGTTAGTAATAATAACAGCTATTTGCCAGGAACTATTCTAAGTGTTTCACGTGATTTAGCAAATGTAATCCTGACCAAAACTCAATAATCGTATAATCACTTACTTTTGCAGAAGAGGAAATCAAGAAATAGAAACAGTGGCCTGACTAATAGCACAGGGCTTGTGAGTCAGGGGAGCTGAAAGGGAACCCTGGCAGTTTGGCCCTGGGATTCCTGCTTCCAACTTTTATAATATACCTCCTCACAAGAGGACTGGTTTTAGGTAGTTTTTCATTTTTAAGTTGTTAATTTAAATGAAATTCATCATCTGCCCAACTAATTTTAAAATGCCCTGGGTTCTAAAACGTTAAGTCAATACTGAACATCCGTATTATATTTATGAAAATTGAGGCGGTGCCATTATTTGCACTTTGAAATTACAGAATGTCTCTCTTGCAGCTGACTCCTCCCCCAGTGCTCATTCCCCAAGTGCTGTTTGCATTGGAATGTCAACTTAAAATTCTTAGCAATTGAGTCAGTAAACTAACATAGGTATATGGGCTGTGTGTTGACACGCTGAAAAAAATAAGTGTTTTAGCAAAGATACTTGTACAAAAAAAGCACTACTTGAAAATAATACACATGCGTATTTCAACACCTTTTCTTTTCTATAGTTATTACTTAGGTCAGATAATCATTTGTACGTGTGTATGCAATTTTGCACACCTGTGTATAGGTAAATATGGGATTTGTCAAATTGATACGTGAATGCAACTACCATCTTGGTGCATGCTAACTAGAAGTGAATCCCCAGACTCTACCTGAAAAACAGCAGTAACATGCCAGCTTTACATTTACTATTAGACGGCATTTAATTCATTGATGAGTTCTAGTAGACACTGACCATTCTTTATATCTACTGAGAACTTTAAAAATTAAAAGAGAAAGAGACTGAATGCTTATGAAATTAAAGAATAACTTAAGTATTTGGAATCACATAAAAATACTGAAGAGTGATTTAGCGCACATACTGTGTATTCAGTGTCACGGTGTGCTTTGAACATATTTCAGAATTTTACATATTTTGACAACTAATACCTGCTCATATCTGTGTGCTAGAATATCTGTATCTATATATATATATATATGATGAATATATATATAGATATATATATTTGGATACATATACAGATGAAGTTAACATAGAGTGCTCTGTGCTTGACCAACCCTCACTCAGGATTCTTTGAGTTAAATTACTAGTTTATATTATATTATGCCTGTTCTTGTTTCTTACACTAAAGTTACCTACTGTATGATTTAGTTTTGTATAAGAGTTTCCACACAATGTCCATCTACTCAATAAGCATTTGTTCTAGGCACAGAGGTGTTAAGAGTTACAAAGTCCTTAAGCAACATACAGGGAGTCAGGGAGATCAGTATGTGCAACAGGAATATCAAAAAACCCCACATGATTTAGTCCACCCACCTCATGTTCCTTACTGGAGACTTCACTGGACGCTGGCCCCGCACTGGGCTCCCTGTCCTGACTCACAGGCTGTTGGAAGGTAGAACTAGGCACGTACAAGTTGGAACACACAGTTACAGCGCATGCTGTGTTGAGACGGTTAACTGTGCGAGTTGAGCAATCAAGGGGGATTAGGACTGTCACTGTAAAGTCAGAAGGAGGTCACCCCATACAAAGGCAGAAAGAGGCTGGTTCTGTAGGAACTTGTGTGGATCTTGGGAAGTAGGGAGACAGGGCACACACTCGGTAGGTAGGCCTGAATAAGAGTCTTGCTATAAATGCATTTCGTGCTCAGAACATGTAGGAACACATCTGTGCTTTGAAATGATTTGTCGTTAGGAGTGAGAAGAAGGCATTGGTGAGAGTGAGAGATACGGAGGAATTCTGAAGGCAGAAGACACTATACCATGACTGACTGGAGGATGTAACCTAGCTATCTGTCTTAGGCATTGGAAAGACCTTTGGCTGAGGAAATGGTGCAAGTTTGAGAGGAAACTCACAATTTGTAAATTACATGTAAAATTAGAAATGACGACAGGGGAGCTAAATGGAGATGGGAGAACACTTAACCCATATATTGTAATTTTTTTTATCTCGCATGTCTTCCTATAGACTATGCTAAACAAGAGCTCTTAGCTTATCTTTTTATTCAGTTTTTTATCTCTTAGAGTCTTGTAAAAGCTTAAAATATTGTAGGATGAAAGGATCGGGATGCAACGAGTAAATAAATGAACAAATAGTTGGAACATAACAAAAAACTATGAAATGAGCAAAAACCGAAGAAACATGTAAGGAATTTAGCAGAAATATCTTTCAGCACAGGAATCTCATACTCATCCCTGAAACCCCTGTCCATCAAAAGACACAGTGCTTCACTGAGAAAATTTTGCTGGATCCAACATAGTGCATGACTTAAGATGGAAATCTATTCTAATAAATTTAATTCTTTTCAATCACTGTCTTCATCTTTTAACTTTATGTATCATTACAGTACTTTTAGGGAACATATCCTCATAGAAAATACATTTTATTTGGATAACAACTAATTATATTTTATCAAGTTTTATCCCACTATCTTTTTCAAAATTATTTCTCTTCCAGGAGTGTTTATTTAAATATTTTCT
This sequence comes from Vicugna pacos, assembly GCF_048564905.1. Lineage (NCBI taxonomy): Eukaryota > Metazoa > Chordata > Mammalia > Artiodactyla > Camelidae > Vicugna > Vicugna pacos. Next base: position 3,311,163 of record NC_133015.1, read on the forward strand.
TTCACTGGATGTAAGTGTAATCACAACCCACATTAAGTAAATTTATTCACATTTAAATTATATATAGTTTCTTCTCCCAGTACTTTCAGTGAGATAAATCAGAATAAGTACTTGCTAAGAAATGTTATACTTTTTATTGGGAATATGGTTAATGAAACACCCATATATAAAAGTCATTTAAATTGTCATAAGCCCACCATTAATGCTTAATATTTGTTAGTTAAATATATATCTAGATCTTACAGAGTATAATAAATATTTTTTTCATTAAAAAGTCCCTATCTACCTATTTATTAAACATCTTTTAAGTGTTTGGTGTTGTACAGGTAACAGGAGTATGTTAGATCCACTGCCCTTGAGTGTTATACAGTCTAGTGAAATGTCTCAAAGTCTGTGATTTTGTGTGCCCTGGGAGTGCTAGTGGAAAGTAAGAGGTCTCCCTTTTCAGTTCCAGAGACTTTGGTTCTGTAGGGCTGGATAGCTTCCGAGGTGTTCGCATTGACAAGACATCTCATTTGGTTTTGAGACTTTAATAAAGGGAAAGAATGATTTTCTGAAGTAACCCTACAATGCATTATAAACTAGGATGGAGTTTGTTAAGTCTGGTAATGGCAATGTCTATGTTATTATTGGCAGCAGAATAAAAAAGGAGAAATTTATAATCCTTATCAGAAAAGTGTTGTCTTTCTTAAAAAGCAAAAGTCATGCTTTCATTGTGGCATAACGTTATTCTTATGTTCGTAAAAGCTGATTAGCTGATTTATCCATGTAACATGTAACCTATTTCAGTCATTTTCACAAAATGGACATCTCTAGACAGTCATTTCTGTAGCCAATTATTGTCTATGTAAAGAGCATAGAAATTATTTGTTGAAATACAGCAAAAATTGATTCTTTTCTCATTTCTACTTTCTGAAGCATGTGACACCATGAAGATTCTGCTTTAGTTGTGTAATTGTTCAGTTAAATGGGCTAATGAACAGTAAAGCCATTTTCTGAATCACTAAAGGAAAACTGCTCAAAAGCATGAAAATGTTTCTCGCTGAACAAGAAAAAGGACTACAAAGAAAACATGGCAATGGTCAAATGAGACTCTAGAAAAGAAGTTAGACAATTGTATTAAAAATTAATAAATCAGTACAGTATTTTATTTTCCTAATACTAATATTTAAATTTTATTTGTGTGATGTTAAACCTCATATTAAGAAAAATTTTTCTTAAGCATCAAATTTGTTTGTTATCAAAGATTCAAAGTGAATGACTGTTCCTTGGAAACTGAGGTAATTCTTAAAGTGAAAAGAAGACAAAATCAGAGGAATGCAAATGTTATTTGAACAAACAATTTTCTTTTGTGTAAACCAGAAGAAAGTAGCATTTATTTTCTTCACTCCTGGACTTTCAGGTCATGTAATAGATTTAAAAAAAATTTTTGAACGTTAAAGCTGGAAGAGACTTTAGTGACAATTTATTTTTAAAAGTCTCATTTTATGAATGAGACAAGGGATGAATGACTTGCCCAAGGTCACATATCTTGTCAACAGCAGATTCTAGTCAGAAGCTTCAGAACACCTCAGTCTGCAGTTAGCTCAAAATGAATTAAAGAGAGAAAAAATTATCTAAAGGATCTGAGCTATAAACTAGTGATTCATGATCATTTAGGGAAAAATATACTTTCTACTTAGATTGAAGTTGCAAGAAAACTGACAAATTTTTCCTTTATATTTTCCTTTTTTCATTATCACTGTCATGACTTCTCAATTGATTTCTATTTCAAATCAGTGTTTAGGGTTGTCGGTAAATAACTGGAAAATAACTGCTTTTTGCAGCTGGATGAAGAAGCCTCGGTGTGGCGTACCTGACCAGACAAGAGGTAGCTCCAAATTTAATATTCGTCGAAAGCGATACGCATTAACGGGACAGAAGTGGCAGCACAAACACATCACTTACAGGTATAAAAATGAATGATGGATTATTGGGGTTTTTTTCCATTTTTTCACTTTATTTTGACATTTTGTTTGAGATCTTATGCACACTGACTGCAAGGTAACATACGGTGATGAAATGTTAACATAAGGAAGCAAAAATTTGCAATTCAGAAGAGAGTAAATTGTCCATTTGCCTTGTAGATTTCCTTGAAAGTCTTGGTCTCTTTTGTAAACTAGATCTTCCAGCTTCTTGAATGAATGCTAAGATTCAGAGAGACTTTCACATGAGTACTTAACACGTAACATTCTTTAGCAAGTACTTACACTCTAGAAAAAAAACAAATAAATTATATAAATAACTGCAATTAAACAAAATGTCTTTAAATTATTAGCCTTTAGTATCAGTTCAACTATTTTACTTTCTATCTTTTTAGCAACAATGCAAATGGATCATCCTTTCTTGTCTTCAATGAAGGATGCCTAAGGGATGTGAGTGTTTTCTAGTCTGGAGTGGCAGTTGCTGCTAATGGAGATGTTTATATTTATTTATTCATTAATTGAACAACTGTTTATATTGAGTCCCAGTTTCAATGAAGGAAAAAGCTAGGTATTGGGGATATAGCACTGAATAAAACATAGGAATTCCATCTGTCCCCATGGAGTTTATAGTCATGTGGAAAAATTGAACAATTATATAAATGTGATGCATGTTATGAAGGAACAGGATGCAACAGAAATGTAGAGAGTGGTCATTCAACCCACTTTAGAAAACCAGGAATGGTCTCCCTTCTGTCTTGAAAGCAAAAAGTTGTATTAAAGGAAATTCATATATGTGTTCAAGAACATTTAGCCTCCATTTATGATAACTAGGAATCAAAGCAAAGATTTTGATTACTTTTGATTACTTACTTAATCAAAAAAATGACATCTACAAAAATCAAAACTACAGCTTCATTATATATTTCACATATAATGTGAACAATATAATGTAAAATGTTGGGGAAAAATATTGAGGAAAACAACAACAAAAAATACTTGCCACCTCTACTTCCATTCAACAACATTGTGTAACTACTTATAGTTATAAGAGTATAAAAGAAAATAAAATATATAAGGATTTATAAAGAAATAATACTATCCTAGGTTGCAGCTTTTTCTCATTCAGGACTTTGAATATATCTTGACACTGTGTTCTGGCTAGCAATATTTGTGTAGAGAAATCAGCTGAAAGCCTTATGGGGGTTCCCTTGTAACTAACTCTTTATTTTTCTCTTGTTGCCTTTAGAATCACTTCTTTGTCTTTAACTTTGGCCATCTTAATTATAATATGTCTTGGTGTAGGTGATGGGAATGTAGTTTGGTGCAGCTATTGTGGAAAATAGTATGGAGGTTTCTCAAAAGATTAAAAATAGACTTATCATATGATCCAGCAATCCCATTCCTGGGCATATATCCAGAAGGAACCCTACTTCAGGATGACACCTGCACCCCAATGTTCACAGCAGCACTATTTACAATAGCCAAGACACGGAAACAAACTAAATGTCCATCAACAGATGACTGGATAAAGAAGATGTGGTGTATTTATACAGTGGAATACTACTCAGCCACAAAAATGATAAAATAATGCCATTTGCAGCAACATAGATGGACTTAGAGATTGTCATTCTAAGTGAAGTAAGCCAGAAAGAAAAAGGAAAATACCATATGATATCACTTATATGCGGAATCTAAAAAAAAAAAAAAGACTAACTTATTTATGAAACAGAAACAGGTTCACAGACACAGAGAACAAACTTATGGTTACCAGGATGGAAGAGGGTGGGAAGGGATAAATTGGGGGTTTGAGATTTGCAGATACTAGCTATTATGTATAAAATAGATAAACAACAAGTTTATACGGTATAGCACAGGGAACTATATTCAATATCTTATAGTAACTTATGGTGAAAAATAATATGAAAACAAATATATGTATGAATATGTATGACTGAAGCATTATGCTGTACACCAGAAATTGACACAGCATTTGTAAACTGACTATACTTCAGTGAAAATATATAAAGAAAGAAAAAAAAAAGAAATGAAACTATCTTTAATCACAGTTTGTATCCCTTCCTATACAGAACACCCAGAATAAACTCTAGGTATTTGTTTTTAGAAATAATAAAAGAATATAGCCAGCTTTAAAAAATTAACAGATTTTATTTTCTGGGCAATTTTAAATTTACAATAATGTTGAACAGATAATACCAGTAGTTCTCACTCCCCCCACCATATACACACTCACATAGTTTCTCCCATAGTCAGGATCTTAATTAGTGTAAATATCTGTTACCATTGTTGAGCCAGCATTGCTATATTACTGACTAAAATCTATGGTTTACCCTAGAGTTTACTCTTTGTGTTGTAGGATTTTGACAAATGCTTAGTATCATATAGCATTGCAGGGTCATATAGAATAGCTTCACTGCCCTGAAAATGATTTGTTGCATATATTTATCCCTCTTCTCCCCCTAGACTCCTGGAAACTACTGACTGTTTTAATGTCTTTATAGTTTTGCCTTTTCCAGAATGTCATATAGTTGGAAACATACTGTTTGTAGTCATTTCAGACTGCCTTCCTTCACTTAATAATATGTGCTTAAGTTTCCTTCACATCTTTTCATGACTTGATAGCTCATTTCTTTTTATTACTGAATATTACTCATTGAATGGATGTGCCACAGTCTGTTTACCCATTTACCTACTGAAGACTTCCTGGTTGCTTCCAGTTTTTGGCAATTGTGAATAAGACTATTATAAATATGTGTGTGTGGGTTTTTGTGTGGGTTTTTAATTTTCAACTTATTTGGACAAATACCTAGGAGTATAATTTTGCTGATCACATGGTAAGACTATGGTTAGCTTTTTAAGAAACTACCAACATATATTCCAAGTCAGTATACCATTTTGTATTACCACCAATGGTGAATGAAAGTTCCTGTTGCTCTACAACCTTGTCAGGATTTGGTGTTGTCAGTGTTCTGGGTGTACCATTCTAATAGGTGGTGTCTCATTGTTGTTATAATTTGCAATTCCCTAATGACAGATGAAGCTGAGCATACTTTCATGTGCTTAATTTGCCACCCGTATATCTTCTTTTGTGAGATGTCTGTTTAGATCTTTTGACCTACTTTTAATTGAGTTGCTGTATTAGGTGTTATTTGTTCTCTCTTGGATTACAAGTCTCTTATCATATATGTTTTCAAATATGTTCTCCCAGTGTGTGGCTTGACATTTCATTCTCTTTTCAGTGTCTTTTGCAGAACAGAAGTTTTAATTTTAATGAAGTCCAGCTCCTCTGTTTTCTCTTCTGTATCGTGCTTTTGGTGTATCAAAAAAAATCATTGCCAAACCTAAGGTTGCTTAGAATCTCTCCTATGTTATCTTATAAAAATGTTAATAGTCTTGCTTTTACCTTTAGGGCTGTGTTACATTCTAAGTCCCTTTTTGTGAAAGGTGTAAAGTCAGTGTCTAGATTCAGTGTTTTTGCATGTGGATGGTCAATTGTTCCAGCACTATTTGTTGGAAAGCCTGCCCTTTCTCCATTGCCTTAGATCTTTACTGTGTGGGGGGGTAAAGGTCTGGGCTCTTTATTTTACTTCATTGCTCTATGTGTCTGTTCATAAACCAGTGTCACACTTTCTTGATTACTATAGTTTTACAGTAAATCTTGATGTCTGCTAGTGTCAGTTTTCTGCGTTTATTCTTCTCAGTGTTATGTTGTGCTTTCAGAGTACTTTGTTCCTCTGTAGATAAAGATGCTATTTCCCCCTCCTGGCTTCTTTCAAGGTTTTCTCTTTGCCTTTGGTTTTCTGTAGTTTGCATAGAATATTCCCACACGCAGATTTTGTTCTCTGAAAGTCCTGGATTTGTGGTTTGCTGTCTGTCAATATTTTGGAACATTCTCGGATACTATTTTAAATATCTCTTCCATTTCTATCTCTTTGCCTTCTAGCATTCTCATTATGTTATATCACAGCCTTTAAGTGCCCCACAGTTCGTGGATGCTCTGTTCTGCTTTCCATCCTTTTTTCCCTTTGCTTTTTCAATTTGGGAAATTTCTGTTGCGTTATCTTCAAGGTCACTGATTCTTCCCTTGGTTATGTTCAGTCTCATGATGAGCCCATCAGAGACATTCTTCATTTCTGTTAATATTTTTTTTATTTCTAGCATTTCCTTTTGATTCCTTCTTGTAGTTTCAGTATCTCTGCTTACATTACCCTTTTTTTTTCCTATTGTCCACTTTTTCCGTTAGAATCTTTAGAGTATTGATCATGTTTAATTTAACTTTCTGGTCTTTTAATTCCAAAGTCTCTGCCATACAGTCTGGTTCTAATGTTTCCTGTGTCTCTTCAGCCTATGTTTTCTCTTGCTTTTTAACATGCCATCAATTTTTGTTGAAAGCCAGACGTAATGTGTTGGTTCATGCAAACTGAGGTAATACAACTTTAGAGTGAGGTTTTACATTTTTCTGGTTAGGAGTTTGGCTGTCTAATGCTTCTTGTAGCTGAAGGTGTTGGAAGCTTCAGTTTCTCCTAGTGTCCTAGTTTTGTCTCCCTGTTATCACTGAATATCCGTAGAAACTCTTTCTCAAATAGGTTCTGTGTCTTGCAGCTCTCTCATTTGTAATCCAGTGTTATTTTATTAAGTCCTGTTGCTGTGGTATAAGGTATTGTGGAGAGGAGGCAGTCTATAGTCTTGTAATTGAAATATCAGTTTTTCAAGTGGACTTAACTTTTGGGGCTGTTACCCTCCGAATAGTAACTTAGCCTTTTACTTTTTCTTTTTTTCTTTTTTTTTTTTTTTTTGCTTCTTAATTATGATGGACTTTATTTCTGAGTTACTTCCAATATAATTTATAAAGATAATGATACAAGTTATTCATAGTCCAATGCACAGGTTTTCATAATGGTCTAAGTACCGCTGTTGAAGGGTTGGCAGAGAGCTCGAGCATCCGCTCACTGAGCATTTCTCCCCATTTTCCCCTTTATGATACAAGGTTCTGGGCATGTAAGTCATTATTTTCATTGCTACTTCTTGGTTCATTCCCAGTAAACAGAGAACACCAAATAGACTTTAAGTAATTTCATTTTTTGAAAACTACACTCATGATAAAAGTAGTTCTAGAGCCAATGATCTCAGAAGGATCTGGTCCAGTGGCAAACCTACAAACCTACAAGCAAATACCCATGACTAACCTGTTTCCTGGCTTCCATCTCCCTTCATCCACTTTGCAATAACCACTAATAAAAGTAACTTTTTACAGTAGGACTTTTCTATTTCTCAAAAATGTGGCATGTTTATAAAAAGTATTAGTTTACAAACTGGAAGATGATAAGCATGCCAATATTATTTGTCGAAACTGACACCCTAGTGAGTTGGCAGTCTAATGTAAGCCTTTTAAGTTTTGTCTTCTCTTTCATGAGACGGCAATGGTTCAGGGGCTTTGGCTTCTGGCAAGCTGTGATTCTTTGTATTCATCTTTCTCCCCAGTTTTGGGGGTGGTCGTTTGCCCTGTGACTGCAATCTCTAGTGGAGCTAAGAAGAATTGTTCATTTTTTTGGTTTGCTCGGCGTTTTTTCTTGTTGTGAGGTTCGGAGTGACAACTTCCAAGCTTTTTGCATGTCAGAACAGAAACTGGAAGCTTTTTCCAAGATTCATAGACAAAGTACACACACAAGGATATACAGATACAAACACAGTAATCTTTACAAAAATCCTATTTGAAATAGATACAAAAATATGAGTGAAGAACAGGTCTGCAAAAGATGTATAAGCTCTATACAGTGAAAATTAGGAACCTTTACTGAAAGACATGAAAAAAGACCAAAAATAAATGTAGAGATATATTTTTCTCTTAATATAAGACAGACTTAATATAATGAAGTTCAAATCTTCTACAAATTCAGTGTAATTCTAATAAAAATCCCAATAATATTTCTTGTATAATTTAACAAACTGACTCAAAAATCTCTGAGGATTAGTGAAGTCCCAATATTAATCAAAATATTCCCACCTACCAGATATGAAGATTTACTTTAAATCAGCACTTATTAAGGCAATATGTAGTGTTAGCACAGAGATAGAAAAATAATCCAGCACTGTCAAAAAGAGATCACAGAAATAGGCCTATACGTATACATAAGAAAAAAAGATTTATGCCAGACCAGGCCTTGTAGATCACTGGGGAAAGGATGGGTTATTTTATTGAAGTTATTCTGTAATAATTGATTATCTATATGGAAAACAATAAAATTAGATTTTTTACCCTATACCACATAAAAAAATCAATAAATACTAATTGGATTAAAGTATAAAATCAACTTCAGAAGTATAAAACTTACACAAATCTGCATATTGACATGTATTGTTGTCATTTCAAATAGTATTCTTTTTCTGACCTGATTTCTAAACTCTTGACAGTGCTGGCTGCTGACGGTGATTGGTGTCTTTGTATCCTTAGGTATTCAACCACCTCGTTCATTTCAAAAAGAAAGAAACTGTTAAGAGCCATTATGTTCAGATCATAATTCCACTTATGCAGTGTCCCTCTACAGACAATTGTCTCAGCCAGTTTTGAATTTTCAAAGAATTAGTTGTTTATCCCTGTAAAATTCCAGGTTATTGATAAGCATAACATGTGGTTAAGAATTTTGGAGTGGGAAGGATCTGGATTTGAATCCTGACTCTGATTCTTGCTACCTGTAAGGATCAATTGACTTAATATTCTAAGTCTCATTTCCTCTGTGTACAATGTGAGTATTGTAACAATTCCTACCTTGTAAGGCTTGGGATAAAATTAAGTCAGATAGCATAAAACAAACAAGCAGACAGCACAGTGTTTGATACATAATTAATACTTAACCCTTGTTGACTATCACCTTAACTTCTTTTAACATATCAGAAAAATCCCAGAAATTGTTGCGAGTACATTTTAAGGATAATATATGTAGGATGCTAAGAAGTTTCTTTGTGTATAGTAAGTACTGTACAAGTATTTGCTACTACTTTTGATTTACTATACTTAGGGAAGTAAATACAAAATATGACATTGAAGCTTAAAACATAATTATTCATGGAAAGGATAGCTGACTGTGACGTTACAGGATACAGATAAGAGATGGCGTGGAGGTGGTTGAAAATAGGTTTTATTTTATTGCAAACTCATTATGAGCCAACAGTATAATGTGGCTCAAACAAAGCTGGGATGAATAGAATTAGATTGATACAAAGTAAAGTGTTCAGAGCAGTGGAGATGCTAATTTTCCTCTCTGCTTCCCTGGCCACACCTTAGCTGATGTATCCTTTCCTCTTTGGGCCACCACACATTCAGCTGCTTCTTGGCAACTTAACGAATGCCTCTAAGAAGAAATCAAGATGCTAAGAGATCTTGAAAGCAGTCTGCACGGGGAAGGGCTCAGGATGACAGCCGAAGAGTCTCAACATGATGGAAGGAATATTTAAGGAAGAAATTTTGAGTTATTCTCAAATACATAAAGGCTTTCAGAAAAAAATCTAGTATTTTGAGCTATTGAAAAAATTAAATTATCCACCTTACAAGTCGTCTTCATCATTTGCTGCATAGAAACCAAGAAATATATTCACTTGTCAGGGAAATTAGAGAATATTTGTGGAAATGGTTGAAAAGTTCGATTACATAAATTTAAGATCTTTCCTATCTTTAATATGTGGAATTGGAAGGAACTTTTCTAAAATCAGTCCATTTAAAGGGAATGTCCAGTCTCCTACAACTTCCCCTTTAATGACCCCAGTGCTTGATGCCTGGAAATGGGAACATCTGAGTTTATACCATGTGTGTATTCTTAGGGGGGGGTGTGTAACTTGGCTGATGTATAATTTACATACTGGTTATAATTATAATACAAATACTGGTGGCCATTCGTCTCTTATTTAACTTGAATCTTTATGATCAATTTTCTTTCGGCAAATTTTGCTTCTTGGGTAATTAGCTGTTGTTCATTCAATAAATGATTGCTGAAAATATTATATGGCATAACCAGCAACTGATGAGTTAGGCAAGGCTTGTGCTCTGATGGAGAAAGTAGTCTAGCATGGGGGTCAAGTGTATAGGTGAACAATTATAAGATAGTACATTGTGTATTACTTCAAGACCATACAGGAGCTTCATTACATCAGAGAGCATATCCATTTTATACTCTCTAGAACCTAGTAGAGTTCCTGCTGTATATTAGGCCTTCAATAAATAGTTGTTGAATAAACTGATGAATTCTTAGTAGGCTCTGTTTAAGCTTTATTCAAAACAATAACTGGACCTTAATGAGTAACGTAATTTTTTTTGAACTGTAATTGATTTAACAATGCTGTGTTAGTTTCTGGTGTATAGCGTAGTGATTCAGTTACACACACACATATATATATATATACACTTAGGGAAGTATACATATATATATATATATATTCCTTTTCATGTTCTTTTTCATTGTACGTTATTACAAGATATTGAATATAGTTCCCTGTGCTAAACAGTAGGACCATGTTATTTATCTATTTTATATATACTCGTTAGTATCTGCAAATCCCAGACTCTTAATTTGTCCCTTCCCCCTTTCCCCTTTGTAACCATAAGTTTGTTTTCTATGTCTGTGAGTCTGTCTCTGTTTTGTAAATACGTTCACTTGTGCCATTTTTTTTTAGATTCCATATATAAGTGATATGAAAGACATGATATTTGTCTTGCTCTGTCTGACTTACTTCACTGAGTATGATAACCTTCAGGTCCATCCATGTTGCTGCAAATGGTATTATTTCATGCATTTTTATGGCTGAGTAGTATTGCATTGTTCACATGTATGAGCATATGTGTGCAGAGACACTGTATTTCTTCTTTATCCAGTGATCTGTCAATGGACATTTAGATTGTCTCCATGTCTTTGCTATTGTAAGCAGTGCTCTGTGAACACTGGGGTGCATGTGTCTCTTTGAATTAGAGTTTACTACTTAATGGGTAATATGATTTTTTTATCAAATAGATCTTTATTTCCCAAATTTACCAAATATTAAATAAAATAGATTTAGCCTAAATTCCTTTTCTCTACAAAATGTAAGTTCCTAAGTCATAATTTATGTAATAAATGGCTTATATCCAACCATCAGTACATCTTGGCAGGTGTATACTCAAAATATATAACAAATCTGACCATTTCTCAATATCTCCACTGGTACTCCTCTTGTCTGAAGCACTGTCATTTCTCACCTGAATATTTGCAAGAGTTCCCAATAGATCTCCTTGCTTCGATTCTTGCTCCACTTCAATATTTTCCACATAAAAGCTCAATCATTTCTTTAAAGCATAAGTCAGACATCACTTAAAGCAGAAGTAAGGATGTTCATGAAGCTCCAGTTTTTCCCTCTCTCACTTGGACTTAAAGCCAAACTCCTTGCAGTGGCCAACAAGGCCCTGTCTAATGTGATACTCTGCTGCCTTTCTGACCACACTTGATGCTTGCCCTCTGTCTCTGCTCAGACTATACCAGCCACCTTGCCTTTCCTTGAACTTGCCAAGCATGTCTTCCCATCTGGCCCTTTCACCTGCCATTTCTTCTTCCTAGAATACTTCCTGCACCACCTCCATTTTCACTTGGTTTGCTTTCTTATTTTCTTTGTATATAATGACTGATATTTATCATCAAATAATCTTTGTAAACATGGTCTGCAGCGTGTATTAGAAAATAGTGAACCTTGTTGTAGATGTATGGTCTAGTTTAGAATGTAAGATGGTTGATTCTTGAGTCAGAATGTTTGGGTTGAGAAACTAGTTCTGCCATTCTAATTGTTTTCTAAATTCCTCTAAATCTCAAACTGTTTCTTTGTATGATAGGTATATATGTCAGTCTCATTGGGCTTCTCAGGGGGCTAAATAAGATATTGTGAAATGCTTGCCTGGCTCATAGTAAATGCTTAATTAATGTCATTATTATATCGGTATGATTCCTGCCTAACATTGGTAACTAAATTGATATAGTTACAATTGGGTTAAAAATATAATCTGCATATTATTTTTTCACCAGAAAGTATATCTTAAATATTTTTCCATACTGCTAAATAGCTTTAAAATGGTAAAATAATTTTGAGCCCTATGTGTATTATGGCATGTAATGGAGACATCATAATGTTTATACCTTTTAGCTAACAATTCGCTTTTATTATTGCACTGCAATAAATATTCACCTGGATATTATACCCTTTTACATATTGAGATAGTCCCTTAGTGAAATTCATGGATTCATGGGTCTACGTCTGTTGGTTGAAGTCGTCTGAAACTTATTTATGAGTCCTGTGAAATTTGCTCATTACTTTTCACAAGATGGTATGAATGTATACTACCACAATATAAAATACTTACACATATATAAATTTATTTCATTTTTTTCTATTTAGAAAAAGAAGTGAGGAAAGAGAAATATCTGATTAGTGCTAAATAAATTTAAAATCATTTTTATTTTATTTTATGTATTCACTTATTAGCCTCAAAACAAATAATCTAATTAAAGAATATCCAAGTTCTTTAAATGTACATAATTGCTAAATATTTGCATTAAAAAGCTATTCACTCATATTGGTTTATTTTAACTAGAAATAAGTATATAAGAAAACAATAGATCATCAGAAATTGTCATTAATTGACCTTTAAAAACTTAGAAATAACTTTGTGTCCATTGAGTTGATGGTCATGGTTAAGAACATAAAGACATTGTTTGAAAGTAAGGTGTGCATGCAACAGTGTGCCCCTAAAAGTAATAATAACCGGACAGAATTACATTTTTTTAAAAATTCCATCTTGAAGCTGATGCACCTGTTTGATCATTTGGCAAAGCTGCCTTTCTATTGTCGTTTAGAAAACAAAGTGGTTGGTCTAATTGCCCCACTGTTAACAATTCCTCACAGAAGTTCTCATTTATAGCCTTCGTAGCTGAATTCTGTACTGCTGAGAATTAAACGACCCAGGGTAGTGAAATCCAGTGATAGAGACATGAGGAATTAATTAATTTCTTTCCTCTTGAATATGACTGTTTTTCTAATATTTTACTCAACTGAATACCTGTAATAAGTCAATCTGTAATAAGTCAGATTATATATGCTAAATCCGTGCTGATTATTCTTTTTTTTCTAAATTTCAGTATAAAGAACGTAACTCCCAAAGTAGGAGACCCTGAAACCCGTAAAGCTATTCGCCGTGCCTTTGACGTATGGCAGAATGTAACTCCTCTGACGTTTGAAGAAGTTCCCTACAGTGAATTAGAAAATGGCAAACGTGATGTGGATATCACCATCATTTTTGCATCCGGCTTTCATGGAGACAGTTCTCCCTTTGATGGAGAGGGAGGGTTTTTGGCACATGCCTATTTCCCTGGACCAGGAATTGGGGGAGATACTCATTTTGACTCAGATGAACCATGGACACTAGGAAATCCTAATCATGATGGTAAGTGCATAGTTTTATTCATTGTAAATTTTTCACCGATTATTTATATTTTTGGAATTCCCAAGTGATTTACTAATATGCAAACTTAATCTAAACAAACTAAATTTGTCTTTAAAATTATCAAATACTGAGGCTTTTTGTAACATTTTAGAACAAGAGTTTCTGTGGGTCACTAGACTAATAATTTTTCATGTCACTTTTGATTAAAGAATAGAACTTTACACTGTTCTAAATATTCTAAAGTGAATTTTGTTTTCTATAAAATGTCATTTAAAAGATTCCATAGTTTTCAAATCATAGGACATACATTAAACAAATTCTGTGATTTTTCTTTTTACTCTTTATTCCAGAGTTCCCACTTGAAACTTAACCCTGATTAACATTTGTGGTGTGGCTTCTGTATCTTTTTTTTTCCCCCCATTACCACCTTTCTTTTTTTTTTTTTTTAGATTGAAGTACAGTGAATCATAATGTGTCAATTTCTAGTGTACAGCACAATGTCCCAGTCATATATATATATATATATATATTCATTTTCATATTTTTTTCATGAAAGATTAGTACAAGACATTGAAATAATTCTCTGTGCTAATATAGAGGAAACTTTTTTAAATCTATTTTTAATATATAGTGGGTAACATTTGTAAATCTCAAACTCCTAAATTTATATCTTCCCACCCCCTTTCCCCAGTAACCAAAGACTGTTTACTAAGTCTGCCAGTCTGTTTCTGTTTTGTAGATGAGTTCATGGTGTCCTTTTTTTTTTAGATCCCCATATGAGTGATATCATATGGTATTTTTCTTTCTCTTTCTGGCTTACTTCACTTAGAACGATGATTTCTAGTTCCATCCATGTTGCTGCAATTGGCATTGTTTTATTCTTTTTATGGCTGAGTAGTATTCCATTGTATAAATATACTACAAATTCTTTATCCAGTCCTCTATTGATGGACATTTAGGTTACCTCCATGTCTTGGATATTGTATATAGTGCTGCTGGGAACATTGAGGTGCATGTATCTTTTTGAATTAGGATTCTCTTCAGATATATACCCAGAAGTGGAATTGCTGGGTCATATAGTAGGTCTATTTTTAGTTTTTTGAGGAATCTCTATACTGTTTTCCGTAATGGCTGCACCAACAGTGTAGGAGGGCTCCCTTCACTCCACACCGTCTCCAGCATTTATCATTCATTGAATTTTGAATGATGGCCTTTCTGAATGGTGTGAGGTGATAACTCACTGTAGTTTTGATTTGCATTTCTCTGACAATTAGTGATATTGACCATTTTTTCATGTGCCTGTTGACCATTTGTATGCCTTCATTGGAGAATTCCTAGTTTAAGTCCTCTGCCCATTTTTGGATTGGGTTGTTTGTTTTTTTATTAAGTTGTATGACCTGTTAATAGATTCTTGAAATTAAGCCTTTGTCAGTCACATCATTTGCAAATATTTTCTCCCATTCCATAGGTTACCATTTTGTTTTCCTTTTGGTTTCCTTTGCTGTGCAAAAGCTTATAAATTTAATTAGGTCCCATTTGTTTATTTTTGCTCTTATTTCTATTGCCTGAGTGGTTTGCACTAGGAGAACATTGCTAAGATTTATGTCACATAATGTTTTTCCTATGTTTTCTTCTAAGAGATTTATTGTGTCTTGTCTTATAATTAAGTCTTTAAGCCATTTTCAGTTTATTTTCATGTATGGAGTGAAGGAGTGTTCTAACTTTATTGATTTACATGCTGCTATCCAGTCGTCCCAGCACAATTTGCTGAAGAGACTGTTCTCCATTGTATATTTTTGCCTTCTTTGTCAAGATTAATTGACCATAGGTCTATGGATTTATTTTTGGGTTCTCTATTCTGTTCCATTGATCCATATATACCTGTTTTTATGCCAATACCATGCTGTTTTGATTACAGGACCTTCGTAGTATTTTATTAAGACTGGGAGGGTTATTCCTCCAGCTTCATTCTTTCTCTTCAATATTGTTCTGGCAATTCTGGGTCTTTTGTGATTCCATATAAATTTTAGGATTGTTTGTTCTAGTGAAAAATGTCCTGGGTAATTTGATAGAGATCATGTTAAATCTGTAGATCGCCTTGGTCAGTATGACCATTTTAATGATATTGTTTCTTCTAATCCAAGAGCATGGGATATCTTTCATTTCTTTAAGTCTTCTTTAATTTTCTTAATCAGTGTTTTGTAGATCTCTGTGTATAAGTTTTTCACCTCCTTGGTCAGATTTATTCCCAAGTATTTTATTGTTTTGGATGCAATTTTAAAATTTCTTTACTTTCTTTTCCTGCTAATTCATTGTTATCATAAAGAAATGCAACTGATTTTTGTATGTTAATCTTGTATCCTGCTCCCTTGCAGAATTCTTTTATTAGCACTAGTAGTTTGTGTGTGCGTGTGGAGCTTTTAGGGTTTTCTATGTATAGTATCATGTCATCCACATATAGTAATAATTTTACCTCTTCTCTTCCAATTTGGATCATTTTATTTCTTTTTCTTGCCTGATAGCTGTGGCTAGGACTTCCAAGACTATGTTGAATTGAAGTGGTGAGAGTGGGCATCCTTGCCTTGTTCCAGATTTTAGTGGAAGCCGTTCAATTTTTCACCACTGAGTACTATGCTGGATGTAGATCTGTCATAAATAGCTTTTATTTTGTTGAGATATATTCCCTCTATACCCACTTTGATGAGATTTTCTTATCGTAAATGGGTGTTGAATTTTATCAAATGCTTTTTCTGTATCTGTTGAGATGATCATGTGATTTTTGTCCTTTCTTTTGTTGATGTGGTGTATCACATTGATTGATTTGCATATGTTGAACCATCCTTGTGTTCCTGGGATGAATCCAACTTGATCATGGTGTATGATCTTTTCTATGTGCTATTGGATTCTGTTTGCTAATATTTTGTTGAGGATTTTTGTATCTATGTTCATCAGTGATTTTGACCTGTAATTTTCTTTTTTGGTTGTGTCTTTGTCTGGTTTTGGTATCAGGGTGATGGTGGCTTCATAGAAGGAGTTTGGGAGTACTCCCTCCTTTTCAGTCTTTTGGAAGAGTTTGAGAAGGACTAGTGTGAGTTCTTCTTTGTGTGTTTGGTAGAATTCCCCAGTGAAGCCATCTGGTCCTGGACTTTTGTTTGTGGGGGCATTTTCTATCGCTAATTATATTTCATTTCTAGTGATTGGTCTGTTCAAGTGGTGTATTTCTTCTTGATTCAGTCTTGGTGAACTGTATGTTTCTAGAAAGTTATCTGTTTCTTCTAGGTTGTCCAGTTTGTTTCCATAGAGTTATTCATAGTATTCTCTTATATTTTGTATTTCTGTGGTATTGGTTGTAATTTCTCCATTTTCCTTTCTTATTTTATTTATTTGTTTTCTGTCTTTTCTTCTTGGTGAGCCTGGCCAGAGGTTTGTCAATTTTGTTTACTCCTTCAAAAAACTAACTCTTGGTTTGACTGATTTTTTTCTATTTTTTTAAATCTCTATTTTATTTTTTTCCTCCCTGATCTTTATTGTTTTCTTCCTTCTGTTGACTTTTGGTTTTGTTTGCTCTTCTTTCTCTAATTATTTTAGGTGGTAAGTTAGTTCGTTTATTTGAGATTGTTCTTTTCTGAGGAAGGCCTGTATCACTATGAACTTCCCTCCTAGGACTGTTTTTGCTGCATCACATAGATATTATGTGGTTGTGTTTTCATTGTTGTTTGTCTCTAGGTATTTTTAAATGTCTTCTTTGATTTCATCATTGATCCATTGGGTTTTTTAGAAGCATGTTGTTTCTAATCTGTAACATTTTGCCCCCTGTCTTTTGTCTTTATAATTTTCTTGGTCTCCCAATCTGATACAACTACATAAGTTATTTTTTATTATTCTTTATTTTTTATCATATTTAATTTCTTGCATATCTAACATATCAATGTTCTAAACCTTATGATTATTCTGATATCCAAAAATAATGTAAAGACAAAATCTCAACAACTAAAAGAATAGTTACTTGATATAAGAAGCGTATGTTTCTTCCTAGGCAGAAATCCATACTTCACTATTATGTTTAAAAATGTTCACAAAATTATAGGATTTGAGAAGTATAAGCAGCCATCTTCATAGTTCTTGTAATCAAGACTTAAATATTTTTCTTTCACACCACAGTAGAATGTTGAATATGTAAGCTTGCATTGTTTAATGACAACTAATCAGCTAATAAAACTCTTAATGAGTCCTTTATAAGTTAAGCCCAGCCATCATATTAAGTTTTGTTAGTTCATTAGAAGGGTTAATTAGCTGGATTAGTGTAATAGCCTTGCAGTTTTAGAGTATGCAGAGTTCAATCACATTAAGAACAGAATGAATTAGATTGAGTTAAACTTAAAATAACATTAATTTTCAAAGAAAGGAAATATAATAAATAATTGTTCATGTTTTCCAAAATAAGATAAAATTTCTAGTATTGAATAAAATGATCTTTTGAATTGCCATTAATAAGTGTATTTACTATAATATAAAATTATTATTTTATTTTAAGAACTAGTTTGGAGACTAATGGCAAAATATGTTGGGAGATTTCATTATCGTGGAATTAAAAGCCAAATACTTTGGAATCAAACAGATCTGTGTTCCTGGCTAATTGCTCATTAGCTCAAGAAACCTCTAACATACTGTGTAGTTGATTTCATTCTTTACCTTATATTGCAGGGCTGGAAACATTGTAAGTAAATTGGTTTCTATTCAGACATATTTAACTTACTCTATATCTGAGTATCTTATTATAAAATACCTACAACATAATAGTTGACCCATACTGGTTTGATACATAATTTATTTAAAATTAAATGTGTTTATTTTATCAAAAATAACACAGGCATTCTAGTGAAGTAGTTCAGAATTCTTTAAGTCACTTGTTAACATTGTTTTGAATAATTGAAGAAAATTTTCATTCTAAATAGTTGAGAAAAAATAGCACTTATAATGGTAGAATTTTGCTGACACAGGCAAATCTGTATTTGATTCCAGGGGAAAGATTTTCTTCTAAACTTCTAAACAGAGAAAATTACATTGTTTTGATAATGAATCTAATTGTTAAGATACTTTAAATCTGTAGCTTTGAAATTGTGTTAATTTGGCATGTGGCCTCATGAATTTAAAATTGTTTTAAAATTATATGTGAAGGAGATGGTGCCTATTAAATGACCTGTATCTTCTCTCAAAATATTGAAATCATCAAGAAAGCTGCACAAATCTTTTAGAATGTATCCTCTGGATACAATAGCTGGATTATTTTAGGCATCAACCAATGCTTTTAAAAATAAGAAATTTTTAAAAAATCTATAGGGGCATTTGAAGTGACATAGGAAATAAGAATTTTTCCACTGATTTGAGTATGATTGATATTACAAATGCTTACGTGTTTTGTGTAATTTAAGACTTTTTTCAAGGGATATATATGTTGGAAAGAATTGTGAAATAAAACATAGGAGCTAAATGTGTACAATCCAGTCAAAGGACTTTTGACTCAGATTATATTATATTATATATTTGATTTGATTGCCTTTGATTGAATTTTAACTTATACTGTAGAAACATAAAAATATTTTTGTACATACCCATACTATTAAAATCCTAA
This sequence comes from Vicugna pacos, assembly GCF_048564905.1. Lineage (NCBI taxonomy): Eukaryota > Metazoa > Chordata > Mammalia > Artiodactyla > Camelidae > Vicugna > Vicugna pacos. The sequence goes on from NC_133015.1 coordinate 3,330,229, forward strand.
ACAAAACAGTTATATAATATTTAGTGTTCCATTTGGAGGAAGATATTTCTTTACTGGTCCAATAGGAATATTTTTTTCTTTTGAGTGAGCTTAAAGGAAATGATTCTGCAAAATAATAATGTTTCAGAATTATAGGAGATAAGGGAAAAGTTAACTGACTGTTTAAGATGTAATACCATAAAGATTTACTGCTTAATTGAAATTCAAACTTTTAACTAGCAACAGCAGGGCAGCTAGGGTAATGTCATGTGAAGTATTGATCATTTATCAAAAGAAAAGCCTCTAGCTTTGTTGTGGTACTGGTGAATGTGTGGAGAATTAATCCATGTGTACATACTAGATGCTATCTGTAAGATTGTCTTTTTGTATCACAAATATACAGGCACATTTCTGACATTTTCATTAATAAACTTTCTTTTCTTTACTCTAGTCCTCCAATGCCCCCGGCTTACTTACCTGAAAATTTTTCTTTCTCTCCTATTCATAGCTCTTAAGCACCTAGAAAATAGAGAAGCTTGATAATTTAGCAAAAATGCAAATGAAAGAACCTCTTGATAAGTACCCAGCTCATTTTCCACAGCACATTGCTCAGCTAATGAAGGCAATTTGAATTCTGTCTACCTCAAATGAGATAAACAGTATCTTTGGCTGCCAGTAAACCTTAATTCATCGTTATCCACTTTTCTATCAATTTGCTTATAGTCATGATAGCTTTTGAAACTTAAGGTAATGTCCATTAAGCAAGTTACCCACTAGTTACATTAAAATAAATAAACACACACACACACACACACACACACACACCATACACACAGGCCTAATAAAATAATGCCTTTCTTTTCCATGACATTTTGTTTTTGTTCATGGAGTGGATAAGCAGAACATGTGCATACTAATTCTAAATAGAAAATGCTACTGTGATATGGTTTTTGAAAAGAGTACATTGCCTGAATGTGAGTTGGAAAATTTAAATCTAGCAAAATGTTGAGATTCATTTTGAGCATCATTATCATATTGTTTCCTTGGCTATGGTATAACGTTTAAATGGTACTGTCAATTGCAAACACAAACCTACCACAAAGATTATTTCTAATCAGACAAGTAATCTACCACAGTCAGGATTTCAAATTGATAATCTCCAAACAAAATGGTTATCTATTAAAATGATATATAAAACTATGACAGAGAAATAACTAGATGCATATCTTATTTTACCAAGCAGCTTGAATTCTACTAACAAAAAGAATGCATTTTATTGGCTGTGTTTATTGTCAAAAATGTCACTGCCTAAAGTCAGAAGATGATCAGGAGGCGCTGTTTCAGCAGTCTATCTAAAAACTAAGGAGAGATGAATGATGATGAAAATTTCATCTGAGACATCAAAATCCTTAAATCTGTTGCATCATTGCAATGGTTAATTTTATGTGTCAAGTTGATTGCGTTAAGAGATGCCCAGATAGCTGGTAAAATATTAGTTCTGTACGTGTCTGAGGATGCTTCTGGAAGAGATTATCTGATTCAACAGACTAAGTAAAGAAGATCCTTCTTCACCGACGTGAGCAGGTATGATCCAATCCCTTGGAGGCCAGAATAGGACAGAAGAGGAAGGGTGAATTCTCTCTCCCTTCTGGAGCTGAGAAGTACATTTTTTCCTGCCTTTGTACATCACAACTCCTGGTTCTTAAGCGTTTGAATTCAGAATGAATGATACCATCAATTTTCCTGGTTTTCTAATTTGTGGACAGTAGATCATGGAGCTTCTCGGCTGCCATAATCTCATGAGTTAATTCCTATAATAAATCTACTCTTATTTAGCCATATATATCCTATTGGTTCTGTTTCTCTGGAATCCTTGATGAATATTTATATTAAATATGAAGTGGTCCAATTTTACATCCAAGCCCACTCATTCTTTGACTAGACCAAGTATAAGTTAAATATATTCATGATGCAGTGCTTGAGTCAATGGACACAATTTGTGTGGGCCAGGGAGAGTTAACTTTCTCTAGGAGAGAGTTTGTCATTGGTGTGTGAATACATGTTACCAAGGGGTAAACCTAGGCTAAGGCCAGCTGTCTGCCACTTCCCAACCTTTTCTGCTCATTCTACAGCTACAACTGCTGTATAATGTTTCTCAGATGCCTACAGGATTTGGACTTTTGATCTTTGAGAACAGGAGGGGTTAGATGCCAAACAGATATTACCAAGACGCCTAGAAGTGCTACAGTCTGGGGGAATATTGTCTAGATGTACCAGCCCTGTGCTTTTTGAAGATACGGGAAGGAGTTGATATGATTGGACAGCCAAGTACCTTAACCCATCCTTTATAACCAGAATGCTTATTGAACTTGTAAATTCTAAAAATATTAGCACTCTACCCCATAGTTCTTACCTTACCATGTTTTACTAAAACTTGGGAGCTCTCTCTGAAAGGAACTTGGCTTTCAAAACTATGATAGAGGTGTTTTTTTTTTTAATTGTTTTTCAAAATCTGATTTACTTCCTGGAGTAAACTTTATTTTATTAAGCTTATTTCATTTCACTAGACTGGTGACCTAAAGTTTGATATGCTTGAGGTTTTCAAAACCTCTCAATTACATTGCTTCATATGATTAATATGCAGCTTCTACTTGGTTATTTACTTTTAGATCTTTGTGTGCAGCTAGAGAATAGCAGATGAACTGGTATCGTCACACTCAAGATGGTCTTTCGTTATCTCAGTTTTACTAAATTATATAGATGGATCATGAATGTTAAAATGCATATAATATAGAGCTCTTAATAAATCGAAAGATAAAGCCAGAAATTTCAGTGGCTTAACAGAATAGAAAATTATTTCTTACTCATGTGTTGGGACAGTGGGACTGTCCAGTCACTCAGTCAGAGACCCAGAATCCTGGAGGCTCGGCCACCATGAACACGGGATTTCCAGTGTTGCCTCAGGCATCAACATCTAAAGAGCAGCTGAGTGAACAGAGGTAGGTTTGCTCATGGAAGAGTGTTATGTGCCAGACTGCAAGTGGTAAATAGCATTCCTGACCAAGATCCACTAACTAGAATTCAATCCTACGGCCACACCTAATCACAGGGAAGCCTGGAGAAAGTTGTTGGGTTTGATGGGTCAGTGTCTGCCACTGTCTAATATCAAACAATGATCGTTTGATATTAGATATCCTGTTCTGCATCTGTGGGTAAGTGGCTTACATGTGTCTTAATACAGATTATGACCTGTTGACCATTATTTAGTATCTGTTACTCCTCTCCTCAATTTATCTTCATATAGGTTACTTATCCTTAAATCTAGATAGATAACAAAGCAAAATTAAATGGGAGTTTCAAATTTAGCCACTAGTTTATCAATATAGAAAATTACTGTGTTTGCGTTTTTTAAAAATCCAGTTGTTTGGAATTAATAATTTTATATTTTTATTGCCTACATTTTCAAGACTATTAATGAATCTCTACCTGAGTTTTGTGTAATTATTTTTCTGCAAAATTACAACCATATCATTACAAAACCTGGCATACTACCATTTAGTAATTGCCTGACAGTTTAAACACAACAGAACTATCCACTAATTATTCTCACTTTTAGTTGATAACTCACTTCTTCATTTGAAACAAATGTTGCCCCAACTCGCCTCTTCCTCAGTCTGTTGATAACATATGAGGGCAGCAGCAGAAACAGCCCTTGTTACAATTCACGGTGGAAGTTGTACTCTGTCGCTCATTGGATGCATCAGAGAACAGGTCAGTGGGCTGAGATGACGTTTCTCGTCTGTTAGGCAAGGCTGTACTAGATACATGTGTGTTGAACAGTGGAAATTGACCTAAGATCCTGGAATATCAGCCTGCTCTCCAGGTTTCAATTAAAGTGGTTATTTGACTAGTATGTGAAAAGAAAAGTAGGGAAATAAAGAATTAGTTTAAAAACTCATTCTGTGGGTTAGCATCAGGCTCATTAAATAATAGGAACAAAATTTATTTGACACTCTCTTAAATTCATCTTACATTTTTAACTCATTTGTTCCTCACAACAAACTTATAAAGTAGACAGTGTAATTTTGCAAGGAAATTGAGGCACAGAAAGTCTGGTAACTTGCTCCAGGTTAGCTAGTTAGGAAGAGCAAAATGATACAATGAAAAGGATGCTAAAGATTCTGCTTGAAGATTCAGGAGAAAAGCCTATTGCTGAAAATATTTTATCAAGTGAACCAGAAAAGCAATATTGGGAACAACTCAAAATACCCGTAAAGGCTCTCTATGGAACAGGAAAAATGAAACCTGCTATTGCTGTAACAACTGAGTCTGTCATGTGCAAGAAAATCTTGGTAAGCATTTTCAGAAAAACATGGTAGGAGAAAATGATGTGAAATTCGAGGCTAGATATTAGAATACCTAGTAGATAGCCTCAGTGTAAGAAGTATAGATTCTCCCAAAGGAAAGAAGAGTGGAAAAATTAAAGCAAAAGAAATAAGCAAATACATAGTAGCAAAAATGTCTTATGCTAAATTACGACAGCAGTGTGCAATTCAGAAGGAGTCATTGTGTTCATCGCAAAATTAACTCAATCGGATCCATAAGTAAATACATCCTACAAGAAAAAGATCCCTTTCACCAATAGGCAGAAAAAAAAATACAAGTTCTTCTCAGAGGACTGAAAAACAAAGCGAATCATTGTTTTGCTTGTTTGTTTGTTTGTTTTAACCTCTGGTATGCAAAGTGCTAAAAAAATGGAAGAAATGATTCATAATACTATTTTATATACTAATGACTTACTTTTTAGTATTAAACTATATCTGTGATTTTAAAATAAGTGTCTATAAATGATACTTGTTTTAGAAATCCTATCTGACCTGAGGGATAGTTCCTTGTGATTTGGCAATAATATAAAGACAGAAGCAAATTGTGATGTAAATATACAGTGTTGGTATAAAATATGATGTTAACATAGAGGTTGATATTACTGACTTTTCATACACTTTCCCTACAACAAACATTTCATTGACAATTCTGGTGTGAGTAATATGGTGGAAATCTGTGATACATGGTAGGAACTGAAGGGAAAGACTAAGCATTATATAAAATTCCAATAAAAATATTAATATTGCATACTGTTTTAAAAGATTTTTTTCTTGCAATCTAGGATAGAGATACAATACAATTATTTGTAATATTGACTATGAGAAGTACCATAATAGAGATTTTAAAAGGACACTCTTGAAATTCCTACTTCTGGAGGACTAAATGTTTTAAAGATTCTTCTTACTACTGCATAACTAGATAATCAATGAAGCATGCCTTTTTGACTATATGGCATCACATTTAGGGAGTAATAGCTCCAAAATATCAAGAAAACAATGAACTGAGACTAGAGTTTTGTGTAATCCACACATCTGAAAAGCAGAGATGAAGCCTTAGTTCAGAGGCAAAGTGAAGAAGTTGAATCTGGAAATCCGGTATTAAAATGCCAGCACTTGGATTTAGACGACATGATCTCAGATTCATTGTACCACCCAGCCTACTCACACACTTGGCTCCCTGTGTAAGCAAATCCATATTCTCTCTAGAGAAAAGCATACTGGATTTAGGCTCTCAGATTTTTTTCACAGATGGGTATAATGTAAACGTCAGTTTACAATCAAAGATCACTAAACAGAAAAGAAAACCAAGCATCATGAATAAGAATCAGCTCTAAAAAAAAGAGACTGTTTTCCAGGAATTTAAGTTATTGAAATTATAAATTTAAGAAGTACATAATTTCAAGATGATGATATCTCTAAAAAGGGAAGATGGAATTACAGAAAGAAACAAGCAACAAGATACTATTACAAAAGACCAAGAAGAGCTGAAAAATAAAACCTAAAAGGGTAATAGTAAGAATAAAATATAATAATAATGGGTAGATTAAACAGCAGGCTGAAATTCGCTAAAGAACTAGTGAATAAAAAGATCTAAATAAATCCACAAATTACAGTGTGGAGAGCAAAATGGATGAAACATATGAAAGAAAGATTGAGATAAGTAAAATAGAACTAAAGATCTAATATAAATACAGTTGGAGTACCAGAAAGAGAGAAGTGGAAAAAAAAAGAAAGGAAAAGAAGCAATACCTGAAGGCATACTAACTGCTAATTACCTAGAAATAAAATAATAAATCCACACGTAGAAGAATCACGATTTATTCAAAGCAGCATAATTGCACACACACAGACACACTTCAGAGTAACTGCAGAGAGCACCAAAGACAAAGAAAAGGCTTTCAAAGCAGACATGGAGATGGATGGAAAAGACACTTCATCTACAGCTCTGCAACTAGACAGGAAACTCCCCAGTCAATAAGGAAGTCCAGCAGACAGTGGAATATTTGAAATGCTAAGAAAAAAATAACCATCAGGCTAGAATTATCCAATAACACTGTGTTTCAAAAGTTAGGATAACATAGCAAATTTAAAAAGGATAAAAAATGAGAAAGTTGTCCATTTATTTAATAATTCTAAACGATTTCTTAAGACTTAAAAAGAAGTTAATCCTAAAAGAATCTTAGGTAAAAGAAATAATTTTGATCAAAGAAATGAATAATGCCAAGTATGAAATTATACTATTATATACTCTGTACAACTTAAAAGAGACAAAAGAACCTTATTAAATGATAATTGCATGAAAACCAGGGAGAGAGTCAATATTAAAATACTCTAAGATTCTTATATATTTTAAGAATAAGGTTAAGGAATTAATCTTATATCCTGGTAAACAGACAAGGTAAATTTTGAAGGGTAATTAATACAAAAAACTAAGCAGAGTATAATTTCTAAAATAGTAGAAGGAAAAACAGTAGAAGAAAACAAAAATAAATTTTAAAGTTGCAAAAGAAAAACCTACATTTTTTAAAAATTAAGGAAGGAACACTAATGGCATAAAAAGAATAAGTTTTAAAATATTAATATAATTACTTTAAAATTCTAAACATATCAGTAACTGCAATGAGTGTAAATAGACTAAACCTCCAGTTAAAAATCAAAGTTTTTAAAGTAAATAAAAACAAAGTTCTGCTAGGTACAATTTATATACCCAAAGTGTTGCAGCAAGTGTCAGTAAGGATATACATCAGAAAGAACACTTATACATGTTGGACATGAGTATAAACTGTTCAAACCACTGGTAAAGGGTTTGGCCAAAACCTAGTTAAAGTGAACATTTACATGTACTCTGATACAATTTTAGATCTAGATTTAGTGACAGTCTAAACAAAGACTTGCCCTTGTTTACCAGTTGACATGCACAAGAATGGCTTCATACCAGCATCGTTTATAACAGCAAAAAAGAAGAACTAGAAGTCTGTGGTTCGGAATGAATATATGACTGTCATTCATTTGCTTACAAAATGGACTATGAAGTGGCAGGGAATTGTAGTTACCACCACTATTAGCAACAATATTGATGATTCTTAACACAATAATAAGTGAAGAGGGCAAACTGCAAAAGTCTAGATACAATATGATATCATTTGTTCTAAGATTAAAAAAAATCCCCAAATAATAAAGTATAGGCATATAAATGAGCTTTTCAAACAAGGGAAAGGTATTACAATTTTAAGAATAGAATTAGCTCTGAGGGAAGCAGAGGAATGAAATATGGACAAAACATGTTAAGTCCATGTAAAGGAGTTGGCAACACTTCATTTTCAAGTTGGGAGGATAGGTGTCCAGGTTCACATTATACTTATGCTATGCTTCATAATTTACTTATATGTTAATATACGAAATATTACACTATTTAAAGGGTCTTGCTAAGAGTACAGAACCCAAAATGTTTTATCTTAATTGAATTTCCCAATCACGTTGAATCAAACTTTTCACGCGAAAGAAAGCATTTGAATTGAGAATTAAAGGAAAAGTATAATTTTGACAGAGAGAGATGGGAAGAAAGAAATATCAAGCAAAGGAACTATATGAAAAAAATCATAGGGTGTAAAATAATTAGAACATCTTTGTCTAGAACAGGATTTCTCAACTTCAGCACTGTTGACATTTTGCTGGGTGTTGAGGAGTTTCCTATATATTAATAACACCATCCCTGGCCTCTATCCATAGATGCCAGCAGTAACCTCAATAGAAATAATCAAAAGTGTCTTCCAACCAAAAGACTCTCCAGTCTTTGCCAACAGTCCACTGGGTGGGGTAGGGAGGTGTGGATCACAAACTCAGGTGAGACCACTGCCGGTCTAGAGGATGGCATAATTAAACGTGACCAGTAACAACAGCTAAAACTGTGAAGCTTGGTTTTATCTAATTTGTTGAAATCATTTAGTGACAGATTGATGACGTCTGTTTCTCTGGTGGCCCATTGAAATCCAGCAAACTAGTTTTAATGAGGAAATAAAAAGAGCACACCTATAATTTAGGATTTTTACTCAGTTTGCAGCATATAAACTATCTCAGAAGGAGGACAATATGAAGAGTTGAGTGTGGATCTATTCAGAGCTAATTTCTCTGTTGAAATTGTTCTGTGGCCCCTAGTCAATATTATCTCCTATACCACCATGTTATTTAAAATATGTACTAGAGAATTACAGAGTACTGAAAATGGAATAGAGTCTGAAAACAACCTACAAGCAATAGTGGATTTCGTTAAAAAGAGATTACTGCACAAAATAAGACATATAAGAGTATGTAAGAATTTAATTTTAACTATTAGATTTCGCTTTTTCAGATGTGAAAATTCTGGTGACTCCATCCTATCTACCCAAAAATTAGAAACCTTTGAATACTTGTCTTGGCAATTCCAGTTTAAATTTATTAAACTCATTACTTACAGTGTCTTTTTTTAATTCTGATCACAGTCTTGAACTGTGTCTTGGATATATTTAATTCTACATTTGCTCATGCATTAAATACTAGTTTCTGATTACGCACCAAGGTTTCAGTTTTAGAATTGGAAAGATTGTCTCAAGTAGTATACAAGGCTTCTCAGAACAACAACTTATTTCCTATTTACTTAAATTTACTTTACATATATGAAATGGAGTTTCACTCTAAGATTATTCTATATTATATTAACCTGCAATATGTACAGATTATCCAATCTTAATTCTCATTTCTTTGATTTTTTATCTTAACTTTTTAAACCAAACTTTCCCATTTTTTTTCTGTTTCATAGTGTAAGTTTTCCAAATGTGCATATGTGTGTACTTTTATGACTGTGTGTAGAGTAAATCAGGTTTCCTTAGAGCAAAATTGGCACTTTGTTAGAGCTTTCCTTTCATTTGTCAAGATACACTTTTTTTATAGCCATGTGATCTTTTAATTGTATTACTAAATTATGCATTTCAGATAGAAAATAAGATCAAGAAAACTGACATTCATTTAGTTCTAGCAGATTTACTCATTCTAGAACAGTGCCAAAGGAGGACATACTAGCAAGAAAATACATTGTTATGGTATATTTAACACATTTTTCTGATTACATACTAAACCAGTGGCAAAAATAAAAAAACCTAGCTTAAATAAAAGTTTTTAACCTAATTAAGCTTTTCTTTTAGAGCTCTTTTTCAGGGAGTGGTTTTATCAAAAAAAATTTAGCTAGATGAGTGATATTTAGGTTTTTTTACTTAATAGAAACATGCTGGGGAAGTGTTCATTTCTGTTTTTCAGTTTACTTCTCAGCAATGTGATCCAGAAAATTAAATTAGCTGTAATTTAAACCTTTAAATTTACCTCAAACTTTCAATGTAATTCCCTGGCCTTAGCAGACAACTGTGAATCTTAAATTGAAATCAGTTTATGAAGTTATATTCACAGCTCTCCTTTCTCCCGCTTCTTTGACTTCAGTTCATTGTTTCTTTGTGAGTTACTGCCTTTGGAAAAAATCAATGCATTTTATGCCCGCTACTCCTTCCGTCATAAGCTTCTATCAGCCCTCAGGACCGTGCATCTGTCTAAGCAGCCTTCCTTATCCGAACCCTTACCTCTTTCATTTGTAAGTTTCTGGTCCACAAATACACACATCTCCTTTACTATCTTAAAACCATAATGAATTCTTACGTAATAAATGAAACCAAACCAGAGGTGAAGTATCTTGCAAAATAGATCTGCAGACAGAGTAGACCATAACTTTTTTAAAATCTCAGTATATTTAAAACAATCATTCTAGTCACGTAAGGACTTCGAGGAGAACGCTTCATGCTTTAGCCAAGGTCAGCTGGCCCAAGTCGCCAGGAGGAAATAAGAGAATCATTGAGGAAGCGCTGGGTGCTCGTTCCCTTTACCTGGGTTTATTACCAGCTCAGATGATTTCAGTCAGACTAACCCACTCACCATACGACCCTGAGTATATTCTTTTCTGAACATTATCTCTTCAGTTCAAGATGGAGGGTTTGCAATGACAGGAGGAAAGAGATTGTTGTCATCACACCCTTCCCTCAACTTGAATGTCTGTCCATCTCTATTCAGGACACCAGGAGTTTATACTCAGATATAGACAGTTTTATATATCTATAACTGTTATTATGTTGTACATAATTTAAAAATATTTACCATTTCACTGCACATTATTTATCTATAAATTTTCTAATTCACTAAAATATCTTAAATACAGTTCAATGGTTCATATTTTGCCATATGATTGAATATAATTTATTACTATACTATGGCCAAAATTTAGTTCATTTCCAGGTTTAGCTATTAGTTATATTGTATTGAGCAAATTTGTATATATATTTTGGTTGACATTCAAGTTATTTCTGAAGAGTAGAGTCACATAATTATTTAGCTAAGGAACATAAACTTTTTAAGAGAGCTTGATATGTTATTAAGTCATTTTTTTCAAAAATGAAGAGCCACTTTACACTCCTAGCAGCTGTATATAAAAGTGTACCATCCACTGGCCATTAGCATAACAATAAATATGATATAATGGTAAAGATTAATGATAATAATAATAAAACAATAACAATAGTGTGTACTTTCTGTTAAGCACTTTTAGGTGCCATAGATGAATTTTCATTTAATTCTGACCAGCTGTATTCTGTGTGTGTGTGTGTGTGTGTGTGTGTGTATCTTACCCATATGGGATGGTTGCACAGCACGCAATTTCAACCACCCAAAGCTATCCACCTGAGTTTAACTCTAGTAATACCTAATTTCTCACCTTGACCAATTTGAATAGATAAAAGTTTAATTTCACCCATTTACAAATTTTATTGATACTTAATAGTGCATATTTTTTATATTTATTTATCTGTATGTGTTTTGTGAATGTTCATTAGCTGTGTCTTACCTTGGTTCCATTTGGACCATGCTACTGAGTTGTTTTCATTAATTTGTAAAAGGCCATTAAATAGCAAGGATATTGGCTGTTTACCTGATTTTCTCCCACTTCTTCATTTTCAGAAAGTGGGAGAGAGCAATGCTACCTTCTTTCATGTGTAAGAATTCAGAGGCTCCCTGCATTTGGCTTGTCTATGGGGAGTATTTTTCCTTTATTGGGTACCAGACTGACAGTCATAAGTTATTTCCCCAATGTTGTATTACAGTTTTTCTGTTTCATCCAAATATTATATTGATATGTTGGGAAAGGCTAGTGTTACTATTTGTATAGTGTTACTATATAAGAGTTACCAGTTGACCCAATAGTTTTGCTTCTATGTATATATCCAAGAGAGATGAAAACTTACATCCACACAAAACCTTGTAGAGGAATGTTTATATGAACCTTATTCATAGTGGCCAAAAGGTGGAAATGACTCATATGCCCATCAATTGATGAACGGATAAAAACAAAATATAGTATATTCATACAGCTGAATATTCAGAAATAAAAAGAAATGAAGTATTGATACATGCTGTAACACAGATGAAGCCTGAAAACATTATGTTAAGTGAAAATCACAGTCAGTCACAAAAGACCACATGTTATATGATTCACTTATATGGAAATAAATACAAATTACTAACTGAAATATGGCTAGTTTCCTAATCATCTTAACCTAACTTCAGTCATTAATTGATGAGTATATAAAACAATGCAATGCTGATGACTTTGATTCTTCTGCATAAATCAAAAAATAAGGAAGAGGGTAGAAAACTGGCCATATTCCCTGCTATTCTCATATGTAGGGGAAGGAAAGTAAATAAGTATGTGGACAAAAAAAATAGAAAAAAAAATGCCTAAATATACAAAGATGCATCTTTTTCCCCAAAAAAGTTTTTATTTAGAGTCTTAAACCAAAGCTTGTGTAATACATGTGTGTGAACTACTCTGTGTTTAATTAGAATGACCTACAGGAAATATGGAGAGTATATAGAAATAGCTACATATCTGAAAAAGGAAATTTTAATAATATGATGCCCTAGAATAACTCCTGTCACCCCTGATTTCATAAGTTATTTGAAGAAGAAAATACATTGAGAAGCATTTGACTTTTTAAGGACCCTTAACCCCCATCAAGAAGAGCAATGCTGAGGGAAGTCTGAAGAGCTATAAAAGGACTCAGAGATATGACTGGGCATAAAATTGGAAGATATGTTTATTGTGAGAATTTATAAGAATTTATCTAGAAAAAGATAATTCAAATGATATGTACGAACTGTCAGAATCTATGAAGAACTTATCATTTGGTGTCAAAAATAGCATAGGGATAATTTAAGGAAAAAAATTAAATCCAAAAAAGGATGTCTAAAATTTAAATTATCAGATATATTTTAAAGTGTCTTTGTTCTCACTGACAGAGTCCAAAGACTGGTCAAAAACATAAATGCCTTGGTAAATGGTAAATCTTATGGCAGACTAATATTCTCAATGAGATTAAAAAAAAAAAGATGAAATAACATGTTTAAAGATACCACATTGCTGTCAGGAGATCCAGGACTTAAGATATGAAGATCCTGGTAACAAACAAACAAACAAACAAAAGAACCAAAACCAAAAAAGAAGAGCCTAGATATTAGGTAATACTGAGGCATTTTGAAAATTCTGAAACTACAGGTAGAGAGTTGTTTTTAGGATTCAAGAGAAGCATAAGAAATTTTATAAATCTTACAGAGAAAACGAGACAAAAAAAAAAAAAAAAGCCACGTCTATGAAGGAAGCCAAGACTGTAGGGCCAAGATTAAGATGCCTGAGATCAGGGAAACATCAAGAAGTAAACCACAGTCTTTTGTGGTGCCCTTCAGGCTCTTGCCAAATTTGTAAACTGAACAAGATGAACACTTAGGAGCCAAAACAAAAGCCACTGAAGTATAGAGAAGAACTTTTAGTTGAATTATGGCAGAGACAATACAAAAATTAGAGTATAACGCCTGGGGGATGATGGTGGACTCTGGTAAACACCACATCTTCCAACTGAGACGTCTAGAGAGTGACCCCTTAGGAGCAGGATCTTAACAGAAATGTAAACCAGATACCACTCAGTCTCTGATGAGATTTGGGTGACCTGTCCCAGTTTGAGGTACCTACCAGAAGATAGGATGAATATTGTCTGGATTAAAAAAATATATCATCTAGAATCTTTTATTTGTTTTTTTAATTCACAATGTCTAGCATTCAGTAAAAAATTACTAGGCTAGAACCAGAGAAAAACTTGAACATACCCACACCCACACCCCCCAAATGCATATGATCCAGATATTGGAATCATCGTTCATAGACTTTAAAATAACTGACAAATGTGTCCAATAAATAGATGAGAAGATGAGGAGATTTCAGTAGTTAAACTGAATCTACTACAAAGGATCAAAGGGAAACACTTGAACTGGAAAAAAAAACAAATTAATAACTGAGCAGGTACATTTAGTAGAAGAGTGGGCACTGCAGAAAAGATGATGTGTTAATGTAAAGATGGATCAATGAAAATATCCAGGCTGAAGCATAGATAAATCAAGAATTTAAAAAAAAGGGAAAATAGCAGACATATGCAAAGTGGACACAGTGAAAAACACATACCATATGGAAATTCAAACACCAGAAAGGGAGAAAATAAAGAAAAAGAATAAAGCCAATATTTGGAGAGAAAATGGCAGAAAAGTCTCCAAAACAAATTTTAAAAATCACACCACCAATGAGATTAAACAAAAAGAAAAAATTACTCAAAGGCACATCATAGTGAAACTACTAGAATCTAAGGAGGACATCTTAAAGCAGCAAGAATGGGCCAAAGAGGGGACAGTGCAATTTACTTAAGAGGAAGACAGTAGCACTGACATCGGACTCCTCAATATAAACGTGAGAGTCAAAGACAATAGGATGACGATGGGATCTTTAACACAGGCAAAGAAGATCATAACTGACCTAAAACTCTGTTCCTGCAAAAATCTTTCAAAAATAAATGCAGAGTAAATTTTCAGATGAAAATCCAAGATAAGACAGAACCACACTAGAATAAGTCCTTAAATGGTTTGAGGCAAATGGATATGCAAAAGGTTTTTTCTTTTAATTTTTCTCCAACTTATTTTTTTAGTTTTTTTTTTTGTTATTGTTGTTATTTTTGAGGGGGGTAATTAGGTTTATTTATTTATTTTTAGAGGATCGAACCCAGGACCTCATGAATGCTAAGCACACGCTCCACCACTTGAGCTCTGTCCTCCCCTACAAAAGTTTAAGAACAGCCCCACAGGAGGAAGAGCCCCAGTGGAGGGCTTCCACTACCAGACAGCAAGACTTTGAGTAAAGCTGTCATATTAACCGCATGATATACTGGTGTAAGGCTAGAAAAGAGAACTTTGTTAATGTGACTGTATAGAATAAAGAAAGAAATCCACACATCCATGGTCCACTGTTTAATGACAGTCATTATACAGCAATATAGTAGGGCTAGGGTGGCCTTCATATGGTTCTGGTTTGACTGGATATCCGCATGGATAGAAAGAGGAACGTGGCCAGCTAACCTCACACCACACACTTTAATGTGAAAGGCAAAACTACCCTGTTTCTAAAACAACATAGGAAATTTCCATGCCTATATCTGGAAAAAATGTTATACAAGACACATTTAAAAAGCACTGGCCATAAAGTGGACTTCATTGTAGTTGAGAATATGTGTTCATTTAAGAGAAAAGCATCACAAAGAGTGTGAAAAGACGGTCGTAAATATTTGTGACACATATATGTAAAGGAATTGTATGCAGAACCTGTTGTTGGAATATAATTCTTCATAGGTTTCTTGCATTTCTCTATCCATCTTACATGTGATGTACTAACTACACATTTTTTTCTGGCCTTTCTGTCCACTGTGTCTGTATAGCAAACAACCTTTAAAGATACAGGTAGAGGATCTCTCTAGAGAAAGAGCAGTCATGCTTACTGTCCAGTATAAGAAGCATAATATCTTTCTCTTGAACAAAGAGCAGACATACTTAGTGCCCATTATAGAAGATTTCGGTACCCTAACTTAGAATTCTTCCTCTTTAATACATCACAACGCATGGGCAGAACTCTACGTAGGCCCATGCACCTCACCCTCATAGGACTTGGGGTAAAAGGAAACTAACAACATGATGCTTGATGTGCCGTGAATAATAAGATCCTCTGTCTCCAATCCAGGTTTCTTGTGTCTTCTTCCAGCCCAAAATGGTGGCAAGGTAACTTCTTACCTCTCAAATAGGACAAAACCTCAAATTGTTCACAGCCCTTGATGCATATAAAGAAGACCAACAAATCAAAAATAGATAACCTAATATAAAGATGGGCAAAAGACTTGAAGAAGCAGTTTACAAAAAGGGATCTGTGAATAAGCATGTGAAAATTGCTCAACATCGTTAGGGTTCTGGGAAATATAAATTAAAACCACAATGAGATACCACTGATCCTGCAGAATAGCTAATAGAAAGGTTGACTATAACAATTGTCCATGAGAATGTGAAACTATTTGGAGCCTCAATCAGTACTGGAGGAGATGAAAAATTGATACATAATTCTGTAAAGCAATTTGTCACTATTTAAGCTGAATACATGCATGCCTAGTGAATGGGCATTTCATCGTGTGTGTGTGTGTGTGTGTGTGTATGCGTGGTGTAGGGCAGTGTTTTCAAAAAGACTTGAAGTAGAATGTTCAAAGCAGCAATAGACCCAAACTTGAACGACTCCAATATATGTCAATAACATAACAGATAACTCATGGTGTTATTTATTCAACAGAATGAGATATAGTATTGAGAAAGAACAATACGCAAAACCATGGGTGAATCTCAGTATGTGCTTCCTAAAAAAAAATAGGCTTTTACAAAATAGAATATACAATTTGAATCCTTTCATGTAGGATTCCAAAACACGCAGAGTAATCTTTGGTTATAGGAATCTGATAAAGGTTACTTTGGAGATGCAGTGACCAGGCAGGGGCTCACAAAGAGACGGTGGCTAGTAGCATTCTATTGCTTGATCTAAACATTGATCACATGGGTTTTCAATTTGTGAAGATCAATTGAGCTGTACATCTAGCACCTGTGCACTTTTATAATATGTGTATTTTACATTTATGAAAACATTTACTTTAAAAAAATCAATGTAACCTAACTGAGGAAGACATGGGAACCCATAAAATATGGCACTGCTCTGCATATTACAGCCAACCTTCTAGACTGCATAATATCTCTCCTACTTTACTTCTTCACTTTTTCAATTCAAATCCACCTTCCACCTTTCAGAAATCATTATTGCTTCTTAGCTGCCAAACCCATGAGTCTTTAGGCCATCTCTCTCTTGACATCTACCTTTATTTAATCTCTGCTCTCCTAAAACTTTCAGATCTTATGAAGTTGCTATGAATGCTATGTTGTAGCATTTGAACCACCACAAACTATTCTTCATGGTTTCCTTCCCTCCTATCCTCTAAATATTAACTAGGGATTTTATTCTATGGGTCTAGTTTGTTTTCTTTCTATGCCCTTTCTGTTCCTCTTATTCACTATGCTGGATTAAACTACACATAATAAGGACTTGGAGAAGCATAATATCAAGCCATTTATTCTTCTGAGGTCTAAAGTCAAATTAAACTGCCCCATAGGAATCTCAGATGAATATATTCAAAAGTTACCTTATTATGTCCTCAGATATGTTGACTTTTTATATTCTATACCTTTGTTGATGTATCAACACCCATCTAATTGTCTGAAGCAGAGATGTGGTGTCATCCTGGATTGTTTTGTTTGTGCTTGTTTGCACTTTATCTTGGATATTCTCCACACTGACCTGGTCACGTTGATTCTGTTACTTAAACTCTGGTAGGCCATCCATGGCACTGTTTCCTTGCTGCAGATTCCCGTTGTTTCTCATACGTGCATTCTGATTAGCACGTTGCTGGTCGCCCTATCTCCAGTTTCCAACCTCAAGGTTCAGTCCCCCAGCAAAATCAGAGTAGCTCTGTTCGTATTCTCAGCTGAGACGTCAGTGGTCCGTGCATACTTTGATTTTGGCTCCTGCGACACTTGTAAAACTTCCTTGTCCTTGTTTACACATCCATCTGACAGCTAGGCTGAGACTGGGACTTCATCTTATCGGTCTCTGCTGCCATATGCTGGCAACATTTCAGACGCTACGCATATGTTTACTGAGTAAATTGTTATCTCTGTGGTTTTCGCTGTTTGTATTTTTCTGTTTATTTATCAGTTTCCCCTATCAGACTTAGCTGATTGAGAGTTGGGTCCGTGTGTTTGATCTGACACTCAGTAAGTGTTTGCTTAATGAATAAGTGCATGTAGTGGAATTAAGTTTGGCTGAAATGAACTTTGATTAGAGACTTGTAAGGGACTAGAAGACCAATAACAAAGCTTTACAATAGTTGAAAGGAAGAAAGTGCATAAAAAATCAGTGGAATAATTGTGAGATAAATAGTGAATTTATTACAGAAAAAGGAAAAAATGTACTGTTATCTTTTTTATGATAGAAAAGCTCATTGGGGAAAATTCTATTCATATAATTTTCCAGAAATGAACAGATCGATATTTTAGGGCAATTCACCAAGTAAGCCTACATGTATCAATGACATCACATCTAGGAGTTTAACTGGGTGGTCAGCAAAATAGATTCGCAGGTCACATTTATAGCCATGAAATTTCATAGAAAATAATAAAGGTGAAAATAATAAAGGATGAGTACAAAGAACATTTGTGTTACATAAGTTATTAGAGGAACAGCAATATGCTCTCTAAAAAGGACAGTAGCTACTAATTAATTGCAACGTGTTGAGAAGTTACTTAAGAAACTAGATAGAAGAGAAATGTGGATTAAAATTATTTAGATTTTCAAAAATATTTGACAGTGACCAACACCAAAGACTATAAAACAAGTTACTGCTATCAGATTAAGACAGTAGATAGACCCACTTTATCCTGAAAAGGAAATTGTCCTAGAAACAGGAAATGAGATGTATGTAAAACACGCTTCACGTTTCTTGGGAAGATCCTTAAGTAAGAAGTTTGGATATCGAATATTCAAGTATAAAAGAATAAAACCAAATCTCTTCATTTGTGTTAGTGTGATGAAAGATGCTTTTACTAACGTAGGAGCTCTGTGTCTTTAATAATGTAGTGGCCCCACGATTACTTGAGTTTGAAAGCAATTGTATATGGCTAGTACTTTTGTTAGAATTGGTAGCATATTGTTGGAATTTTCTAATTAGCTGAGCAAGAAGCATATGTTATAAAATAATTTAAAATTATATATTTATATGTACATTTTGCCACAGGTGTTTTACATCTCTATTCAGTTGTGTCTTGCCTTTTCAAGTTTTTGATCCTCAGAAGGCTCTGATTGTCTTTTCTTTGTCTCCATTTTCTGTGTAGCAGACAAATGTGCTTAATAGTCTGCATGCTAGTGATGCATTACAACTGACTTCTCTCTTTATTTTTACAAAATTGACTTGAATGTATCACAGGATGGAGGTCAGAATGATACAAATGACAAAAAGTGAATATAATTAACATGGTAGATGGTTGTCATGATAGGAACTATGATGATGAGAGAAAAACGTACTAAGATTTTTATATTAAATTTTGTGATGTTATTTGTCACATCGTTAACTCCAGTTCCAAGTGTTGCATTTAATTCTGCAGCAGAAAATTCAGCTCTAATGTTGTTTGTCCAAAAACTTGGCTACTGAACCTTAAGAGTTACTAATCTGAAAATATATTTACATAATCTCTTTGGCAAAGACACAGAAGGAAGACCTAGACCACTCATTATTATAACATGTGGAGATGGGACACCTTGGCAAAATTAAATGGAAAGTATATTTTTCATAAATCAACAAATATCATAACTCATTCAGTAAAGTTCAGTTTAGCCACCACCAGCTCCTTGTTATCACTCACTCCCTGGTTCTCCAGCCTATATTGAACAGTGACTGAGGGGGGCTCATGCGTACTCCCAGGGTGAAGCTAAAGATGCGGAAGCCCCCATATTTCTGCATAGTTCTTGGGAGAACAGTTCTGAGCACAGACATTTCATATCAGAATTTAGCAAGCTGGATCTGTTTCATCATTTTTCCATATCTGTTTGAAAGTCATATTGAAAAGTGACAGATTTTGAAGGTTGTAATTTCCTCCTAGAACAAATTTATTAAAGTTAACAGCAGGAGATAATTTGATAAGGCTCTTATTTCCTCTATGCTTAAGCAATATGAATTCCCAAAACAGCATGTGGAGTATTTCAAACATTTTCACTGATATTGCAGAAAATAAAGAAGGCAAAGTATTGAAGGGGAGAAAAATTGCTGACTTTGAAGACAAATAGACCTGAATTTGAATCCCGATTCTGCCAGTTGCTAGTAATATTCTTTGTTATTTATTAATAATCCTAGCTATCTAGTTTCCTCATAAGGAAAAGAGAGATGGAAGAATCTCCATTGCATAGTTATTGTAATGAGTGCAGACACCTAGTACAATATCTGAAACCTAGAAATTGCTCCAAAATGGTAACATTCACTATTATTATTGATGTTGGAGCAGCCAGCCTCCAAGATGGCAGCCAATGATTCCCTTTTTGGTAATTATACTCTGTGTAATGCCCTTCCCCTCATCCAGCGATGTGAGCTGGACAATGTGACTCACATTTAATGAATAGAAATGGAAGATATTATGGTAAATCACTTCCAAGATTAGGTTGTACATGACTTGCGGGTTCCATGTCAGACAGTTCCTTCTGTCTCTCTCATATCAGTCAATGAGAAGTGAGCCAGGTAACATATCGTGGGGACACTTAAGCAACATATGAAAAGCCCATGTGCTGAGAACCACATCTCTATCCAGGAGCTAGTAGGAGCCGTGGCACACCCACAAGCGCAAGCACTACTGTGAAGCTTTGAAACACATCCACCCCTAGTCACAGCTTCGACAGCCCAGCCGACAGCTTTCCTAAAACCCTTGTGAGAGATCTCGAGCCAGGACAACCCAGTTAAACCACTATCAGTTTCCTGATCCACGGGGATTATGAGATAATAAATGACTTTTGTTTTAAACTGCTCATTTGTTATGTAGCAATGAATAACCAAAACAATATTATTATTGAAGTCATTTACAAAGAACGACTGCAAAATCGTATTTTAAGGATTTTTTTCCCCAAGACTTTTCAAGTGTTGAAACTTACTCCTACTTACATGTAAAATCTTTAGTTTTTGTACTTTGTAACTAAGGCTATATTAATTTAGTGGAACACACAAAATCTGTTTCTCCATAGCTAAAAAAAAGCTTTTGGTAAATATTACTTTGTTGTTAGGATAACTAATGGAACAGCAGAACAAGGCCAGAGGGAGTATATGAAAATATTCAAGGTAGCTTCAAAGGGAAATTCTACCTCTGAAGATGTGTCCCTTGCAGCCATCAGTGATGTGATGGAATAAATAGAACCATTCATATATAGTTAAATTCTCAATTCTTAACATTGTCTAAGGTTGTCTGATCACAATAAAGCAGGTACTAAAACTTTAAACAAGAGGAGTAAATGCTTTATAGAATTATACATAGGATCTTAGCATGAGGAAAGTGAAAGAAGGGGACGGTTAAGAATTAACCAGTGGGTTGGTGAACAGCGGCAGATGGGTTAGATAAGAAAGATTGGACCAAATTATGGAGGGTAGGATTTAATGGGTTATTTGAACTGTAGTTACTAAGGAACCAGTTTAGGATTGTGAGCACTGGAGTCATGTGAGGATAGTGATGTTTTACTGGCACCCTCTCCCATGGAACAAGATGGCAGGTGTTCTCTTGTACAGTATAGGTAGATTCCCCAGACTTTGCTCTCTCTCGTAGTTAGCATCTGTTACTGGTTATACATGCAGTGGGCAGTAAATTCTTACTGTATGTTATTAAAACTCGTGGAAACTTAACAGTTCATGAGCAAGCATTAAAGGAAATGATACTCCTTTTGGTGTCAGCATTGTTTCTCTTCTTTTTCATTTGTGTCACAAGGTTACGTAAGTGTCTTTTATGTTGGATTAGGTGATGGAGTTTATTCAAGGCAAGTTTGTGTGAGTGTGCAACTGAGAGTCATATTCAGCACAGGGAAAAGATGTTCAGACAGACCCAAGGACAGACTTGCCTGTGCCACCTACCAGCTTTTAAGTTATTTACTCCAAATCTTTGTTTCTTCAGCTGTTATTTTGGGGTAATGATGCCTACCTCAAGGGGTTGTTGTGAAGATTAGCTTTCTGGACCACTGTGAGTACTCCGTGGATGTTAATTTTCATTCCCCTTTGGTAAATAAGGCAATAACTTCCCAGTTAATTAAGCCTCTTGCAATTGAAAGATAATTAGTAGCAAAAGAAATCTCAAAATCAGGAATTTGCATGCCTTGCCTTTTTTTAAAGTCAATATTTGTAATACGTGTTTAAGTCTTCCTGTCTGCTGAATAAAATTCCAAGACTACATTGAATTTATTATATGAATTTATTTTCATAGGGTCTGTAAAGTCATAAAACATAGGTGCTTTATTCATTGCTTTACTTACAAAAAATACACACACACATTCACAAATTTGTCAAGACATTTAGGTTATAGTTTCCTTCCAACCCATGTATCCCAGAAAGAAAACATTCTTCAGAACATTTGAAATTCATAAGCACATTGCCAGCAGAATATTCTGCCAACTCCTGAGCTAAAACCCCAGGCTTTCAAATATTTGTTTGCTAAATAAAAAGGAGACAAGCTATTCTGCTGCACCTCTGCTGAAATAATTAAAATGTGAGTTTTAATTATACAATATGTTGAATAAATCACAGCCATATAAAAAGAATGTCTGTTATTAAAAATAAAGACATGTCTTTTTATTTTTGCTTTTATTTGTATCCTCTGTTTTCTAAAAGCAAACTAAAAGAAAGTAGGTAAGAGGGACACTTAGGTGACATCACAATCTTTTGCAAGATTCAGAAATATTTTTCAAAATGTCCTGTAAGCACCGGGCCAAGCATGGACCCCCTGATTTTGTTCATATGTGCCATATAAATGTATATCTTTAAGTTCACTACTTGACTGAAATGTTTTTGAAGGACCAGTTCACCTAAACCTTACTGTGTTGTCTACACAAATAACTATTAAATTTGTGATCATGCATTTTAACTTTTTTCTTTGCATATGAAGGATGATTTATTGCTCAAATAAAAGTATACACTTATCACTCCTGGAACACAAATATGAACTCAGATCACTGTGCTAAAATGAGAATTGAAGAAAATCAAATACGTTTATCTTTCATCATTTGCATCAATAGCTGTAAATGGCTATAAGTAAATTATACATGAGAAAAAAATTTTTCACATATTGAGTTACAGGGAAGTCATTCTGGCTTTTTACATGAGCTGAGTTTTATGCTAAGTAGAATAGCCTATTTGTGGCCTATCAAACATACCCTGTACATCTGCTTTAATTATCAGAGAAAAGAGCACACTGACCAGAAGTAAAGAATGCCCATGTTAAAAATAAAGATTAATTACTTCTCTTCCTTGGGACGCCAATGCTGGTGCTCCTTTGATAATGACTCCCTTCCCAGGTGCGAAAGCCATACCATCTCCTGTGCACATGCGCATCTGTTTTGTTTTTTTTTAAATCTTGAAGAAAGGTACCCTTGGCTTGTTTCATGTTCTTTGTCCCGACAAGATATAAAACTGCTGAAAACCACGTGTCTTTGGGGCAGTTTCTCAGAGATCTGGGAAGCCGCCTTTCATGCTATAGTTCTCAGTTTAGCTCAAATAGAATTCTTTCCTATGCTTATTATTAATTGTTTATTGATTATTTTCATCTATATATATGTATATGTGTGTGTGTGTGTGTGTGTGTGTGTGTATGAAATCCTGCTGTAAAAAATACATGATCAAAGTGTTAAGCTTATAATTGCTTTTACATTTTGCACATTTGGTTGGGTTAAAAAAAGGCAGGCTGGGGAGAATAAAAAAGGGAATTGTTTCAGAGAAAAGCAAAAAAAATCCTTTAAAAAAATTAATATTAAAAAAATACCACCTTCTGAGTCAAAATAGGTTCTCCTGGGAAAATATGGCAGTTAAGGAAAAAAGGGCACATATCAGTAGTTCTGAGTGAGTCAAGAAGTTATTATGGCTTCTTTGCTATCTTCACTGTTGTTTGATTTATATATTACCGTGTTATAAAAACAAACTGGTTTATAAATTGTTAATAATCTCTGCACAAGTACTTCAGTGTAGAAGATTGTAATTTGTTTGCTTTTGCTTTCTTCTCCCTGAAAACAAAAATTATTTATACCTAAACAGTCATGTCTATAACATCACTAGAAATTAATTATCAGGTGGCAATGAACTAAACAAAGCAAAAGTCAGAAAACAACTATATTAAAGGCCTCTAGAGCTGGTAATTTTAGCCTTACCATTCTGGTTTGTTTTGTTTTGTTTTGTTTTGTTTTGTTTTTTCCTTTAGGAGGTGGGAAAGAACCAGGTAACCACCGAGTCTGTCCAGGTGCCCAGCTGAGCCCCACCCCCAGCCTAACTCCTTAGGCTTCTTCCGTCTGCATCCTAAAAATACTTCCCCAGCATTTTCTTGGGGATACATACTCATGATTGGCTTTAATAAGTGTTGAAGGATGTTCTCCAGTGTAAAATTAAAAAAAAAAAAACACGTTTCTGATGCCCAAATATTTAGGCTGAAAGAGCAGGACTTTTATGAATGAAAGTTATTGATTATTTTCTACAATATTATTCTCTTATTCAAGCGTGACTTGGATCCCAGCCTCATGAAGGTTTTGGTAGAGAGGCTAGTAGGAGACAGAGTTGTGCTGCAGGCCCGTGAAGCCCGACCTTGAGCTTGCTTACAGAGGGCATGCTTCTTGCAGTTCTGCCCCTCCGCATCCCAGCAAGCCCGATGCCTTTACTCACAAATAGCCAACCTGTCTCCTTGCTGTGAGCAAGGCCTGTGTATTAGCAGAATCATATTAATGGTGTTACAATAAACCTTTCAAGCACTTCTGTTATGGGATGAGATCAAGGCAGTAAAGAAATACATGACAGATATATATTTTTATATATATGCATATGTATATATGACTATCTATTTAGTCAAATGCATACAGGAATTAACAGTCTAGATATACTGGTACAAGCAAGTGAATGAAACCTTTTACAGTTTTGTTTTACTATTTCTTGCTGATTATTCATTATCCAGTTAAGCTCAAAGATTGCAGCGAAAAGTCAGCGTTAGATGCTATGTGAAAATAATGTGAAATATTTATATAAAGGTCTTAAATGAACAGCTTTTAAGATGATAGCCATTCAGTAGACTAAATGGTATACTTTGAAAGTTAAAATCAAAGTCTGGGTTCAACTTTTCTATCTTTAGCAAAAATGATAGTGAAATATGAGGCCACTTTATGTGGATTTTTATGTTTAAGGGATTACGATCAACTGTAACTTACTAATGGGAAGCAGTATAACTCAAGAAATTATTACAATCATTCTGTCACTCAAGTATTTTCCTTTCTAGTTTTCTGTTCCCTTCATCACTGCCTTAGTTCAGGTCCTCATCATCTAATTATTTTGACTATTAAAGCAGTCGTCTGTTTTCTTTGCCTTCAGCCATTTCCCCACCCCAGTCATACCTTCACACTGATGTCAAGTCAGCCCACAGCAATATCATTTCTATACTAAACTTTCATGATATTCTTTAGCCTTCTACATAATGACCAGTCCCTTAAACCTAGCGTTCAACACTTGATCTTAACAGACTTCCCAACATTGCCATTAACGTATGTTTGCATCAAGGCCATAGTTGACCGTTTGGGGCACTAGGTTTGCTAAAGTCAAAAACTGATATTTAAATTCCTGTTCTGATACTTAACAGATTGCTGACCTTGGATAATCCAATGTACTGGAGCTTGTCATGTAAAATAGGAATTTAGTGTTTGACTCTTATGTTTGTAAGTCTGTTCATTATAGAAATAGGGGTAATGTTAATAGTAGCAGCAGTGGTAGTGCAAGTAAGTAATGTTAGTATTAGTGTTGGTGTAGTGTACGAATACCAGTTAACTCCCAGTCTTTAAACACTAATATATTTTTAGGTATTGTGCAAAATATTTGATATACATGTTGGTTAATCCACCAACAGCCTTGTAAGTAGGTTATGTTAGACCCACTTTACAAATAAACTGAACCACACAGAGGTTTGTAATTTACTGATTTCTCTACAGGCTATAGCTGAGTTAGGATTTTTAATCTGGCCTGTCCAAAAAGACTTAAGAAGAGTTAAAATTAACTTCAAAATCCCATGCACCGCAGTACTAATGCATTCATTTTTGGAGAGAAGTTCCATTGTTTCTCAGATTCTCTGAGGAGCTTGTGAGCCCAGAAGGGCTCAGAATCACTGAGCTAAACATTCAGTTTCGTAATTAAGAACAAAGGGCTTGGGGAAATTTATCTTTTGAGACCCTGGCACTTCATATTGTCTGGCACACAGTGGGAAAATCAATTACCTGTTAAGATAAATTGTTTATCAATGATTCTGTAAATAGTTCCTTACACATAGAGGACAATTAGTAATTACTAAAATAACGTATGTCACATAATTGGGGTGATCTGGAAATTGCAGCACGTAATACCCAGATTATTACACTAGTCATACTGAGAATTATGACTGGATAAACGGTACTTATGGTTCATATACAGTAAAAGGGCATGTAATTAAAATCAGCTCCTGAAAAGTGACTTTGCAATTTATTTTATGATGACTTTTTGTTTAAGCAGACAGTAAAATTGATCTCTTTTGCTCTAGCCACAGAGAGAGGAAAGTGAGCTTCCAGAATCATCCTGACCATTACACTGAGCGGCCAGCGGGGAGAGTGCAGCACAGATAAACCACACGTGACTAAATGACGTGGGACGTAATGAGAGCGTCCTTAGACTCTAGCTAGGCTCAGCAGGAGACGGGAAACAATTCTTGTCAATATCGTGGTGCCACTAGCCACAGCCAACCTTGAGATTTTTAGGATTTTTTTGAATTTAGTGAAGACACGTCTAATCCACTAAAAGCAGGCTTTCCATCCAAACTACAGCCTAAAGGAGGAAAACATTTACCTCGGCCTTGATTACCCAAATATTTTCCTAGGTGTCCGCCTTACCTGGCTAACGTGGACCTGAGTTGTTTTAAATATATTGATTTATTCTAAAGTGTGTATTAAATTATGAACGATGAATGTTTGGTAGTCGCATATCTTTGAAAACACCTTTACTAGTTTTTGGAAGACCTATTAAAAGGCTGTTTGCTTTCCTTATATTTTAAGTGCCTGGTGTTTAATTAATGCCTTATTAAAGTAGACAAGAGGCATCCTTCAAACCTACCTGCATCCAAACAGGCAAACTGTAATATCCCCAGCAAACCCTCCTCAACTGACGCAGAATTGCTTTGAAATAGAATTTGAAAATGAAAGTCAATGTACTCTGACCTTTCTCCTAACTGTAGCAGTACTATTTCCTTTCCTTTTGAAAATATTTTCTTTGCTACAAGGCTTTTAGATTTAATTAAAAATTAGAGGCAATGGAAATGATTAAAACATTTTGAGCAGCC
This sequence comes from Vicugna pacos, assembly GCF_048564905.1. Classification (NCBI taxonomy): domain Eukaryota; kingdom Metazoa; phylum Chordata; class Mammalia; order Artiodactyla; family Camelidae; genus Vicugna; species Vicugna pacos. The sequence goes on from NC_133015.1 coordinate 3,357,231, forward strand.
AGAAGTGTACTGAGGAAGTACATTTTAAAATATTAAGTTTAGCACTAATTTAGTGGAGACAAGAAATAGAGATTATTATTACAGACGTGTAGAAAGAGCTCTGATGCAGGTGGCTTGGCGGGGTGGCCCTCATCTCTTATGTGCACACACAGAAGACTTGAGGAGATGTTTAAGGCTGAGAAAAAAAGGAGAAATCCATTTCTTCAGCAGACTAAGTTCGGGGTTATCAGCCTAGACTATAAGGGGCTTAAATCAGTTCCTACTACTTACTGGGTGATTTTGGCAAAATCACACACTCTATGAAAGTCTTCATTTCTTAATATATGATAATAACAAAACTAATACGATGAGACTTAGTACATGTGAATATTAACTGATATTCTTCCTGTTGCTTTTATAACACTTTATAAAGACTTTTTAAAATTATTCTAGCCTTGGGACATCATTAATGGTACTATATACAACCAAACCCTTTAAAGGTTTGAGAGTATATGAATGAAAATTAGATTTGTCATTAAATAAAACTCAGTCTAATTTATCTGACGCACATATCAGTGCTGTTCATAACTGTAACCTTCAGTGCATTATATTTGCTTATGTTAAGCAACTAATAAATAATTGCAATAATAAGGCTTTTTATTTTCAAACTATGTCTGACTTAACTGGGAGAAAGCATGCAGAGGAGGAGCCAAAGAATTATTCTGGAGCTTGAGACCCCTGGGGGCGCAGCCCAGCCCAGGTAAGGTGCTGAGGGACAGTGAACAGAATGAAGGCAAGAGAAGGGCACCAGGCCCTTGAGGAACGAGAAGCTTGATGGAAGACTGGAAGTAGAAGAAAGAAATGTGAGAAAGTCTTACCCAAGATTGGTTTCCACCCCTCCTACCTGGCAGAGCCCAGCTGTGATCCAACTCTTGTCTGGAACTAGACGGCTGGAATACAGGGTAGAGCCCAACTCTACCTTGTAAGGGCAGCCTGACTGAGCAAGCTCTGTAGCCCCTGAACATGTTATTGGTAGGAGGAAGTGAGAAAATACAGGTCATGAAGTTTCAATGACAAATCCAATGATATCATTCTGGTTCATAATAAATGCTTAGTAGATAGTATTTCCTTCTTGGTCTTTTCTTCACATGCCAATCAGACTTTTCTGGCTCTTCTTCAGGGACCACAGATTTTGTTAGTCACCAAGAGAGTAGCCCTGTCTTCAGTGAATTGCAAAGAGAATAGTAAAGGTGAAACCAAGGTTTCAGGTTTTCCACATTGGAAAGAAAACAAAATGTGCTATATTTATACAATGGAATACTATTCAGCCATAAAAATGACAACAACAATAATGCCTTTTGCAGCAATGTGGATTTCCCTGGAGAATGTCATTCTAAATGAAGTAAGCCAGAAAGATAAAGAAAAATACCATATGAGATCACTCCTATGTGGAATCTAAAAAAAAAAAAAAAAAAAAAAAGGAACATAAATACAAAACAGAAACAGATTCATAGACATAGAATACAAACTTGTGGTTGCCGGGAAGTGGAGTAGGAAGGGACAGACTGGGAGTTTGAAACTTTTAGATACTCACAGGCATATGTAGAATAGATAAACAAGATTATACTGTATAGCACACAGAAATATATACAAGATCTTGTGGTAGCTCACAGTGAAAAAGAATGCAACAATGAATGTATGTATGTTCATGTATAACTGAAAAATTGTGCTCTACACTGGAAATTGACACAGCATTGTAAACTGACTATAACTCAATAATAATAATAATAAAAAAGAGACAGGAAAATAGCTGATCTTTAGATTTTCATCTTTAGAAATGTTCAGCCACCCACTTTCCCTCAGACTTAGGGTCTCTGCCAAAGTTTTCAGTTTATGTAGAGGTGATTGGACTAGACAATGTTTAAGGCCCTTTTTCATCTCAGGAGTACTGTACAAATACTAAGACTCTTCACAGTAGCTTCCTTTTCTGTTCAGTTGTTTTTGTTTGTTTGTTTGTTTTTGTTTTTCAGTTTTTCTTGCCTATCTCCTAATCCTAACCAAATGGTGAGAAGGTAGGGTGCTCAAATGTCCCATATTTCTTATCTACTGCTGTGTAATATATTCCCCCAAACTTAGCAACTTAAAACAATAAACATTTATTATCTCACGTAGTTCTGAGGGTCAGGAATCCAGAAGCAGCTGATTCAAGATACATCATGAACATACAGTGAAATTATTGGCTGGGGTTACAGTTATTTGAAGGGACTGAAGAATCTACTTCCAAGCTCAATCATGTGGCTGTTGGCAGGAGGCCTCGGTCCTCCATGTGGTCCTCTCCCTTCTGTGTAGAGCTGTTCACACAACATGGGAGCTGGATTCTCCAGAGTGAGTAGTGAGGGAGAGAGAGAAAGAACCAAGGAGGAAGTTGTGATATGTATTGGGACCTAACTGTGGAAATCAGATGCTATCACTTCCACCACAGCCATCAGAGACAATGCAATACCAGGAGGCGGCAATTACTTGAGCCGTCTTAGAGTTTGACTCCCATGTATTTCTTTTTTTTTTTTTAACATTTTTTTAATTGAGTCATAGTCATTTTACAATGTTGTGTCAAATTCCAGTGTAGAGCACAATTTTTCAGTTATACATGAACATACATATATTCTTTGTCACATTTTTTTCACTGTGAGCTGCTGTAAGATCTTGTATATATTTCCCTGTGCTATAGAGTATAAGCTTGTTTATCTATTCTACATTTTGAAATCCCAGTCTATCCCTTCCCACCCCCTCTCCCCCTTGGCAACCCCAAGTTTGTATTCTATGTCTTATGAATCTTTCTGTTGTGTATTTTTTTTCAGATTCCACAAATGAGCGATCTCATATGGTATTTTTCTTTCTCTTTCTGGCTTACTTCACTTAGAATGACATTCTCCAGGAGCATCCATGTTGCTGCAAATGGCATTAGGTTGTCAGTTTTTATGGCTGAATAGTATTCCATTGTATAAATATACCACCTCTTCTTTATCCAGCCATCTGTTGATGGACATTTAGGCTGTTTCCATGTCTTGGCTATTGTAAATAGTGCTCCTATGAACATTGGGGTGCAGGTGTCATTTTGAAGTAGGATTCCTTCTGGATATATGCCCCAGGAGCAGCAAAACATTATCTGACGTACATCTCAAAAATGTTCTCCTAGGGCAATCTACCCAAGCAATAGAAATAAAAGCAAGAATAAACAAATGGGACCTAATTAAACTTACAAGCTTCTGCACAGCAAAGGAAACCATAAGTAAAACAAAAAGACAACCTATGGAATGGGAGAAAATTTTTGCAAATGAAACTGACAAAGGCTTGATCTCCAGAATATATAAGCAGCTCATACGACTTAATAAGAAAAAATCAAACAACCCAATCCAAAAATAGGCAGAAGACCTAACAAACAATTCTCTAAGAAAGAAGTACAAATGATCAACAGGCACATGAAAAAATGCTCAACATCACTAATTATCAGAGAAATGCAAATCAAAACTACAATGAGGTATCACCTCACACCAGTCAGAATGCCCATATATTTCTTTAGCTTCTCAACTGGCAAAACCAATGTGCGAATTGTCTGAGTGGACCGAGGTTTAAGAAGATCCTGCCTCCCTATCTATCACACACTGGCGTAATTTCCACTAATCAAAAATTTGATGATGATTTCTGAATTGTATTTCTAGCCATGGATTTCAGTATTTTTAATTCACATATTTAAATATTTAAAATTATGAATTTGCTCAAGTTTGTTCTCATTTAACCTCCAAGTAAATATTAAGAGTTTCTATGCATCAGAAGCTGTTATTGTGGTCTATGCAAGTATGATATGTGTCACAATCAAGTTATGTACAAAAGACTAAGGATACACAGAGACAGAGGAACTAAATTTACTTGGGGAATTGGAGAAGGCTTCACAGAAGGGGTGATTCTGAGTTTTGTTTTAAAAGATTAGTAAGATTTTGTAAGACTGACAAAGAGGTAAGCAGAAGATATATATTAGAAAAAAAATGCTGAGGTTTTGCAAGTTTCAGAAGATGACATATAGAATGATACCATCTTTTTAAAGCTATAATTTATCTAAATCAAATATAGATGTTTGATTAAATATGAGCAAGGGATTGAGAAATTGAAAGCTCAGGCTAGTGATTGCCCCTGGAGAGACTGGAACAGCCAAAGGTGTGAGATAAGAGAGAAACCAGAGGTGGATTCAGTGGTGCTAGTGTTTGAATAGGTTTATAGGATTATAATGTTAGAATTACTTATAACAATTTTAAGGATGAAATATTGTATAGTCATTTTTGACATTCAGGCTATGTTGTCGGCAGAGGGAACAGCATATGAAAATGCATGGAGGGGGTGAAAGAGCTTAGAGTAAAATATAAAGACATAATTATGACAAGGAAATGATTAATAATGCATTATATGTCATAGCAGACAGTTCAGGGTTCTGAAATTATATTGGAGAATACAAAGGAAGGAAGATTAGAGATTCAATTGAAAGCAACAAGCTCAAAACTGGAAATCTTACAAAAGAGGCAAGTACTATTTCTGTATTAAGAATCAGGAAGCTAATTTCTCCTTTGTTGCCTGCATAGTGATAAGATCAAGGCATACTGCAACTGAGAATCTTGAATTGTGTGAATTAATGATAAGTTACAGGAACAATTATTATTTTCATCATTAGGAAAGAGGTCTGGTGCATTTTAATTGTCTAAAAACTCTTTATGTGCCAACAACTTTCATTCCAAGTGGAATTCAAATCACAGGGTGGTACTTCATTTAACAGCTTACCCTTTAAAACCGTTGTGAAGCTGAAAGTAAGGTTTAATTATGTTATTGCCAATCATCTGAAGAATGGTAATTACTTGGAGGTATTGGCCAGTATTTCTGATTAAAAAGCACTGTGGCAAACTCAAGAGGTCATAGGTTCATACCGTGAGCCTATTAATTTTCTTCTAAAGCCTTGCTTATTCTTCAGATAAGGAATAACTCCACCCTTAAAAATGGTGCTTGGAAAAACTTGATTGACCTGAAGAGAACAGATACATGAAATGTAATATTTGCTATTATCACTTTACTTTTTGGTTTTGCATTTCTCTTACTAATCAAAAAAAAATTATTTGTGATTAAGAGGCTATTTTCCTGGGAGAGATTTGAGGCACTTGTTAATTCAACAAGGTTCAAAGTGTTGATGGATGACTAAAAGCAGTATTTATCTGACCCAGAGTGACAGAATGAGCTCCTATGTGTTTATCTAAGAACAAAGTTCAGGATACTTTTTCTCCAGAGAAGCTGACGTAATATACAAGAAGGAAGGTTATGAAGGTTGGATATTTTTTTCTTCTTTTGAAGAATAAAAATAAGATATAATTTCTCTAAGGCCACCTTGGGACTGTCTGACAAAGAAGTTGTATCTGTTTTGATGAAAGAAGACCAGGAGAGTCTGGAGGGATTTTCTGAACCAGTGCTATCATCTTCCTGACCTCAGTTGTCACCATAGCTTCCTGGCAACCCTGAGTGCCAACTCTTGAGTCTTCTGCTCTGGGTTCCACTGCCTTGTGTTTTTGTTGGTCCTTTGGCTGCTTGATAGATCTTTGTTTTTTCATGAGGTCTGTTCTTGACAAAACATCTCTTTCACTTCTAGCTCACTGATGGCACATTCTGGGCATCTTTCCACATGGAGTGGGGGGTGGGCGTGCTCAGAAGCTAAACGTACACCTGTCCTACTACTTTGCATGTTATATGCATTTGCACTGAGTCTTGTCAATATCAGATTTATATCTTAACGTTGGTGCCTCTGATTTGATATCACAAAGATGTTCTTTGTACAGTTGGTGATAGATGTTTAACATGTAAAAATGCCTGTGACTCCTTTTCTTTCCTGTCTTCCTCTGGCCTGTGAGTTTCCTCTGAGACACAACCCTGATGTCTTCTTGCCTCCTTCATTCATCAAATGCCAAGTATCTGTTGACATTTATTGAGGAATTTATTGACATTTAATGAGTTTTGATTGTTTAGTTCCATTGTCTGAAGCCATATGAGGGTGGTGACCTCCTCAGTCTTCTCTCATCTCATCTCATCTCATTTTCTTACCACTCCATGATAGTCAGAAAATAATTCTAGGGGTGGAGGGGTATAGTTGGTAAAGGAGTACAAAGTTTCATTTATAAGATGTATAAGGTCTAACAATCTAATGTGTAACATGGTGACTATAGTTGATAAACTGCATTGTATAATTGAAATTTGATAAGAGACTTCTCAGGAAAGAAAGAAAAAGAAAGAGAGAAAAAGGGATAGAGAGGAAGAAAGGAAGGAAGGAAGAGAAAAAGAGAAAGAAAGGAAGGAAGGAAGAAAAAAGGAAAGAAGGAAGGAAAGAAAAGAGAGAAAGAGAGAAAAGCGAGAAAGAAAAAGAAAGAGAGAAAGAAAGAAAGGAAAAGAAAGAAAAGAAAGCAAAGAAAGCAAAGAAAGAAAGATAGATAATGGATGGGTTAACTAAGTGAGAGAAATTCTTTCAAAATGTATACGTATATCGAATCATCATGATGTATGTATGCTTTAAATATCTTACAATTTTATTTGTCAATTATATGTCAGTAAAACAGGGGAGAAAGAAAAAATCTGAACCATATTTAGGTGGAAACTTCATTGTATTCTTTACTGCACAAATTCTAATTAGTCCTTTACTCCCTGAAAACCAATTCATTCATTCAGCTCATTTAAAGGTTAATCACCCACTATACGTCAGGCAATGCCTTTGAATTGAGGACTCCAAGATAAAGGATGCACAATTTCAGACTTTAAAAGTATTCTAAATATATGGGGAAGATTTACCCTAAGATGATGCCAAGAAAATGCTACTAATTTTTATGATAAGGTGATGCACAAAGGACTGTGGGAGCCAGTGAGAGCACATGGTGACAGCACCCATTGGGGGAAGGATGTCATAGAGAAGGTAGCCGTTGAGTTACGTCAAGTCAGCTGGATAATGAATCCAACACATTAGGAAAGAGAGGCTGTGTTTCAATTCCAGAAAGAAGCAGTTAATGGAGACACCTTAAAGACTGAACAAGCATATACTTCCATGATTAGAAGGTGAGTCACACAAGGAAAAGAAATGGGAGATAGTGTTGGACAGGAGAGGCAAGGGCTTATGGATGATGGGTCTTGGTTACCTTGCTAAAGAATGTGGAAGTATCTTGAAGGCAGTGGAGAAATAGCAAACATTTAAGCAAAGGCAGTTACCAGCAGTTGTCCTTTCCACCACTATATATTTTTCCCTGTGTCCCTTCTGTAATTTCACTCCTTGTTTTCTCCTTAAGTCATATTCTTTAACTCCTTTAAATGTATTCTTAAGGTATTGATAATCTCTTACATTTAATATCTTGGGCTCACGAGGCTCACCTTTAGGTCCTTTCGTCTGTTCATCTGAGGCAGCACAGGATGCTCAGGGCACCCCTCACCCCTTGGTCTCTGATTCCCACATGACTTGTACACGGCCATTCCTGCCTCCAATTTCCTTCCTTCTCTATCTTCTGAAACTGTTCAATCCAGAGAAATTACAAGTCAATCATCAACAAAATCTCATTAATAAAAAAATTTTTTTTAGGATGTTCCCTATAGGTTCTTTTTTGTAACTAAAATTGGTCTCTCCATTGACTATACTCCTTCTCTTACATTCCTTCAAAATGGCACCTGTTTTCTTCCCCATATTCCTTCTACGGCAGGACTGGGGTCATAGTACATGTCCTCCTTTTTTCTTTTTTTCCTTTTCAATGCTTCTTCATAATCATATTCCTCCCCCTTCTCCACAGAAACTTCAAGTGTTGACTATTCCATCCACTGTTTCTCCTTGCTGTCGTCCTAACTTCTAACCCTCACGTCATTCTCCCTGTCCCTTGATCATTTCATCTCCTGGTTTGATCCCACCCCCTTCAACACTTCCCTTATTTTCATCCTGGCTCAACAGTCATATAGATACTTTCTCCAGCGTTCAGCCCTCTGAGTTACTGGCTTCCCCTCTCCAGTGAGTTTGTATCCACCCTAACTCAGAGAGTCACTGCCTTGGCCTCACTCTTACAAACGTCAATGTCACATGCCTGCTCTGACTACCCCTGAGCAGCTCCACTACTCAGTAAAAGCTCCCACTTTGCAGCTCACTCCTGCTACATCGTGACTCCAAGTCTCCTTTGACAACACTAAACTTCAAGAGTTGATCTTAAATTGATCATATCACCTTATCTTGCCACAGACCTCCTTCAGTCCATAATGTAATTGCTTCTTTCCTTACATGACATAAATACCATGGTGTGGAAAAAGTCACCCCGTTACATATACCCACTGATCCTTGTTTTTTTTTCCTCTGCTTTTTGCATTCACTTAGTGATGCCAAAACTTTGGTGAAATTAGCACTGCCACCTGATTATCTGCATACACACAAGCTGAGTAAGACTTGGGGACAAAGACATGCACAGTGAAACCAATCTCACTTGAAATTCATGATCATGAATGCTGTCTGGCAATTATTTCATATTTTCCAAGTTCATTTTTTTATAGCTACCCTGTTCAAATATTTCAGACTTTCTTCTCTCTCCATTTTCCTCCATATTTTTATCTCAGTTGACAAAATCTTCCAGTTTCACTAAGCATTATGAAGAGATCTTTTTTAATCTTCCACCACCACTTCTGCCCGCCTACCAGACTCTGTGCTCTTATATTTCACCCTCATTTCTGTTACTGTAATTTGACAGTCCATGCTCCTCCTTTGTGCACTCACCTATCCCAAGTCTATGCTTTTAGCTTGAACCTGCCCCTGAGTTCCGTATGCCTATGTGGGAATTCATATATGTATTTGAATCTCCAGTTGAATATTTAAGAGGCATCTCTAACTTAACACTCAAAGAATGAGTTCCTGGTAGTGCTACCCATCTCTCACCTCAACTGGGGGAAAAAATAAAGGCAAGAAAAACAGATTTTCCTAGGGTTGGCTGCATCTCAAGTGACTGGCATTTTCATTCTTCTAGTGGCTGGTGTTAAAAACCATTGTGTTTTTTCTTTGAACTTTTTTTTTCCTCACATCTTCCATCTTTAAGAAACCATATGGTTCTCCTTGCAAAAAGCATCAAGAATTTTACTGCTTCTGCCTCCCTCCATTACTCCCACTGTGGTCCAGGTCGTGAGCATCTTTGCCCGAATTATTGCACTAACTTCAGAGATTCAATCGTACTGCTTCCCTTGCCCGCTGCACTTGATTATCGAGAGTAATCACCAGAGTGATCCTGTCAAAATGTTAAATCAGATAATGTCTCTCCTCTGCTCAGAAACTTTCAGTAATCCCCGCTGCTGTCAGACTAGAAACCAAAACCATTACTGTTATCTCAAATTCCATATACACTCTAGACGCCGTTTCCTCTCTGACCTCATCCTTTCTCTGCCTTATCATTTCTCCTTATCTTTTTTCACTATGTAACCATCCTATGCATCTTACTTTTCTGTTGCATTTTTCTCTAGTCTCCCCCATTATAATGTAAATGCTAGGAGGGCAGAGGTTTGGGGGGTATGTTTTGTTTACTACTGTATCATCAGAGCCTAGATTAGTACCTAACTCATGGTAGGCATGCAATAAAATGAATGGATGATTTAACGAATGAAATTGTTTTCACATGGCTACATCAGAATCAGTTATGCATGCTAATTTTTTATAGCTGTGTGATTTACTGTAGTAATTAAAAGGATGATCTCTGAAATCACACTGAGAGAAATTTGAAATCTATCAGTATCTTACCACGTGATCTTGCAAGTTGTGTGTAACGTCTCCAAGCCTTGTTCTGTCATTTTTAAATGGACATAATAATAGTGACTGACTCATTGGAGAATTCTAAGAATTAAATGAGAAAATACAGGTAAAATGTTCAAAATATCCAAAGCGCCGTTAGTAAACTTTTAATAAAGATAGCTAATATTTTTATTAAAGCTGACACATATTATATTATTTTTCTTTTGACTTCTGTTTATTTTCAAACCCTCTAATTTGTTTCACACTGGTAGTCAGTCAGTTATTCTTTGAGAGTCAGGTGGACCCTAGAAGTCTGAATGGCTCATTTCAGTGTGTTAATGTCAGACAGGTGATCGGCCCTAGGGTTTCATCCATTTCCCCCGGACAGAAACTCCAGAATGGAAAAAGTGTTGGTTATAGGAATCGTAGAAGTTGTTGGGAAAGAGTTTTCCTAAAAATGACACCCAGGAAGTTTAGTGAAATTATTTGCATCTGTAACAAGTCATCCACATAAAACTTTACATTTCACATTCAGTCCTGTTAAGTTTTTCACTTAGGAACATAACCCTTAGAAAAATAACAGCCCAAACTCTTTGATGCTCAACTAAATTTTTGGAGTTAAGAAATATATACGTAGGATTGTCTCTTTGTCTCAGGAGTTATTGCGATGATCCAGGAGTGAGCAACACGGTGGGGCCATCAGCAGGGGTCTGATTGCAGAAAGTCAGACCACGTGTCTCTGAGAGTTTGCACCAAAGAGACTTCACTGTGCACACTCACCACTAGTAGGGGAGTTTGGTTTTTTTTAATGAGAAACAGACCCTCTAAGATAATTATGTTTTTGTTCAGATTGTGTATAAATTGATCAGATTTTGTATTTACAGAGTCAAGTCTAGAATCTTAGGCTTTATGACTGCTAGGCTATGGCTGTTATTTTACCCCACTATATTCCTATATTCTAGGTTAGTAAGAAAGAGAAGCCTTAGTCTGGGAGTTCTAATAATCTGAGTTCCAGTTGCAAGTTCTAGTCTAGTTCTTAACAAGACTTGCCACTTCTATGCCTTAATTTACTTATCTGTGTGAAAGGAGGGATGGTACATGCCCTGTGTCTGTTGCTGAATTAGTGTTATAATTATGTTCAACATGAAAGTTACGTGCATGAGCTGTGTGCTACGTACTTGCTTTCTCATTGGAAGGACATTTCAACAATTTCTGATGCTCCTGCTCCTTCTTCAACTTTTATTCTTTGTTCTTCTCTTTCAGTTCCTAATTTCTGTAACTTCATTATCAACACCTCCACACCAACCCCTCCCCCTTTTTAAAATAGCATATTGGATTTTGCCAGTAGGTAAGGCAATAAAATCACATTGATAGTTGGAGTAAAGAGCTCCTCTTATTTCTCTTGGGTAAAACGTTGATAATATCAAACTGACTTTTCAACTCTGTACTTGGACGTTAGTTACCATGGTGTCTTTTCTTCTCATTTTTGCAGGAAATGACTTGTTTCTCGTAGCAGTTCATGAACTGGGACATGCTCTGGGATTGGAGCATTCCAATGACCCGACTGCCATCATGGCTCCGTTTTACCAGTACATGGAAACTGACAACTTCAAACTACCTAATGATGACTTGCAGGGCATCCAGAAGATATATGGTAGGATATCACTAATTCGTTTGGCTAACCTTGCAGTGAAGTCCGGAATTCCTGCTGTGTTTTCTCTTTTTGACATAGGTGCTCCACGTGTATTAGAGAGACAAATATTGAAAAAAAGCGATATGGTCTATTGGCAAAAGTCTTCTGTCAGTCAGGTTTGGTTGGCGACAGCCCAGATGTCAGAGTATGCAAATGATGGAAAGTCCATGCACCGATAAAGTTTTCTTATTGAGTTTAAATAAAACCTGAAGTTATAATAAAGATCTGATAAACTTCAGTATTTAAAATTCAGGTAAAAATGTAATAAGTGAATATAAACAATAAAATCAATGAGAAATAGGAGACTTTCATATAAGATACTAAGACTTTGGTGAAAGCTGACAAATTAACTCTCAGTTTACGATAGTTGATGTTAGATGGCTCCTAGACACATCAATTTAGAGGTGTGAAAATACTCTTGTGACACGGATGTAATAAAATGACCTCAAAAGCATGTAATTATTGTCTAAGAGCAAAAGGTAACAAATGGCTAAGTTTACTAATACATAATTCAAACTAAATTTCTAGTAGGGTCAAACCATTTTAATTTATGGGCTTCAGTCAATGAATGCAAATTAAGAGGAAAAGGAGAAAGAATATTACCCATGTTTACTGTAATCCTAACTCCCTCAATAGAACCATCGACCTTTATGAAGACATTTATTTAACACAAAATTGTTAAGAACTTGACATTTATGATTTACAATTAGAGTATATGCTTTACAAAAGTAATGAAGTGATGCTCATTTTACAATACAAAGACAAATGTGTGCTGGCTGTATGTTAATATCCAATATCCAGAAGATGTCATTTGCATTTTTAAATAACGTAGTTGAAGTTCACTAATTTGTTTTGCATTCATTAGTTTTTCAATTTCAGTGTCTCAGTGGTGAACATTCTCTCAGGGTTAAAATAAGTTTTGAAAGAAAGGTCAACTTCTGTGCTGCTGCTGAGAAAAGAGAAATGTCTGGGTCTCAAACCCAAATAGCTCCTATGTTGAATGAGCAGCGTATGCTGTGTGTGTGTCATCAGAAATTCTCCCTGAGTAGTTAACTGAAAAGAGGCTCTTTCTCATGACCTCATGAATTAGTCGTCTAGACTGAGGGTCTGCAAGAGTATTCTTGCCATATCTAAATATTAAGTGTGAACAGCTCTGTATTTCTTTTTAAAAACATAAATCCTTTGAGAAATGATGCTTTTACATCTGTACCAAATTACATATGTAAACTTTGGCGTGATTTAGAAACCTCGTTTTAGAAATACTTCTTCACATCAATATTTTACTAGTGGTCTTTTAATCAATAGGTCTTTTAGATTCAGTATTCAAATGAAACATTCTTCTAGCAATTTGTCAAAACATTTCATTAGAAGAAAATAATGAAAGTCAGGAAAAGTTTACCAAATACAGTTAGAGACATAGGATAGAAGAAACTTTGATTTGTTAATGTTTATCTGTTAGAAATATTTGCGTAAAATCGTCTATCAAAATCTAAGATTAACTTTGGTAAAGCATGCATTCATGGTTCCCAGTATTCGTTGTAATGTATTTTTTATTTATATACCACCTTCTTCCAAAAAAGTTCTGAAAGCAGCTTTTCCAATAAGGATTGGGGTGAAGCGATTTAAAAAGTCATTAAAAATTAACAGAGAAAGACTAGTAACTTGGATCCAGAATTGAGCATGATGAGGACAGATTCTGATAGACTTGGCAGTGGTTTGTTGGGTAAGATGGTTTGTTTTCTCAGAAAATATACAACCTTAAAGACCTCTTAGCTCACTTAGTCTGCACCCTCCGCTTGTGAGTGACTGTCCTCTGCAGCGTATTTTCCAGCACTAGGGCAGTTTTAAGTGAGCCAAGTGTTGTCCTCTGTTTTCGAAAGGTCCACCTGACAAGATTCCTCCACCAACGAGACCTCTGCCGACGGTGCCCCCGCACCGCTCCATCCCGCCGGCCGACCCCAGGAAGAATGACCGGCCCAGACCTCCCCGGCCTCCCACTGGCAGGCCTTCCTATCCTGGAGCCAAACCCAACATCTGCGATGGGAACTTTAACACCCTCGCCATTCTTCGCCGTGAGATGTTTGTTTTCAAGGTAGGAAGCTGTGATTTTTTTTTTCTTTTTGGAACGGTAGATCAAGTGTCTACATGAAAACAAGTCCTCATTCATTCTAACACTACCTTCCCAAACCTCTTGCAGTTAGGTTCAAAAAAAAAAGAAGCATCTTAAAAAATAAACGCACAAATGGACTTAAATGTCTAGCAGAAGAAGATTGTGGTAACTAACGTTCTATTTGGGGAATGCATTGATGTCAGCAGAAACTGAAATGCCTAGAAATGCGAGGCTGAAAAATATGCTGCATGTTATGAACAGATAAAAAAGCATAATTTAAATCATGAATAGGAACTAATAGAGATGATTTAGTTGGGAGCTTAGCCACTTCCAGGCGCACTGCAGCTCCTCTATCTTTGGTTTGCACATCTTTTTCAGATCCTTATAATTTCCTTTGACAATTAAAGCGTTGCTGTTTAAGAGGAGCATTGATCATTTTGTTTGAGGTCTACCAGTAGCCATTTGAGTTAAATTTCCTCTACGAGACCATCATTTTGATTTTATATATACGTGCTGTTTTCTTTAGTCAAGCATTTATATATCTAATTCACATTATTTTTTAAAAGATTACAAGCTAAAACTAATCTTACATTTTGCTAAACGTGTTTTTCAATGACATTGAGTTCTCTGACAATAACACTAAAAAGTCAGTGTATAAAAGTGAGTTACATAATATTAAAAAGTGAATATAAGTGTAATACTAAAAAATATAGTTCTCTCAATATTTGTAAACCAATCTTAAAGGTTAATGAAAAATGTTTTTTGTTGGCATTTGTACATTAAAATAGCCACATTTTTACCCATACCATCCATTTAAAAATAAAACAATGTGCTCTCTTTTTAGTGGACGTGAATCAATAAATAATGAAATATTGTCCCACTTATACAGAATTTTCTATCTACTAGAAGCTGTACTTTGAAAATATAGATTTCATACAATTTTTAATAGATAAAGTACTCTGTTTCCTTTATTGGAAGCTAAAATTTGGATTTAATATAATATGCACAAAAGCATCATACTTTCCAGGAAAAATCAATGCTTTTGTTCAAACACATGAATAGGTTTTTTAATTTATAAATGCTCTTCAATGCTTAATTAGCTATATCTTGCTTAAGTAGATTAATTAATTTAGATTCAAGGAGTGAAAAAACACTTACTCTCTATGTATACATATATATATTACTCATTGCAGCTAAGCCCACAGCAACTAGTTGAAATGAAAACAAAATGCAATAATTTGTTTATCCTGCAAGATAGCAATGACAACTGAAAAATTTTCTTTTCACTGTTCTGGATGAATTTCAACATCTAAGCTTTATACCTTGATATTATGGTGCTGTCACCAAAGTTTCAACCCTATCTGAGACTATGATAGGAAATTGGCTGTGGTTACACTCATTTCTTTCTTCCTGTCTGTCTAATTAAGTTACCAGCCTCAGAAGAGACCAGTATCTTTATGCCTAGTGATCATTTTCATCAACGTTTTTGCTCTGTGCATTGAGAGAGCTTAGTGAGTGCTCTTGACTGACAAAATGAGATCCTGTGATCACTGGTTCCTGGAATCAGAAATGAATAAAAAGCACGTAGACTGACCCTCAAATGAAATTCAGTAGCAGCTATTTTCAATGTCAAAACAGATGTGTAAAAAAAAAAAAAACAGGAAGCCCTGTTTCTCTAAGCTTTCCTGTTACCTTGGATTACTCAATCAAAACTCTCTTCAGGACAGAGTCACTACTCTGAATTTGATTTCTTTGTTTCACGACTGCCTGCTTTTTTTTCCCCTAAGAATAAATTCTATTGAAGATATCTTCTTTACAATTTTTTATATTCATCTCCTTTTGCATCTGATGAGTATTATGCCCAGGGTAGTTTACGAGGTATCCAGGATGTATTAATAGAAGGTAGCACCCTGTCTTTATGGAGCTCATACTCCAGGAGTGAAGACAGACATGAACCTATGTACTTTTAAGATACAGAAGGAAAAGGAGACATACAAAGAATGTACTGAAATCTAGTTGAATCGATAAAAAAAAAAATTGGACCGAGAAAAGGCTGAATTTTGAGAGAGACACATACTTAAAAGAGATTGGCATTTGGCATACTAAAAAGTTGATGTATTGAGGGAGAGAAGATAGACATATTAACTCTAGTGCAAAGTGATAAATGATATAAATCAGAAATACACAAGATTTGATCAAAGGAGATCAAATAGTGGGTGATCTGATTGATACCCGCTCTTAGTTAGCAGCCACGTGAATCGGGTAACTAATAACGTGCCTGAATGTAAGCGAGGCACTTTACATCGACAATCTCTAGAGCTTATAATAATACTGCAAGGTGGATGGTATTTTCTGTTTTACAAATGAGAAAACTGAGAATCAGCGTAAGTAGTGAGTCCTAGTTATGAGGTTTTCAAGCAGTAGTCACTAGTTGAACACATGTCTTCTTGATTCCCCAAATCTATGTTTTTTACCCTAAACTTTGCTCACTGAAAGAGTTAGGGAAAGGTTCAAAGACAGGTGGATTTTAAGCTATATTTTAAAATAGGAAATATTCAAGTAATGTTCCTTAAGCTCCTGAGGTGAGACTCCGTTTTAGGCACTGGCAGTGGAGCAGGAAACAAAACAAGCCGGACCTTGGGTACGTGCAGCCTGCGTTCTAGTTTTGAAAGTGGACGTGTGGGAGAGAGTGCTTCCCACACAGGTCCTGCACCTGTCACGGAAGGCTGGGGGAAGGTATCCACACTGACGGAGCCCGCAGATTCTGTCTGTCACTGTTAGTGACTCTTGGTCTTCTAACTTCTTCCTCTGTACCCATGAGGTCTAGACGACCTTTACGTCTGAGTTAATGCCATTTCCCCACACTTGATCTCCTGTCTGAAGTTACTCTCTGCCGGTCTCTCTTGTGCACACCTCCTTTTTACATTTTCCTTTAACTTGCTCATCATTGGTTTTCACAGTTTGCTCCTTATGGGCTATTCCTTCAAGGACGGGTTAGGATCACCCACTATCTCACTCTTACTAACGTAACTTAATTTTCTACTTTTCTTCATTACTAATGTACGCAAATTGGAAACCTCTTTGTCTCCTCAACCCTTATCCACTAACACTCATTTCACTTTATTTTTAATATCTGGGGCTCCTCTGCAAGCTTCTGCTTTTCCAAAACTTCCATCCTCAGTGTCCTCCACATGTCCCAGCCTCTCTATTCATCAACCCCAAATCTCTTCCCAGTGATTCTTAGATTTATTCTCTTTCATCCAGTTGACATGTTTTTGGTCTCTATATTCTCTGATTATTTCTCATTGTACTGTGCTTCTTAACTAGATTATAAATTTCTTCCAAGCAGGGGATGGTTCATGTGGGTTTCATTGTGCTGAGGCTAATGGATAGAGATCTCAGTATAATAATTATGTAATTAAACTACAGCCAGTGTCATATTTATACAATAGTAATCAACCAATATGACATTACTGAAAGTATTTCATTCTGGTACCTTGTTATCCCTTGCCCAAGATCTCCATGAGTATTAGTTGCTTAAATTTTGTATGTATGATTTTTAAGTCAAAAGTAGGAAAATCTAGATATAACTAATAGATAATAGTGTCAGGTAATTTTATTTTCTTATTAGAAAGGAGCCTTTCTCTATAATAGGAGTTTCAGCATAATTCTTTTGGTAGCAAACTTCCTCTTAGGAGATATTCGATATACATTTAGCTTTCTAGGCATTCATTTATTTAACGTGAATTCACCTGGATATGCTTTCTATATGGGAATATAAATAAATTATATATATTAATATATATTATAAATATAAAATCCATATGTAAAACATTTATGTTTATAAAATAAATATTTTAAATATGTTTTTATCAACATTATTTTGTTGATCTATTATTATTTATTTATATAAGGGCACATTTATATATTCTGTTCTTATGAATGAGAAAATTGAGCCTTCCATGCAGCTACATTATCTTTGGGGAATGTAAACCACCTAAAGCAAGGAAATGAAAATCAGAACAAAATGTCAAGAAACAGAGAAACAAAATAGCAATAAGAAGAGAAGTTTTGTCCTTATTATATAGAAGGCGATTTTTAAGAGTGTTCCCTGAAGGATGTAAGCTGTGTGTATTACCTGACGCCGCCCTTGTGGCTGAACTGACAACAGTAGCGAGATCTGATTGTTCAAACGAATACTCTCAGAGTTCCTTTGGACAAGATAGAGACATTGACTATTTAGTGATGCAGTGGTGTGAAAGGAAAGGGAAAGCAGAATCAGCCAAGCTTGTCCAGGATATGCTTCGGGACACAATATTTTCCAATTTTACATATGGAATAATGCAGGGTAACTATATTATTCCTAAAGCTGAGGACAGTTTGCAGAGTACTGTATCCAGCACCTCAAATCCTTTTAGCGCAAAATTAAAAAAAAAAAAAGAGAGAGAGAAAAATGGATGGTTCTATTGGACTTCTGATCAGTTCTTTATATCAAGGGAATAAGCAATGGTCAGTGCTTTACACTAGAGCTACAAAGATTAGTGCTGAGGCAAAGCTGAAAGCTGTCACAGACGAGCATTCAAGGAGGTACAGTAAAATGTCTTCCCAGTTAATATAGAAGAGCAAAGCTCGTGGCTCTGAATAAGCAAAGCATTTCATCGTTTAAAAAAAAAATTAAAACTCGGTTTCTTTGACTTTGTCAAGTTCTTCTGTTCATGTATTACAAAATAATTTGTTCTTAAATATGATCTTATCTTCTCTTATGACCACCTATTGAATTTTACTGAAGAATCAGAGTTCCTGTTACTTTTATAAAAACCAGATTTGTTAACACTAGCTTCACTTTCATTGAAAGTACAATGTCCTATTTAGCCAAGCCAGCAAGTACAGGATATGATCCAATTTTATTTGCAAGACAGTTTTGTTTAATAAAAGAAGAGATTTTATATAAGAGAGAACAGAGATGCTTATTGAAAGAGAGAGTTTAAAGGTATAAGATTTTGTTCTAAATTATATCTCTATAATATTGATTTGTGGCTAAACTCTTTACAATGGATCAAAGTTCAACTCTTTTGAGTCTTCAATCAGTAGCTCATTAGCTCTTGGTACCTAATGTCAATCTGTTTTTCATTCTATGCTTAACGTTTCCCCTTGGGCCAAGATTTACTCCTCTTATTCACTTTATTTTGTTTTTAAATGTTTCCTTTTTTGTTTCATATTGGTCTGTCTCAACTTTATTGTCCTGGAAATCTGGAACCGTGCCTTTCTCACATCACTTGTACAACTATATCCCATTACTCACATAGAATATTTACTCACAGCTTTTCAAGTGTATCTACTGTCTTTTCTGTATGTATGATGCTGAACTTTTGGAATTAAAAGAAGTTGAAAATATGTTTTTCCCTTAAAATGCTTAGCTCTTATCAGGGAGAGGGCACCATGTAATTGTCAATCAGAAATGGCTCCTTTAAGATGAAGCCCAAAAATAGAGAATGATGGCTCTTTACATGTGAGAGACTATTGGGTTAAGCGTGGGAATAATAAAACAGTAAAAACAACAGTGAAGTCCAGGTGGCCATTTCCCAACAAGCAGTGTGGTCCAGAATAAGAAGAAAACCCAGATGTTAAAATCACCAGAGTGAAATGTTTGGTCATCGTTGAAAGAGCCAAGATACAGCCCTGTAGGCTCAGAGAAGTGAAGTGGGAAGCATTTGAGACTTGCCTATTCAAGTTCCCACTTGACCTCTCCACTCAGATGCCAAAGTCAGCGTGCTTAAAACTGAGCCACTGACCTTTCTTCGTGAGCCGACTCCTCTGCTGCTCTCTTGCCGTCCAAAATAAAGGCAACCCCATCTTCCCATTGATTTAATCAATAAAATCTGAAAGGTTGAGAGCCGAGCTCTGTCAGCTTTACCTTCAGAATACATTAAGAATCCACCCACTTCTGTCCCCATCCACTGCTACGGTCCTAGTCAGAGGTAGTACCACATCTCCCCTTCATACAGCAATATCCTCCACACTCCTCTCCCTGCTTCCTCCCTTGCCCCAACCCTCCAGCCTGTTGCCAGTTCCACCTGCAGAATGATGCTGTCAAAACATGCATCAGATCAGACCACTACTTGGTGTAAAACCCTTCAATGTTTGTCAAGGTTCTTACCAGACAGTCCCACTTCTGGGTGTACATCCAGAGGTGGGGGGGACCACTATCTCAAAAGGATCTTTGCGTTCCCAAGTTCACTGCAGCATTATTCACAGTAGCCAAGACGTGAAACAAGCAAAGTGTCCAAAGACAGATGAATGGATAAAGAATATATATATATGTATGTGTGTGTGTGTGTGTATATATATACACATACACAATGGAATACTATTCAGCTTTTAAAATAAGGAAAGCCTGCCTTTATGACACCATAGGTAAATCTGGGGAACATTATGTTGAATGAAAAAACCCAGACACAGAAAGATAAATATTGCTCACTTATACGTAGAATCCAAAAACCTTAAACTCATAGTAACAGAGAGCAGAATGCTGGTTACCAGGAACTGGGAGGGCGGGGGTGGTAGAGAAATGGGGAGCTGTTTGTCGAAGGGTTAAACTTTCAGTTATATGATGTATTAGTCTTGGAAACCTGATTTAAAGCCTGGTGACTATAGTTAATGTTGTATCATTTACTAGAAATTAGCTAATAGAGTAGACCTGAAGAGTTCTCACCACGCGCGCGCACACACACATAAACTGGTAACTATGTGAGGTGATGGATAGTTTATTAGTTTGACTGTAGGTAGTCATTTCACATTGTATACTTACATCCAGTCATCAAGCTGTACACCTTAAAAATATACAATTTTTGTCAATAGTACCTCAATAAAGTTGGGAAGAAAAGCCAAAGTTAATTCTGTTGCCCACAAGGCTGCAGGATCAGCCCATTTCACTCTGATCTCACCTGCCCTTTCTAACTTTTACTCCCTCGATTCCAGCCACACTTATCCCCCTGCCTTTTCTCGAACTTGCCAGGCCTTCCTGACTTTGTAGGTCTCTCCCTATCAAATACCAAATATTCGCATTATCTTTCTGATTTCTGCTGCTGTTGGTAAAGAAGCAGAATGTCTCAATCTCTAGTCTTGTCCAAACTGTCTGCTGTTACACAGGTCCACACGGAGCTAGGCACATGAAAGGGAACAGCATCTATAGAAATTCAGAACAGTTTAAGGTGAGTTTTGTAAATTCTGTGCCATTTTTGTGACCCTCAAAGACTAGATTTGTTGTTTACAGTTGGAGGAATTCTCTCAGCTCTCCACTAATGATGTCACTCATTCATATTGCATGGCTGTGTGTCACTGTTTACATCAGCATGGGAAAACACTTAAACTCTTAGACCTGGAGATGAACTCAGAGTCAGATCTCTCGTCATCGGCTTCAGGCAAGGACTGTGTCCACTCCTCCATTTGCTGCCAAATCACGCAGTGCCCTGGACACAGTAGACAATAAATAGTTATTAAATATCTCTGAACTTATCTTCCTTGGTGGCTGATAAATTCCATGATAGGTATATATAGTAAGTTCAGGAAATGGTGGCTGTTATGCAATAAGACAGACTTGATGTTTTGAATTACTTATTATAGTCAGTACTTGAAATTATTTCAAAAACAAACTTTTGGCAGAGTAAAGATCACAGAAAACTGCTCTAAATTTTAATATATAAGGGAAAGAAATGAAAGCGTTTATTGTTATTGCTTGTATCATATTACCCCATAAAATGATTAAAAAATATTCTGTTGGCAGAGAACCCAAAAAGTATTTTACAGACAAAAAATACTTAGAGAAACTGCGCAGAACAGGGTAATCTAAAACTACTCTTGAGTTGCAGCTTAATTCTGTGCTGATAATATTAATAGTACCCTGTAATTGGGCTAGATTCACATAATAACAAAGGAAGCAATCGCCAAGGCAATGTAAGCAGAAAATTAATTAAAATTTCCTTGTAGCAAAAAAACATAGTCTTTCAAATATTTTAGGTAAACATTTTAGGCAGCAAGGGGAATTATGTGTAATACTGCACTTTATTGTCAATATTAACTGATTTGCAAAATATTTGTATTCAATTATGATTTAAGATTTACTCCCAAACACACTGAAATTCTTTTGACATTTCCTGACTCTGTAAACTTTTGGAGTGAGTATAAAATAATTCAGTAAAATGGATTCACAATCACCTGACTTTCCAATTTCCTTCCTAGTCATTTTATTTTTGGGTGACCTTGAATATTTTAAGCATATAGTTAGACACTTATTTTAGATTTAGTAAAACTATTTAGTTAATGTAAAACAGAACATTTAATATTTGTCTACAGTGCATATTTTGGAGACTACAATATGTTTTATCATGTACATTTTATTTTGATATTAATTTATAGTACAAATAGGGAAATTCTATATAGTCATGCAAAATATTTTCTGAAAGCATATTAATTTTGAGCTAACTTGAAAAACATTTTCATTCTATAGCAATATGAATCTTCCTGTTATAATTATTAATAATCTAAAATTTTCAGTATCAAAGATATATATTTTCTTGCTCCATGTTTGTCATAATATATATCTTTATATAGATTTTTACATAGAAAGTGCTCATATTCACCATAGATGGTTCACATCACTTTAACCTCAATATAAGTTTAGTTCAAGATTTATACTGCACATAAAAGTAGTTTATTCTTAATTTTACGAAAATAGCATTTTTTTCTAATTTTTTCCTTCATATTTGGCATTTGTGACTGTAGCACTTTTGGCTTCTTATATTTCTGTAAAGCAAAAATGCAACTCATTCTTTACGTTCCCTTTTTAAACTTTCAGTTAGAAGTGTTGTGATTACCCTTATCCTTTGTGGATTATGTGATGATATTTACATGTTGAGCCAGCACTTCAGAATTTCTTAGAAACACCTGTTCATTTTGTCTTTTGCAAGAGAGCCTTAACATGTATAAATATTTAAAATGTGATAGAGACCAAAGCTATCATTATTTGCAAATTATGTGACAATCTACTTGAAAAATTCCATGAAAATCAACAGGAAAAAATGACAACTATTAAAAATATTAAGAAAGATGTTCTGAATCATAGTAAAAATATAACCTTTCTAATAAGCACTTAGAATATAACTGAAAAATAATTTTCTTGACATAAAAAAGTAATTCATAGGATTACACTTAATTAGTAGTACCTGGCCCATAGGCAGCATTCAATACATATTTTTAAATGAATGCTTTTACTTCTAACTCTGTCTTCTCTACGTTTTACTTTCATGAGGGAGGTTCTTGACAATTTGTTCATTCTTCTATTTGTGCTTCTTATGATACTTGAAAGCTTCAGAACACTATATTGTGTTTATTTACATCATTATGAATAAGGTTGAAGTAAAGACTCCAGGTTTAAACCACAACATTAGTATTACAACAAATAGGAAAATGTGCGTAGTTTCCAAATTAGTAATCCCATGCATGGCAACTCATCCTGAAATGATGAAGTAAATATAAAATGAACAATAATATTTATTACAGCTTTCTTGCCAGTATGAATAAAATGTTGCAGGCAACCCTGATTATTCAGTAATACGGTAGTGGCGTAGCAAATAACAGTGCATTACCTGAATGGAACATAATGCAATCATTTCAAAGGTCAATTAAGAATATATAAAACAACAAGATATGATTATAATGTATACAATAAAATAGTAAAACATAAAGTTTTATGTATCATTAACTACAGTATTTGAAATATGTGTGTTGGTAAGGCATAGAAATTATAGAAAAATAACATTAGACAAATTTTAGAATGATGGAATTGTGAGTGGGTTTTTAAATGTGTACTATTCTGATAATGTTGTATACACATTTAATAGCTCAAAATATGGTTGCCTAACAGAAGCTGGATAGCTGTGAAGATTGTAGCAAATTTAGTAATGGTGAAGCCATATTTTTTTTTAAATATAGTTAAGCAAAAACTATCCAATTATTCACTGGGGAGATGTGGCTAGGATGGTGGAGTGTGAGGGCTCTGAGCTCGCTTTCTCCCATGAGCACACCAAAATTACAACTGTTTGCAGAGCAGCTATCAATGAGAACAACATGAAGAAAAGATTTTCAACAAGTGAAGAAATAAGAAAGAAACCACAAGATGAGTAGAATGGTTGGAGACACGCTAGAGTCAAGACTAAGACCTACACCTCCAGTTAGGCGACCTCCAAACGGGAGGACGATCACATGATGGAACAAAGTGTCTCAGCCCCACACTGGGCTTCCCAGCCTGTGGGTCCTTAAAAGACAAGCACCCAGAATATCTGATTTTAAAAGTCAGCGTGGCTTGTGTAGGAGAGAGGTAGACAGCTGGAGGAAACAGAGACCTTGCTCTTAAAAGTCACCCACAAAACCTCACACGCACTGGCACCCAGTGCAGAGGCAGTATGTTGACAAGGGCCTGGGCTGGACTCACGTGCTGATCTTGGAGAGTGTCCCATAGGGGCAGGAGAAAACCGAGACATCCTCTGGGGACATAGACGCCGGCTACACCCATTTGGAGAGCCCTTTGTACCTCTGGTGCTGACGAGCAATTTAGGAATCCTCCCTCTAACCTATAAGCATTGAGGGGCTCACCCATGCCCACGTCAGTTGGCACCAGTCCTAGGATCCCCTGGGCTGAGCAAGTGCCTACACTAGTGAGCCCAGGACAGCCCCGCCGACCAGCTTGCTAGCTCCGGGGCCCCACTGACAGTCACGCCAGGACCCAAAGTGACGTACCGGTGGGCAGGCACCAGCCTCAAGGCTCCCCAGACTAGGCAACCAGCTGAATTGGAGCCCAGCCCTACCCCCGGGGGCTGACAGCTTCTATATGAAGCAGAGCCCAGCAGCCAACTGAGCTGAGAGGTAGCTCCACCTCCTAATGTGCCACAGCAGTTGTCCCACCACAACAGGGAGGCCCATGCAGCCCACACAAGGGGCATCCCTGGAACACATAGCTCTGGTGACCAGGGAGGAGTGTGCTGTTGAGCCACAGAGGACATCTCCCACAGACGGCCACTTTGCCAAGATCAGAAAATGTTAGCAAACCACCTAGTAGACAGAAATAAAAGCAGAGAATTAAGCAGAATGAGATGACAGAGGAATATACATAGATTTCTAAAGAAGCCGCCCACAACTATTAGAACTCAGAAGTGAATTCAGCAAAGTTGCAGGAAGAAAATTAATATATGCAAATCCACTGCACTTCTATACACTACCAACAAACTATTAGGAAGAGAATTTAAGAAAACAATTTACCTTTACAATTGCATCAAAAAGAATAACATACACAGAATAAATCTAACCAAGGACTACCTCAGAAAAGTATAAGACGTTGTTGAAAGAAATTGACTTCAACAGAAACAAATGGAAAGATATACTCTGCTCATGTAATGTAAAATGACCTTATTATCCAAGGCAATCTACATATTTAACAAAACCTCGATCAAAATACCAATGACATTTTTCACAGAACTTGAATAAATAATTCTAAAATTTGTACAGAATCACGAAAGATCTTGAATAGCCAAAACAGTCTTTTAAAACAAAATAAAACAAAACAAAGCTGGAAGTATGTTCCCTGATTTCAAACTGTACTACAAAGCTACAGTAATCAAAACAGCATGGTACTGGCACAAAAAAACAGACACATAGCTCAATGGAACAGAATAGAAATCCAGAAACGAGCCCACACTTACATGATCAATTAATCTATGATCAAAAATATAAGAATACACAATGAGAAAAACAGCTCTTCAATAAATGGTGTTGGGAAGACTGGACAACTGTATGCAAAAGAATCAAACTGGACTGCTTTCTCATTGTATATAAAAATAAACTCAAAATGGATTAAAGACTTAAAGGTAAGACCTGAAACTATAACACTCCTAGAGGGAAGCATAAGCAGTGTGTTCTTTGGCATTGGTCTTAGCAATATTTTACTTTATTTTATTTTTTGGTATATGTCCTCACACAAGGGCAACAAAAGCACAAATGAATGATTAGGACTACATCAAAATAAAAAGCTTTTGCACAGCAAGGGAAACTATAAACAAAAAGAAAAGGCAGCCTACTGAATGGGAGAAGATACTTGCAAATGTTATATCTGATAAATGGTTATTATCCAAAAATCAGTGAACTCATACAACTCAACATCAGAAAACAAACAACCTGATTAAAAATGGGCAGAGGAACTGAATACACATTTTTCCAAAGAAGAAAGGCAGGTGACTAACAGACACATGAAAAGATGCTCAATATCATTACTCATCAGAGAAATGCAAATCAAAATTTCAGTGAGGCATCAACTCACACCTATGAGAATGGTCAGTTATCAAAAAAACAACAAATAAGTGTCGATGAGGATGAGAAGGAAAGAGAATCCTCACACAGTGTTGGTAGGAATGTCAATTGGTGCAGCTACTATGGGAAATAGTTTGAGGTTCTTTAAAAAATGAAAAATAGAACTACCGTATGATCCAACAATTCCACTCTTCCGTATTTATCTGAAGAAAACAAAAACACTAATTTAAAATGATATATGCACCTCTATGTTCATTGCAGCATCATTAACAATAGCCAAGACATGGAAGCAACCTAAGTTCTTATCAACGTATGAATGGATAAGGAAGGTGTGATATATATTTATGTGTGTGTGTACATACATATATAATAGATGACATAATGTTACTCAGCCATTAAAAAGAATGAAGTCTTGCCATTTGGGATCATGGGTGGACCTAGTGGTTAATCTGCTAAGTGAAATAAGTCAGACAGAGAAAGACAAATACCATACGCTTCACTTTTACATGAAACCTAAAAACAAAACAAATAACAACACATAAACAGTCGTCTGTCCAGAGAGCAGACAGGCTGTTGCCAGATGGGCTGAAGTTGGGAGGACGAGTGAAATAGGTGAGGGAGGTTAAAAGGTGCCAACCTCTAGCCACAAAATAAATGAGTCACAGTGATGAAATGCACGGGGAATATAGTCAATAACATAGTAATATATTTATATGGTGACAGGTGGTAACTAGACCTATTATGGAGATCACTGTGTAATGTATAGAAATAGTGAATCACTGTGTTGTACTTGGAGCTAACAGTGTTATCAGGGAGTTAAAATTTTTTAAAAATTGGTTTAAGTGGGTACTTAGGAAAGAATATCTAGAAACCTTGTATGTTTTATTTAAATTTAAAAAAATAAAAATTAAATAGTCATTGGAATTTTCCTTAGACTGGGACTGAAAATGCCCATGTTCAAAATTACAGTGACACATTTTAATAATGTGATTTAACCTGGCTAGCAAAGGTGTACAATTAGATGAAAATCTTGCCCACTATGCATTAATCTGGAGTAAGAATAGTCTCTAGTGAATCAAGCTTACTAAATATTTTGTTTACAGTTTTGCCACTTTGTGTGCACCATGGTGAGAATTTATTCAGTTTACTATAGAAATGCTTTAAAATCGTGCAAAGTGACAAGATATTTGGCAATTAATCCAGAGAGTGTCGTTAATTTATGCAATGTGAGAGCTGTCATATAGCAAAGTTTGTCAGTTCAACAGACACTGACAAATTGAATTATAAGCTGTGTTTAAGGCACTTAGCACAGGGACTGGTGCATTGGAAATGCGCGGGTAATTTCAGCAACTGGTTTTAACGTTGCAATAGTTGTTGAACGTGTAGTTGTTATTATTACCACTAATACATTTACTGTTGTTCAGAGTGCTGTGGTTGACCTTAAAGAGGTTGCATGGGAGTCTGTGACCACATTCTTTGCCCTTGAGAATCTAACTACTGTTGTCTTTCATTCATTCTTTTTTTTTTTTATCATTTAATTTAATAAGGTTTTCAATGGCTACCAAATAACGGCTGGGCATTGGAAATGAAGTGACGTCCGAGTCACTCTCTGTTCTTCCCCTCAGGAAGATAATAGTCTAGCAAGGAAATGTCAGTCACTGGATGATCACAGTGCATTGCGATGTGCTGTAATTGGCTAATGCACAAAGTACAGCGGGAGCACAAGGGCAAGGCAGGGACATCGAGAAATGAGACAGAAGAGACACAAGTGAGACTCCTTCCGCAAGGATCTCATACGCCATGTCGGGAACTTGAGGCCTTGTTCCGCAGGCCAGGTTAACTGCCCAACAGAATTGACTAAGAGAGGCGAGGCAGGAAAAGAATGCAGGGAACAGACCTGACGAGCAATGTTGACCCTGTGTTGGTTCCTAGAAGATCCGGTGGGAGAAAGACAGAGCCCCATGCCTATAAGGGGGGGAAATTGAAGAGAACTAACAAAACAGGGGTTTGATGACCAGGACAAATGAGCAGCTCTAAGAACTGCAACACTAGAAATAGGTGGCTGGTCACTCGAAATAAATAAATAAATAAAAAATAAAAATAGGGCTTGCCTTTGACTGTCATAAGGAGCTGACACTCTGAAGAGAATCAGATAGGGCCAGGCAACAGGAAGATTCCTACTTGGAAATGGATGAGAAGTCCCAAGTCTTTCAAGTACCAGAACATTGAGACTTCTGGATAAAGAATTTATGATACTTCTCTCTCTCTGTTATAAATATTATTTACTGAAATTTTATTCAAAAGAAAAGTGCATCATGTTCTTAATACGTCCTATCAAAGGACAAGAAGCATTTTCATCGAGCACTGAGTGTGTCTATGGTTAAACCACTGTATTTGCATCTCACCTAGAGCGGTCGCCATGTCTCTGCATTCACTGGTCTGCACCGCTTCTTCACTTGTAAAGCACAGTTATTTGTAGCAGCTACTGGTCAGAACATGAAGCAAAGACTGTTTATATCCTTGAACTGAAGCTCCAAGGAGCTGATGTGAGAGCCTGCTGTCTGTGTGCCACTGACACAGAAACCTCCACGTTCATAATCCTGAGGTCCCTTGGAGCACAGGCAGCACGTTCCAGGTTGTCCACTGCATTTGCAGTTACCATCATCATCAGGAGAAATGCTGCAGCTTGGTGATTGCTGAAATTCTTCATGTTTGTTAAAATATCCTTGTCGTGTATGTCAGCCTAGTTTTTCCCTATTGTTCACATAAACAAAAGGCCAGGAGAGGATCAAAAATGTTACATGACTGAATCACTTTGCTATGCACTTGAAACTAATGCAACATAGTAAATCAACCACACTTCAATAAAAAATAACTTGCATGATTAGAATTCTGAAGACTGTTGAAAAAAATCATACAGTTCACTAAATATATATGTAAGGAAAATTCCCCTACACCCCTCTTAGATGTATATAGGAGATTTTGTTTCCTTACATAAATAAATACGGGAAATAGTTTATGTAGGAAAATTAGGGGAGATGGTTACTGATATAGAGTAATATTTTAATTAAATAACTTAATTGCTGGATCTGTGTTGAATCCCTGTTATATTTATACTTGGTTACGGTAAAAAGTGGAAAAGCCAGGCTTTGCACACCCGTATGACCAGGATTCCAGAATTAAGCCTAAGTTTCTTCTTCCATAAGTTGAGAATCTTTGTAAGTATCTCAGTGCCACTGCCTTTAAAGAACCCACAATTCTGGGTGGAAATAAACATTAATCACCAAATCAGAAGAAGACAAGTAAAATTATACCTGTAGTAAGTGCAAAGAAAAGAAGGCATATGGTGCAACAAAAACACAGACATAGTTGTTTTGTTTCAGTTTTTTAAGCCTGATCACTGATATCAGGGAAGTCTTTTCTAAGGAAGAGCTACTTCAACTGAAAAAGAACTATGTCCTGCTTTCGGTAAGAAAAACAACATATTCTGCTGGAAAGAAATTTGGACTAAATGTCATAAGACATGGGTTTTAGTGCCAGGCTATTATAGATGTGATGAGAATTTCCATTTTTGGACAACACATTTCATACATGTGAAATAAAGAAAGTAACAGTGGCTGAAAAACGTGTCTCACAGTGAGATTAGATGTAAGAAATGCTTCTGAATGTTTAAAAGAGCTGCGCTAATGTGAGACATTGCCATTGCTGGCACAAAATTGAGGGTGGATTTTTCTCCTTAATGTATGATACCAATACGTCAGTTCCACAGTATTAAATTTTATTGTCAGTCTATGTTATACTGGAAGCTTCAGGTGTCTTAAAAACTAGAATTCTCTACAGAGTACAGTTGCCAAATAATAGACATCAGAAGAAACATGAAACCTGAAAAATATGACAAATTTGAATCGAGATTGGGAAATAAAGTTTTAGTTAAATACTGCCCATTTTCCTTACCCTCTTTGGCTTTCCTTTAAAGAATTCTGTTTCCCCATAGTGAATAAATTGGTTCTTATATTCTCTGTAGGATATGTATATAGAGATTGGACACTGTGAACCATTCCACAAGATAGATTTTGTAAAAATAGCTTATTATGGATAAATCCCTTATTTTAACATTTCTATGAAAACAGATTATAAGAAAAATTATTTTGCTGTAGAGATTAAGTTAATAATTTATTATAAAGAATCTACATATTTAATATTGATTTAATCCACGTTAGGTTTCATAGAATAAGAGCAAAATAATGGTCATATAATTACATCAACATCTAAAATTCTTCAAAAGCTTAGCTATAATCTTCTTTAGCAATTTATATACTCGTTTATGTATTTTGGTGTACCTGTGTATATTGATTAATTAATTTTCGTAGCACTGTCCTTGGATTTGCTTTGAAATGCATCAGACTAGAACTCAGCCATGTTAATACTGAGCAGCACTAAAGTTGTTCTTTACTTTGCATTCCTATTATTAAAAGTCAATGAGTGTTAAGTGTTTCCAGCTAGGTGTTCAGTTTGTTATTATTATTTTTTTAATCTGCAATCACATACTTGGTCCTTAAATAGTGACTGTGTTTGCCTAGGTCAAAAGGAGGTCTGGCCTTTGCCCTTGGCTTTGTGGAAGTAATCCATGTCATGATTAGGATGGGGACTGGATACAAGAGAAAAACAAAGCATATGATTTAGGGTAGGGGCTTTGGGTTATGTAGCATCAACTGACCGAGATACGGAGTCCAGTCCTGTGGGCAATCAAGCAAGCAAACAAGAAAACAAGCAAACAAGCATACCTTCCGAATGAAGCTGTAATAAAAACTGAACACTGAAGCTCAGGTGTGCTTCCCTGCTTGGCAGGTACCCCATGGGGATTGTCATACTTTGCTACCAGGATGGGAGTATATTCTGAGGACAGTGGAACCTTCTTCTCTGAATGTATTCCTTTGGCTCATTTTTGGTCTGTATTCGTTTCCAGTAGTAAACCATAATCATGAAGTACGATGGTCTTCAGTGGAATACTTTGAGTCCTTTGAATCTGAGAGTGGTTGAGGGGGCCCCCTCACTTATGGTTGGTGTTGGAAGGGAGCGTGGCCTTGTGTGGACTCTTCCCTCTAACTTTGTCGTTGGACCCTCTACCCTTGCAGTTTGGGTGAGAAGCCTTGGGCAGACTTGGCAATCTGGATGATTTATGCTCTTAATTTCGCAGTTTGGCTAACTCCAGGAGTTCGACAAATTTCCCAAATTTCTTAAGCTCAGTGAGAGCTCCACATTCTTCAGTCAAAACTAATCTTAAGAAAGTAAATAGCTTGTAGCGTATCACCTTTTAGTAATGTCTCCTTGAATCAGCACACAGTTTGTAATGATTTAACAAACTAATTTGTAGATTTCCTTACAGTTCTCACTTTCAGGACGGAGGGGGTGGGGCCTTCCTGTGTCCCAAGTCCTAGTCTTTCTGTTCCTATAGTTTAAATATAAACTTTGAGTAGCACTTATCATATATAGAAACAATACTTGGCAACTTACTCACTGAGGATCAATATAGATCACATTGTGATTTAACTTTAAAAAGTTATTTTTTCTTTTCAAATAGTAAAAATTTAAACTAAAATCATAAGACATTTCCCTGATTCAGTACATCAAAAATCATCTTAGGAAAAGTTAGAAAAGCTGACTTTACAATAGAGCTCTAAAAGGGTTATGGCAGATGACCTCAAATATTTAAAACACCGTGATGTGAAATGTGCAGGGGTAAAAAACTAGATCTACCACTAGGAAGGCAGATTTTGCCTCCGTAATTTCTCCCCTCACACAATTTTCATGCAAAGACATGTGCTCAAAATTCAGAGGTCGAGGTACGATTGCTCTACTGAACTCAGTAAATATGATCATTTTCAGTGTCTTCGATCTTACCTCATATGTCTGGTGATAAATGAACCTGCTAGGAAATTAAAACACTAAGTATATACACCCACACAGAAATTTATGTATGTATTACTTACTTTTTTACCTTTTTATTAAAACAAAATGATTAAAACTTTATTTCTTTAGAGAAGTTTTATGCTTACAGCAAAATTGAGGGTAAGGCACAGAGCATTATTCCGCTGTATCCTGCTCCCACACATGCATGACCTTTCTCGTTATCAACAACCCCCAACAGGGTGGTATATTTGTTGGCAGCTGATAACCCTACATTGACACTTTGTAATACCTGATGCCCAATGTCCCTTATGCATCTGTTTTTAATTAATTTAGCCAAACTCTTTCATCTCTAACTTACTGATTCTCTGGCATTTGTATTATAACTGCACCAAATCCTCAGTGACCAACTATGTCCTTGAAGCCTCTTATCTTTGCTTGCACTTAAGTTTGTGTGTGTCTGTGTTTATGTGTATGTACATGTGTGTGTTGGATCTGTGCTGGCTAGTGTTTTCAAAGTCCTCAAAAGTAAAACATACAGTCTTCCTTTTCCTTTTTTAAATGAAGTATAATTGATGTGCAACACTCTGTCAGATGCATAACATAGTGATTTGATATTTCTGTGCAGTACAATGCAATCCCTTCTATAAGTTTGTTACAAGCTGTCACTATACAAAGATATTGCAGAATTATTGACTATATTCCCATGCTGTACATTTCATTCCCGTGATTCATTTACTTTGCAACTGGAAGTCTGTACCACTTGATCTTCCTTACCTACTTCATTTGCCCTCCCACACCCCTCCTTCTGGCAACCACCTGTTTGTTCTCTGTATCTATGACTCTGTTTCTATTTTGTTATGTAATGTTCATTTGTTTTGTTTCTTAGATTCCATATATAAGCAAAATCATATGGTATTTTCTTTCTTTGTAAGACATATTTCACTTATTATAATACCCTCGAGGTCCACCCATGTCACAAAGAAGAAGGTTTCATTCTTTTTAATGGCTGAGTAGTATTCCATTGTATATAAATACCACATCTTTTTTATCCATTCAACTGTTGATGGCCATTTGGGTTGTTTCCACTTCTTGGCTATTATTGTGAATAGTGATGCTATGAACATTGGGGTACATGTATCTTTTGAATTATATTTTTTCTCCGGATATATGCCCAAGAGTGGGATTGCTGGATCATATGGTAAGTCTATTTTTAATTTTTTAAGGAACCTCCATACTGTCCTCCATAGTGGCCGCATTAATTTACATTCCCACCAACAGTGAAGGAGGGTTCTCTTTTTCCCACACCCTCTCCAGCTTTTATCATTTGTAGACTTTTTAATGATAGCCATTCTGACTGGTGTGAGATGATATCTCATGGTAGTTTTGATTTGCATTTCTCGAACAATTAGTGATGTTGAGCACATTTTCATGTACTTGTTCGCCGTCTGTCTGTCTTCCTTGGAGAGATGTCTATTTAGGTCTTCTGCACATTTTTTAATTGGGTTGCTTGTTTATTTTGATATTAAGATGTACGAGCTGTTTGTATATTTTGGATATTAGTCCCTTCTCAGTCACCTCATTTGCAAATAGTTTCTTCCATTCTGTAGGTTGTCTTTTCATTTTACTGATGGTATCCTTAGCGGTGCAAAAGCTTTTAAGTTTAATTAGATCCCATTTGTTTACTTTTGCTTTTATTTCCATTACTCCAGGAGCTGGTTCAAAAAATACATTGCTGTGATTTATGCCTGTGTGTAAAACCCTTGATCTCCCCTTCCAATCTGAGTTGCAGCCCTACCTGGTAGAGTGCTCTTGTTTGTTGGCCTCTGCCTTTCAATATTTTGAACCTTTGATACCACTCTTTCTTTTGGCTGCAGTTTCTGGTAGTTTTATGGTACTTTTCTTGTACATAGCTATGGTTACCAACCTTTTGTGCAGTCAAAACTCTGTGTGTACCTTATAGTCGGCTGTTCACATCCACAGTTCTTCTGAAACCACAGTTCTTCAATATCCATGCATCTGCATCGGCCAATTCTACTGTCTGGGGTTTGTGTAGTACTGTAGCATTTACTATTGAAAAAAAATCCATGTTTGTCTTGACCCTTGCAGTTCAATCCCATGTTGTTCAAGGTTCAACTCTAGTTGCTTTTCCTATCATTCTTTACTTATCTTTTTTTTTTTTTTGCTGTTTTAATTACAGTGTGTCTTGTCTCTTGCATTAATCTTTTTTTTTTTTTTTTTTTTTTTTGGATTTTCTATCCTGGGCCTGGATGTCTGTTTCCTTTCCCAGATTAGGGATGTTTTCAGCTATTATTTCTACAGTGAATTTCTCTGATCCTTTATCTCTCTTGTCCTGGGACCCGTTTAATACAAATGTCAGTATGCTTGATGTTGTCTCAGAGGTCTCTCAACCTAGCTTCACTTTTTAAAATCATTTTTATTTTTTTCTGTTTAGCTGCAGTGACTTCCACTACTCTGTCTTCTAGCTTGCTGATTCATTCTTTTGTATCATCTGTCTACTGTCGTTTCCTTCAAGTCTATTTTTTTATTTCAGTTATTATATTCTTCAGCTCTATTTTGTTCTTCTTTGTATTTTATAACTCAGCTAAATTTATCTGTGTTCATTCACTCTTCTCCCCAGTTTCTTGAGCATCTTAATGATTATTACCTTGAAGTCTTTATTTTGTTGATTGCTTATCTGAATTTCATTTAGTTCCATCATTTGGAATATGTTACTCTGTTGCCTCATTTTGTCTGAATTTCTGTGTTTATTTCTATTTGTTAAGTAATTTGGTTATGTTTCTTCATTTTGAAGAATTGGCCATATGTAGGAGACGTCCTGTAGGGACCAGCACCACACACCTTTCAGTTCACCACAGCTACATGCTCTGCGAGTGGCTTCTGTGTGGGCTGCATGAGCCCCTGTGTTGTGCAGGGATGACTACTGTGAGCACATGGGTTCCCAAATATGCAAAAAGAAGTTTTACACTTTTTCCCTCCAGCATTTCTTGATTGACTTTGCAGAAATAAAGTTTTAAAATAAAAAAATAAAATAAAGTAAAATAAAAGATTGGCCCGTGTCCCAGTTGTCTGCCAAGCCTTGCTTCACATAAAGGCTGCTGGACTGCTGATGGGGAGGCCAGATTCTGGGGCAGCTGGCTGTAGGACGTGTGGTTTCCTAGAGCTGGTTCCACCTGGCTGATAGGTAGGCCTGGGTCCTTGTGCAGCTGGCTACACACCCTGGAAGGTTTAGAACTGATGCTGTCCAGCTGGTGGTGAGGTAAGCCCCTGGGTCTAATAGCCTTATGGAAGGACTCCAAAATTGCACTTGCTAACACTAGCATCCTCATGGTGGAGCTCCCCAAAATGGCTGCTTCCAGCAGTCTCTGTTTCCAAAGCCTCACTGGCCTTCAAAGGCAGGCATTCTAGGGGATCATCTTCCTTCTGCCAAACCCCTGAACAGGGGAGCCTGGTGTGGGGCTTGGATTCCTCGCTCCTTGGGGAGACCTCTGCAACTGTGATTAATCTGTTTGTGTGTCACCTACCTGGGTATCTGGTTCTTGACTATACCACATCTCTCCCCCTCCTACCCACCTTGTTGTGGTTCCTTCTTTATCACTTTAGGTGTGGAAAGTCTTGTGGTAATCTTCAGGTTGCTCTCATTAGTGGTTGCTCTGTAAATAGTTGTAATTTGGCCATGCCTGTGGGAAGAGGTGAGTTCCGGGTCTTCCTGTTCTGCCATATTGGCCATCCTCCCACAAAGCTCCATTTTGGATGGTGCTTGTTAGAAGATGATGTGACTTCCATATGAGGGTTGCAAATTTGGGGGATCCTATCAGCCTCCACGTTGCCTGCTGGGAAGGCTTCTAATCATCTTTTGGACCAGGGCTGTCTCTGGGTATAACAGTGATCTGACAGTAAATTATATATCTAAGGCCTGAGACAAAAGACCAAGAATTTAAATTGCTTGTTTTTTCATACTAGTTTTGCTTATTTTTAAAACACCAAAACTCAAAAATGGCAGTGATCCTTTGAAGAAAGAAGAAAGCAGAAAATTAAATTCTCAATTTTGTTCCAAATTGCCAATGGCGTTTGAATTGGAAATAAGGATCCCAGAGTGTTTAGTTCATTTTAATACAATGCAGCCAAGTATGACTTTTTTTTAAAGTTATTTTTATTGCTAATTCCATGAATGGTACATTTCTTCCATAATACCCCAAAAGGATCCTAAGGTCCTTTCGTCATTCCTAAGAAGCAATCTATAGTCAAACCCATTAACATTTGTTTATTAAAACTTATAAATTATCCCAATAGCCATGGTAAAATGTCTCTAAAAGTCCTCATGTCAGTTCATATCAGACTCAATGCTAAATGAGTTTGTATCAAACTCAGAGACAACTTTTTTTTAAGCTGAATTTTCAAATTTTGGATAAGAGATTAGAGACCTGTTACAATAAATATTGTCCAACAATGTAAATAAACAAATTTTGGCTTTTTCTTTTTTAACGTCAGCAATATTTCAAGGGCAGCATTATTTATTGTTTCAAATTCCTGTGAGCTGGAAATAGTAAAAAGTTGTGCACTTGAAGTTTAACAAGCTGCAGTTGGCTTTTTTATACCTCTCTCTTATTTACAGCTCTGTTTCCAGTGCCTAGCACAGCACTCAGCTTTTGGAAGTGAAAAAATTCATCACTATTAAATGAATTCTTGATACTCAGTGATTCGGGACGTCTATTGAATGCTCAACTACTAACTTGACAATATTATTCAAGACGATACTGTCAGGGACACACTTTTCATAGACTCATTAGGTAATCAACAATAGATGCATGTTTAAGAGATCTACTCAAATCTGAAGTGTACTTTAAGACAGCAGAAAATCCCCTTACAAACAATGCTAATTCATCAAGAGAGTTGTTGTTGTTTGCTCATCTTTCAAATGTTTGTAAATAGGTTAGCTGTTCCCATGAATTATCTTGTAAATTTTAGCAGAATTGGAAACTTGTCATCGCCCCCCATTTTAACTACAACTTGATGCTTAAACTGAAAGAGGTGCCAAGTAATCTTTCCCCATGGTATGGATGGGAACTAAGGCCATAGACGTAAATGACTCGCCCTGACACCCCGGAAACCAAAGCCAGAGGCAACAGTCAAAGCCAGAACCCAAGGCTCTTGGTCATTACTCCCTAGCATGCAATTCTGTCTCATGTTGCTAGTGGCGGAAAGCAATTAAAAACAAAAAATCCTCTGGACATTTCAGTCTATCTATAATTGTAATAATTACAATAAACTTACAAAAAATTTAAGGCAATTCTCAAGGCAAAATTAATAGAGCTTTTTCCTTTCAATGCCTTTCAGCAAACTGTTGCCTTCTTTTCCACCATACCACTAACCATCGCCGGTAGTGAAATATTAATGTACTGCAAACTCTGCAGAGCTCTGCCTTTTATTTTTGTACCTAATCAACTCTGTGTTATAATTTTGTAACCATGTGGCCCACCCTGAATTACAGTTGCAAGCTATATGCATTCATAATATGGAAACTACCACGAATGAAATAAGCCTTTTGAAAGTGGTTAGGAAGGCCGAAGGAGGAAAACTGAAATCCTTTTGACAAGCAGTTTCTGAAGCTTTAAGGGCCTTTTTCATGTTGGCTCACAGAGAGGCTTTGCATAACACACCAAATAAAACCTCTTACTGCCACTGCAGTACAAGGCACCAACAGTTTTTCATGAGACCTGGAAAGAAAATGGACAAACTTTCCTACTGCTGACATTTCAGTCTGAAATAATGTTTTTCAAGTGTTGGTTAAGGGAAACAAAGACATAACCTCGTCAGGGATGTATTGCTGGTCAGTGTCTACCTGTGTTGTTTCCTTGGGAGCTGTATATTTTGTAAGATATTTTATAAATTACAAAAGTAAAGTAACTTTTTTAAACCCTCGATCTGTGCTACATAAACTAAAGAACAGCTAGAACATAGGAAGAGGGAAAAATGTGCTTTTGTTTCTTTCAGTGAACCTCATGTTTTACAGTTTTTGTCGATGAACAACTCTGAAAATAATGCCATAGCCCATCTTATTTGGCATTAAAAAATAATATTAATTAGAAGAGAAGTTAACAATATCATTAGTTAATAGTGTTTTTTCACCCTTCTAATTACTATCAATCATTTTGGATTTTTTTAAATAGATTAGTCTACAAATTAATAATAGCTTAATAAATGATTGTGGTAGTAATTATATTTGTCAATCAAATCAGTGAGTATCTAGTGTGTATCTGTTACTTGCAAGGATTTTGTTACATCAAATAAAAGAAACCACCATAGAATAGTTATTTTACAGCTAAAGCATGCTGGTGGCAAAGAAATAAACATAATTATGCTACATTAAAAATATACTATCCTGATGCCCCCCAAACCCACAGTGTATGGGTATGTTATGTGTGAAATAAAGAGTTCTTTCTGTTATTTCCAGTAATACACTCCACCTTGACCTAAGCCAAAGACAGACACACCTTATATGAAAAAAAAATGTTATGGTAGTTCATATTAAAGTGAGAATTCAGTGTGGGTTTTGAGCAAACTCTGATATAGCATGTAGAGACTGTTTCCTTAAAGGTCGTAATTATGTATTTCCAACATGAAACATTTATAGCATCGTTGAAATTGCTAGTATATACATGAGAATAAAAGAGAAAATCACCATTTAAGTTTGTGTTTTGTGTTCAGCTATAACTGAGACACTCATGAAAGAATTTATAACACTTCATTATTTGTAATCTGCTTATTCGGGTAAAGCCTAAAATGATGTCTCCTCTGCTATTCAAAATGCCATTTGGACATTATTTAAAATATCATCAATTATTTTTATGATTATCTTAACTTTTTAAACTCTTTGTTTTAAATTTCATTTGTGAGAAATGCAAAGAGCAACCAAAATCTGGATGCAGAGGAAACTGAAGTTTGTGTAAATCAGAATTGCTTGACTCTGAGATGTTAAAAATGTCCCGGAAGGAGGCCAGCTGTCATCAGTGGTGAAAGGTGCACTGTTTCCGTGTCTAGTCCTTGGGTTTATGGGGCAGGCTGTCTCCGTGTCTCAAGCTCTAAGCGACTCAATTAACAAGCTAAAGTCACGAAAGACTAGCTGATGCATGAGCTAAAAGACAACTTACCCATTATCACAATGAGAGTGTGAATTATGTGTTCTCAAAAAAGAAAATCTGCATCGTAAGCCATATTCTAATCAGAAAGCTGCTTGGGAAGCAGCTGGACACTCTTAATGGTGTTCCTGGGGCCATCGTTTTTTGATAGCTTGATACTGTCACTGTTACTGCTAGCACGTGGTTGAAAGTGTGCATGGTTATGTGTTAAGCTTTCAAGACATACACTCCTTTGTGTAGTACTGATGTCCTCCTGACCAAAATCTGCCTATTTGTACCCCCTTTTCTAGACAATGTGCAGTCTAAATTGTCCATTTTCAAAACTTCCTCTTATACAGAATTTCTTTAGAATATTCAGGACCTGAGACTTAACGTACCTTTGACATGCTTCAATAGATTTACATACATCCTCAGCCTCCCCAGAAGGTACTTCGCCATCTATTGAGTGAGTTACAGCTACATACAACCGATCTATTATAGGCTAACTTCTTATTTAACCTTCACAAAAGTATATAATGTGTACAATTAACTTTGTAGTTACTACATCTCCAACATAAAGTTTGGAAAATATTAATGGCAAAGATCAAATTGGGAGAAAAAAAGTAAATATATTTTTCTTTGAAGAAATGCTTTTATATTTCAAACAGGAATAATTCCACCATGAATAACTAATCACCATTTCTTACCCAATGCATTTATTGATTTATTCATATGATAAATATTTATAAGGAGCCTGCCTTTGCCTGACAGCCGTCTAGGAGCTGGCGATATTGCAGTGAACGTCCCCCAAATTCTTCTCTTAGAACAAGCTTTATTTTGAGTAGAGGAAGAAAGAGTCAAAAATCAAACGAATACACCTAAGTGTATAAGGCATGAATACATGCAACGCTTAAAATGAAATCATAATAGATAGAAGTTGAGGGGTTGAGACAGGTGGGAAGAGGGCTACTGTGATTTGCATGGTCAAGAAGGGTCTTTCTGAAGAAGTGACATTTTAGAGGAGGTTGAAAGAGCAAAAGGAACCAACAAGGCAAAGATACAAGAGAAGGACTTTCCAGTTAGGGCTACAGCTGAATAACGTTAAGTTTTTGCTAAGATTCTAAACAACAACAACAACAACATTCTGAAAGTTATAGCCCTGGTGCGTCTGCCTGTACCACCACAAGTAGCATTTCCACTGACATCACCAGCGTAATTGGGGAAACGCTCCACGTTCTGATCAGTAGTTACGTGTTCCTGCTGAAGTTTGGCTCGAGATACACTAGCGCTGCAGGATTATCTCAGTCAACATCCTCCCATCGTCTTGAGCCACTACTGCATTGAGGACTTTATTTTATTAGCAATGTGGCAGTCTTGAAACAAATCAGGATGGGGGGAAATATCACAACAGCCATCAAGGACTAAAGCAGTACTTGCAATGCAATTGACGTTGATGCAAATGCTCTATGCATATGAGTGGCCCAGCATGGCAACCACTTGAAATGTGGCCAGTGCAACTGAGTAGCTGGTTTCTAAAGTTATGTTTAATTAACTTAATATCAATAGCCTCATAGGGCTGATGGCTATTATTTGGACAGAGCAGATCTAGAGAATTGATTGTAAATAATTTATCTGTGTCTCGGACCATATAAATTCATTTTTTTTTAATTCTGGAGCCACATCTTTGGAGCATGAATGAGAAGCAAAATGGAATTTTTATATCTTCATTTGGAATACACAGGTTAAAAGAGTATCTTAAACACAGTGTATGTATAACAAATTAGGCATGTTGCTGCTCCTCCACCTTCTCGGTTGTTTTTCTGTGGGCACAGGCTGAAATACAGTTCTCTCCTCTCAGTGGTTTTGAAGGTAATGGTGCCACACCCAACACAAGGAAGAACTGAACCAGAACACTATGCACAAAGCTATTACATCAAAGAGAATTAGCCTCTATTCCCTTGATGTGTTTTGTGTTCACACTCATAAATTTCACTATTTCTAACCAGTGAGAAACAGTAGTGACAGAATCTGAGTAAGGAAGAAAGCATCTATAATGATCTTCTGGGGAAAATCTCCTGAAAAAGAAAAGAGAAGAAATAGTTTAACAAGAGTGAATCATGGCATAGAAATGTTGCAAAATAAAGTTTATCTATATTTTTATTGGTCATTAATAGTAAAAAAATCTGATTTTTTTATCATACAAATGGCTATTTTGTTTAATTAGGATAACTGCTTGCTGTTAACCTTAAAAAAATGCCCTGTAGAAATCAGCTATGAACGTATATATATGTTCACTGAGCCCCCAAATGAAGTTACTGTAGATTTTTCTAAAAAGTGAAGTTTGAAAGGTTAACAGGAAAGAGGAAGAAAACCCTTTCCAATTAATAAGATTTTCCAGGAAATACTGATTACTTTCATAAGTCTAACTTGGAAGATGGAATAAAATATACACACTTGAAAAAAATATTTGGCAGCGATGTTTTATATAAACTGGATCACATGAGACATAGTCAAACCACAAAAATTATTTCAATAGTATCCAAGGTCATCTTTTTTGTTAACACAATTTTAAAGTTTACTTTACAGTTACAGTAATTACAGAATATTGGCCATAGTCTCCATGTTGTGTGTTACATCCTTGTGCTCATCTTACACCCGATAGCTTTTGTCTCCCATTCCCTCACCCCTACTCTGCCCCTCCTCCCCTGCTGATAATCACCATATCTCTGTATCCGTGTTCTCTGTATCCGTGAGTCTGCTTCTTTTTTGTTCTATTCACTAGTTTGTTGTGTTGTTTTTATTCCACATATAACTGATATGATACCGTATTTGCCTTTCCCTGTCCAACTTATTTCACTTAGCATAATGCCATCCAAGAATCCATGTTGCTGCAAATGGCAAAATTGTGTTCTTTTTATGGCTGAGTAGTATTCCACTGTGATATTTTCTTTATCCATTTGTCTGCTGGTGGACCTCTAGGTTGCTTTCATATCTTGGTAATTATAAATAATGCTGCTATGAACATTGGGGTGCATATATCTTTTCAAATTAGTGTTACTGTTTTTTTTTTTTCCAGATATATGGCCAGGAGTGGAAATGCTGAGTCATACTGTAGTTCTATTTTTAGTTTTTTGAGAAACCTCCACGCTGTTTAACATAGTGGCTGCACCAGTTTACATTCCCACCAACAGTGTACAAGGGTTCCCTTTTATCCGCATCCTCACCAACATTTTTAATTTTGCTGTTTTTGATTATGGCCATTCTGACCAGCGGGAGGTGATATCTCATTGTGGGTTTCATTTATGTTTCCCTGGTGATTAGTGACTTTGAGCATCTTTTCATGTGGCTCTTGGCCATCTTTATTTCTCCTCTGGGAAAAAAAACAAAGTCTGTTCAGGTCTTCTGCTCATTGTTTAATCAGGTTTTATTTATTTATTTATTTATTTATTTTTGATGTTGTGCTGTATGAGCTGTTTGTATATGTTGGATATTAATCCCATATTGGTTGTATCATTCGAAAATATCTTCTCCTATTCATTAGATTGTCCCTTCCTTTTGTTCATGGTTTACTTTGCTGTGCAAAGGCTATTAAGTTCAATTAGATCCCATTTGTTCATTTTTTTGCTTTTGTTTCCCTTGTTTTAGGAGATGGATCCAAGGAAATTTGCTGCTATTTATGTCAAAGAGTGTTCTGCTGAAGTTTTTCTCAGGGGTTTTATAGTATCCAGTTCTACATTTCGGTCATGAATCCATTTTGACTGTATTCTTGTATATGGTGTTGGGGAATGCTCTAATTTCATTCTTTTACATGTAACTGTCCAGGAAATTAAGGAAATTTCCTTAATTTCTCTTTCTGCTACTTCCTTGTTAATGTATAGAAATGCAGCAGATTTCTGTATATTAATTTTGTATCCTGCAACTTTACCAAATTCATTGATGAGCTCTGTTTTTTTGTGGTGGCATCTCTAAGGTTTTCTATGTTTAATATCATATCATCTGCAAACATTGACAGTTGTACTTCTTCCTTTCCAATTTGCACTCCTTTTATTTGTTTTTCTTCTCTGATTGCTATGGCTAGGACTTCCAAAACTGTGTTGAATAAAAGTGGCAAGAGTGACCATCCTTGTTTTGTTCCTGATGTTAGAGGACATGCTTTCTTCAGCTTTTCACCATTGAGTATGATGTTGGCTGTGGTTTTGTCCCATATGGCCTTCATTATTTTGAAGTATGACCCCTCTATGCCTGCTTTCTGGAGAGTTTTTGTCATAAATGCATGCTGAATTTTATCAAAAGCTTATCCTGTATCTATTGAGGTGATTGTGATTTTGTTCTTCAGATTTTTAATGTGATATCACATTGACTGATTTGCAGATCTTGAAATATTTTGCATCCCTGGGATAAATCCCACTTGATCATGGTATATAATCTTCTCAGTGTTTTGTTGGACCTGGTGTGCTAGCATTTTGTTGAGGATTTTTGCATCAGAGATACTGGCCTGTAATTTTCTTTTGTTGTGATATCTGTCTGGTTTTGGTACCAGAGTGATGGTGGCCTCATAGAATGAGTTTGGAAGTGTTTTCTCCTCTGCAATTTT
Organism: Vicugna pacos; assembly: GCF_048564905.1. Taxonomy (NCBI): domain Eukaryota; kingdom Metazoa; phylum Chordata; class Mammalia; order Artiodactyla; family Camelidae; genus Vicugna; species Vicugna pacos. The sequence continues at coordinate 3,400,818 of NC_133015.1, forward strand.
TTGCAATAGTTTCAGGAGGATTGTTGTTAACTCTCACACAAAAGCTTACAGGCACCAGTAAGTAAAATGATTATTTTCTTTAACATTATCCCTTTAAATGCTAATTCATTTTCATTCAGTTAAAGTAGTATTTGCATCACACAATAATCAATAACCAGCTTTTTAGGAATGGATATATGGTATCAAGTGAGATTCATCTGTATTCATAATGTCTATTAAATGAATTACAATTGCAAACTCTTTTTTTAACCACACCATAGAAATCAAAGAAGGTTGAAAAGAACTGAAATCTTGCATAAATAAATAAATAAATAAATAAATAAAGATTTATTTCTATCTTCAGATAGTAGCAGAAGACAGAGAAAAAATTAAATTGTTTAACTAAGTGAACTGGTTTTCTTTCTTCACTTCTATGTGAATTTGAATCCTCATGAAGAAATGCAGGCAGGGTACAAATGACAAATGCTGGAGAGGCTGTGGAGAAAAGGGAACCCTCCTACACTGCTGGTGGGAATGCAGTTTGGTACAGCCACTGTGGAAAACAGTCTGGAGATTCCTCAAAAGGCTAGGAATAGACTTACCATATGACCCAGGAATCCCACTCCTGGGTATATATCCAGAAGGAACCCTACTTCAAAAATGACACCTGCACCCCAATGTTCATAGCAGCACTATTTACAAGCGCCAAGACATAGAAACAGCCTAAATGTCCATCGACAGATGACTGGATAAAGAAGATGTGGTGTATTTATACAATGGAATACTATTCAGCCATTAAAAATGACAACATAACACCATTTGCAGCAACATGAATGTCCCTGGAGAATGTCATTCTAAGTGAAGTAAGCCAGAGAAAGAAAGAAAAATACCATGTGAGATCTCTCATATGTGGAATCTAAAAAAAAAAAGAAAGAAAAAAGAAACAAAGAAAGAAAAAGACAAACGAAGAAAATACAAAACAGAGACAGACTCATAGACAAAGAATACAAACTTGTGGTTGCCAGGGGGAGGGAGGTGGGAAAGGACAGACTGGGAGTTCGAAATTTGTAGATACTGACAGGCATATGTAGAATAGATAAACAAGATTATACTGTATAGCACAGGGAAATATATGCAAGATCTTGTGGTAGCTCACGGTGAAAAAGTATGCGACAATGAATATATGTTTGTTTATGTAAAACGGAAAAATTGTGCTCTACACTGGAATCTGACACAACATTGTAAATTGACTATAACTCAATAAAATAAAATTAAAAAAAAAAAGAAATGCAGGCAGGGTAACATATTCTCAATTTCTGAGCTTTCAACTATACCCACAAACATGTAAGTTGTAAATACAGATAGCATAAACCACATGTTTGAAATACGTGTGGTTGAGCAAGGAGTAATTTTCCCTCTTATTTAAGTGCTTTACATGAACTCACTTTTCGTTTTTACTACTAGGAGACAAATTTCGGTTACTCTTTATATTATTTGCGATACTGTTTTGCTCACTTGGCATCCTCACTCTGGGATGTGTGTGTTTCATTACTTAGAATTTACTGCTTTACCTGAGACAAATGCCTTCTTCTCTCCAGTCACTACGCTAACGTGCCTCCTAAAATCCCTGGTGCTTTCTTTTCTAACATCTGCCTGACAGCCGGGTTACAACACTGTACAGCTTAATGCCAGACCCTTCCAATTCTACATTTATTTTTATTTAATTTCCTCCTGATTTTAGTCCTTCATCTCTGTATTTGTTTCCTTATAGATCCTATTTTATTGACTTGGCATTGGATGTCTCATCAAAATGCTATCTTTCTATTTTGTATGGCATTTGTGTGCAGTTGCTTCGAGGATTGTCACTTTCCTTGTGTTAGCAGCTCACCCTCCTAGAGCACCCATCCCTGCCACATACCACTGAAGCTCCTCCTAGTCACCAAATCTCACTTCCCCTTTCTCTAAAAAAGATATGCCTTCTCTTGCCCACCATTACCCTCATCCCGATGGAGTGTAAATTATTTTGTACCTTCCTTTGGTATGATGTGTTAATTTCCTTTTCTATAGTGCCCTTAAGGTTTACCTATGAAAGCCCGTTCAACACAGGCCTTCCTTACCTTCACAGGCTGCTGAAATTCCTCTTAATTCATGAATCTTCCAGCCAAGTGGAGATACACCGTCTCTTTTATACAAAAATATTACTATGTTAAGCTCCTATACTTGCACAAACCAACACTTACATACATCAGTTTTTATTTAATCTTCTGTCACTAGATTCCTTATTGCTTAGAATAATTTTCAAAACTTACTCAACCACATCAATAGTTGTTCTAGCTCCATTATTTGGTTGAGTGATTAGGAAACTTATTTATTTATATTTATTTTGGAAAAGCTTCTCTTTTTATTTTTTTTACTTCAACAGTAAGCAAATATTGACAGAAGTGAACCAGTAGCCCAAATGCTTTCCATTTGCTAGTGTGATATTCTGACTTCCCTAGGACTGCTTTAGAAGTCGATCACTATCTTCTTGCACATCAAGCTGTTTGTTGAGGACTTTCTTTGAGTGTAAGGAAGGACAGTTACCTTTTGAACTCCCTGTTTAAGTAAATAAACCACAGCAAAGCAGTGGAGGCAGCAGGGATGTTTTCAAGAGCATATTAGCATAAAGCAATTAAGTGATGCTAATGGGGACTAGTCTCTCCTGTTATGGCAACAACTGCTCTGAACTCTGAAACAAAGTCACTTAGGAATCTTTCAGGGTTTTTTGCGTTGTAGTTCCTAGGGAATTCTCCACTCAATCTAACCTTATCTAGTAGGAGCAAACCTCAGATTCAACAAAGGGCTTTTACACCTGATTTGTTGACAAGTAACTTTGTGTCCCTTTGAAAGAAAAAAAAAGTTTCCCTCTAGCACTTTGCCTCTGGGCATCCTGCCTGCCTTCCTCCCTCCCCCCTTAGGCTTTTGCACCTGCTCAGGGCTTTTGCCTGGAGTCTGTTGATGACTTTATATTTGTTCAGTATATATATGTATTTTTTTGAAGTATAGTCAGTTACAATGTGTCAACTTCTGGTGTGCAGCACAATGTCCCAGTCACATATATACATACATGTATTCGTTTTCATATTCTTTTTCATTAAAGGTTATGCAAGATATTGAATATAGTTCCCTGTGCTATACAGAAGAAACTTGTTTTTTTAATCTATTCTTATATATAGTGGTTAACATTTGCAAATCTCAAACTCCCAAATTTATCCCTTCCCACCCCCTTTCCCTGGTAATCATAAGATTGTTTTCTATGTCTGTGAGTCTGTTTCTGTTTTGGAGTTGAGTTCATGAGTTCATTAGTGTTCCCCTCCCCCCCCCCCCTTTTTTTAAGATTCCGCATATAAGTGATATCATATGGTATTTTTCTTTCTCTTTCTGACTTACTAGTGTATTATTCTTAGTGCTGATTGCTCTACTTTCCACGTTCTTTCAGCTCAACAAGTTTCCTCCATGTAGCATGGTGAGGTCTGGGGGAAAGAACATGACTAACTGAAGAGGAAGTCAAGGAATTAATACTCCACAGCTCTAGCTCAGCCCTTGGTTCTTCTTGTGTCATGTCGTGAAGCATCTCTTTCCCCTTCTTTACATCATGACCGCGTTGTGGCACGTCGGGCAGTACCACAGTACAGGATGCAGCGGGGAAAAAGAGAAGGGTCACCTACAGGGCAGGAGGAACCCTTGGGGGATAGAGGCATCTTTTAAGTGAATGTCTCAGGAGGTGTTGAAGCCTGAACTGAGTCTTAAAAAAAGAATGAAGGGAGGGTAGAAAGAAGGGAGGGAGGGAGGGAAGGAAGGAAGGGAGAGAGAAAGCAAATGATAAGGATGCTCATGTAGATCATGTAGAAGCAGGCTGGCAAGTGGGGGATTTCCATACAGTGGTCTAAGTACTTTGGTGGATACTGGATGCTGTAAGGGCAGTAAAAAGGAGCTAGGCAAGACTTTCTGTGGGGACACAAGCCAGCCAGGCCCCCTACATCCAGGCCAAGGAAGAGATTTGCTCACATGTCTCTCTCTCTCTCCAGTTTTCTCTATCTTTGTACACTTATTTAACACATAGTGCCGGGCATTGTTCCAGCACTGAGGAGTACAGAGTTTGAATTAGATGAGGTGCAGGCTATGATGAGAGGCAGGTGAGCAAAGAAACAAGACCATTTCAGAGAACAATAGGTGCTGTGAAGAAAATGAAACATGATGAGTTGATAGAAAAACACTGAGACAAATTTAGATCAGGTGGTTAAAAAACTCAATTGAATACACTGCCCTATCTCTGTACCGTGAGTAAAATATAGCCTTCTATTTTATTCACCAGGAACATAGTTTTTTTTTTTTTTTATTGTAGATGAGACGTCTTTCTTCAGGTCAGAAATAAAGGGATGGTAATTCTTACTAGGTATGCTAATGGCACAGCTGTTTCCCAGCCCATCATAGTAACTAGACGGCCGTTCCCAGTTTATGGAGGCACTGCCTTTTGAAATTAGCTGTTTGCCTCTGCTTCTCTCTGGAATGAATGCACATTCTTAAAGAGTTCGTGTTTTTGGAATCCAGTTCAAGGCGAGGAGTGAAATCTTCTATATTTTTTCAACACTCAATATGGGTATTGAAATTTAGGTCACCCTGCCAATAGTCATGATCTTCAGATCCCAAAGGAGGGGGAAGAAACCGACATGTCACAGTCCTGTGTGTTACAGTCATCCAGTTTGAGGCTCCCTTCCCTGAAGGCAGTGTATTGATGAAGCCTTTTTGACTAACTGTTCTTTTCTTCTTTGCAACCATTGCGAAATGGTTTCTGAACAAGAGTAGATGCAAAAGGAAACGGGGAAAAAAAAGGATATAAAGACCCAGAAAGAAAACAGTGCTGACACATGTGCAACTTTTACTTGCTCAGATCTCTCTGCCTAGTAGGGCTTAACCACAATTAGTAGAGCAGCACCTCGTATATGAACAGAAGAAAACGCAAATATTTCTGTTATTCTATTGTGTGTGAATAATTATTAATTTGCCAGTTTTTAAAGTTAGTATTATAGTCAACAGGGAAAAATATGAGGAAGAGAAAGAATATTCCAAATGGAGCAAACTGCGTCGGAGAGGTCTTGAGGAAGGAGAGAGCTTGTCTCTATCAAGAAACTGGAAGGAAGCCCATGTAACTGGAGCTCCGTGAGCACAGGGGAGCCTGCCCGGGGGCTGGGCAGGGGCTGGAGGCTGGGCTGTGTGTGAATTTCTTCAGATGCAGTAGGAGGCAAACCATGGCTTTGAGTTGGCAGCACAGCCATTTCAGCGAAATTCAGCGGCAGCTGGAGTAGGATGGTGGCGGTGGTGATGGCAAGAAATCAAGAGATGTGCGATGCCATTTGAGAAGTGGGGAGGACTAGAGGAAGCCGGAGAGGGCTGGGACCACAGAGGATGCCTTCTGGAGGTGTTCACGCTGAGACACGTGAGACGTTCACAGATTTACATCAAGTTGTTGGTTCGATAAACAAATCTTCTATGTTAGAAGGGAAGTACAAGGAGGTCAGTTCTACTAATTTTTTTTGAAGGCCTGAAAATAGATCAAAAACATCATCATCTTCTCGGATGGCAGGAGATAGTATAGTTTTTCTGTACAGTTTTCAGCAAACAACACGCAGATTTAAGCCAGAATTTTAAAGACACTAGAAGAAAAGCAAACTGAATTTCTCTTGTATGTTACTGCATCATGCTGCATACTGTGTGATGCTTTGTGAACTTGTTTTCATGAACAAAATGGTCTGTCTGGGTCCCGTACTGCATGGAAAGAAATATCTGTTTTTTAAACCCCAAAATATTTGTATCTGAAGTGAAATACTGGTGTTTGGGTAGGAATCTCTACTTTTAATTTTTAAGCATGGTGCGTTTTTCTAGGTTGATTTGGCCAACGTGCTAGCTGTGATTATTTTTAGTGTATGCTCTCCCCTCCCACCCTTTTCTGTAAGAGCTGTAGCCAGAGGCCAGAGACAAGATACAAACAATAAATGTAGGGCTCTGTAGAGGTGACTCCTCATTCTTCCCCTTTACATCAAAGGCTAAAACAAAACCTACATTGTTTGGAAAGGTGAAAATGTTTTTTTTCAATCCATGGTTCAAAGTCCTTTATACATCACATCCTTCTAGAAAACGAAATGTGTACTACTAATCATGTGTCTTTTCAAGTAGGCTTTTGTGTTCTTGTGACTTCCACATACCTTTTGGCTTCTAAAAAGAATCACTTACCTTTGCCCTTTCCTCCTTAACTTTTATTTTCTTTCAAGACATATTTATTGAGCTTGTACTATGTGCAAGGCATTTTTCTGGAAATAGGGAGCCATAAGTAAACAAGAGACAGACCTGTTTGCTGTCATTGGGATTATTTTCCAGCAGAGAGAATGAACAATAAATAAGTAAAACATGTAAGACAGTGATAAATGCATCAGTGAAGAAAAAGCAGGGGTGGGGGGGATAGTGAAAGCAGGTGTGGTTGGAGTGAGGGGCTTCAATCTTAGATAGCTTGGTCAGAGAAGGTTTCTTTTGGAAGGAAAATTGGTATCAAGACTTCAATATCATTTAAAATATCTTCTCTCTGCAAATGAGTCACAGGTACTTTTTCTGAATTGGCAATCTGTGATGACTGTAGTCTGCATTTACATCCTCTGTAACAACACTTGCTAAATTATTTGTACCATTGCATCCTGCTCAACAGAGAAGTTGTGGATAAATTGAATGGAGTCAAAAACTGAACATCCACAATTTATACGACTCTCTGCCAGGGCTCCTGTCCATGAGAAACAGTCATGGATTCACCTGTGCTTCCCCATTGCCTTGAGAACTTTTGCCAATTGACTGCTTATCTTGAGGAAGAACTTCATTTCTTCCTTCCTTAGTGGCATGTTGAGGTTGGGTTCCTATCTCCAGAATGCAGCCTGTTTGTCCCAAAAACCCGTTGGCCCTGTCTTAGTGAGATGCTAGCAATGTGAAGTGCTTCTCTGAGAAAAAATGGAATATAATACAGGGTTTTCCATTCAATTCCTTCCTGTTTTTTGGCCTAGAGAACGTTCCGTTTCATTGTTCCATAAATAATCACGGTCAGCTTTCTTTGTCGGAATCCAGTAGTTTTTTTAGCCATTTATATTTATTAGTTTAGGATATATATTATGATAATTTAAGAATATTTTATGTGGCAATTGGCCTGATTTTAATACCCAGGCAAAAACCCTTGTTACAGATAGACCAAAATGCTGTTTTTCTTTGAAATCAACAGAATATCACCTGATCACATACTATTCCCAGCAAACCCTGGATTTTCGTACATATTTTCTTAGCTCAATCTTTTCATGAAATAACTTTATATTTTAAAATCAGCTTATTATATCTCATGCATGTGGCTCAAAACATTTATTAATTCAGGCTACCTGCTACTATGAAAATTATCAACGTCAAGTTAATAATATAAGGAGATGTTAGACGTAAAGAGAACAAAATATGACTAAAATTTGAATGAGATAAGGAACAAGCAAACTGTAAACAAGATTATAAACCAGAAAAATACGATAACAACTTTCAATATAATTTTAGCAGTAACACCAGCAATTTTAATGCTCCTAGGTGCCAGGTCCTCAGAAAGTTCTCTGAATTAATCAGTAATCAGTAATCATACTAGACACCAGATATTTGTAATACCTCAGTGACTAGTATCTCAACCAAGGCGACACAGTTTTTAAGGGACAGAATAAGAATAGAATGTGAACTCCAAGTCATCAATTAAGCTATTCCGTTTATTTATAAACAGCAAAGTTGGTAGAGAAGACAGTTGATTATAAGTAGAATAAAGTACAATTATTCAGAGGTTACTCAAAAAATTTTAATATTTTAAATTAATTTAGTTGGGGAAAAGGCTCATTTTTATCATATTGCCTGCAGTCCAAGCGTCCTTAGTAGTTATGTATGTGTGTGTGAATTAAAATGTGAATAACTGACAAGCCCTAGGGAATCAGTTCGGGCTAACCTATTCTTAGTCAAAACCCTGGAAAAGCTGTATAATAAATGACTTATTAATATCTCAGCTGGGGGAGGAGAGCAGAGAAGAGTTGAATGGAAGTATTATTATGATACACACTTATCTAAATAGTACAGATTATAACTTACAAGTGAAGCACTGCTTGTAAATACTGAAATTTGAAATGAAGTAAAATAGTACATTTATTGGAAACTAACTTTTAAACATACCTAGTTTCTCTAATATTAAAGCACTTTGGATAGTCTCTAAATTATTGTAAAATTCTTAATAGAAAATGATTTGACATCAACAGATACACCTTTGGGGGAAGATGTGTTGCCCCTTAGTGAGAACTGATGGTGAAAACTATTGTGTTAGGCTAATTATTAACTCAACAATGTTTATAAACACCTGTTATGATGCAAATCATATATATTATTCACTAGAGATAAGAGAAAACATATTAAATATAAAATGGCCTGTGCTATGATCAAGTGAAGTAGAGGCTATTGTGGAAGCAAATAGGCAGGAGAGCAATTGACCCAGACTGGAATCCACTGTGTTGATTTTCCTTCAAGATGACTTTGTTCATGTAAAGTGACCGTATAATTTATGGTCTAAACCAGGACACCTTTGAAGGTGAAAGAGGATTCTGGTGATAATTACACAAGATCGTGGGTGTAACATGGGCATACCAGGAGGCATGGCATCACTATTTCATTCCAACATTTTAGATGAGGAGAGCTTGCATATGTCTGTAAATACAAAGGTGCTTATATGTCCGTATGCTGCTCCTAGCAAATGGAAAGCTCACTTAATTCACAAATCTGGCATGGAATTATCCGTGCAATCTCTGTTCTTCCATCTACAAAGCCCTGGAGATAACATAAACTGCTAAGATTAAGTATTGTTACATTACCTTTTTAACCACAATGTATGGATTAGACTTTGGGTAGTTTACTTCAAGAGCCTTCATGATCATTGTGGGCAAGTTATTCAGCTGTTTCTTTGACTTTTTTTTTTTTTACTGAGTTATAGTCAGTTTACAATGTTGTGTCAATTTCTGGTGTACAGCACAATTCTTCAGTCATACATGAATATACATATATTCATTTTCATGTTTTTTCACTGTGAGCTACTACAAGATTTTGAGTATATTTCCCTGTGCTATACAGCATAAACTTGTTTATCTATTTTATATACACCAGTCAGTATCTGCAAATCTCGAACTCCCAGTTTACCCCTTCCCACCCCCTCCCCCCGGCAACCACAGATCTGTATTCTATGTCTGTGATTCTGTTTCTGTAATACTACTCAGCCATAAAAAATGACAAAATAATGCCATTTGCAGCAACATGGGTGGACCTGGAGATTATCATTCTAAGTGAAATAAGCCAGAAAGAGAAAGAAAAATACCATATGACATCACTCATATATGGAATCTTTAAAAAAAATAAAAGACAAATGAACTTATACATAAAACAGAAGCAGACTCACAGATATAGAATACAGACTGGACTGTTTTGATGTAGGACAGCAGTAAAGGCGCTGGCTTAGCTTTGAAAGCCTTAAACCTTCGCACAGGGAGATTTGTGGGAGGCCTCACGTCTGCTGAGAGATGCTTCTGTTTGCTTTGCAGGACCAGTGGTTTTGGCGAGTGAGAAACAACAGGGTGATGGATGGGTACCCCATGCAGATCACTTACTTCTGGCGGGGCTTGCCTCCTAGTATCGACGCAGTTTATGAAAACAGTGATGGGAATTTTGTCTTCTTTAAAGGTAAGGAAAGTTCCCCATGTCTTGCTCCGTTGTATTTTGGTCATTTTTTTCCCCAAGACCTTGTTGAATACATAGAAATGAATAAGCAAAACCTGGTGAGTGAGGTTAGGTAGCTAATTCATTTTGTAAAATGAACTACATATGTTGACTATAAATATAAATGAAATAAAATCAAAGATAATTTTTTAATTCTCAAATTTATGTTTCCTCTTGTGGTATTCTGATTTATAAGTCAAATTTAGGAGCATTGTGATCTCTTAATAGTTTTAGATTTGGCGTAAAAGCACCAGAAAATAAATAAACTAATCAATTAAAAGTCATTTTATCTATTAATTAAGGGCTTGGGGGCTTTTTAAAGAGTATGTGGAGTTGCTTGTGGCTTTTATGCAATGAAATCTATTTCACATCTTATTTTCATATGTAATTCCTTAAACTTGATTCAGTCAGTTTATGTTTTTACTAAGTCTGTTATCATCTGAGTGACAGATTTTAATTGCACAAGGATTAATGCCTGGCATGCAAAGGTGAGATTGCCTGGTAAAGTGAACTTAAGTCAAGCGACTGGTACTCCGTCTTCAGAACTCGCTATCATTCAAAACAATGAATCTGAAGTCTGTGTTGGGGGCACAGGGAAAAGACACTGGTTGAGTCGGAGGACTGATACCATGGTGACGGGAGAATGAGTTGATCTGAGGAGAACTGGGCAGTAGAATGAACATGATTGAATGGATTACCCAAGAGCCTCCAGGACTGAGAATAAGCTTAGACAAAGACTGAAGCTGAGGGAGAAGAAAGAGGATAAAACGAAAAAACAAACAAAGAAACAAACAAACAAAAGCAGTTATTCTCAGGATCAGCCTACAGGTGTCTGCAGTAGCGATGAAGGATGAAGGATGAAGGTAATGCAAACATAAGGCTTAAGGACACTTGGGATGTTTTAAGTGCGGTCTGAACTACCCATGTGAAACGGAAGTATATACTTAGAATTTATCTTAACAGATCGTAACTTGGGAAAAGAGAGGTTAAAGGAACACGACAGTCCTGCGGTCACACTGCCAATTTTGAGCACTTACTAGCTCCTCGAACTGGACAGTTGCTCAATTCTCTTTGCCTCAGTTTCTCCATCTGGAGAATGAGGTTAGTATTAGTCCCCACCTCAGGATCAGTTTGAGGAGTAAATTAATGACCAAGTGTGAAGAGGTTGGCACCCACAAGCCCTCAGTAAACATCAGCCATTGCTACTGCTGGTGTGATCGCTGTCATTATTATTATTATCAATATTACTGCCCCCCTGCTCTCTGTAATGAGTGACATGTCCTGTCCTACCATGGACAAAGGAAAGATGCCTAAAGGTTCAGAATCCTAGGGGCATGATATTTGGAGGGAAATTACCCTCCCCTACACTCTTCTTTGGTCCCATGGGCAGTAGCAACAACAACAAACAACAACAACAACAAATGGAAGAATAAGCCCTAGGTAGCCTACGGATTGAGGGCTGTCCCAAGGGACCCCGTCTCATCACAGCATCAATCGTGCCCTCTGATGAAACCGCCCGAGGAGAAACTGGCACAGTCACAAATCAGTGTTCCCACGATTCTTTATTGCCTCGGGGCCTCCGCACTTCTATTCAGTGTGCCTCCCCTCCCTCCCTCACTCTGGAAGGGCTCGCTGCTTTTCATCTTCCAACTGCCAGCATGAAAGGGACCTCCCCAGAGTGTCCTCCCTGTCCACGCCATTGCCACCCTCCACCGCGCACGCAGCACTTGTAACATCTGAAATTGACTGCGTTCTGATGTAAATTCCATGCAAGCTGGATCTTGTTTATATTCTCTCACACACCACTGTATTTCCAGTTCCCAGAGACAGTGTTCGGTGCATAGTAGGTGCTAAACAAACGTTTTAATAAAAGCAAGATAGTTGCATTCTGATTGGACTCAAAAGGATATTTCTTACAATGGTAACAACAGGAACAACTTTGTCTCTTGTCACATAGTTACTAAACGTTTAGAATGTTTAGCTTGTCAGCGGTCTCCTCTGATCTACTGTCAGTATCAGGCAATGTCTAATCTTAGAGCTTTCTCACTCCGAGGGCCCAGCTGCGGTGCTTCCTTCCTCCAGTTTACTCCCCGCATTACCTTCAGATAAACCTCCCCGAACACGTTAGAAACAGGTAGCTCCCTTATTCCAAACAGAGGGAGCCAGAAGCGCTGGCTATTTCCAACAAGACCACCCCCTTCTCTGGTCTTTAATCTCACTATTGGCAGGAGAATTAAGAATTCCAGAACCCTGGGCTTTGGGTGACACCACCGTGTTCCTACCCTTATCACAACAATCACAATCAGGATGACTGTCTCAGCTTTGCCCTGGTCTCCTTATGGCCTTTATCACCTCAAAGTCTAGATGATCAGATCATCTCTCATCCCAAGACCATCATCCCCATCTTGCTCTGTGGATGAGGAGACAGTCAACACCTCATCTCTAGCACTCTGTTTCCCTTACTCTGTTTAATTTTCTGCATACCATCTGGCAAACTGTATGTTTCACTTACTTGTTGCTCATCTGTATCCTTCTCACTAGAATGTCAGCTCCTGAGGGCAAGATCATCTCTCCCTTGTTTTTTTTTAAATATAACATTGTATCCCCAATCTCTTAAACCAAGAGTTGAGAAACTTTTTCTGTAATGACCAAATAGCAAATATGTTTGGCTTTGAAGCCCATACCATCTGTATCACATTTCCTTTTATTTTTTTCAGCCTTCGAAAATGTAAAACCTCTTCTTAGATCATGGGCCGTACGAAAGCAGGCAGTTTGTCCTAGTTTGCTGACCTCTGTTTTAAACAATGACAGGACTGCAGTAAACACTAAACTAGTAATTGTTCAATGAATGAAGAATTCAGTTCAAGTCCTCATCTGTGTCTGTGTTCACAGCTCTATTCAACTTGGTCTAGCTCATACCAGCCGTATTGGACAGCTGTTAGCAATGGATTTAAGCATTATTCCTCTTCAAGTTGTTCTTTTTTTGGATCTCTTTCCTTCTGTTTTCTCTCTCCTTGTTTTTCCTTTATGTCTTTCTCTTCTTCTAATCCAGTCTATACAAGGGTACTTGTACTAAACTAGCTCTGTCTTTTATTCTTTCTACCAAACTAAAGTCCATGTTGGTACACAAACTTACTTAATCATGTATTTCCTAAAAGTACTTTAGTGTTAGCCTTGCTTTCATCTTGCATGAGAATTTGAAGGTGTGGATATAAATAGAAGTACAAATGAATATTTAGCTATTAAGTATAAATACCATCTTAGTAATGTAAAAATCAACATAACATGTCATATTCAGGTGAGCTTTAATAAATACCTTAAGAAGAATTAGAAACTGCTGGAGACAATAAAAACTTCATATTTTTGTACAATTTACATAATTTTTGAACTTTGAGCAAAATTACACATGTGTATGTCATATGCGTGGAATTGTCAGCACATAATCATAAAAATGGATATAGATTGTGGTCCATAGATGTGATCAGTTTTATATTCTTAATAGAATTTTATTGCTTTTTATATATAAAAGTGCAGTATATCAAAAATACACCAAGGGTGGCTTCTGTTTCTAGCCAAGATGTAGTAATAGGAGTCAGATTTATCCTCCCACGTAAAAGCACCAAAAATTGGACAAAGCATATGAAGCAATGATTTTCATGATACCAGACATCAAGAAACAAAGGCAGTGAATCCTGAGAGTTAAGAAACAAAGAGAAGTAAGCCCAGAAAGTGCCCCAGTTTCTGTTCTTGTAAGAATTTCCAGGCTGTGGCCCGTGGTATGGGAATGCAGGTGGAGTTTGGAAGGTTCTCTCAGTCAAGAAGACAGAGCTGAGAGCCATGGGAGAAGAAGGTGGCCACAGTTCACGGGACAAAGGAGTGCAGAGGAAGGAGCTGCACTGCGTGAGCACCCAGAGGTTAGCAGAGGAACCCCCAACAATATGGGAGACAGAGCTGGTCAGCTGATGTGTGTAAGGAAACGAAGTCTGGAGAAAGGCTCATGCAATAGACACAAAAGGGGCAATGCCTGACACCGACATAGGGCTGGCAGTACTTGTTCCCAGCAGCCATGGGCTGTCCACGGGCCCTGGACAGGCTACTGAGAAGAGTTTTGCCTCAGCAGTGGGGAATAATGATCCTAGAATGAGTACTCATTCCATCCTTCCTAACCAATCTTACAACACCTGAAGTACTCAGATTGTTTCTATGTAACAGTCCTGGACCAAAGCTCAGGAATATTTATAGGAATACAAAATTATTCACCCAACCAGGTAAAATTCACAGTATCTGACTTTCCCCATAAGACCAGAAGTAAGACAAGGGTGTCCACACTTATCAATTCTAATCAACATTTTACTGCAGGTTTTATTCAGTGTAATACCATTGCACTCAGGTATTTTCCCAAGACAAATGAAAACATTTATACAAAGACATCTACACAAATACTCAAAGCAGACATATTTGTGACAATGAAAAACTAAAAACAATTCATATATCCTCAATAGGTGAATAGGATAAATGAGCTATGGTATGTCCACATAGTGGAATACTACTCAGCAGTAAAAAGGATGAACTACTGATTCATCCTACAAATGGGTGAGGCTCAAAATAATTATGATGAGTAAAATAAGTCAGACAAAAAAGTATTGCTGTATTGCTATATTCATATAAAATTTCTAAAATGTGCAAATTAATCTACAGTGCCAAGAGGTGTCTCAGTGTTTGCCTGAGGACCAGTGTGATTGAGCAGGAGGGAATACAGAGGGGCATGAAAAAACAGTTCAGGATGATAAACATGTTCATTATCTTGATTATACAGATATGTTGACAGATCTATACATGTGTGGAAACTTAAATTATATATTTTAAATATGTGCTATTTATTGTGTGTTAATTACACCATAATAAGGCTTAAAAAAAAAAGCTTTGCTAAGCACATCAGTTTATGTTGGAATAGTTTAAATAAATATTTTACAAATTTAAGTATATTGTTGACCATGGGTAGTAAAATTTTATTCCTTCATTTTTCCACAGTGTGTTAATTATGAGCATCCAAATGAATACTATTCTGGTTTCAATCCCTTACTTAAACCCAGGGATAATCAAGCAGGGTGTCCCCTAATAGCAGAGATGCCTCATTCCCCAGCATCCTCTCTTCTTGATTGAGGTTCTACTGCTATTGAGAACAGTAACATGAGAAATTAACTAAGTCTTAATGTAGAATGAACCCATGTACTGTAGCTATCATACTTAAAACATTATATAATGTTACTACTTACAATGATTATATTGTATTTTCTAATAGATGTTTATATTGAAAATGACTATGTACAATATTTTGATGTCCACATTTTGAGTAATTCAATCTTTATTATTTTATATTGCTTATTGTGTTCTATTTTTGCTCTCCATTCTAAGTTCTCTGGTCTTATTTTTGTTTACTTTCTATTTATGCTTTACTATTTTTATCACATATTTTGGCGTAAAGAAGCAAAGTATAAGTAAGCAGATAAATATTTTAAGGAATTTTTTTCAACCTCACATATGTAGGATTTCTGTTTGTTTTGTTTTGTTTTCCCTTAAGAAGCCAGTTCTTAGTATATCCCTTCCCTGGTCAAGACGTTACTCAGTGTAGGTGCTTATGTCTGAGCGTAAAGCTGGATGCACAGACCTCAGGCCTTTCTCACTCAGTGCTAGCTGGCCTCATGGTTTGGTATACGTGACTGTCAGCTGGTATACCTGCTGCTGGTTAGAACTGTGATGTCTAAACAGACTCCCTTATCCTTCTACTCAACATTTGGCAGTGAACTGAGTCACTCTTTTATTGATGCCCAAAAGTTGGTTTATTTTACTGGGAAAGCCCCGGAAATAGGAAACATATCACACCCCAGGGAAGTAAAATGCTTTTCTCCAGCAACTGAATGTACTGCACCCTTTGTGCTAGTCAGCTGTCCTCACGTCATTCAGAGAAATCCCGTCTAACAGAGCAATGTTTTGTAAGCACGAGCAAACCAGACATTTATATTCTCAGTTACTAGTCATGTCCAGATTGAACGATTATGAGCCAATAACATAAAAAATTCTATGTTAGAAATTGAGCTGGTGCAGTCTCCTTCAAGAACGGGACAACAATTTAAAAGCCATCTCCCAGTGTTGTCCAAATCAGCAACAGTCAAGATCAAGTAGTTGACAAGTTGTCTCCAAATTCATATTGTTGCTATCCTTTAATAACTTCAAGCAGTACTTATCATTCTATTTGACAGCTTTGTTCCAAGAGGCAAAAGTCACATAGAAAAGGAACTAAAGTATCTGAGGCAGAAATGAGGAGGCTAGTAAGGTGTGGGAGTAAGAAAGGCATATAAAAGACGTGTATCAAAAGAGAACTGTCTGAAATATGTGGCACTGGAAGATGGCAAAGAAAAGAACTGTTTGCTTGAGAAATGGTTTATGTGACTTAAAAACATTATTTCTTCATTTCAAATGCTCATAAATCAGCAATTTCTTTATGATGTTGACAAATCACCACTCTTGAAAGGTTAAGGAAGTGCTAATGAAGTTCATTTAAAGTAGAAATACATTGTTTCTTACATAGTAAAATGGATAACCTAAACGAGATCTTTTATTTTAAATAGATAATGGAATGATTACTTACATCTCTGTAGAAGGTAATGGAAAATTGATGCCTAAAATGTTACACTAGATTAAGAAATTTACATTCAGTGGCCTCGGTACACACATTAATAGTTATATAACATGTACACAGGTTACTTGCTTGAATTAAATACATTCAGAGAATTTTAATATTACTGTCTGTATTTTATATTGACATGAAGTGACCGTCTAAACCAAATGGTCATTTAATATTTGAAAATCTCCCTTATATTTTAGCTCTACTTATTTATGATTATTCAAAAAGCCTATGGTATGTTTTTATGATGGCTGTTTTTAATTTCTGCTGCAATATTTTCATATCAGTAATATTGTGCATCTGATTTTTCCTCATTATCAACAACTTGTATCACATCCTTTTATTTATTGTATTTGCATACTCTGGGAAGCAAACAGTAAGATAAAGTTATGGGTAGGAAGGTAAAGCTTTGAAAGATAAAAGGGGAGGAGGCAGGACTGGCACAGAATCTTGGCAAACCCAGTGAGGAACTCCTGAGCAAAGGTTGCCTGTCAGAGGAGTCCCGAATAGTGCAGAAATGGCCAGAATCTAGTATGTGCTGTGCTCAGTCACTGCCTGGAAGCTGCCCCAAAAGTGCATGACCTGACCAAAGGCACTCAGTTGACTCCTTGGCCAACTATCAGATCCAAAGGCATTCAACTGAATGGCCAGTTCTTTCTTCAAGGGAGATCTAAGCTACCCACCTCAGTGTCTGCAACATTTGCATATGTGTTCAAAATTCTCTACTTACTTGATAATATTAGGGACCAGGAAAAATAAATTCTGGTAACAGAAAGTCACGTGACCTTCAGAACTGGGCATTTATTCAAATTTCTTGTGTTACCTACCTATAAACAATATAAAAATTAAAACTTAATCCAAATGACTGGTGCTGCCATCAATCAGTGTTCTTAATCATTTATTGCTGGCATTATTTATTTGAGTAGACACTAGACAAATTCGATCCACAAAATGTCATCTTCTGTAATAATGAGTACCATTTATTGGGTGCCATGAGTCAAGTACAGTGTGGGTATATTATACATTTGGGCATTATTTCCAGAGCTCTGAATGAGAGGTGTTAGTATTCTACATATAAATTAGAAAAGAAAGTCTTGGATTTAGTGACTTGTCCAAGATCTCAGTAGAGCAATAACCCCCTAGTTCTATCTGATTTCAAAGCTATTGACTATCCCACTAAGCCACTAATCCAATAAAGAATTTTTTTTTTCTTTTTAGAAGTGGCATCTCTATTTTATTCAGACTCTCACGGTTGAAGAATTTTAACTAGGATCATAGCCAGTCTGTTTGCTAGGGCTGCCAGTATCAATTCTTTATGATAATTTTTTTAAATCTTTGTAGTGTTTTGAAAGAATGTATCAGTGTTGGAACAGTAATCGACCAAATAAACATCATTATTGAGTAATCCAAGTGCAGGCTTATTTTGTATGAAGAAAAGTCAGCCAATATGGAATTTATGTCCTAATTTTTTCTGTAGAAGGGCGCATAGTAAATGCTTTTGGCTTTGCGGATCATATGGTCTCTATCATAATTACAAAACTCTGTCATTGTAAGGTTAGAAAGCACGTTAGACAATATGGCAATGAATTGGTATGGCTGTGTTTGGGTAAAACTTTATTTGCAAAAAAGGCAGCAGCTGGTGGCCCTAGTTTACTGACTGCTTTTGTAATAGAAGATGCAAAATATAAATGTACAAGTAGAGTTCTGTGGACTCTGAGGAGACGAAAATGCAGCTGATCTTTAAAAAAAAGAAAGTTATAAAGGGTGTCTAATTACTGAGGATACAATGAGCAAGGCATGAGCCTAATATAGTGGATTAATTAATAAATACTTCCAACAATAAATGTGGAGTGATCAGTTGATAAGGGGGAAGGAAGCAGGAATTATCAGCAATTCTGAAAGCCAGACAGAGTGTAAACATGCTCTGTTTTGAAAGTCAGTTTGGAATAGTAAGTTTAGCACTGCATTAAAAAGTCCTGGGCTGTAACACAAATCTATTAGCAATTGGTTGTGTCATTTTAAACGCATCACTTTTTTGACCTGGAAAATAAATGTGTTAGGCTGGATTCTCAACCATTTTTTTGATCCAGGGTACGGGAAAGTCAAATGTGCTCCTATCTGTAACAGTGGCTGAGTTCAAGGGTGTTAGGGAAGTATGTGGTAGTTTTAAGGCACTGTCCTCTAGATTGAAAAAAAAAATTAAGTCATTAGACACTATACTTTTTCTTGTAGGAAAAAGCATGTAATTTAAAAACTCTTCATGGGTTTATTTACTTAGCATATTTCCTGTGTGGGTCTCTCAGCTCCACAAGAGCAAAAACCCAGTGTTTCCCTGATTTTTGTGTCTGCTGCTCCTCGTTCAGTGACTGGCTGTAACAGACCCTTAACACACAGACATTGAATGGCTGGCTGGCTGGCTGGCTGGCTGGCTGAATGAATCATTGAAAAATGATTGGAATAGATGATCTATAAAGCCGCCTCCAACTCCAAACATTCTTTGAGGTTATTCATTTTATTTATAAAGCTTTTCTGTCTTTAACTCAGACTTGTTGATTATTTTCCCCCTCATCCTGCCAAGTACAATGTCAGTAAGGACCAGTTTTTTCCACTTGCTCCAGAAATCAACCCCATATGAAATCCAGTAAGTGCTCTCCTTCTGCCAAAGAGGCAATGTTTTCCTAGAGAACCAGACTGTCTGATGGTAAGGTAGTTAAAAATCTCCTTCTCCTATAAAAAATAGGTAAATACAAATCTCATATACTTCCTCAAATTCTAAAAACATAGAAACGAAATCGTTTCAACTTTGTCATGTGAAAATCTTGTCTCACTAAGATACAAAAGGGATTGTACAGTTGTGTTCCCTTAATAGGCACTTGGAGAATTAAACGTGTAACTCATAATCATTGTCGCATTATTTTCTTGAATTCGGTGCCACAAATACTCAGCAAGCAAGGTGTTCTGTTTTTTAACTTTTTCTGTATATAACTGCTAGGATCTCATCACGCCAACTTACAGCAAACGTTTGCTGATAAGTCTTCTCTTTCGCTTTGTTTTTTAAGGGGAATATAAATGCATTAAAAAAAATTCCCTGAGATTTGCTCCTAATAGAATAAAAAAAAAGCCTGATTGAGATCCTCTATACAAAGGCCTTGATCATTAACAGTAAAGGGCCTATTGTTTCTCCCTTTTACTGATGGAAAACATTTGAGCAGCAACATTGGGAAATATTTCCGTAACACTTGACAATCCCCATTCCTCTGCCAAAACAGCTTTTATATAATAACGCTAATTTCTTGGAAGAAATGTAAATTTTTTTCACACATTATCCTCTCCTGAGACACCTTGGACAACACATTTGTTTCACAGACACCTAAGTTTCTGTGAACACTGTCTCATGTTACAGGCACCGGGACGTCCAGGGTGTCCACGAACCTGGCAATGTCACTAGCGGGCCTGGAAAGAGAGCGAAGAAATTTTCATGGAAAGAATAGGGTATAGGAACTACAAATGGAAGCCTTCTAAGGCAGAGTAGAATGCTTCTGCTTGAAAGGAAAGGCAGCCAACCGCGCTGAGCTGGTGAAGTTTAGTCTACACAGCTGGCGTCGGAGGCATTGAAACTGTACACCCTTTCCTAATTAAAGCTGTGATGAAAGGAATGAACGCAGTAAGGATTGCAGTATCGGCTGACAGGACGAGACTTTCTCACTCTTTCTCCTATTGTTGTAAGGCTTTCTATTTTAAATGCCACAGAGATATGACTGAAATACAGAGCAAGCTGGAAAACAGCTCTCTGGACTTGCCATCTCACTAACCCTGGCAAGGAAGTGACCTGGGGCTTCGAACTGTGGGGTTTTTTTCCTTCAGAAAGTATTCACATTTAATAATGGCTCAGGATAGGTGTGTATTTTTACAATAGTATTTTCCAACATACAGTTAAACATAATCATTTTAACGGCCCTCCGACACAATACTGGGGCATGCCTTTAAATATTCTCAGACTTGCCGATAATTATAACATTAACTTTTCTTTCAGCAAGATTCAAGACACAATATTATAAATGTAGTCTTTATTGTCCCTTTATGTTAGATTTCGGATTTTTTATTTGATTATCTGTCTAATAGTAAACATGATTCTTTGAATCAGTAACCATTTATTAAGCACCTGCTACTTTCCAGGCATCATATGAAGGTGCCACGGGTAAATGGTATCAGATATGTTTGCCCTCTGGTTGTTCACAGCCTAGAGTGGGTGGCAGGCTTGTGATTCATGAAGTTCAGGGTGCTGAGTAAGCTGATAACATTGAAGACTGAGTGTTCTGGCAAAATAAGAGGCCCTCTTACTGAGATAGAAACCGTTTTCCAGAGAAGCGATGCCATGCTAAGTTTTGAAAGAATCATACCAGGTTTTAAGAAAAAGAAAAAAGAATGAAACAGAATATGGATAAAATAAGAGCCTCATATTGAAAAGAACCTGAAAATGACTTACCTGAGGTAGGTTTGGGTATTATCCCCAATGCAATGGGAAACCACTGAAGACTGTCAACAAGAGAGATAAAAATCAGTGTACATTTCAGGGAGATCTCTCTAATGACTGTGTGGAAGATAGATAAAAGAGAGACAGACTGGAGGCAAGGAAGCTATAAAATAAAAGCATTGCTGTGGAGGCACATGGCTGGAAGGCTGCACGGTACAGTGGCTAAAAGCCAGGGCTTTGGCCAGTAGACTTGGGCTTATAGATCTAATATCTGTGTAATATTTAGACGGTCAAAAATTATATGGAACAGCCTTACTCAGTAAAAAAAAAAAAAAAAAAGAAACCCAACCAGGCTAATTGAGCTTAGGAATGAATGTGGCAGGAACTCAGCTCAGGAACTGGCCACACCTGCCATCTCTCCAACAGGAGTCCTTGTGTCTCCTGTCTGTTTCCTCTTTGCACCTGCCCTACTCTGTTTTCTCTTCCAATCCGCCTCTCTGATGACTCAACTTCTTCCTCGTAACGCCTCCTTACCAATGGACATCACGACTTCGCAGGCCCCCAATGAGTAGTCAATTTCCCCTGCTGAGAAAAGTCTCTTAACATTCCTTGAGTCGCATCGGCAAGAAAGAGGCATGGATGGCTCTGCTCATCTCTTTCACTCTGCAGAATTTTGACTGGCTCTGGGTGTGGAGTGGTAATACTGAAGGAGGCTATGGAGAGCAGTGGGACGTACGTTAGAACTTATGGACAACAGGCAGTTAACTTTGGAAGGGACGATGGGAAAGAATACCTAGAACCAGTGGCAAGAAGAATGATCTGCAGGGGACAGGTTCAAGGAAGAGTTAACCAAATCAAACCAGCTGAATGTAAGGACTCATTAAATAGGAAAAACAAAGAGGGAGGTTTCCGATGTGAGCCACTGAGTAGCTAGCATGCCATCCATCCAAATAGAGAAAACAAGGAGGTCCTTCGATGAGTTCAACTTTGAACTTGTGGGTCAACTTTGTAGAAACCCAGGAGGTAACCATACATCATTTTTGGTTTTCAAGAGATATTTGGACTAGAGATAGTCATTTAGGACCACTCCCTTTTTTTGGCTTCTTGGGTTTTCTTTTACTTTGTCTTTCTCCCTTGCCTTCTCTACCTCCTTCCCATTTGCCTTTTCTTCCCTCTTCCCTTATGTGATCTCTTTGGAGCTGGGGGTGGGTGGGGGGGGTGGGTCACATGTTCCTAGAAACCCAGTCCTGGTTACTCTTCATCCTCTCTGGATTGTCTCATGGAATCTTGAATTAGTAAATGCCATATTTATGCTTGTGACTTAAAAGACTTACTGTCTTCAAATACACATCCTGTTACTTACTTGACTTCTTAGGTATCTAAATGACCTCTCAGATTTTGATTTGAACCCCCAACAGCCCACCCACCCACGTCGTCTTTGTCTGTTTGTATAACACTATAAAATCTCTCACTTAACAAAAGTCAGAACTTCAGGATTTTTCTTGATACAATCTTTTCTTTATTATATTCCATCTCCAAAATATGTCACGATTCCTTTCCATCTCTATTGCTGCCATCTTATTCAGACAACTAATAAAGAACTTTTTCATTGAATTATTCAGTGGTTTCCTATTTCACTTAGAATAAAATTCAAATTGTGACAAAGGCCACGTCACCTCTATCCTCACTACACACTCCTGCAACATGGTGTTCAAACTAACAAGGTTCTTTCCATTAGAGCATTTGGTCTTGGTGTTTCCTCCCTCTAAAACCATTTTACTGGTTTGGCTCTTTGGAATTACATGAGTCACAATTCACACTGAATACACAATTTGCACTGTTATCTGAATAAAGGGATCCAGCCATTCCATCACTGTTATATTAATATATTCTTTTGTATTTTTGTACACTTTTCCCTCTGAAAATAGCTTTATTCATTTGCTTGTTTAAGGGCAGTTTCCCCACACCCATTCACTGTGATCTAAGCTCCATGAGTGCAGATTTTGCCTTCTGTTCACTCTCATATCTGCAGTGCATAAAGCAGTGTGTAATGTGTACACAGTACGTTGTTGATAAATGACTCCAATAACTAATTAATTAATTCTAGCAAAAGACCCTTGGTAGATCTCATTTTCATTATTCTCTGTATGATCCGTTTTCCACGAAAGGCCAAATACCATCTTTTGAAAATATGAAAGAGATCATATCCCTCCGCACATCCCGCTCATCAGTTCCACTAATTGAACCTCTTTGGTGGCTTCCCAGCGCCGCGAACTGCGATCCAGGTCCAGCATGTAGGTTTCTAGTGCTACTCCCTTCTTGCTTCTCACACTCCCTGGATCTCCCTTCAATTTTTTGTTCTTACAAAACTCTTCTTTTCTTGGGCGGTTCCTCCCAACATTTTTTGCATAGATACCATCTTCTCTTTCTTTAAATGTTGGCTGAAGTGGTATTTCTTCAGAGATGCTTTCCTGATCTCCCTACCTGAAGTACGTTCCCCTTATGTTTCCTTGTTCTCAACCCCTGATGTGTTTCCTTCATAGAATTCATTAGTTTTCCAATTACTACAATGACGTTTTTGTGTTCTTGGTTTTCATCGGCTGATTCACTTGAATGTAGGGTGATCAGGGTAGTGATCAGGTCTGTCTTTAGTATCCTTCGTACCCAACATGACACTTGGGATACTGAAGGTACTCAGTAAACATTGTTTTATATTAAAATGATAGCAATCGGTAGTAAGAAGCCCTTAGAATGATTAGATAACTCCTAGTTACAAACTGGAAACTCCTAACCAAATTTAGCTTGAAGTTGTGGGGTTTTTTTGGTTTGTTTGTGTTAGGTTCTCTCAGGCCAGTATGTGGTTTTATTTTATTTTATTTTTTAAAATTCCTTTTGGTGTAACGTGAATGCTACACTTTACCATAGTCCTCATCTAGGGGTGGTATTGAAAAAATGGTAACAACAAGGAACTTACATCTATTAGAAAGGACATAGGATATTTTTTTCAGATATTAATAAGATACTAACTGTTCTACTCTGTCAGATATTAACCCCAAGAGGAGGGAGTGATTTAAGAAGTTGCCTGATTATAGAAAGATCCAGAGGAACCTGGGGAAGAAGACTTGGCCAGGGCGAGGGGTGGGGACGCAAATAGGCCTTTAAGGCAGATATTTACTGATTTTTGTGGATGTCTCTCAATATTTGAATACCCCTGCCATTCCAGTCCTGCCATCTCTAGCCTTGCCCTTGTAAGTATTTGAGTTTGTGGTTCCACTCTGCCCCTCCCCCATTTAGAATAAGAAGGGAAGAAGGCAGAGAACAGAGCCCTGGGAATGTCAACATTCAAGGACTGAGTGAAATAAATGAAGCCCAGAGAGGAGCAGTGAAAGAAAGAAAGGAAAGAGAGAGAGAGAGAGAGAAAAGAAAGAAAGGAAGAAAGGAAGAAAGGAAGGAAGGAAGGAAGTTAGGAAGGAAGGAAGGAAGAAAAAGAAAGAACCGCAAGTAGATGGTTTGTTTTCTAGCAGCTCAGGGAGAAACGTGCTTTAAGTGGTCAACTGTGCCAGTAGATAAGGGTGGAAAAAGTGTAGGCATTGGTGTCTCCAGGACAAGTTTTCAGTAGACAATAGGTATTAAATCAGCTTTCAGTGGAATGAGGAATGGTTGCAGACGACATGAGAGGCGTACCAGAGAGGGGAGTGGTCAACGTGGTCCACCCAGGGTGTAGGGCATGAGGAAGTGTGTTGTCTGTAGATAATTTCAGAACAACAAAAAGCTGACTGAAGTTTATCTTCTTTTTAATATGGCCATACTCTGGCAGTTCCCAACGAGGTTAGGGTTAAATTTTTGCTCCCTTTACTTACCACTCTTAAAGAGAAGGATACAGCTGAAAGCGGTCATCAGGTCGAAGGAAGGTGACTTTATAAGACTAGAGGGGACTTGTGAATGTTTATATAATAGAAAGAAAGGGTCTGCCTAGAGGCAGAGTTTTAACAGAGCAGCAGTTGTAACCAGTACAGAATCTGAGGGTATACGGAATGCACAAAACACAGGAATGATGTAGCCTTGAACAAAGTCAGGTCTCTAATTCCTAGAGGAAGAATCCTTGATCCTTGATTCAGAACTGTTTCCATACGGCAAGTTGTAGATCTTTTTTTTTTTAATTTCTTAAATTAATTCACAAACTTTGACTACATTATTAAATAGGTTTTCGTTATAACCACTTTTGAAAGTAGCATCGATGTTTCAGAAGTAACGTCAGTATTCCAGATGTGACCACTAACTGAGTTATTTCATGGATTTCATGTTAAAGAATTTTAACTGCGTTATGTGAGAAGATATATTCTTATTTCTGACATTAAATTAGTGTGTTCTGCATTTGCACTTATTTCATACAGGTAACAAATATTGGGTGTTCAAGGACACGACTCTTCAGCCTGGTTACCCTCATGACTTGATTTCTCTTGGAAGCGGAATTCCCCCGCATGGTATTGATTCAGCCATTTGGTGGGAGGACGTTGGGAAAACCTATTTCTTCAAGGGGGACAGGTCAGTACACACTTCACATGAGGAAAACAGTTAACTAATGTTTAGAGAAGTCAATATTTCTAGTCTATCATAGGCATGTACATTTGATGGAGGAATCTGACTGTGTGTATATAAACACAAGAATTAATAGAATTGAAACTATTTCTAAACATATTTTAGAACAATATTCAAGATAAATCTCTCTCTAATATACCCAAATAATGTGACTTTCTTATGAATGTATATATGTAGTATATATTTTTTCTTTTCTTCGTAATCTTAACATGCCTATAAAACTATGTAGCAGTGTATATTTATCATTACAATACATTTCCTTGTAATTTAACTTACTTTCTAACACAGGATTTTTTTTTTTTGCTTTTATATTTTAAGTTAAAATTTTGCAGTCTGCACACAGTTAATTTTGAGTATTTTCAAATATCTTCGGTGTAGTCATGAGTTCTAATTTTCAGGACACTATTTATTTAGGTACTGGCAGATAGGTGCTGTGAACTAACCAGCCATCACTGGGCTAAATACTTTTGGTTGAAAGTATAATATCCTTCGCTATTTTGTCTCATTTCTTTTCCTTTTATGGCATTCCTACCAGAGTTTGTAAAGCTTAAGTGAATTGTTAGTCTTACAACTTTACAGTGATCACTAGGTGTACATAGTTCTACCCTTGCCCACTTTTTGACAGATATTACATATAAAATATAATGTTGAAGGCTACATTTTTATTCATTTAAATTAATATTTGGTTAAAAAAGTAATAAAAAAGAAAAATTAAATTTTAATTATACTATTACTAGCCAGGTCAAAATGTGACACTGGTATGTCAAAGAACTTTATGCCATTTTACAAGTAAATTTACAGCACACACCTACACACACACACATATACACAACAGGCTTTAATGACCAGCAAACTAGTATTGAGTTTGCCATAAAATCTTAGCATAACATAACCCTATAAAATGTCTCAAATTTCAGGAGAAAAGTAAGACTATAAGCCTTGTGTATTTTGCATTTAGCAGGTGATTTCAAATGTTGAGCTTTACCTATGAACAAAAAGATCCTATAATTTGCCTCCATGGGTACAAATGTATACTTTTACATTTATTCTGTTATTAACTTTCTATACATCAGATTTGTATATATTTCTATGGCAAAATGTGCATAGATTTTAATTCACTCCCATGAAACTAAAGTTTTGCTAAACATTTCCTACTAAATCACAAAATTAAAAAGATTCATCCAACTAAAATTCTATTAGGGAAGAAGACACTATTTATCACAGAAAAGTATATGATTCTCACCAAGATAAAAGCGTAATAGAGTATGGAAAGGAAAGAAGGAAGGTGCTGACTGCCACAGCATGGTGACTACTAATAAAAATAAATCTGTGAACTTATATTCTTTAAAATAACAACTCTCAAGGTTGTTAGAGTTAATTCCTCAGCTGGTTTTAATTGCTTGAAAGTACTCTTTCGGGACTAGGTTCAATACAACGTTGTGTAGGCTATTTGTTTTTAGTTTTATTTTCTTTTGTTTGTTTTGGTTTTTCTGTTTGTTTGTTTGTTTTTTTTCCCCAGAAAAGGGTAGAATCAAAAGGCTGAGAAGACACACTGAATATGTTAACTTCTACAGGACAGAACATGAAAGCTTTTCATGTGACCGTTTTAATGAGGGTTTCATAGACGATCAGAAAAACTGCCATTTTATTGTCATACTTTTTAAAAATGTTTCCATTCTAAAAACTTAGCACTTCTTGAAAGAACTGAAGTTTAGAAATTAAACGTGGGCTGCCTCAACCCAGTGAAATCAATGAAGGATAGATACCAAATTTGTAACAGAATAAAGACTATAGTAAATGAGAAAAGGAGTTTTAGTTCACTTATTTCCTACTTGAGAAGCTGCATGCAAAATATAACACATATATAGAAATATTCTGCTTCTAAGTTCTCCTTAAATTTGTCTTATAGGTTTTAAAAATATATAAAGCAGGGTCCCATTTAATTTCCACGTATGTGATCTTATGTAAGAGTTTGTGAGTCATAGATGTTTGTAAACAGATTACTTCATATTTGCGTACTTATATAATTCCAAAGTCACAACATTTATCAATACATTCATTCTAGATTAAAAGTAGATGGAAAAGACATTAAACTGTCTAACTCAAACAGATAAACAACAATTTGATTGTCACTTTTGTGTAAGAACTCAGTGAGTCTTCCTTCGTTAGAGGCATTTATATATTTACAATACTTATCATTTTTAACATTGCATATATCTTCCATGTACATTTTTGAAAGAAAACATATTGAAAATTATTAATCCTTACTTATTTCTTCCTCTTATTCCACTGTCATTTTTCTGCCTAAAAAATGTATTAACAGGTTTCTATGTCTCAAAGGCTCTGGTCAGAAAAGAATCTTAGAGATAATCTATTCTAGGTATAAAAACACCAAATTGCTTTAAGGTGTCAGGTCAAATAATGTGGATAGTGCTGTGTACAGCAGTAGTATTTATGGCCATAGGGAGTGATGGGTACTGTGAGGAGCTGGAAAGTGCGGATACTCTAGGAAAACAGTAAATATCAAAAACATATATATATAATTTGCTAGACAAACAAAGCACATCTTTAAATTAGATTCAGTTTAAGTGCTGCCATATGTCAGCCCTGCATCTTATTCACGTCCTACCAAATTCTAGGCAGCCTCAGTTACACCCCAGAGGTGTTCATCCTTCTGTACTGACTCCCTATGGTAACAGTGTAAATGTGAGACAACCCATTCCCTTCTCAACAGCTCTAACTCCTGCTTCCTTAAGATTCCTCTACTGGTCTTGCCCTAGCCCTCACTCATTTATTTAAAAAATAGTTTGGACACACATTGTGTGACAGGTGCCAGGTGATAAAGATATTGCAGTAGAAACAGCCACAAGGCTTCAGCTCCCATGGTTCTTAGGTTCTGTCAGGGGAGATAGTAGTAAACAGAGAAGAGATAAATGACCCTGACATTTTGACATTGAGGAATGCTCCAAAGACATAAAATAGGTGACATTGTGACAGAGGCTCATGGGTGGTAAGGAGCGGTTGCGAAAGCAGTGTGGAAGTCAAGAAAGGCCTAAGTTGTGAAAGTGACACTTATGCAGGGACTTGAGTGGGGAGAGGTTTCAGCCACATAAAACCATTCAAAATGATGCCTCATAGGCACATGCAACAGCAGTGGAAAAGCAGTAACGTTGGAATGCGCACATCAGAAAAAAACATGGTGGCTTGAGCATAGTGAGTGGCCGAGGAAGTCACACAGGTAAGCAGGGACCAGATTATGGGGCCCTGCAGACCATGGCAAAGACTGGATTCTGAGTACCATGGAAAGGCATTGGAGGTTTTTCAGTGGGGCATGCATGTTCTGCTGTGTGCTCACGAACATCATTTGGGCATCTGTGTGAAGAATGGGCTTCAAAACTGGAAACAAGGGGATAAATTGGGAGGTGTCCTCCAGTACAAGGGGACATGATGGTAGCAGTGGAGACAGAGCAAAGGGGGTCGGCATGGTGTACATTTCAAATATAATCATAACAAGTTTTCTTAGTGGCTTAAATTTTAGGTGTGAGAAAAAGAAAATCAGACACTTCGAGGTTTTTCACCAAAAATTATTGAGTTAGATGGTGCCGTTTCTGCAGAAAGGGCAGATGGGGAAGAAATATTAAGTGAAGGGAATTAAAAGTTTGAAATATTTATATCCAGATTGAGTTACCTGTTTTCACACCAACTGGAGAAGTCAAATAGGTAGTTGGACAATTGAGTTCACATCTTAGTGGAAAGGTTGGTTGGAGGCACAGATCTGAGAAGTAACTGAACATATAAATTGTACTGAAAGCAGGGACCTGCACAAAATCTCCCAAGTGTAGAGTCAGCTGAAGAAGAGTAGATGCAATGATGGTTCTTTAAACAGATCTGTAAATTCAGATGAGAATTTCCAGTTTGACTTTTTCACATACGGCCTGGAGCTCAGTCCCCCAGCCTCCCACTTGCCCTTTTCCTAATATGCTATAATTTGATGCTTGGATACATTCTGATTTTCATAACATTTAGTTCTAAAATGCTATGTTTCTAAATCATCTCTCAGCATCTTCTCACAAGTATATTCAAGACTCTTTTGTCATACTTCATTCTAAGCTGAACCTTTGAGAATTTTGAGACCTTTTCAAAGAAAAAAGACAAAAATTTAGGTCCATTTTGGTTTGTTTTATTATTATTTCCACTAATAGTCAATCTGAAAAATACATTGATTTCCTGTAGCTCCAGCTGTGTGTTTATGAAGTTTTTACGTGTTTTTAAAATTATCCAACAGAATACAAAAATGGAGATTTTGTATGATTATCTGGATGTGAGAAAAAGTGACTCTGTTCTGCGGTAACTTAACAGAGAGAGGCAAGTAGTCTTGACTCGGAGGTAAAACAGACAAAGTAGGATGAAGAAATGCTTGGGTCCCATGGACTCTGTCTTGGAGCCATTTTTTGTTCAGTTTGAGTTCAGTATCCAGTAACAATAGAATATGTCGTTCCAGAATTGTCTATACCTCTTGTTTGTTCACACAGAAGGAATGTAAGGTAACACTGTATTCTACCACATGGGCGACTTCTGTCTCTTATGAATGTGACTCATGATCAGGTCTAAAAAAATGATGAATAAATCCCATTTCAATTCGTAATTTATTTTAAAACATTGATTTACAATGGTTTTCTCAAAGAATCAGCAATTTAAAGTCAATTCTACTGCAGAGATTACTGATATATCAGAAGAAAAAACTGTAAGATTTAGTTATAATAACCTTTATCATTTGCTGACCCTTGTACACAAAATTCCAATTTTTTTCTTTATAATATCTAAATTTGAACTCCCCAATGGTTTATTTGCACAGTGTTCCATCTGAATATGTTAATATACTTCTCAATGAACCCGTGAAATACCACGGAGGCAAAAACTCAGTGGGGTGAGCTTTTTTGTTCATGTTGAAATATGTTCAAATATGTTAGAAATTAAAGTGCAAACCTATATTTATATAAAAAAAAGCCTCAGTATCTTTTATAAGGCAGCTGAATATAATGTTTATATCTAATAATATAATGGACTGAATAATATTATGGCTAAATATCATTAGATGATTCTAATCACATTTAAGTTACTGGATTTGTATCAAAGCTGACACAGCAGATATCCTGAGAGTCCAAGCCTATTTTGAACTTTTCGAAGATTGTGAAATGATCCCAAATTATAGGTTTGCATTATCTGCTAGCATAGAGAGGGAAAATTTGCTTTTATTCTGACAGATTCATACCAGAATTATGTTCCTGTAAGAGAGTATAATAAAATGCACATTCCATTAATATTTTCTTGAAATGTGATCTCAATGAATCTTACGTGTCTGTCATATATGTGCACAAAAAGTTTGGCAGGTGAATGGATCTATGAATGAATAGAACAAGGGATGAAGGAAAATTATACTCACACAATGAACATGAAGAATTTGAGTGAGGGTTCCGAGAGGGTACGAATGACGGGGGGATTAATGCTAGAATGTTCTATCAAGGGAAGTACTGGCAGTAACGTGGTAGAAACTACTCAACTAGGGAACAAAGAGCCTTAGTTTGAATTTCAACTCTAACATTCAAAAAGGGCAAATGTGACTAAGACATTACTTTTGAATAATATGATGCCCAATGCTTAGTCACTGACTGAACTGAGTGACCATAATGTACTGAATCCATTGTTAGGACATCATCACAGAGTACAGTATAATATGCAGTATGAAGGACTGTTGAGGGATTTTAGTGAAATAAGATTAAATATAATGTATGTATATAAATTTACTTTATAGCTACAAAATACTCCATAAAGAATAGGTATTGTTACATGAATTTTGTTATAACCGCCCCTTAGAGAACAAACCTGGCTCTGAGTATGAACTTAACTTCCTTGAATCACACGTAGAGTAGGATCCCATTGTCCCTAGAATTTTAAATTATTCCTAAGTTAGTAGAATTTTAAAACTAGCTTTAAGTTGCGGTTTATACCATATAAAAATGCCATTTTTCATAAAATGCATCATTATTTAATCTATCATTGAGAGAAAAACCCTGCCCAGTAAGCTTTGACATAGTATTGATTGTAAACTGCACCCCAATGTTAGAGATGTAAAGTGTGAGAAAATGTGTATCTTAGCATCCATGAAATCAGGTATCTGACGATTTCTCTGAGAGAGGTTTTCTTTATGGTCAAGTGCAGGAACCAGTTAACATATATGACTATCATAAATCCCACTGAAATATTTACTTGGGAGAAGAGATCTGGAGATTTTGAGTGTTATCTCAACCCAGTTAACCAGGATATGTGCGTCACAGAATGTTCTGTGATAAAGGAATATTCAAAAATAACTTAAAAGCAGATGTTTCCATGAAAAACTGTGAAAGAAAATGCACTTTTGTGTTGATAGAGCAGTTCACTCCCTACCTGTCTTCTTCAAAAAATATTGAGCTCCATTATTTCAGCTCAGTGCTTCTGCATGCAGCTTCTCCCGGTATCTTTATCAGATCTACCCTCATCTTCTGTGTATTAACAACCTATGATGGACACCTCCGCCGGGTGTTTGCCTTCTGCACAAAACCTGCCTTGTGGCTTATTTATTGGGATGCATCCTGAAACAATCTTTTTCTTCTTTCCACATGAACACTGAGAATGGAGCAAGTGCTAACACTCTGGATGTTACTTATGTGAGGTTTCTAGGAATCTATAGCAAAACCTTCTTTACAAGATCCCATAACTCTGTAGATAAAGCATTCTCCATAGACCCGAAATGGGAAAATAGTCAGAAAAGACTGGAATTTTTTTTTCTTTTTCTGATTTGAGCCAAACGCCTAACCCCGAGATAATGCATTGTGTGTTACTTCACAAATCTGTGTTGCTGAAACATGACTTTTGGCAGATGTTAAGAGATGTCTAGCGGGGTGGGGGAGGGGGAAGGCTGTCAAACATTTTTGGTATGTGTAGAGAAACGAATAGCAACTTTTGAAATCAGACAGAACTGGTTATAAATCTACCTATCATTCATTGTCCTCCAAGAATTCTCCTCCCTCAGAGGGGGACAGTGATGACCCTCTGATGGGTTTGTTGTGATTAAATAATACAATACATAGCGCATTATGCCTGCCTTAAAATAAGCAGTATCACTGTGGACTCCCAGTGGTGTCACCCCGGTTTTGTCCATCCTTTTGAGCAGTCAGGCCTACATCTGTTTGACTCTTAGAACATACAAACCATAATGAGTGACCCAAAGTAGGGACATTCACAGTTCACTCCTCAGTTGGCTAGCGGTTCTGTGAAGGTGGCCCAATGGCCGCCCTGTGAAGGGATGAAGGTCTGAGAGTTCTGACTCTTGGTAAGTTTTGCTTTCATCTATTTATCTGTCTATACACCAAGGATTCTAGTCAAGACCTGCCCTAAGGTCCACACTCGACGAGGTCCCCAGTAGCCTCGTCAGCAACTCCACTTTAATGTCTAGCAGGCATCTGAATTTAAGAAACCTAAAACTAAACTCATGATTCCTCAAACCTCCCCAACTTAACCATTCCTTGCTTCCTTATCTCACTGAATGGCAGCATTATTCTTCCGATGTTCAGCCTCCAAATTCTTGAATGATGCTCAACCTCATTTTCTCATATCCTGCGTTCAATCCATTAGTAAGCTCTTCGGGCTTTTCCTTCAAAATAATGCCCCAGTGCCTTGAATTATCATCAGCTCTATGGCATACACTCCAGCCCGAGGATGACTGAAATGCCATCCTAACTGCTGTCATCCGTGCTTCTGCTTCACCCCCTTCAGTCTATTCCACTCACAGCAGCAGTGGGTTCCTCTCAAAACTAAGCCATGTCTTGAAGGTCCTCTGCGCAAAGTCAGCATTGGCTTCACTTCTCTCTTAGAGGAAAACTGAAGGCTTTGCCATGGTGTGAGGGTCTCAGCTCCCACGCTGACCTTGTCTGCCCTTTGCTAGTGCAGTTCTAGTCGCCCTGGCCTCACTGTGGACGCTTAAGTTTGCACCTGCCACGGAAACTTTTGGTAACGAGTTTCTCCACCTGGAATGTTATTCTCTCTGAAACTACATGTGCCACTCCTCACTTCTTTCTGCCCTCTGCTCAAATGTCACTTTATCACAGGTGACCTCTCTAACCACTGATTTTGTATGGCTGACCAATGGTCCTGGATACCTTTTTCTGCTTTGTTTTCTTTATAGGTCTTAGCACCTCCTATGATAGTATGTATTCAATGATAAATTGTTTTTTGCCCATAACCCCTGTATATCCTAGAAGGTAAGACTGATGAGAGCTAAGGCATCTCTGTTTTGTTCAAGGTTGTATCTCCAGCCCCTACATTAATGCTTGAAACATAGGAGGTACTCAATAAAGATTTGTTAAATAAATGAATGAAAAAATGAATCAAGATTATGCTTATTTCAAAAAAGGATCCAGCTGCCTAAGTAAGATTTTTTTTTAAAAATCATGAAGACCTCTGATTTCTGCACAGATTGGTGACACCCTTTTGAATTGTAGCTGTGCTTGGCTTGCATTATTTTTTAACTAATTTTAGCAGAGTTGCTAAATACACAATAACCTACCCATCATTTTTTTTTAGCATTTTGAGAAAAGGAAACAGAATACATTATTTGTGTCCACCATCTTTGCATGATTTGTATCAGTTCTGTAAATCATTAACAGGTAGCGTTACAGCAAGGATTTAATGAATGTTAGCGGTTAGTGTTTATCTACATAATTGTCTTTCCTATGCGTGTGTTGTTGTTTTTGTTTATCTGTCCTTTGTAGGTATTGGAGATACAGTGAAGAAATGAAAACCATGGACCCTGGCTATCCCAAACCAATCACAGTCTGGAAAGGTATCCCTGAATCTCCCCAGGGAGCCTTTGTGCACAAAGAAAATGGTATGCAACATATGCATGATGTATTTCATGAGTCTACTAAGTATCTCAACAATCTATTCTACTTTCTCCCTATGCTAAGTGATTAGAAGCTGCCACACTAGGGCTGTGTCATGTTTATATTAATTTTCCTTCCTAGATTTGTGTTTAATATTATGCTCCAGATACTTTTTAACCTCAATCTATTTTAGTTTATAAGAAAAAAGTAAAGGTAAAGGAAATTTTTATTTAAATCAAGGTTGTAAATACCTTTGAAGTAACCTCACCTATTTTCCATTAAAATTCCTATAAGGATAATTATTATAAAGATAATAGTAACAAACATGCGTGGGTAGGAGCTAGTGACAAAGAAGATACGTTGTAAGTGTGGGCTGAGGCACAAAGACATTGGTAATACTGCATGTTGAGAATTACAATTTTTCATGTATGCCTTTGGCCTTGAGTTTCAGCAAACAAGGAAGATCCCAGCTCAATACAGTCAGGCTGGAGCGGATGTATGATTGCTTAGTAACAAGAAACAGATCAAAGACCTGCCCACTTCCCTTGCTCTTCACCTCAGGATTCAGAATTCAGCCAGATACTGAGTGGAAAGTTAGCCAAACAATGGATAACCAGTACTCCTGTATCTGTTGGCAGATGTAAAGTCTGAACATCTCTCTCCCCATTCAGGGATGAGTAAGTAGGAATAAACCATAATAATCATAATTCAAAATAAAATGTATACACAATATTCTAGAACAGAGGAAAGGGAAGTGGCATCAAACTGAAATACAGAGACAAAACTTACCCTCTCAAATTAGTTCTAACAGGAGCCACAAGAAAATAATACATTATGTCAGTTCTCCATAGCATGAAAAGTCTGTATATATACAACAAGAATGAATACATCGCATACAAGAGCAAAATTAAATGCATCTAGAGAGAGGAAAGAACAAAAAGATTTAATGAAGAAACAGGGGGAAATGAAAAATAAACACCACCACTGAAAGCAATGACCAACCAACGGCATTATGCCAGAGTTTAAGAAAACTTTCCACTGAGTGCAAACTTGAAGGAACTAAGACCCAACATGAATGATACCAATCAGAAAAGTCAAACACAAACTGTGCTTTGACCACTGTTACAGGCCATGTTACACGACATTCTGTGTATAGTGTCCCACAGGTAAAACACTGTAGGCAGTGATTAAATCAAAATGAACTTTCAAGCCCTGATTATAGCACTGGCTGAGAATTATAGATTTTTGTGTTTATTCTGTTGGTTCAGAGAATTAAAGGACCAAGATATGGCCTCTATGTGACAAAAAGCAGGAATCCACAGAAAAGGACAGTTAAGATGAAACCTATCTGTTTGAAATAAAAAGGAAATCAATATGAAAGCAAAGGAAATCACAATGCAGTCACACTGAAGGCAATAAAATATAACGAAAAAAATCTTGAGCAACTATGCAGATGCAGGTGGAAGGGACAAAGAAGTGAAAAAAAAAATATGAAAGATAAATTACATGGAAGGCAGAAAACCGAAATCATACCCAAAAAATTGCAGCTGTCACTAAGGAAGCAACCAGTGGGGAGAGGAGATTTCTTGAGGTGAATCTAAAAGGGATTGTTTTAGCCCAGATAAATCCAGCTCTAGCTAGCATTTACAGAATTTCTACCACTGTTTTAGATTGCCTTCAATCAGAGTTACCACACACTAGACAAAATTATGTGCAAAGAAAATTAAGGCAAGATCTTACTAGTGATTAAGTCTAGCAAATTTGATAATAGTTGTTTTTATTTTATTGCCATTAATATTCTAAAAGAAGTATAAACTTTTATAATAAAAATAACTTTTAAAATAATTAACAATTATTTCAAAAGACTGAAAAAATATACATAATCTTAATTCCTTAGCATATTAACTGGTTTCATTTCCCCCTTTTCTATTCACAAAGCCATTAATACCTACAGTTGATTCAGTTTCTCTGGAAATAATTCATAATTACATAAAAATAATAAAAGCATCTTGCTGCATCTTGCCCCATGATTTTTCATATTCTTGTCCACCTGAAAATCATATTAGTTTAGTGTAAATTGTTTCCTTATATTCAGAATTTAATATTTCCTTTTTACATAGCAAAGGATACCTGTAAAATCCTGGCAGAGAAATGAAGCACATTGGAAGAATTATTGCTTACTAATGACAAAAAACTGCAGGTGAAACCTCAGCATGTCTATGTCTTCTGCACCTTAACTTGGTCCGACCCCCACCTCTTTGATATCTTTCAACACTGAGCTCACTTTTGATCTTTCAGGAATCCTTGAACATTCTTTTTTTGGTACCCTGTCCCTTACATTCAAAATCTCATATTACTACTATCAACATGTATGCCTATTATCCCCTCTAGTGCAAACTCTTAAGACACAAGTACATAGTAATAAACATTCAATAAATATCAGTTGTTGAAATTAATTTTATCCTTTCCACTACTCTAAACATTCACTCCCTGAAGAGCTAAAGGGGTGGAGATCTATGTATTTGAAACCTTTGTTTACTAGGGTTTCAATAGTACTCAATAGGATAGCAATATTAATCAGTCCAGAAGATCTCAGTCTAACTAGCACATTCTCCACTTTTCATTCTCTATTCAGATCTCATGCTCATGGCTTCTTACCTTGAACTCAAATTTTGCACAACTTCTTCCCTTATGGTTGTTATAAAAGAGAGCAAGCTCAAATTATTAAGTAAATACATTTTTATTTGTATTTAGACTCAAGGTAATTACCTAGAAGATTTTTTTCCCCCATTTTTAAGGTTGACTATGCCTTCCTGTAATACCTCTTGACACTAATTCTGCGGCTGTGACCAGGGAAACGTGGATACGTGGTGTCTACCATGTGTCAGTTGTGCTATGTAAATTCATTAATTGTCCAAAACAAATACCTCTTTGCTTCATTTATTATTATTTATATGTGAGGAAACCAACATCAGCTAATTTAGGTAAACTTACTCATGTCATAAAAGTGGTAATATTATATATCATATCTAAAGTTTAAAACTAGGACATTCTTGCATC
The DNA here is from genome assembly GCF_048564905.1 of Vicugna pacos. Taxonomy (NCBI): domain Eukaryota; kingdom Metazoa; phylum Chordata; class Mammalia; order Artiodactyla; family Camelidae; genus Vicugna; species Vicugna pacos. The sequence continues at coordinate 3,438,376 of NC_133015.1, forward strand.
ACTGAATGTGCTCTGATACACACTTCTCCACTCTCCTCCAAAGAGAAAGAATTGATACAGTTTTTCCTACATTGTAGCATTCGGGTAACTGACAGTCTGTCATGCAAGGCTAAATTTTTCATTTTGTCCTTCTAGGTAAACCTTAGACTTTTTCAGAATGTAGCTTCCTAAGCCATCATCCTCCCAATTTTCACTTGTAACCCTCTTAATTCAATAATTTTCTTATTTTCCTCTTTTTTTTTAGCCCCTGAAAGTAATGATAATAATCTGACTGATATTTGGCCCATGCAAAATTTAGTGAAATGATTTCTTCTTGCTTTTGGTAGCATTTTAAGCAATGGCATGAGTTTTTAACGTATAGTAAAATTACAGTAAAGAATCACTGCATTCACCTTCCTTCAAATTGATTCTACATTAGTTGTTGTCAAGTCCCACCTCCTAGGTACTCTTTATTCTCTTCTTAGAAAATGCAATTTTAAGGTTGATGTAAGATTCTACTTTTAACACTGTTGCATTTTATTTTACTGATTGCATACAGCTCCGCTTTTAGCCCGTTAGAATGGTTTTGACTCAATTCTGTTGGTGTATTAATTCTCTACACCCACTCTTGCTCGCTGTTGAAATCTACAACTGCCATTCAAACAAATACTTCCACTAGAGTCAGTGTATTCATTCACATTTATTAAACTCCCAATCTACTACAAGAGAAAAAAGCAATCAAGTAATACATTCCAGCTCCCTGATTTCTTTATCAGAATGTCTCAAAAAATGGTAATTTAGATGAGAACTCTCAGTAAGCATAGCAACTACAAGGTTGTAACATCAAAACTACTCACAAAAGAAAATAAAAGTACACAAATGTTTCTCCAACCAACTGACATTTCATAAATGGCAAAAAAAAAAAAACCTTAAATTATTGAGTAAGATGAATTTACAGGATCAAAGTTTGACAGATTTATCACCAAGATTCCAGGCTACTTCTTTTCAAATACTCTCATTCTCTTAACTTCTGCTGGTGAGATGTCTTACCTTTAACAAATGTATTCAGTAAACTTCAATTGTACTTCTGTATGTGGAGTGTATTACTATAAAATTTGGCCTGCAGACCTGATAAATATGAAAATGGAAGCTTCTGAACTTTTATATGATACCCAGTAACTTCATAGTCATTAGTTTTGACTAAAAATTAAAGATGAGGACACTTCCAGGTGTTGGTTCCCGGTTTATAAATATAAGAAGTGCGTTCCCCTGTTTTGAAGGTCTGTTTAATTCTAGATCAGTGCCATTATTCAGCTATGATCATCTAATGTACTGTTATTTGGCAGGTCCTCAACATTTCTTCATCCAACTTGTTGAGTAATCACACTGGATTTCATTAGCGTGGTCAAGTACCAGCTCCCTGCAGAAAAGTTTGGATCCACATACACCTGTTTCACTTGGCAGGTTGCTCTGATTGCTGAGCTGCCTTTCAGAACTAAAAGCAACAGCAGATTTTTATGTGATTGAACAGAATGAAGTGACCTGAAGTGATGGCCTCTCCTGGCTGGAATCTTTAGAGAGACGTCAGAGTTTTTTGTTGTTGTTGATTTCAGGAGTGATACTCACAAGCTGTGATGTTTAACCAAGGAGTATTTGTTAAAAGACGAAACTCTTTAGAGGATCCAGTCTTAGAAAAATCACTAAGCTCTAAAGCTAGACCAAAATTTAAATCCTGCCTTCGCCAGGACTGGGGCTTGTCATTTTATCTCTGCGCCTCAGTATCCCTGCCTGAAAAGTACAGGTAGTTAATTCTACCTGACAGAGTGTTTATGAGGATTAAAAGATGTAATTTACTAAGATTTTAACACCATGATTCTTTCATAATAAGGATCACTAATATGGGGGGGGGGGAAACCTCATTAATGATTATTAACTCAAAAGTAGGCATACTATTCAAAATTTGATAGCTCCCAAAATATAGTTTTTAAGCGATTATAACAGTACCACCTTTCTCCTTAGTTTCTTGAATTTTATCTGAAAGCAAGAATTAAAATGAAATCACAAAGAAACTTGACATGAATGAAGGAGCTGTAGACAGAAAGAAAAAAACTGAATTTGTACCCAACCAAAGAGACATAAATTTAGAGAATAGTCCTATGAAAAACACACTTATTTGTAGTTTAATTATCATAACGTTGCAAAGTTATTATCTGCATCCATAATGTTGTGGGACATAAACTGTATGTGTTGCTGGCCATTTGAGCCTTCCATATACTAACTCCTCCCCCATGGAATATATGTTCGTTGGAGATATTAAGACAGAATTACAGACTTATTTATGTTATTAATCCTTTACTGTGAAAGAATTGATAGTGGCTTTAGAAGTTCTATAAAATATGACTAGGTGATAAAAATTTACCATAAGCTGAGTAAACCAGAAAGTTGAAGAGTGAGGACATGAGCCAGAGCTGAGTATGAAAACAGCACAAAATCAGCAAAATTCCTGTTTACCTATTAAAATTCCTAGAAGACAAAGGAAATCATCTCTAGTGTCATGATTTATGACGTCTGATGATTTCTGTTCCAAATGGGAAAAGCAAACGTGTTTTTTGGGAAGGATACAATTCCTGATACTAAGATGATTAGAAGTTTCCCTTGAGGGGTTCCATGAAGAAGCCACCTTATTACATATCATGGGGTTTCCTTGGTGGCCATCTAAGGGCAAACAGGGCTGCCATTGCAGCATCTCTCAATATAAGGTGATATTCTCACACTAATGTATAAATTCTGTGCCAGCAATCCTATAAGCAAGCGATAAGATAAAGTTCTGTTTGCAGTCTAGAGGAGCAGAGGTGTCCAGCATGGTCTTTCAACAACCGTGTGCAAATCACATTTCCCTCTCTGGGCTGAGCTTTCCTAGGCATTTGAGGGCACGGTTCCTGGAGCCCAGCAGTCAGATCCATGACAACAGGCAGCTGAGCTGGAAAGAGTGTTTTTCTTCCTCCAAAAACGGAGTGACCTGAAATTATATCTTTTAAGTAGCCTCTTTCCTTAAATTTTGCTACGTATACACTTGCACAAATAAGTGGTTCCTATGTGTGTGTGTGTGTGTTTCCTCCCCTCTCAGGCTTTACGTATTTCTACAAAGGAAAGGAGTATTGGAAATTCAACAACCAGATACTCAAGGTAGAGCCTGGATACCCCAGATCCATCCTCAAGGATTTTATGGGCTGTGATGGACCAACAGACAGAGACAAGGAAGGACACAGCCCGCCAGATGATGTAGACATTGTCATCAAACTGGACAACACAGCCAGCACTGTGAAAGCCATAGCCATCGTCATCCCCTGCATCCTGGCCTTATGCCTCCTGGTCTTGGTTTACACTGTGTTCCAGTTCAAGAGGAAAGGAACGCCCCGCCACATACTGTACTGTAAACGCTCTATGCAAGAGTGGGTGTGATGCAGGGGTTTCCTTCCCTTTCTTTCTTTTCCAGGAGTTTGTGGTAACTTGAGATTCAAGACAAGAGCTGTTATGCCGTTTCCTAGCTAGGAGCAGGCTTGGGGCAGCCTGTTCTGGGGCCGCCCTTTCAAAGCCAGAGGGTTGCTGGTCCTGCACATGAGTGGAAATGCACTCGTGGGAAGCTTCCATGATGCACAGTCTGCTGTCCCTCAGTCCTTTGTCTTTCCTTGTCATTCAGTTCTAGGCCTTTCCTCTGCACGCTCAATGCCCAGTAAATGTCAGGATTAACTAAAGAAGAGGAAAAAGAAGACAAGGTTCTTCTTAAAGGTTTCTAATACTATGTTCTTTTTTTTTTTTTCTGAAGTCTGAGCCCATTTCTGAGGGGAAAAAACAAAATGGAAAAACCCACGAATTTTTGCTTTAAAGCAAAGAAAATTAAAAAAAAAAAGAGGTTAAACAAAACACCCACAATTGAACTTTCAGGAAAGTGTGAAGACCCAAAACAGCTTTGTCTCCAAAGAAGATAGCTCTCTGACGGCTATGGATGGCCTCCTATGCTTCGCTTCTGTCAGGTGGGAGACCTGGAATACACATGTAGGACTTCAGACTGTTGGCACAGCCATTTCCAACCAACAAGGGGCCAAAATATCTGCAATATAGTAACAGCCTTAATAACACATCAAATTTTTGTTTTATACAGCTGGTTCTCAGCTATGTCCTGAATGTTTCATCACATTTATATTCACAGCCGTATTCAGGCAGGACCTTTGAATTGTTTTGAAGTGTTTCTAAACCCCTTCTGGCCACTTTCCCCTGCATCATTGTGATGACGCCCCAGATCGCATTAGGCCATCGCCCCAGGCCCTCCCTGGGTCTGTCAGGGATACCCGTTACAAGTGGAGCAAGAAGCAGTGTGTCTTGAAAGTGGTTTAAAGTGACAGTTACTTTATCAGGATATGTGGCACTAGTAATACATTGGTGTAACCCTTTGAGAACTATCAAACCAGCTTTCAGAGTCTTAGGCTCCTCAGTCTTGCTAATCTGGTAAATTACAGAACTGGGCACTGGTGAAATCAGACACAGGTCCAAGAAGTCCAGGTTTTTAAAACAGATGTCCCATAACCCCGTGTACTTTTTAAGTGATTTACAGGACGACATAAATGCATTTATAACAAACAGAAATGATGTTACTTGCCAAAAATTTTCTGGCAAATAAAAAGGTATTTTATTAAATATCTTGTAAGAGTGAAATTTTCTTTGAACAACTGATGATAACAGCCTGTCCTTTTTGTTGTTGTTGTTGTTGTTGGAGACATTGAATTTCTGTTTTAAAATCCATTGCATGAACATTCAGTCCACCATGGTACATGCAGTTAGCACTGCCATCTTAAGAAAATGAATTCCAATGATGACTCTGAGGTTGCATGAGTGTCTTCCAGTGTATGAGCTATTACTGCATGTCAACCATAGTTCTCAAAGGGTTAGTGTGGCTTCTGGCACTTAGCCATCCATTTGATCACTGACAGAGCCGAGAGACCACCAAAGCATTTCGTTGTTGAGTGTGATTTGTCCTAACAGCAGTATTGTCATTTTCATGTGACCTGCAAAGCAGGTTTGGATCAATATTTTTTTCCTAGAGAAAAGTCAGCAACTGACAGACCTCTTTATTGGCTTTTAGGAGCTGCTTCTTGCAGTGAAAGGCTTTGCAGCCACTGGGCTGTGAACTTATTAGAGATGGTCAGGACGAATGCACCCCATGAGTCAGACATTGGCTTTGTGTGAAAGCCAGCTTTTGAGGGGATTAGCTTTTGAAACAATGAACAGCTTGCCTTGAACTTGATTATTGATCTGTTGACTGTCATTAACAACAACTTAAATATTGTCTTCTGTGAAAATTTTCCTTGAAGAGTCCTGTTCTGTGTCTTTGCCCTTTGACCTTTAACTTGCAAACTGGCACAAACTGAAGGAAATCTGGTGTTGCTTCTCCATTGGAATGTTAATTGTTCTCTGAAAACCTAGTCAGCATGAGCTGTTTCCTTAGAGTGGAGGGGGAATGGTGGTGTTGGTGGATCCTCAGATGAACACTTCGCTCTTTTCATGCACACTTTAAAAATGCCCTCTTGTTAGAACTGACTTTTAATTCCCCTTTAATATAATTTCAAGTCTAAATTCATCATTTTAGTACAAATATAAAACCATAGGGGGAAAAAAAGAAAACCTCAAAATACTTGAATGGCCAGTGTGGCTTTTATATAAAGCTGGAATTTTATACTAGTGAAAATTTCTTACTCGTTTGCTAATAATACACATTTCCAGATGATTTTTAATGAGTGTAGGTGTACATTCTTATTTGGAAATGGATAGTCTGGCTGCCTTGAATTTGTATTTATACTCAACAAAGCATGAAAATTAGAATGCCTTTCGGTAAAACTACATGTTTATGATTTGGTTGGGGACAATATTTTGTAATGATGGATGGCATGTTGCAAAGCCTTTCAGGTTGTTATTTCTTATAACCAGAACATATATAATGGAAGGCTAAGAACGAACAGGTGAAAAACAGGAATGACTTTACAACAAACCGTTATGCAATGCAGACTGTATTTTGACAGGATGATGGAGACGATGTATGTGAGGGCCAAGAAAGCAAGGGGTGAGGACCAGGATCAGCCCTGTAGCTTTACTTCAGTACTTCCATTCGAGACGATGCTAGTGTTATAAAGAGTTAGTCACTTCTACTGAGCATGGAGGACCATATAATTAAGATCATTTAAACAATGTTTGCTTGTGGGAAGTTTTAATCTTTTTAGGACCTTGATGCCAAGGGGGGTGGGAAATGACTGGTAATCATATTCTGCTAAATATTGAAATGAGGAAATATGCCTTTTTTGGGACACGTGCAAATCATGGTGGAATTCTATCCACCTGCATTGAAAATTGATTTTTTTTCCCTCTAAAATGAGAAAGAAACTAAAGAAGCAATCTTTTGCCTCTTAACTCATTTGTCACAATATCCTGATTCATCATAAGACTATGGGTATATAAGGGCTAGGAAATAACCATATGCATTACGAAAGGAAAGACTCTGTCATTATGCTTGAACTCTGAAAGGGTCATGGATGAGGGTTGGGCTATATTTACTTGAATATGAAATGAGATTTATGTGGTAAGAAAAGACATGTGTATGGCTTCTCTCTTTACTAGAACATCTAAAATTTCAGGTTGTGAGACTGCAAGGTAAGAAGACATTAAGTACAAATATTGGGATTCTATTTGCGTATTGTACACCAGGCACTTTCTAAGTATGGTTGCTGACTTTTCTTCCACTTGGAATTGGGGAAAAATATGTCAATCGTAATGGAATAGTGAAAGGGAGAGTGACTAACTGGCCTGGCGCATAAGAATAGTGATTCAAAAACAATGTGAATAATAAATAAAATAATATAATGCACCAGTTCAGTATCAATATCACACAACCTATCAAATATTTTTCATCATCCCATCACTGACAGCATGGAAAGTTCAGACCTAGAGTTTCAGAAGTTGAAATGAAAACACATTCACAATCACAAAAAATAATTCTTCTTGTGTTTCATTATTTCTCATTACTTTAATATACACCCAAATGTAAACAAGGGAATGTTTTTAACATAAATTAACTATATAGTTTATAATTTTAGCCAAATATTATTGTTCTATATATTATTAACTAGACTGAATGAAGTATTAAAATAGCCCATCAGTCTGTATTCTCTATAAATCCACATTAGGCCGGTAGAGGAGGTTGTGAACTTAACCATTGACCTGTTTCAGAACAAAGTGTCTGCAACATGACATTTGAAACAGGTTAAATACAGATGCTCTTTACAACTGCAAAGGTAACACGGATAAATTAAAGAAACATTATATGATCCTAGCAAAGAAAACTTCTGTTATAAATCAGAGGGCAAGGCTTTTCTGAGTCAGATCTAATAAATTACTAAGTCATAATTTACAAAAATAATTACTAAGTAATAAAGGATAGAGACTGATTTACTAAAACAAGCAAATGTTACTTTTACTATTCAGGTTGCTTGTAATCTTTTCCTATTGACACATAATTTGTCTGTTTCATATACTATATACTTGTTTTCATTCACTTTCTGTGGGTAATTAAAGAAACACAATGTGGCAGACAAGAACACTGCCCAGTTTCACTGGTAGTTCCACTACACGGATGAAGCATATATCCTGGATCCTAGGGATTGTAATATAATACTTCCAAGTGCTATGTCTTAGGCTGGTATCTCTAGGATGCTGCAAATGCACACCCACCCTTTGTGGCTCTTACAGCAGAATAACCAATGTGTCCAGACTGACTAAACTCAATGTGCTACCTGAAAAGGAATAGATGTCATGATCAAACAGACTGAATTAACACAAGAATCATGAAAAAAATTTTTGTTCTTTTAAGTTTTGGAATTCTTTCCAGGAACTAATAAAGGCAGTGATGGACTGACAGCACTGAGTCTGTGAGATTGTAGCAGAAACTGAAACAGCCTTGTGGATGGTGGTAAAATCTTTTCCAGCAAGTAGAGCAGAGAGTTCATTTCATTTTTGATGCTCTCAAGAACGCATTCTGAAATGTCACAGATGTCAACCAGAAGGTGCATCTAAACCAAAAATGTTAAATTCAGATGAGCTATTACAAATAGCTGTGCGTACAGTCTTGTGCTATCACAAAAGATTTCATGTCCATAATACTAGAGAATCTAACCATTCTGTTGCATCTCATGTACGTTCCTGGCTGATTTATTGTGACTGCAGGTTATAACTGCCAGGGCATGTGTATCTATGTTATAGATTCTGTGTTGCCTAGTAGGGTACCATAATGACACCATAAAAGTCGTATTTAAAAATTAAAACTTCAAATAATAAAGAATGCAGCAGCAGGCATAGCACCACACCATAAAGAGGAAAACTAAATGTTGTATTTCTTGTTATGGAAATGAAGGAAAAGGAAAAATGAGTCTTTTGTAAAATATAAAAATATACTATAGCATTCCTTAATACAACTGGAAATTTTCCTTTAGCAAGTATGAAAATTGTAGAAAAAATTCAACTTCAAACTCTTCACGCTAGTGATGAGTATGTGATGCATCATTGTATATAATTAGTGGTCGTTAGCTGTTACCCTGCGTAAACACATCTGATATTCATGCACTGCCTTCTAGGCCGAAAGTGTCGAAGTTAGATGCTCAGTAACCTCGACTGGAAAGATATATATATATATATATACATATATATATGATATATATATAACAGTTTATATATATATGTTGTATATATATAATGTTAGAATCTCCTGAGAAAAGCCATTTCCCTAGGATAGAAATTTACCTCAGTAATCATATAACACAAAACACTTGGCAGAATAGCAAAGAAGTTGCCTTAGCGTTCTGGTCTCATCTGGTCATAACCTTTGCCTTCGATCACTACTCAAATCATTTTTCACTTGTTTCCTTTGGTGTAATTTTTGAAATGATTATGATATAGTTCAAGTAAGATTAATAACATCTGATTGCAAATATCTCTTTCAACATTTCATACATGTATCTACTTTGACATTTAAACCAATAGTATATAAAGCCTAAGAATGAACACTGATCTGACAAACGCACAGAAATTGAGTGAAAAGCAGATGTGAATTGTAAAATTTCTGTCAATTTTCTGGTAGAATACTGAGGCGTCAGCCTTCAATTTTTAAACACAGTTGTGAGCTTATAACTGGATAACAGGCATCATGTTTTACACCAATGCGAGTTCTTTATGCTAAGTAAGGGTATAAGATCCTGAGTGCTGTAGTTCAGCACGTCACAGGTACTTGTAACTAAAGCTCTTTAAGGAAAATGAGGACATAACCAGTAATTCATGGCCAGTGCATAATAAGTATAAAAAGTTATGTGTGGAAGCTAGTTCTGAAGATTTCTGAAAATTCTATGCCTTTTCTCTTTAAGGAGCAGCGTGTCTTAAAAGGTATCTTCCTAACATTGGACGGGGAATAACGTTCAAGTTTGCACTCAAGTCCTTACTTTCCATAGCCCACTGGACAGAGCAGGACAAAGACGTCATAAACTGAGACGTTGTGCTGATTTGCATCACTTTGCCACATGCTCTGCTACAGAGCTATTTATAATGCCCTTTAAGAAGGGAGAAGAAAATCAATTAAACATAAATATGAAAATACGATAATCATATCATGTTAGGCCACTGAGCTTCAGAGCAAGAGGTCATTCACCCTTATTTCGTATAGAAAAACCAGGAGAGACTAGTAAACATGCAAAAAATGACTAACTTTTTGACTTAGAGATGTTTCTTGCATATCTCACCCACTTGTTTTTTATCTGTGAACAGATGTCACTCACAACCCAGACATTTCTGTCGCACTTGGTCTGTAGCTAGATTGGCTCCCAGATTAAATACTCTTTGACACAGGCCTTTTCTATACATGCCTCATAGATGGTGACGCTTCGGTGAGAAGTGACTGCACAGCAGGAAGCTGCTTCCTAGGACAGGATCTGGTCCTGCTTGTAACTTGCCACCTTTTATACGAATGTATGTTTCTACATTGGCCTGTCTTGCCGAGATGTAGATGAATAAAGCTTGGTATGAGCTGTCCATCTGAAAGGTCACCAGAATGCATGGTTCATTTGCTCGTATGTAATGCCAGTTAGAACTTGTCCCCTCTCTCTACATCGACAACCCCGTTGCAAAGGCAAAACATACTTTCCTTGAATGACGGATTCAGTCCTTAAATCAATGTCACAGTTTTTGCTACCACTGAAATAACGCCCCAGAGGCCACGTTATTAGCTGTCTTCTTCTCACAGCTCTTCAGTATGTAACATTGCCTGGGTAAAACTAGGTTTTTAGTTCTTTCTGTCACTTACTCCTTTTGTCTCTGACATGGAGTCCATTATTCCTTTATATATTAAAAAATAGAACATTTCACAATTTAGTTACTTCCAAACAAACATGATTTCCAAACGAGCGTGTGTGTGCCTGTTTTTCTGTTTGTTTTTTGTGTTTTTTCTATCCCTCAAGTTCTGAAATTATTTGTTTGCTTTCTGTTTGTCACCCCAAACTACAGGTGGTTGGGAGGGGTGTATTATTTTGTGTTCTTTCATGCAGTCCGTGCTTATATTTGCTTTCCTGTAGATTTCTGTATATTTCTACCTTGCCCTCTCTCTCTCTTTTTTTTTAAACAGAATTGATTTTCCTTTCCTTTTGTGTGAACCAGAATTGAACAACATCTGGTTTTTTTTGTTTGTCTGTTTATTTTTCCTTCGCAAGTTTCTTGCACAGACTTTGGCCCTGTAAATTTCACAGACCTCCCAATCTCTTGCGTTGGATTCTAACTTTGCTGGAGCTATTCCCCTGAGAAAAGTGAAATGCTGAGGGTGAAGGCAGTTGTCTGTTGATAAGACAGCTAAGGGAGTTTGCTTTTGGTGAATGTGTCTTGAGTAATTACATAGGAAAGTAGATACCAGAATACAGTGTTCCATTTAAGGCACGTCACGGGTGCATAAAAGCCTAAAACCTCAGTTCTTCGGTCTATTTCCCTTTATGTGTAAATTACATATATGTTCAAAAGAGTGAGAATGAGAGAATTGGGGGTATTATAGTGGCAGCTTTTTGCTGCGTTGGTTTTGACTGCATCAGCGTTTCCATTGTGAACCTCTATTTTCAGGGGTTTTAGAGATTCACCCATAAAAATTTGCTTCAGGCTTAGAAGTCTTGAAAGATTTTTTTTGTTTAGGTACATAATTTTAAACCAATATAGTTTGTTTTTATATTATAGGAGGGAAGTAAATGGCGTTTACTAGTTCAATTTTGTGCTTATATAACTTTTAATAAACTTAATTTTTTAATAAAACATAAAATCTAATTAGTCCATAGTCTATTGATGGTTTTTAAAAGAATCAACTATTGACATAGAATTGCCTGCTTTGTCAGTATAGAAACATATCTTCAAGATGTTTTAAAACTTGTAACCTATATTAACATTATCTTGATTCTAATAGTGGATCGATATGATAATGAATGCAATTTATGCCATCCATATGAGCTATCTGGTAATATAGATTTGGAAATATATAGTATATTTAGTAAATATATACATATATTTACTAGATAGATTAAGGGACGTAAGCTCCCATAAATTTAGTTGGTCAAATAAATGCCATATATATTTTAAAAAGTTGTACAGAATTAGATGCAAGCAATTGCAAAGGAAAGTTATCTCTTGGGTGAAGAATACACATTTTATAGCTTCTTATAAAAATCATCTTTTTCTATATTGCAGTTATGGGAAATTGAAGGAATTTAATGCAGACTTTATTTAAATAACATTAAATTGTGAAGCAGAGAGAAACACTAGGAAATTAAATATTTAGGCCGTTATCTTTTGGTTTTTGACAATACTTTTATTAATTCCCCATGATGTTTTTGGTTATGGAGAGAGTATTAAAATCTTAACTTGAAATGTCTGGGTTGCTCACATTACACTCAACGCTGTTTCATTAAGTGTTTGATAATATGGAGTCTTCTGTGTGCAAGGAAAGAAACAAATAACACATTTATTTGCTGAATGAGTTTTAAGGTTTGCAAGTTGTTAGTGGGTTTTTTTTTTTTTTTTGCCCACACAGGGTTCTACACATTTATACCATCTTAAATCTGGCATATCTATATATATATTTTTTTCAGATAGCTTCTACTGACAAACACAAAGCTTGTTTGTGTGCAAATATAAGGCTACATAAATGGTGCTAAAGTGTATTATGACTGTCAGATATAATCAGGCAAAATTTTGTGGTGCTTAAATTAATTTTTTCATTGATTTATTGATCAATGCATTGAATAGTGTTTATTATTCACCAGTTGTCTTTTATCAGTGAATCAAGGCCTCATAGCACATGTTAAATACGATGGTTGACTAGTCTATGTAACAGCTCACCAAGCTACTAGCTCTTTAATTCCTTATAATGTTGCGTCATTAAAGGTCGAGGGGTCACGATATTAATCTCATTGCTGTAGACCATTAACATGACTAGACTTTTCCACCAAGTACTTATGTTTACAATGCTATAACCCTTTGACTGCTGCGGCAACCTTTAACCACAAAAATGTCACAAGCTAGAATCATCAGCATGGTTCTTGCCACGGCAATCATAGCGTTAAGGGCTGTGCAGTGATTTGTTTTGTATTTATTAATTTATATTTATTTTGTTTCCATTCAAGGAGGGGATTTTTGGGTGGGGCAGTTTTTGTCTGCTGTAAGTGTCTTAACCTAGGGAAGGGTTAAATGGCTTTTTATACTATTGCCATCTTCTGTATTTACCATCAATCCATTGTGTTGTAATTAAAAAAAAAACTGTCAATAAATAAGAGAACAGAAAAATTGTTCATAGACATTGTGCTTTACTCGATGAATGATATACATACATATATGATGGATAGTTGGCTGTGATCTACAGGAGTAGATAGCTTTTACTGTCTCTGTCTTCCTAATTGATATGAAACAGAAAGTGAAAACTCTAAAGGAATTTAGGCCAAATCTCCTGTCTATTTGCCTGAAATAGCAAATATATTTAACTGGCCATGTCAACCGGAGAATTGATTAACTAATGACTAGATGCATATGGCTGTGACCAAGGACAGAAACAGAAGGGTTACCACCTCAAATGGGTTTCAGGCAAGTAATGAACATAAGATACGTTACCACTTGATTTCATCACCACTTGACAAAAACCAAAATTACTTTTTGGAAAATTTTTTGGAAATTAATTTTATTGATTAAAGTCATTTATCATGACTATCTAGGTAAATGTAATCAAAGGAGTTAATTTTGATATCAATAGTTTTTTGGCAGAACCCCATTTAAGGATTTTTTTCCTCCTTCTTTTTCTTTTAATGATTGGACTATAGTAAAGTGTGGCCACGAATAGAGAACTGACTCACAGAGTGAAAACAAGAGTAAAGATAAGCATTTTCATATTTAATATTTTAATAAATTATTTTTTCTTAGAATATCAAGTAGCTGCATGTAATCAAGTTCTGAACAAGTATTTCCTGAAAAAGCACATCTAATATGTATCAATAGACCCAAAAAGTCATCTGAATTTTCAGGAGTATTAAGAAAGCACATTGAGAATAAAGTAAAATGTGTTCTCTTATGCAAAAATCAAGATGCATCTGTGCACCAAGAAATTAAAGGTATAAATTTTAATCCACAGACAACAGAGGATCTCTGAAACAGAGTAACAGACAATTACAGGGCTTTAATTGTCTGAAGTAATAAACAGTAGACTAGAGGGACAGAGAACTGTTTGTGTTAAGTCTTTGAAATCCCTGGAAATTTGGAGATCTTTCTCAAAAAGTCTAAAGGAATATTCACAGATGAGAGTTTTACTTTTGGAACATGTCAGCATATAAAAACCTACAAGATTGAGCCAACTAACACTATAGTTTATTTTTACTTGTAGAAGGCTTTTAAGCAAAGGATAACCTTTATTTTTCTAAGGCTGTTATGGATGTGTAACATAAATATCAGGCTAAATCCAGGAATGAATCTCCCTTGTTTTTATTATCTGAGGAAAAAAAAAAGCTAGAAACATAACCCAGTAGAATTGTTTTTTAAAATATATGTATGAATTATTTGCTTATTTAACATTAAAATATACAATTACCTTGATCTTCCAATCAAGGACCAAAATAACACATCGTGGAAAAAGGAAAATCCAGATGGGGCACTGAGGACCTATTAACACACTTAGCACACTCTAGAAACGTGAATATCATTTACTGAGGTGAGCGATAATGTTTGCATATTTTAATTCTTTTCTAAAATGTACTGAATGGGCATAACGTCAACCCAGTTTGACACACTGTCACCCTTTGAAGTTAGTTACCCCATGAGTGTGTCACTAGTTCTCCCTTTCTTCTCCTCCACCTCCTCTCCTCTGCCTTCTCTCTCTTGCTCCCTCTCTCTCCCCCTTAATTGCTCTATTCCTTGAAAGAAAAATTTATAATTCACTTTTTTCACATCTTCCTAACTCATGGTTCCTTATTTCTGATACCGTGGTGGCACTGCTCACCATGCCACTTGACTTATTTCTTCTGTGTAGATGATATATTTAATACTTTATCTGGTCTTTTAAATTTTCTATCTTACTTGGCTTCTTAACGGTGTTTAATACCAGTACTTCCTCTGCCATTAATTCCTTTGCTAGACAGCTCCTTGAGGGGAGGACCTATTTATTTCTCATTCGTCTTCCATACCCAGAGCCTGACGCGGTACCCAGGTCACAGCCCTCAGTAAAATGTTGGCTTCCAGACATTAGAGTTTAGAGGGTTTCTTCCCTGACCATATCTAATTTTTTAAACTAATTCTTGTGAGTTTACATAAGTTCTCCTATATATTCTTAATCTCCTTTATTCTACATTCTATCCTGGTCCCTTATTCACAAGCATGGCTTTAGCTTTCTAAGTGTGATATCTCATGAAATCCAGATTCATAATTTCCACTCACTTGCTGGACAAATTAATCTGGCTTTTTCTTTAGTTTCCCAGTCACACTACTAACTTGCAAAACTCATCACCATTCTTTTTCTCCCATCAAAATACACCTGCTTCATCCTGAATTATCTAATTTCTCAGTGGTACTAAACTTTCTTGGTTACCTGTCCCTGAACTCATCAGGTACTCTGGCCTTCTCCTTATCCCCTTGCTTCCCAAGCCCCACCCCAACCTTAGACACTGGTCGCGTCTATCACACCGACTTCTGCAGTATTATTTGGCATCTGATTTCTCCTTGACATTCTCGTCCTATTCGGGATCCATTAGTTCTTCCCTTCTCAAACGCCTGGCCTAATTCATTTTCTCTTTTCCAGCTTATCTACATATTCTCGGCAGAACCATCTTCTCAAATTAGAGGTTGTATCTTATCAAACAAAACACAAAAACAAAAATAAAATTGTGTCATTCCTCTATTAGAAACAAAGATTTTAGATGCAGACCCTGTAACATCTATATTTAACTTGACTTTCAAGTTGTTCCACCAGTGTGTATTTTTAGACCTGAAACCACCCAAAGACTTGCCATCCCTCAGCCATCGTTTGGCTCATGCCGTTCTCTCCACTTCGAATTCCACCTTTCCCTGCTTTATCTTTCCTGACCTCACCAAAGACATAACACCCCCAGCCCTAAAACCTCGTATTATCTCTTTGCATCTGGTTTGGCTCAGGATGATCCCGTTGAGATAGTGACTGTCCCTTCCCCACCCCCTTTCTTTTCAAAGGTCTCCCAGTTTTAATAATGTTATAAGGTCCTACTCCTGTAAAAACTTTCTAGACATACCTATAATTTTTTGTGAACTTGTTTTTATTATTTCTTGTCATTGTCTATGCTCCTGAAGACTGTTTTCTTGGTGGTGGTGGTGTGTTTTTTTTCCCCTCCTGCAGCATTAGATGCAGCGCTTTGAGTTAAGGAGCTCCAGAAATAGTTGTTGCACTAAATCAAATTGTATTTTTTCACTGTAATTGACATTCCAGAAGTTTTACTTCACTTTGTTATGCATTCTCAAACCCATATTCTAGGAGTCTTATGAATAAAGATATTTAAAAGCCTTTGTTTCTAAGATATAATAATTTTAGCAGTAAACCCTGATGCTCTCCAAGACTTACTTTGTTTCAAAGCTTTTTAAATATTTCTCATTAAATCAACAAATGCCTCAAGTTTAGGCTCATCTTTTTTTTTCTAACATGTCCATCTTTTACTTTTAATAATCACCTTTTAAGCCAGAAAGAATTCTTCAGCAAAAGTAGCTGAGCTAAGTCAGAATGCCTGTTTTTCGGAGGCACCAGTGTGCAGCCGTTTCCAGAATTTAAAATATTCAAAAAATCAAATCCTACTTTCTCAAATGTGGGCATAGACTTGAAAGATACAATTATTTGCTTTCTTACTGTGAAGTGGTAGGGCATGCTCCCTTCATGATGAGAAATCAGAAAAGGACTTGTAAAGAAGAGCCATCTTGCCTCTTCAGAGGGAAATGCAGTCCAGATTCTCGCTGAGCTATTGCTGGCTTTGCGGGAAGGATGTCAACAGAGTGTTCAATCTGAGAGGTAAGTAAGAGATTGGTGACACAGATTCAAAAAGGAAAGAGCTCAGTCAAGGTCAGAAAAGAGGACATACATAAATAGTTCAAAGACAGGGAAAGACACAGTTCTTTTTCAAATGTATTTGTTGCTTAGAACAGTTACTATCAGGCCTCTACATTTGCAGTAGAACTCTTTAACGACTTTACCTGGCGTGTGACGTGTGTCTCAAAGCCACCCCTGCACTTTCAGGTCCAGTGACGGCATATAATTTCATTCCCTCCAAAGTCCTACCAAGACTATAGAAAATTGATTTTTTCTTTTAATTTCTTTTCAAAGATTTAGGAAAAAGGAATACAAAAGAGAAGACATTAGCAGCATTTGGGAAGCTGGAAGCAAGGGGACATCTGGTCACTGGCCTAGCAGACCCAAGGAAACCAAATTATAAACTGGCAGGGGCAATCAGAGAACAAGCCCAAATACATCACATAGTGGGCTGAAGTCTCGGGGAGTGAAAGCAACAAGTGCCTGTGAAAACGGGGTGCATGGAGTTGACAAAATTAAGAAGGATTAAACATCGTTCACAGGAATCAGATACATACTTTAAGTGCTGTCCATGCCCCCCCAGCTTTGGACAACTGCTCTTTCTTTCCCTAGCCCAAAACTCAAGGTTTATTCTGCAGAGAGGGTAATGGAAGACAGTGTTTGAACTGGGGAATGGCATTTTTTGGTATCAGAATCAGGGGGTTGATTGAGTGTCTCCATTTTGAATATTAACGTGGAGACCTCCCAGGCTTGATCGGTTTCACCACCGGCATGTCAGCAGCTGGTTTAGGGGGAAGATGCTGTTCTTGTTTTCTTTAGGTAAGAACATGGAACACTCTTCTCTGGTGAATCTGACCAACCCAAGAGGAAAGCCAATAAAATCTGTAATCAAGGTTTCGTCTAATAAATCTCATACTGACAGGTCCCACTGGTGCAGTCAGTGTTTCCTATCAGCTTTTGTTTTCCCCTGTTAAACAGGATCAGAAAACCAAAGATGTCTAGGCATCGAACAAAAAGTTGAAACAGAAAGCTAGTGACCAAAATAAACAAACAAACAAACAAAATTAATAATCAGGAAGGAAACAGATTATGCAAGGAGGAAAATAAAACCTTTAAAAATGATCTTTTCTAGCCCTCAAAAGAAAACAAAAAGTTTTAATCTTTCACTGGGGAATTAAAAATGTGACAGGAATCAAAAACTCAATAGGCTAGAAAGCAAAGTTAAATCTCTTAGAGAATAAAACAAAATGAAAAAGATACGAAAAATATCACTGACACAAAAGATCACAAAATTAAAGAACAGAACCTCAAGTCCAGAAACTCCAATATTCATAAAACTGGAGTTCCAGGGGAAAAAAACAGAGAAACAGGAGAGAAATGGTCATCATAAAATTCAGTAAATTACGAATTTAAAACACAAGAGTTTCCAGACTTAAAGAGCCTAAAGATGTCCAGTGTCATGGATGAAAACAGACATAGAAAAAGGTGTATCACTGCGAAAATTCAGAGCCTGAGGCACAAAGAAGACTCTACAAGCTTTCAGAGACTGAGTGGGAAATTCACCTACAAAGCGCAAAGAATTAGGATGGCCTCAGAGTTTTCTCAAGGAACACAGAAAACTTGAAGATCATAGAGTAATGTCTTCAAAACTCTGAATAAAATTTTTCAATATAGCATTTTATATACAAACAGATAGTCGTTAAATGCTGGATAGACTAAAGTTAGGAAATGTCTCAAAAAAAAGTCTTTGCATGTTCCACTTCTCAGCTGGAGGATATGCTTCACTACACGGTGAGAAATCCAAGAAAGAGACGCTGAATTCAGAAAAAACAGGAGTTCTAACTAGAGGAAGAAAGAAGTGAAGAGTTTATCCACTTTCAATATTACAAAGGTGCACCGGGAGTAAAAGATGAGCAGTTCAGACTGGAGCAGCGAGACCAGGAGACCAACACGTTGAAGACTTTCATGCTCATGATTTTTGTTGTTGTGCCAACTTTTTAAACCTATGATGCTGCTGCAGGATGTGCTCCATCAAAACAAGAACGTAAATGAAGAAAATACGAAGACATAGGATCTGAGGAACAGAATTTGGATTTCTCTAACTGTTGAGAAATTCAAAGAAATTTCCTACAATAACAGCAATGATAAATCCTAATATAATGGGCCTAGAAAGCAGATGATCCACATTGAAAGGGAATGGATGACTCTCCTAGGTATATGTATTTGGCAGGGGTAGAACTATACGTATACACGAAACACACACATGTATATATGTATATGTAGTTAAATTCACACATAAACACAAAGTGAAACCAATAGATTACATGATGGGATTGATCTTGCAGATAATTGTAGCTAAAGGTTTTTGGAAGTTGTAGAGAGAATTAGCAATAGAGCGAATAAACATGGAGCAAGTGTAAAAACAAGGCAATTAATTTAAGAAAAAACTTTTTTTTAATAATTAAAAATGCCCAATTCAGTGCTCAGTTCTGAAGAGCTCTAAGCCTAATAATGTAAAAATTGATTTTTTTCTTTAACCAAAAATTGTAATAAAATATATTTAGAGGGTGGGGGATGGGCAGCAGAGGAAATGACACAGGAATACAGCTTAATCTTTATCTAACATTGCAGGAACTCAAAAGATGATGTATAAAATGGATTGATTTGAAGATAAAGGTGCACTTACATTACTGAGGACCACTGAGGTATTCAATTCCAGGAATAAAAAGCAGCAGCCCCAAATACCAAGACATTTCGGGGAGGAGGACTATGGGAATGGGGGGCACGGCTTGGGATAGTTACTTTGTGTTATAGTGTCATTCTAGCATTTTCTGTTTTACATGATGTAACTGTATTAATTCGATAATAGAAAGTTGAAATTGAAGCACAAAAATCAATCTATGGTCAACATGTCCACAATTTTCCTGGACATAAGGATGCTCTGACCGTAACTCCAGGTGCTTTGCCTCTGCCACTGGGCAGTAATCATGTTCCTTTGGTCAGGGATTTTCTTTTCACCCAGTTCCCAGCATATCCCTCCTTTATCTTTGATCCTCCTTACACTCTCCACCCTTATTTACAGCATCTGTGATCCCTCACTGGGCAGAGAGAAAGGGGAGTCATGTAAAGCTTGAAAACTTGCTTTTCAAAGGCATTTGACATGTCCCTTAGAGAGACACTTGGTCAAATGTTTTTGGATGATGACAGCCTAGGAAAGATAGGTCTCTCAGTTTTATTTAGTGTGAAAAATATTCTTCAGAGGAAGGGTCACTGCGGTCAGCAACAGACAGTAAAATTAAATTGGAACAGGAAGTTAACCAGCTCTAGGGCATCTGCCCTACGAGAAAGTGAGAATCCTTAAGAAACAGCTTAGATTTAAGAACTGATAGAGAACTTTTTATACAATTTAAAGAAATACTTGTAACATTAACTTGTTATATGGCAATTTAATGGCGTTACAGTGAAATTACAAATTACTCTTTTCAGAAATATATTATTAGTTTATTGGTTCATTTGATATTAATTGAATCTTTGCTACATTATAATATTTAAAATTTTAATATTTCAACATTAAATTTAATAATACTTAATATTAATATTAATGGGGGATAGGATATGTGCAGTAAAGTAGGGGAGTCAAATTTGTTTACATTTTTATATTTTATTGTAATTAGTAAATTACATTATATAACATAAGATGGATAGCACAGTGCAACATACCATGAAGTAAAGATATAAATATGAGAAATAGTATATTGTAATATTATAGGTGCAACCAGACCTTGAGAGAATCCAGATGCTAACCCTACTTGGGATTTTCAAGGAAAACTTTATAAAGAAGGTAATGCATTAAAAAAAAAAAGTGGAAGGTTAGCTGGTAAACAGAAGGAAAGTCACATTTGAGGCAAAGGTACATACAGCTTATAGAAAAATATGTAAGTGTGAGAAAGGATATGGAGATGAGGTTTTCTAGAACCAGAGCCCAATGTGCAGGAAGAAGAGCTATTTGAGATCAGTTCAAAGATATAGACAAGGGCTAGAATCACGAAGGGATTTGATGCCTCTAAATCTGTTTTGCCCACCTACCTGGTCATTCCGTAAACTACTTTCCACCACTTTCAGGCATTTGTTTTTGGCTAAAGTCAATTGGAGTTTTTTTTGGTTTTTTTATTTCATTTATTTAAACTAGAACAAAACAAAAAAGTTCACCCATTTCTTCCACACCCTGACTCCCAGTCTCTTGCAACCATCAGTCTTTTCTCTATTATATCTATGAATTTGTTTTCTGTGTTTAGTTTTTTGTTTTCATTTGTTTTTTTATAGGTTCCACATAATATAAGAAAGATCACACAATACTAATCTTTCTCTGTTTGACTAATTTCCTTTAGCATAAAGCCCTCAAGATCTGTCCATGTTGTTGCAAATGGCAAGATTTCTTTCTTGTTTTACAGTCAAATAATATTTCTTCATCCATTTTCCCATCGATCGACACTTAGGTTGTATCCATATCTTGTAAATACCGCTGCAATGAACATGAAAATGCATATGTCGTGTAGAATTAGTCTTTTCATTTTCTTCAAATAAATGCCCAGAAGTGGAATTCCTGGGTCTTACAGTTGTTCTATTTTTAATTCGTTGAGGAACTTTCATCCTGCCTTCCATAGCGGCTGTACCGACTTGCATTGCAACCAACAGTGCGTGAGAAAAGTCCTCTCTTCTCTACATCCTCACCAACACTTGTTATTTCTTGTCTTTTTGATAGTAGCCATTCTAACAGTTGTGAGGTGATATCTCACTGTGGTTTTGATTTGTATTTCCCTAATATTAATGATCTTTTCATGTGTCTGTTGGCCATCTTTTATGTCTTCTTTAGAAAAATGTCTATTCAGATCTTTTGCCCATTTTTTTCTTAATTGAAGTATAGTCAGTTTACAATGTGTTCATTTCTGGTGTGCAGCATAGTGATTCATATATTTTATATATAAAAAATATATATATATATGCACATATATTCCTTTTCATATTCTTTTTCTTTATAGGCCATTACAAGATATTGAATATAGTTCCCTGTGCTGTACAGTAAGACCTTGTTGTTTACCTATTTTATATATAATAGTTAGTATCTACGAGTCTCAAGCTTTCAATCTAATCCTCCCCACCCCCTTTTCCCTCTGGTAACGATAAGTTTGTTTTCTATGTCTTTGAGTCTGTCTTTGTTTTGTAAATAAGTTCATTGGTGTCCTTTTTTTCCTCCTTCTTTTTAGATTCCACATATGAGTGATATCATATGGTATTGTTCTTTCTCTTTTCAGCTTATTTCACTTAGCATGACAATCTCCAGGTCCATCCATGTTGCTGCAAATGGCATTATTTATTCCTTTGTTATGGCAGAGTAGTATTCCATTGTATAAATATGCCACAATTTCTTTATCCAGTCATTTGTTGATGGACATTTATGTTGCTTCCATGTCTTGGCTATTGTAAATAGTGCTGCTATGAACATTGGGGTACATGTATCTTTTCAAATTAGAGTTTCCTCCAGATTTATGCCCAGGAGTGAGATTGCACGATCACAGGATAAGTCTATTTTCAGTTTTTTAAGGAATCTCCATACTGTTTTCCAAAATAGCTGCACCAAACTGCATTCCCACCAGCAGTGTGGAAACGTTTCTTTTCTCCACACCCTCTCCAGCATTTATCATTTGTGGATTTTTAATGATGGCCATTCTGACTGGTGTGAGGTGATGCCTCATTGCCATTTTGATTTCCATTTCTCTGATAATTAGCGATATTGAGCATTTTTTCATGTGCCTGTTGGACACTTGTATATCTTCATTGGAGAAATATTTGCTTAGGTCTTCTTCCCATTTTTGGATTGGTTGGTTTGGTTTTAGTTATTGAGTTGTAGGAGCAGTTTATATATTCTGGAGATTAAGCCTTTGTCAGTCACATAGGTTGCAAATATTTTCTTCCTTTCCACAGGTTGTCTCTATTTTATTTACGGTTTCCTTTGTTGCAAAAGTCTGTAAGTTTAATTAGGTCCTATTTGTTTATTTTTGCTCTTATACCCATCGCCGGGGTAGACTGCCCTAGGAGGACATTGCTATATCAGAGAATGCTTTGCCTATGTTCTCTTCTATGGTGTTACGGTGTCTTGTCTTAACTCTAAGCCGTTTTGTTTAACTCTAAGCCATTTCAAGTTTATTTTTATGTAGGGTGTGAGAGAGGGTTCTAGTTTCATCGATTTACATGCATCTTTCACCCACTTTTAAATTAGATTGTTTTTCTGCTGTTGAATCATTTGAATTCTTTCTATATTTTGGATATTAGCCTGTTATCAAATATGTGATTTGCAATCATTTTCTCCCATTCAGTAGGTTGTCTTTTCATCTTTTTGATGGTTTCCTTTTTTGTGCAGAAGCTTTTTAGTTTAATGTAGTCCTACTTGTTTATTTTCGCTTTTGTTTCTTTTCCTTTTGGTGTCAGATTCCAAAATGTATCACCAAGACCTATGTCAAGAAGTTGACCACTTATGTTTTCTACTAGAAGTTTTATGGTTTCAGATTTTACATTCAAGTCTTTAGCTCATTTTGTTAATTTTTGTGCACAGTGTAAGATAGTGCTCAAATTTCATTCTTTTGTAGGTAGCTATCTAATTTTCCCAGCACCATTTATTGAAAAAACTGTCTTTTCCCCATTGTATATTCTTTGTCATTTTAATTCACTATATACCCATGGGCTTATTTCTGGGTTCTCTATTCTGTTCCATTGACTTTTGTGTCTTTTTAAAAAAGTAATACCATACTGTTTTGATTATTATAGCTTTGAATGTATAGTTTGAAATCAGGAAGCATAATGATGCCAACTTTGTTCTTTTTGCCCAAAATTGCTTTGGCTATTTAGGTCCTTTGTAGTTTCATACTAATTGTAGGATTGTTCATTCTATTTCTGATGTGGTCCCCAAGCTGTCAGCTGATCCTTCTAGGTTCCCTCTCAGGATGTCCCAGGACAGACCTTCACTAGAAACAAAACCAGATCATTCACATTCTCCTGAACATGCCCCCACTGTCTTTCCCAGGAAGTGGCTTTAGAACTTTCTCTCCCTCTATGTAACATCTCTCTGCAAAGTCTATCAAAATTCCACTTGGTGTGCTCTGTCCATCTCTGAATGTCCCTTTGTGAAGGGAACGCCTCATACCTTCATTCAGCTAAACTCCCTACTATGAATGTCCCCAGGACTCCCTTCTCTCTCATGGAATTTCCATGTTCTTCCTTGTATTATGATTGTCTCTGCACCTGTCAATTCATTCACATCTGCATAAATTTGCAAAGGCATGATCAGTGTCTTATTTAACCCTAAGAGTTTAGCATTCATCACATGTGGCAGGTAGCAGATGCTCGATGGATATCTGACAAATGAATTAAACCAAATACCTCTTGTTTGAAAGAACAGGGAACATGGATTTGGCTTTTCCCTAATGTTCTACCCCCAAACTTTAGAATTCCATCTCAGGCACACCACAAAATATACCACATATTTGATCTCACTCATGTCTTTCACTTTCCAACATAAAAATCTCTAAAAACAAACAACCTCCCTAAGCTCTGGGAAGTGTCTGTGGTTCTGAGAGTAGCAGATATGAGGATAGAAAAAGGTTTTGGTAAGATTGCATTGAATTCATATATTGCTTTAGGTAGTATAGTCACTTTAACAGTATTACATTTTCTAATCCATGAGCACAGCATATCTATTTATATGTGCCATCTTCAATTTCTTTCAACAATGTCTTATAGTTTTTAATGCGCAGATTTTTCATCTCCTTGGTTGAATTTATACCAAGGTATTGAATTCTTTTTGATGCATTTATAACTAGGATTGTTTTCTCAAATTCTTTCTGATAGTTCATTATTAGTGTAAAGAAACACAACATATTTCTACATATTAATTTTGTATCATGCAACTTTACTGAATTTGTTTGTTAGTTCTAAGTTTTTTGATGGTTTCTCTAGGATTTTCTATACACAGTGTCATGCCATCTGCAAATAGTGACAATTTGCTTCTTTTCTGATTTGGATGTCTTTTCTTTTTTTTTCCTTCCTTTCTTCCCTTTCTTTCTCCCTTCCTTCTGCCCTTCCATCCTTCCATTTTATTATATTGAGGTATATTCCCTCTATACCTGCTTTGTTGAGATTTTTTATTATAGGCAGCTGTTGAATTTTGTCAGATCCTTTTTTTCTGCACCTGCTGAGGTCATCTTATGATTTTTTTCCTTCATTTTCTTAATGTGGTATATCACAGTGACTGAATTGTGGATGTTGAATCATTTTTGCATCCCTGGAATAAATCCCACTTCATCATGGTGTGTGATATGTTTAATATATTGCTGAGTTCAGTTTGCTAATATTTTGTTGAATATTTTTATGTCTACATTCATCTGAGATAAATGCCTATAGCTTTCTTTTTAGTGGCATCCTTTTCTGGTTGTGGTATCAGGGTAATGCTGGCCTCATAAAATGTGTTTGGAAGAGTTACCTCCCTCTCCTGTTTTTTGGGGTTTTCTTTTGGAAGAGTTTGAAAATAATTGGTATTAATTCTTCTTTGAATGTTTAGCAGAATTTACCAGTGAAGCTGTCTGGTCCTGGACTTTTCTTTGTTGGGATATTTTTAATTACTGATTCAATATTCTTGCTTGTAATCAGTTAGAATATCTCCTCTTTCATTTCTGATTTTATTAATTGTGTCCTTTTTTTTTTCTTGGTGAATCTAACTAAAGGTTTGCCAATTTCATTTATTTTTTCAAAGAAACAGTGCTTATTCTCACTGATCTTTTCTATTGTCTTTTTAGTCTCTATCTTATTCACTTTCTGCCCTAGTATTTGTTATCCCCTTTCTTCTTTAACTTTGAGCTCTCTTTGTTTATTTGAGACTTCTTGTTTCTTGAAGTAGGCATTTATCAGTATGAACTTCCCTCCTAGAACTGCTTTTGCTGCATTCTACAAATTTTGGTATGTTACATTTACATTTTCATTTGTCTCAAGGTATTTTTGACCTGTTTTAATTTCTTCTTTGATGCATTGATTATTCCTTAGCATGTTGTTTAACATCCACATATTTATGAACTTTTCAATTTTCTTAGTGTAATTAACTTCTAATTTCATACCACTGAGTTCACAAAAGATGCCTGATATGATTTCAATTCTCTTAGATTTATTAAGATTTGTTTCGTAGCCTAACATATGATCTATCTTGGAAAATGTTCCATGTGCACTTGAGAAGAATGTGTATTCTGTTGCCTTTGGATGGAATGTTCTATATTTGTTAAGTTCATCTGCTCTAACATGTTGTTTAAGGGCGATGTTTCCTGTTTGATCTTCTTGTCTGGATGAGTTATGTATTGATGTAAGTGGGGTATTAAAATCCGTTACTATTATCGTATTGCTGTCTATTTCTTTAGAATTGTTTCCTTGGACGTGCAATTAAGACTACAGACTGAAGAGGTTGTTGGCAATAGAAGTTTTGAATAGGAGGATTAGGAACAGGAAATGACATATCTGTCCTAATTAGACAGTGAATGGTGAAAATGTGTCTATTTTAAAGGAGCTACATATTTGATAGCTAATGGCACACAGGGGCAAAAAACTACAATTAAATTATCACCTACATTGCTTGGAATAAGATAGAATTGAAGGAAGGATTTAAAGGACCAGTAGTTGCTACTACATATCTTTAAGAAAGACATTGGAATATCAAAGACCATGGGCTGAAGTCATTAATTTTAATAACACATGAAAGTTTAAAGAAATAAATTTGTAAGGCAAATTAATATTTTATTTGCTTAGGCATTTACTGAAAATTAAAGACTTTCTAAGAATATCTTAACTTTTGCAGCCACAGGTTTGAGCAAGCTTGAAACAAAACCCTCATTTAACCAATGTGTTGCCAAATTTCAATGCACAGCCTCAATAGGTCTCTTACATAAAATCTAGGGTTTGAGTTGGGAAAGAATAGAACTACAGTCATTGAAGTGAGAGAATTTATGGGATTCAAAGTACTTTAAAATTTCCAGTTCACTGTGAGCTTAAGTATTGTCCCCAAACTAATGAGGCTGTTTCTGCCTTGTTTAAAGACCCTGTGGTAACTTCTTCAGTGGAGTTACCTTGCAAAACAGAAGTTAATAAAATCATTGCCTCATTCTTAACTCATTTAATTATTTCCAGATCTAAAAGTTAGAGTCATATTCCAACATGCCCTGAGGAGGAATTAATTAATTATAATGTCAAATATTGGAGGAAACAACTTAAATAACAAAATTTAGCTAGTTTGTGTCAGCTATGGTCTAGGGATTTGTATAGGGAAGGATTCTGAAGGTGTTCAACAACAAAAAATATATTTCTTAATTGGCTAAGTTTATCAGTATGGATTTAATTACTAGAGATTCCATAGCAAATGAGCTAGGTGAAGAAGCAGGGAATATTGTAAAGCTAGAATCAGTATTGGTTCCCATAAATTGCAGATGAGATACTAAACGTTCCTTGATAATATAAAGAAGAAGGCTCCAAAGACTTAGTGAGATGAAATGGGGTGAATATACCACAAATAACTCATTCAGCTACATCCAGTCATATTCCCAGATGACGCCCCAGAAGGCAGTCCCTGTGATGGGGAGAGGAACATTATTCACTTTGAAAAAATCCTTTACTGGTTGTTCTCTGCTATGCAGGGATGCTACTGGAGAAATTGCAGACAAGAAGGCTTACTATTTCAATGAGAATTACATTAATATTTCAGTGTTAGATTCCAAGAATGGAAAAGCCCAAGTAACAATAATTGACCATTAGAGGCAAGGGATGTGTGGTTACCATTACACCTGGTTAGTGGATCTAACCAACACAGAAGAGCATCCCACAAAGTTTCATCTGAATTGCAGAACTGATAAAAATAATAAATTGAGTGAACAGAGGCCTGACTCCAACCACCTGAAAACAGAGTCAGAGCTTTCTCAGTGGACCTAAGTCAGTTCTCAGACTTGAATCAGTTCATGGACTCAACGTCTATTGAAATAAAAAAGAAACACTTAGTCATTTTAGAGGAGGAACATTTTAATATTATCACAGTTGTGACAGTAAATTTTTCCTCTAATCTTTCCTAAAAGGATCTGTGGCCATTGCCAGAGTAATTATGTTCCACAGTGAGATAATTAGCCAGACTTTTTAGAGATATTTTTACACTGACTTTGCACTAACTCTAATTCCTAAAGACCTGAATAGCAACTCTGGTCTTCTAGGCAGGTGTCTTATGGAAGGAGTTTTTGATTCAATGTAGCCCCAGTAGAATCCTAATATATGCTATGGTCATTTCCCTAATCAATTAGGAACATTACATTTAGCCTCTGTTAGAGTCTTTATCTTCAGTATTCATTTAAATAAAGAATGATTATAGTAACTAGGACAAATGGAAGCCCCCAGGACTCCTTCCTCATAAGAAAATTAAAACTACTTCCCTTGGATAATGCAAAATATGTTAGGGCCATCATCAAAGATTTGAAAAATTCAAAGATTATTTTTGCTACTACATAACCATTTAATTCCTCACTTCATCCAGTAAAGAATATGAATGGGTTCTGGAGAATGATGATGGATTATCGTAATGATGGTCAGATGGTGATTTAAATTGTCATGGGTGTTTCAGATGCGATCTCTTTACTGGAATACATTGTACAGGCTCTGTCACTTGACTTGCAGCTACTCATCTGACAGATGATTTAAAAAAAAAAATGATCCCAATTAGCACACAGTGTCTTCTTCAGTTTTTTTACTTGGCAAGGATAGCAGTACACCTTTGCCATATTGCACCATGCTATGTCAAATCTGTGTTATAATTAGTTTGAAGGGAAATAAATCATTCTTACCCTTACATAGAATTCTTGTCTGCCACCTACGCTGATGACAGTGTGCTGATAGAATCTGGATAGGACGAGCTGGGAGATGCACAGGCATGCATGCCAGCATACGGAAAAGGAATGTCACAAAGAGGTTTAGCCAATCCAAAGAAATATCTAGGTGTCTAATTATTTAGAACAAGCTAGAATATTTCCTGCAAATTAGTAACATAAATTAGCAATAACAAATTATTAGTACCCTGCAGACACTACCATCAAGAAAGCATCACATGAACTGTTTTGGAAATGCCCTCCAACTTACTCAATGGTGTAAGGCTGCTAGATTTGAGTGGGGCTCACAGAAAGAGGTATTTGCCCATAGCATAAACAATTTGTCTGGCTGTCATTAACCAGCGTATCTACTTATGTTTTAAATGTGGTGGATTCAACACAAAACAGTCCATCCTAAGAGAAATCTTTAGAGCTCTGGAACAGAATCATGCTCTTAACATCAAGTAACTATTCTGATTTTGAAAACTGACTCTTGACTTGCTACTGTACCCTATTAAATACTGAATCACCAACCACACGTTTCTACGAACTGAATCAAAGTTAAGCATGCCAGTAGGTCTCCATTATCAGGTAGAAATGGTATATTCTGGATGAGGTCGACGCAAGTCCTGATACACAAGTTGCATTAAAAAGTAATGCAAATCCTTGATTTACCTAGACCTGCTGCAAGGTCCAACTCAGGAGTGCCCTTGTAGGAGAGCAGGGAAAAGAAATTCTTGAAGTGATGAAGCTTCACTTTGCCTGGAAGGAGAAACACCGAAGTGTCTACCCTGATGCACAGATGGTGGCTAATAGTTTCACTGAATGATCTGGGAGTTGAAGGGGACAAGCTTGGAATCACAGTAACCAATTTGCCAGTGGATATTCTTCCCTGTCTCAGTTTTTACAAACAGAGTAGTCTTTTTTTACAGCAATGCTTTCTCGTGACTAATATCATTATCAACTTAACTGAAGGCATTGCGCATGGCCTGAATTTTCTGGCTGTAAAATATTATGAGAATTTAGCCATAAGAACTTTTTTTTCCCTGAAAGATATAAGAGATGTAACATTGTCAGCTGTCTTACTATTAGGTATCCAAGTATTTAAACTAGAAGCAAAGCTACTAAAATATTTTAGCGAATAGTATCACTTACACTAAGAAGGGTGGTACGACGTGGTGAGTAGAGCTGGACAGCAGCCCAGTGAATCACTGGCTAAATTTTGGGAACCAAGCAGATCATCTCCCTGACCCTTCTGTCCTCTGGCTATAAAAATCATTGTTTGTACTAGTCTTTTTCTATTCCAGGACTCTAAAGATGATTGAAATGAGAGGATTATTAAGATAACAAGGTTTCGTTAAAAAAAACAGCAGTTCATTTGGAGCTATTTTGGAGGTAAAAGAGTTTCATCTCTTGATCATGTATTTTAGAAATGAATTTTATATCATGCATCCTTTACTATAATATTGCAGTGTTTCTCAAAGATGGCTGATTGTCATGGACATTTAAGTCACTGCGTGGCCATACAGATTCCTGAGTTCCACTTCAGACTTGCTGAATTAAATTTAACAAACACTTCAAATATTTTTGATGCTCGGCCATGGTTTGGAAGCACAGCCATTTGCCATTTCTAGCTAATTCTTTCCTGAGAATATTCTTTGCTTAGCCAACAGAAATCTTTCCTTTCCTGGGAATAGGGGCCACATGAGACATTCCTATAATTTCCCATAATGCCTAGCCTAAGTTTGACGATACAATTGACAGTGTGTGTATGCATGTAATTAATCTAATGAACAAAGATTGCAGAATGAAGAGGCAATCCAGAGTATATTTTCTTCTAAATAAAAGACTTTCTGTATATTTGACAGCTGGAAATGTTCCAGTTTGAATTTGTTTGTGGCTGTGAATTATTCAATATACTGACAGTGACGTTGGAGTCGAAACTCATTCATTCTTCCCTTAGTCACGAGGTGAAACACCTTATAAAGAGCATATTTAATTGCCCAGATGTTTGTGTAAAATTACTGTCATTAATCACAGTATTGATTACGCTTCTCCTGTTTTCCAGCAGCATTCTATTTTTAAACAGTCTCCTGAAGTGACAGACTGAGGCAGCCTTATTATCCATGAGTTTCTCGTTTGCAATCTAATTGATAGATAAAAAAATTCATTGCACACCATTTAAATCTGCTGCTTGTGTTGAAAAGGTAGTTATTTTTGTCACTTCCTGTTTGCCATAAAGCATGTTCTATGTTGCGGCTTCCATAACTGGGCCACTTTTTCTCAAGTCAGCATCTTCCTACACGTAGGATTGGCCCTCAGCACAACTGTGCTTTTGCGGCTCCCTCCCAGCTCACTTGTCAGCACACCTCCTTATCCTGCCTGTTTCCTGCCCTTCAAACTGTTGGCTTCTAGACTGTGTTCAGTTTCGAAGATCTGAGCTATCGATTAGCTTAGCTTAAAATGCAGATACCTGTACATCCCCTAGAGGTATCTGCATTTTGATAGCAATCTTGAAAATCAATACACATTCAGCCTCAAGACTGGGACACATTCATGGAGTTAAAAATGTTTAAAAATCATTGAGAGATTTCTACCTTTTAGACCAAGTGAATTACTTTTGGTGTACCACAGGTTAGCAGTTGGCGTGAAATGGTGTCTTTCTGGGCCTCAGTTCCCAAACTTGTAAAATGAAGTTCTTGAACTAGATTATTCAAAGCTACTTCCAGCCCCCAGATTTCAAGGTCTTAAGAAGGTAAGTTGATTTCTCGGGGCTCGTGTGGGACATGGTCATGCAAGACCAGGTCTTAGTCATCTCTAGCTTAAAAGAGGGGACTGGTTAATACAATCTGGGCACCAGAATCTTGATAACATTTGACATTTAAATTTCTTTGGTTCTAGCATCCATATTCAATTATATGTAAAGGACTTTATAATGACAACAAAAACAATTAGGTAAGAGTGAATAAAGCCCTTTCTGCTAGAAAGCACGTCATACTGTTCATGAAAAGCTAACTTAAACAATATACAAATCAAATATACACTTGAAACCAAAACAAAAAGATAGCCATATATGTATACACACCAGATTTATATGATTTTTAGTTTGTTTCTTGTATTAACTAAAATCTCTCTTCTCTGTAGTGAATGAAGAAAACTCAAAAATCAGGTTTTGCTAGTCATGCCCCACCCATAACAATTATGGGGCGTGGGCCAAAAATACAAAGGGAGGCCCACATACCAAACAGCTAAATATTAATCATGATAAGCCAAGCCAAGACTAAATGCATTCGACTCTTCTCCCTTGATAAACAGACCTCTAGAATTCTCAGACTTCTGCCCCACGTTGGGGTAGAGGAGACGCAGTGCGTGAATGCAGGCCAGGCCCATGACCGCCGCATTTCTCTTTCCATCCCTGGCTTGATCCTGCATCTCAAGCAGCCACACATCCAAACTCCTTCCACCAGCTCACCAACTGATGGCTACTCCCTGCGAGCCTCGATGGTACGGTCTACACTCACACGGACAAACCCACACAGGCTCTGGGAGCAGGATCAGAGTTATTTGGGTAGAGAATTCCAGGGCCCCAGGTGCCCGAGAGTGTGTGTGTGTGTGTCACCTTCAGGTGGGCACAACCACCCAGTCTTGTCCATTCCACACCTTGTGAGGAGGGGCACCGTCAGAAGCGCTCTAAAGCAGGAGCCTAAGAGAGAGACCTCACGTCTCAGGTCTGGGAGTCAGACTGGATGTGGCTAAAGGACTGTTTGCTCCATCCCTACTCCAATGCTCTTCCGCTTTCGTTACTATGTTTCTATGTTGCCTGCTGATCCATTTTCCGGTTCTTTCCATAGCCATGATGGATGTAACTGAATGGTCTTTTTCTTGTCTTAGAACTTTTCATCTCTCTCTCTTTCTCTTTGTACATGTTCATTGTTTAATCATAACTCCCCTACGTGTTTATAGCTTTTCCGATTTTCTATGCTACAGTTGCCTGGAAGGCTTGAGATACAGGCTCAGAACTTCTCCAAAACGCCTGCTGCAAGTCAGCTGTCAGAGTAATTTTCCTCTGTTCCGCTCACTGTGGGGGTAGGAAGGGTTTACGCAAGAGTGCTTTAGGACTGGAAAAAAGCAATGCCTATGTTGTCTGTCAACTAAAATTCTTCTCCACGCCAAAATCATTGTTTGGTACATCTTGTGTCTAACAATCAGATGCTTTTTCCCTGTTTTTCTTTCAGAGTTTTGCAATTTAACCCTTCCAAGGCTACTTACGTGAATTACATTTACAAATTAAATGCTACTGTTAATTCCATGTTAATAAAAATTTTCAAGGCTCTATCTACTCTGATCACATCATCTACCTGGGGCAGAAATACTCTTTTTAAAGAAAAATAATTAATACTTTCTATAAAACAGAGTATTTCTAGCATCTAATTAAAGAAAAAAATATACTGATCTCTAATTCTCACTCATGGTCAGAAACAGTTTTTATTTTTTAAATTAAATTTCTTTAAAATTATTTTAAAATGTCCATTAAAGGTGAACAAAAGAAGCATATTTTATTTTAAGGGGGGGCTTATTTTGTAGACTTTTAATTACAGAAAGGAGAAACTATTTTGGCTTACATTTCCACAATGTCATTACAATACAGTATCATAGTTAATGTTAATAATAAGAGCCATTAATATTTCAGTCCCATGGACTTTGCTAAAAATAAGGAGCATCCATACTTTTGATATCTGATGTCAGAAATAGCAGAACAATTGGTGTCTCTGTCGCTCACTGTGGTGGTGGGAAGGGTTTATATACAGTGCTCTAGTCTCTGGGCTGGAAGAGAACAAACCTGTGGATTCCTTCCTTTGACAAATTGATTAAACAATTTCCACTTGAATTTTCGCATAGTCCTTATCTCTCCAGAACTCCAGTGGAAGGTTTTTCTAGTGTTGGGGTCAAATACGCTCTTGTAACTGGCTCCTAAGCAAAAAGGCTAATAGTCACAGACAGCTTATGAAATCTAAAATGTTCACGCTGAATTGCATTGCTAATTTGAATGATTAGGGCAATGTCAAGGGGAGGATTCCAGGAAACTTAGAAAAATCTCTGGTAGCTAAAAATGATTTGCATGCGTTGGAGAAAAATATGATGAATATTGTTCTATGCTGATTCCTGATTTTCAGGCTTTCCAGGATTTAAAGAAACAGAAATCTGCAGATGCTGCTTCACTCAGCTGGCTCAGGGCAAGTTTACAGAAACAAGTATGAGAAAAATTGTGGTGCGTTGTACACGAAATGAAAGCAAGAGAAACTATGATGTGTATTATTTGAGTTATATAGTTCAATTTTTAGAACAGAACTCTGTATTTGCTCTATAGAAAGTGGGGGAAGTTTTCAAATTGATATGTGAAAAGGATGCTCTGGAACATGATCACTTCAGAGTTACTAGAAATAGACATGTCAGTTCTGAACCTATTCACTATGCCTCTCATCAAGGCCAAGAAACAAATTAAAAAAAAAAAAGTACTGCCTATCATGTTGTTAGACCTAGAAGAAAAAAAATGTGAGCTGCAATATTTTGTCAGATCTGAGCACATAAAGTAACTTCTGTCTTGATAATTTGTTTAACTTCAGGGAGAATGAATAGTAATAGGGGGCATTGAATTAGCATAATTGATTGCAGACTGGTGAACAGAGGGTGTACCTGTAGGGTGGACGGGGCTTGAACAGTAAGTTTTAACATCAGTGATTTTGAATATGGACTTTTAGAATCAGGGAAATCTAAGATCAAGTTTAAGTTCCTTTACTTAATAGCTGGGCAAATTTGGAAAGAGAAGAATGTACTACAGGTAGATACATTTATCATTATAAATTCATAGATTAAAATCCATTGAAAATATATCTTGTGATAGGCAGATATGAAAATACATTTAGATATGGGCCTGTATATGTATATACAGCTACATATATCCTAACTCTGTTAACTAAGAGGACCTAAAACAAATGACCTTCTAGCAGCAATGAAAGAAAAAAAAGTCACTCAAACCTTGGTTTCTAAATTCCATGGTCCATTAAAATGAACCGTGATTCCTTAGGGAGAAGGCTGATTCCAGGGCTGAAACAGGGCAACTATAAGAAGTACCTGGAATATCTTCTTGTGCCAGAAAGTAAGGAAGTGTTCCAAGATGGATAAGGTCATTCAAAAAACACAGGAATCCTCCTGAAGGGGCATCAAGTCATCAAAGCAGCCAAATCTGGAACAATTTTAATATCAAAAAAAAAAAAGATAGTGATGGGTTATAACACAGTGACTAAAAGAAAACTCCATGGGTCACTACTTATACAAATATATAAATGAATATAAATGGAAGAGAAGGGAAAACTCTTCATTATGGTGGGAAGCTAGCCAATAAGTATAGAAAGAATGATGAAGTTAGAAAAGCATCAATGGAACACAAATTGGTGGATTAAATTTTAATGATGTGTAGAATATTTATATACTCTCAAATTATCACCCCACAAATTGCTTATTAATTACAAATGGAAAAAGTAATTTTTTAGTGAAGAAACTCGGTAGATACAACAATAACAAAGTGATAGAGTTAATATTACCAACACCAGCAAAATACAGCATGCCTTCTTATAGGAAGCACTAAGGAAGAAGAATATCATGGTATTCCTCTCCAAAATACATAACCTGAAACCAATGATGAGGAAACACCAAAAAAAAAAAAATTCTATATAAAGTAATTGGCAACTAATCTTCAACAATGTCAAGGTCAAGAAACACAAAGGAAATCTGAGAAACCCCTTCGAATTAAAGGAGAGTAAATAGACATGACCACTGATTGCAATGTTTGGTCCTGGACTACGAAAATAACAACCATAAAGTATTTCACTGGGGCACTTGACAAAATCTGAGTATGAGACATGGATTAGAAAAACATTTTGCTATATACATAATTTCTTGGTTTTAATAATTTGTCCAAGAGAATATAGTTGTACTCAGGAAATACATAGTGAAGCACTTAGATGTAAAAGGGTGTGATGATCTCACCTAACTTTCAAAGGGTCAGAGAGAGAGAGAGGGAGGGAAGCAAAACAGGGAAAGAATGGATGGTAAAGCAAATGAAGCAAAATGCAAACATTTGTGAATCTTGATAAACGGTATATAAGAATTCCTTACATTATTCTTGAAATGTTTCTGTAATTCTAGAATTACATTAAAATATAAAGGGAAGGAAGGAGGGAAGGAAAGGAGGGAGGGGGGAAGGGAAAGGAAAGAAGGAAGGAAGGAAGGAGGGAGGTTGGCCATGGCCTTGAGGTAGAATGGTTTCCTCTGGCTTGGTGGTTTATAATATGTAGAATGACGGGGTAAGCAATGAATGGGTGGGACTTTTATATGACCAACCATCCAAATTTATCCCTGTGGGGGTAGTTACCAGATCTGGTGGTACTCTGCTACTGTTCAATTCCTAACTCATGACCCTCAAAGTACAATAAAGTATGGTTGACTGTTGATTTACCAAAGAAATGCTAAATTGACCTGGTTGGTGTGTACTTACTATTAGCTACTCTATTCATTGAATTGGAGTGTCTATTTTTGTTGCAATATGTCTCTGTGTGTTTCAACAAGGTAAACAGATTTCAGAGCGAAAATGGTTAGAAAATCTTTCTCCCCACCACTAATCTAGAAACTCCATTTTGTGACCTGCTCTGTGACTTGCTAGTTGAAACAGTAACTATTAATTTAAGGAGGAACATTTGTTTTTGCTTTTGAGGAACGTAAGTGATGAGTCTTAAAATATTATAATGTGAAAAGGACATAGTAGATCATAACTCCCAATGGCCTTTGAAAGTCTGTATTGGAAAATGCTTTCTCAGTACAATTTTAATTAAAGCAATTGAATTTAAGCAGTCAAGATAAACAGGGAAATGGAAACACTAAACCTTAATTCATCACTTTGGTAGGGCAGATTATGGAAATTGTATTTTAAATACAGTTCTCCATTGGTTTGCGCAACAAGAACGTTATCAGATACTGTGTTGCAAGGCACTCTCCAGTCTTTCATTTAGTTGTCTTCTTGCCTAGTTGATTAAAGATTAGCATTATTATCTTCACAGTATTTTACAAGCTTTGACAAATGAAGCTAAACAGCCGGTCTTTGAGATGGGCAAGTCCGTTGCTTCACCCTTCCTTACAGAGAGAGAAATAGACAACCCAAGTTCTCAAGTATCACAATAGCAGGGAAAACCAGAAGGTCATACATCTTAACTTCTACCCAGGTCCTTGAACCATTTTTAGCATGTTCCATCCATCGATCACAAGGAACTTCAGATCATGCTTGTGAAGAGATTAAGCCTGAACCACAGATTTTTTTCTTTTCCAGGTCTGGAAGTCCAAAGTCCTAAAATCCAGGTGTCGGACAGGGCTGGTTCCTTTCAGAGGGTCACTGATTTATTTGCTTCTGGAAGCCACTTGCATTTTTTGGCTGATGCCTCTTTCCTTCATCTTCAAAGCCAGCATCTTAACATGGTCAGATCTCTTTCACTGGCTCTAAATCTACTGCCTCCCTCTTATAAGAACTCTTGTGATTGGTCCCCTGAGATAAGTGACGGTCTTCTCCCTCATCCAAAGACCCTTAACTTGATCACGTTTGTAAATACCTTTTTGCTAAATCAAGTGAGACATTCTCAGCTCCAGGGACCAGGTGGTGGGCCCCCGTTGGTGACCATTTTCAGCCTACTGAACCTCCCCAAAAGTACTTATGAGGAAAATGACTGATAACCACCCTGTCTTCCCTCTACAGTCTTCCGCGTAGACTCCCTACGGTCACAAGTAGCTACTGACACAAAAAGTAAAACCCAAAGACACATCTCTTTTGAAATG
Organism: Vicugna pacos; assembly: GCF_048564905.1. Lineage (NCBI taxonomy): Eukaryota > Metazoa > Chordata > Mammalia > Artiodactyla > Camelidae > Vicugna > Vicugna pacos. The sequence goes on from NC_133015.1 coordinate 3,475,804, forward strand.
GAGAACTAAGAAAATAAATAATGCAGTCAATCAGAGCAGAGGGGCTTTGGAACTGAAATATTTGGATCCTAATCCAATATGTTACTAGATGAGCAAGCAAGTCGAATTTCTAGTTGATGAATGAGCAGGCAAATTAAAACAAGATAACAAAAAGGCTCTATCTTATATCAATTCTCCAAATCTCCTGCACCTAATTCTTGAAGAGTTTACCTCATACTCCTTTCTAAAATACCTTTTCCTCAGGCCCAAGAAACCTCTTGTTGACATACTATCTGAAACATACTCAAAAGTCACCCAAGAAAAGAAAACACACCCTTATCTCTCCTGACCCCCTCCTTTCAACCGAGGCTTCTACTATTGGTCCTGACTTGGCCACTTAATCAAAGAGACTTCAGGCAAGCCATGTAATTCTCTGAGCTTCGATTTTCCTATTTCTGAAATGGGCACAATACTTCTTACGTCAATAGAGTTTTGAGGGCTTTAAGTGAGATCATGCATGAAGACCATCTAGTACGTATTAAATGGTAGGTAAAATAAAATAGAATAAAATAAGTCCCCAAACCTTGGGATATGTTCCTCTCAAGAAACTCACTCCTCAAATATCGTTTTAAGTGAACACCTTTGGACTATTCAGCCTAACAATGTGAGGAATATATGACAACAGGACAACAGATATGCAGATACAAAAGCTTCTCCCTTAATAAATAAATACATAGTGAGATTCCACTGGCAATATGCTAAACACAGCTCTGCAGGTGTGCACTTTCAGAGAAGACAAATCGTTACACACAACTTGAAGAGTGCAGTGATAAAGAGATGAAAAAATTGGTTTCAGGAACATAGGGCAGCAGGCATTTACTTTCCTCTTTTCCTTGACATCTGTGGAATAAGGTGGTAAAAACATATTAAGCATCAGCACACGTAATACCAATTCCTAAGTAAGTAAGAGTACTTGACAGAGGACTTGCATTCTTCATTTTTACAGCCCACGAGAGATAAAAAAGTATTTCTTTTCAGGCAAGACCAAAGAAACTACAGATAAATTAGCAGCCCGGCAGTCCCAGCACAAAATCCTTTTATTCAAAGCCGAATTAGACTCATGTCCTGGCTGCCTGCCCATGAAAACAGCAGTATTTTGTTAAACTAATTACATTGTTTCCTTGCAGAGAATTGTCTGAACTTTATCTGATTTCCTCTCTGAATTATAATCCCTGTTTTAACCAAATTGCTCCATTCAGCAGTGGGCAGGACAGGGAGCCTGTCCCTCGTGGTCAAGCCTTTTGTTTTTCGTTTCCTCTGTTATCAACTATCAAATGTCTCCACCCACCTTGTCCTCATTCAGTTATCCCAGCAACCTAACGTGTAAGGAGTTCCCAAACCACCCCCTCCACACACACACACACACAAGTCTCGAAAGCAGAGGGGAAAAAGAGTGGAGTGGGCATGCGCGGACCCGTTTGTTCCTTAATGGGTTGGAAGCGTAGTTCTGTGTGTGGCTTTCACGCTCTATCAGGGCAGGCTAGATGTGATTTACAGACTCGTGTGACTTTTAGTAAAACTCCGCTGTAACAGAACAGCTCAGGTGTCCTCCAGGGTTGTTTACAATAGGATTTATTTTTATTAGGAAGAACGTAGCACCAGCTCCAGCTGCTCTTGCTTTGGATTTAAAAAAAAGAAAAAATCACTCTTCATCAGTAGAAGGTGCGAAGTTTCGTTTGACAGCTGGCCTCATAGTAAAATTCTATTTCGTGTTATTTAGTTTAAAATTTCTCTCATGATGCTAGGAACAGATAAGAGACCCAGGTGCTGAAGGGCGTATTTCTGTTTTGATGGGATGGACTTGGTCGGCAAAGCTGAAAAAGTGGAAGAAATAAAACAGAACTGTCAAAAACACGTTATTTGAATGAAATCTAGAGAACATAGCCTGATGTTTTTGTGAGTTTTGCCAAAAGTGTAAAGGAACATAGCAAAAATTGGTTTTGTCAGCAGAGCTATTTATTATCCGAAATAAAACAGCTGTTTGAAAGAAAAATCACAACAAAGTGAAATGTAATATTTGTGCTCTCTCCTTGTCTCCTCCACTGTGGCTGTCTCTCAGAATGAAAACAAAGGAAAAACAAAAACCAAAAAAACCCAGCCATGGCTGATCAGCATTCTTGACTTCAAGAGACAGAAACTGAGAGGTTTTGCACAGGTTCACTGAATTCCAAAGGAGGAGGCAACCAACTAACCACAGAATCAGCAAATTGTTGCTGATGGTAAAACAAACTTCTAATTCTTGACACTTCTTTTGTAAACTAGACCATGACTTACATGCTATATGCAAGAAGAGGCATTAAAGCCCTTTACTTTTTATTGTAACAGCAGGTTGAACCATCTTTCACAAAGGTCATACAAGCAAGTGCCCTGCCATTAAGGAAGGGAAATGGTGTACAATCAGATCCCCAGAATTGAAAAGTGTGGAATCAGGGATTCTTGTTAGCTCAGCCAGGCAAGGCCATTGACTCTCCAGAAGTCAGGCAACCAACTTTCAAAGGTAGGCATGCGTTCAGTTAGTTCATAGGCTTGAAATAAATTTATCAGGCTGTGCTTTTAAGTTCTAAAAATTTCATTATTTTTCCTGGCATGTTTAATTTCACATCTTGTGTATTTCTCACCTCTTCATTCGGCCTGCTGAAAGTTGCCAAAATATCTGTTCCAGATATAAATGTCTTGGGGTAGGAAGGTTACTAGGCAGTGAATCATGGTTAGACACCCTCAGATAACCTGCAGAAGAAGGCTTTCACTGTTTCTCCACATTAGTAGTTGGCCATTTAATATAGTCTGCATAGTGTGTGTGTGTGTGTGTGTGTGTGTGTGTGTGTTGTAAAGGCTATCAGCACTGAAGGGTATTTTTGGTAATTGAGGAAATTGTCCAGAAAGATTCTAAAGCATTTTAGGAAATTAAGTATTTAGACAATTGATGTATTTCATATTTATAGTAATAAATAGACCCACACCAGCTACCGTGCACAGAGCTCTGTGAAAGGCAACGGGAAACATGAAGCTAACGGGGGCATCTGACCATGAAGATACTCATAATCCAGCAAAGGTTTGGAGGGGGAGCAGGAGACAGTCATGCAAATAATAATGAACGAGCTACAGATGACAAATGGCAGTTACTGTGCGCTGGGCACGATATTATACACTTTACGTTCATTTTCTCATTTTTTTCATAGTTTTATGAGATAGTGCAGGAAAACGACCCAGTTTTTAGTAGAGACTTTCATCGCTGTTTTATGTTATTTTATTGTTTGAATTTCTTTTTGACTGATATGTATTCATATGCTACTTTTATGAATTTAAAATATAATATAAAGAAGAGAGAATTAAAAAAAGAAAAAGAAAAACTACCCAGTTTTTCACTTCCTGGGTCTTTCTTTCCCGTGCGTCTCCTTTACTTTCATACAGCTACCACACCCACACAGGACACTCTGGTCACCAAAGGTGTGGAGACCTTTTCTCCATACCAAGCAATTCTCTGTGACAGCAGCTGAGTGTCCTGCAATTCAGCGCAATCCTTACACTGTCCCACCGGTTAAGGGCTCAGACCCGCAGCTGCCCTCCCCTCCCCCAGCCTTCGGGTGCCTGTCTCAAAGCCTGGATTTCACCTGTGCTTCTGAGCAGAGGTTCCAACGACCCCCTCCTCGGGTTTGATTCATTTGCTAGAGCAGCTCCCGGAACTCAGGCAAACACTTACTTACTGTTCACTAGCACAGGAGTTTCTGTCCCTGTGAAGTTGGGGTGTGTCACCCACCAGGTGTGGATGTACTCACCTACCTGGAAGTTGTCTGACACCCGTGCTGTTGGGGTTTCATGGAGGCTTCCTCATGTAGGTGTGAACAATTATTAACTCCATTTCCAGCATCCCTTCTTTCTCTGGAGGAAGAGGGATGGGGTTGAAAATTCTGAGCTTCCAATCATTGCTTGGTCTTTCAGGTGACCAGCGTATCCAGGAGCCAACCAAGAGCCCACCTGGAGTCACCTCAGTAGAAAGAAAGGTGATGCCATCACTTTGGAATTTATTAAGAGCTCTGTGCCAGGAACTGGGGGCAGAGACCAACATATGTATTTCTTATTTCAGGTATAGAAAATATTATTACCCTTGTTTTATGTATAAGGAAACTGAGACTCAGATTTAAGGAATTTGTCCAACATTACATGACCAGAAGTGATTCATTCATTATGCAATTCATTCATTCATTTATTTATCCAATCAACAAATATTTACTATGTACTTGTTATGTGTCAAATACTGATCTGGGTGCAAGTGAAGGAGAGCAGTGGGCGTACTATTCAGCATCCTTGCTCTAAGGATGCAGCTTACATTTTAATAGAAATGGGTTGAGAGGCAAACAAAATACAAGTTCACAGTGTTATAATATGCCAGGAGGCAAAAAAATGTTGCAAAAAGGATTGAAATAGGATAAAGTGAGAGGCATAATGGTCGATGGATAGTCAGACCTTTTTTTATAGGGTGTCATGCTTTTTCATAGCGATGCCCTATCTGAAGAGGTGGTATTTAAACTCTCTTTTCAGTTAGTTCAAACATTCAGCAATTTTATAACATTTTTTCTTATGAAAATAATGTGTACTCACTGAGAAATATTTAGAAATACAAAAATAAATAAAAAGTAATCCATCAAAAAAATCCCAAATCAAAAGTATCCATCATTCTGTCACCGGTATGTAACTACTACCCTAGGATTCTTCGGTGTTTGTCCTATGAGATGATTAGAACATTGAGATTGTGTTGTTCATACAATTCTATATAGTGCTTTTTCTCTTATTTTAGATGATGAATATTTTTCAATATCACTAAATATTCTTGGAACTTAGGAGTTTAACACAAGCATGGTATTCAACATGAACGAACCACAGTTTATTTAACCTTCTTGTTGTATTTATCCTTTCTGTTGGATGTGTATATTACTTCAAAGTTCCCACTACTACAAATAACACCTGGATAATGACTTTTGTGCATAACTTGCAGGCTTCTCTTATTATATACTTATGACAAATTCTTAGGTGCTGGATTTCTGGGGAAACAAATGCAAGTCAAATTTGCTTTCCAGAAAGTTCATATCAAATCATTCTTCCAACAACCTTTCATGAGTGCCAATTTATGGCAATGCTTTCTAATTAAGATTGTCATTTAATATGTATATCAGCTGACTTTATAAATGAAAAATAGCATTGTTATAATTAATATTTTGGATATTGATCTTTTATTAAAGAACACCTTCTAAATTCAGAATGCTAAACATAAAGTGATTGTTGAGAATGCTAGCTTGTCTGTTATCTGGAAAGCAGTTTGGTGGAGGGGTCACTTTCCAACCCTGATCTGTAGAAAAAGTGAGGGCAGAATTAGTTTTTTGGCCTAAATCCACCCACTCATTCATTTATTATGCAGTCATAAAATATTTATTTAGCCCTTATCATGTGACAAGCAGTATCTAAGCTCTAAGGACTTAGCAGTGAACAAAGCAAGCACCTTGCTCTCATAGAACTTTATTTAATGGAGGAGAAACAGACACACATGCAAAAAAACCTGAATTCCCAATAAGTAAATATATAGTGTATCACATTTTGGTAACTGTTAGGGAAAATGTGTGTGCCTCCAGCACGTAGACCCCATGAGAACAGCCTTTTTGACTATTTTTGTTGACCGCTGTGTCCTTGGAAACTACAGTCATGCCTGGAACAAGATAGGCACACGATGAGTGTTTGGTGGATGACATAATCAACAAATAAATAAATGAAACAGGTTAATGGGGTAGAAGATGTTTGATGGGGGTGTGCGTGCTGCTTAACATAGAGTGGTTAGGGAGAGGCTCAGTGCCAATATGATCTGAGCAGACACTGCAGCTCCTGCAAGAACTAGACGGAGGTCCTGTAACAGAAAAGAACAAATCTGACTCCATATTAGATCTGTTTCTTTGGCTTTAACCCTGTGCCCTGTTTTCTAGGCTTACTCCTGCTAGCTCTTCACCTTTTGCAAAAGAACGGTGCTTTGAGCCTGAAATGTACAGGAGAGCGTATTCTCAAGGCTTTGACCTTTAAGGATATTATCACTTTTGCACTTATATAAAGATAACAAGTTGCAGAATGGAAAATAACATTTGTTTTGTTGGAGGTTTACAGGGACACCATGATATGACCCATGTGGACAGCTGTAAGAACAAAGTATTCCCACAGCAAGAAGTTTGCAACAACCAACCACACCCCCTCCCCTTTTAGTATAAAATGAGCCTGTATTCTGACTAGAGCAGGATTGTTCTCTAAGACATTAGTCTCCCATCCTCTCGGTCTGCCAGCTTTCCAAATAAAGTCGCTATTTGTTGCCCCAACATCTCATCTCCCAATTTATTGGCCAACAGAGTTTGGACTTAGTTACAGTCCCAGTGTGGGTGCTGTGGAAATGGGGAGTAGGAGGTGCATTGCTGGGGAGGAAGTGAGGGATGGGACTGTGTGCATAACTTCTCTAGCATTGAGTCTGACTGAGAACCAATCTTGAAGTGTTTTACACAGAGGAGTGACAAGGTCCAACTCACATATGAAAAGGATCGCTCCTTCCTCCTGATTCTAGGGCAGAGACTGGAAGCCAGAGTAACACATAAAGGACACTGACGCAACCATCCACACTGTGATGAAGATGGCTTAGAACAGAGCATTCACAGTGGAGACAGAAAAACGTTAAGTTCTGAGTATCGTTTAAGGATAGAGCCAACAGTAATTGGCGGTGTTTAGGATGGGGTGTGAGAGAAAAACCTTAAGTCAAGGTAACTCCAAGGATTCTGGCCCAAGCTACTAGAAAGATATAGTTATCTTTTACTGGGGAAAAGTTTTGAAAGAATCACTTTTTAAATGGAAAACTAGGATCCTGATTTTAGATATTTCATATTTTAGCTATTTCAATGGGTTTTAACAACTCTGTGAAGAGAAAAGCAATATTCAATTTATTGAAAATGTTTTAAACAAACCACCTGAACTCCTCCACTTTAGAAATGAAGGTGGATTAGAGTGAAAAAGAAAATAAGTTTATTTTGAGTTCTGTAGACATGTATCTTTACAAAAAGCTGTTGCACTAAAATTCAGAGTCAGAAGCAGCCATGTGTTTGGTGCCTTTGAATTTAACAACATATAAAGGAGAGGGGTCAATCTCTCCTTTGCAGTAGAACATGGAGGTGCTTTGGTGCCCTGATGGCCCTAGGGCTCAAAATATGGCAAAGATGCCTGATACACATGTTGGTACCTTGAAGATACCCAGTTGAACATTGACAACACCTGGCAAGAGCGTCCTTTGTGAGCCTAGGTAAGACAATGTCTGGGTTATTACTGTCAATCTGATTTTATCTCTTATTCACATACTGGTAAGTGCTTGAAAATACCAATCATATAGTTTTTCAGTGCTGGAAATTTATACATGAATAATTTTAATTCCTATAAATTAGTGCAGACAGTTGAAATTGAGTGTATGAACATCTTCAGACTTTACAGTCATTGCACTTTGCATTCTACTAATAAATTTAATCCTTAAGAACTAAATTTCTAACTATTCCTCAAAATATTCAAAACAACCTTCAGTGCTTTCTTGTATTAATTTAGATGTGGGGATGATTACCCAGAGGGAACGTTCTTATATCTCAGCAATCAGAGGCGTCTATGTTATGATGTTACACATTTTCCTCCAGGTTTCTTGAACCATCAGAACTGAAACATAGAGTGATGGGTGTGGGAAAACCCTGCAGGGTAATATTTTGTGACACCATGGAAGAAACATATACTGCAGTACTGAAGATGTATGTATAGCTTCCTCCAGTGCAGAGGGTCCCAGTCAAGTTCAATTAACAAAAAGGATTAATGATGGAGATTGGTTACAAATACACACACGCAGAGTTTCCAGGATCTACTGGTAACAGTAAGTTACTAACTGAATGATTGCAGCATTCTCAAAAAGAAACAGTAAATTTCATTTGGAGAAATTTCACCCCAAATTAATTCTAAAGCTCATGGAGTTATCCTATTTTGTGGCTCCCACTAAAAGCTTTTCCCTCTGATTTTTCTCTATTAATACTAATTCTTTAGGGGACCTAAAGTCAGGAAGCCTCCTCCATGCTTCATAAATTTTCTAGTGACATATTTAACCCAGCTTCCTCTGTTGGAGCCTTAGTGCATTAACAAACAACCCCTCTGACTTTCTAGAACACACACTTTTATTGAGTTACAAAATGACCGTTTTTAGGCCTATTGGAACGCAAAACAAAGCTCCCCTTTACCATAGGCCCATTGAAGGCCACTTTGATTCTTCCATCAACACTGGAAACTGCCAGCACACTTTCCATTTTTTCCCCTGTGCCTGTTGGCAGTAGGAGCAAGGTTCTAATGAGTCCATTGTCAGCAAACATGAGTCTCTTGGATGGCAGAATGCTAAATGACAAATCAGTTGCATTTTTGTCTCTTGATGTGAATGTGTCAGTGTTCTTCCTCTAAGAAACTCTGCCAGTTAGGAAGCAGATTCTCCTGTATTTCAAAGCCTTATTCACGAATTGACATTAGTGTTACCATTTCCATAACGGGACCTTAAAAAAGCATTACAGCTAAATGGTTCTAATTTCAATTATGACTGACATCCTATAGAATGAACGCTCAGACAGATGAGATGCTTCAGACTCCAACTCAATACACTATGTCGTAATTGCTGTGCAATCTTTCAAGTGAAATCAAATGAACACTTCAACCCCGTCGCTTGTCTCTCCAAGAAGGTAAACACCAGGCTGTAATGGGCTGTGCTAATAATAACTCCACAAAGCAGTGAAACAAAGCTTTACTTCTTTTCAAGGCTGGCAATGAGAAGAAAATTCTAAAAGGAAAGACTGTGAGTATCTGAGATTAGTGCTAAACTTAAAAAAAAATTCAGGAAAACTTGATAGTCTACTTAAAAAAAAAAATGAATGGTCAAAGGACTCTCCTGAAATTTTTTGTTTCGACACATGAGAGCAACAAGATGAGATTCAGGGCAGGCCAGAAGACTTCCCTCTCATGTCTTTCCATTCTCAGACCCTTATCACAGAAGGTCCTAACTAGCTCAGAAAACTTATTTAAAAATCTGTTCTATTTGGATGGTTGTGATATTTTAATCTCATCAAGAGTAATTTAAAAAACACTTTCCCCAACTCTATCTAGTCACCAATTTCTAAATATGAATCCAATATAGGTTTGTGAGAAACAATTGGCAGAACAGAACACAGTATGAGGCTAGACGTGCAGCAATAATTCTTTGCTTTCCGAGAATCTGAAGGGAGAATTGAGAAATTGGGGCATGAGGCCATGGCAGAGATTAAGACAATAATTCCAGCATTAGGGGAAACGTTGGGTAAATACTCAGTGATTTCTGTTCTCTCTGAAATGTTTAATTTGACATGCAAATGAAATATATTCATGCCATAAAACATTCAGGCAGTCAATAAATGTTTGCTGAATGCATTTATGAAATGAAATTTTAAAATGCAGGATTCATTACTTTATAATTATATATTCATAAGTCACTGTTTATTTACAAAGTCCTTCCCAATCCTACTCTTCATGTTAGAGCAGAAGGAATAGAATTAGACTAGCGTTAACCATGATGACTCTCAGCTGAATGGCACTTTCCAACTTTTCCACATATTATTTCGTCGGGAGATGTTACATGCCTTGCACTGCACCACTGCACTCACGCCCAGGGCCGCGCTCCGCCCCTCACACCCACCGTGCCACCAGCCCATCGCGCACGAGCCCATCGCGCCTCACTGCCTCTCCATCAGCCCCTGCTTCATCATCCAGAGAAGCACCGGGAGAAGAGCAAGTCTGAGTTGGGTACCACTGAGGAGTGTGATTACGGAGTCTTTAGTCATTTAGGGATTTCCCATCACAAGATTCATATGCTCTAATTTCCCAGCTTTTATCAGTTAGAGAATTCTGACTAAACATTCCAAATTACAATTTCAGGACACAAAATAGGTGGACAAATCAGGTCCCATTAGTTACTGTTCACGTTTTGCTCAAGAAGCTGTGATTCCCTTGGACTCCAATTTGCCCGCTTCACAGAAGCAGGCTGTTTCCTTGCTTTCTAAGTAGTTCAGATGATCTCATTTTCTTTAAAAAAAAAAAAATGAAGTTGTTTTAAACTAGTTTTGTGTGCCCTAAGAAATGGGATAAGGTAGAAGAGTCGTGAAGCAATACATTGTCAACAGATAAAACCTGCTATCGTTCTATGCTAATTAACTTGAAAGAAACACGAAGCCCAAATGATACGCTCTGTTTGACAACAACAAGAACAAATCACTGGGTTGGATATTGAGAAGCAGGAGGTTTAATCACTGAGTGTTTGGGTTTACTATTTCCAGGTACTTTCACGTACTTATTTATTTAATTATCACAAACAAGCTATTCTTGCACAATATTAAAGTTGGGAAAATTGAGACTCAGACATTTAAGGAAAACATAGGATAAGGTAGCACATAGTAGCAGTCTTTAGTGTCAAACCAATGATTTTAGTGTAGCATAATAATATAGCAAGAAACAGTGTATAGAGACACCAGAAATTCTGTAATTTGAGGGAAAAAAAGTGGATTTGAAGAGTGAATAGACAGATCAATACGTATGAGATAAAGATATAAACAAGCGTAGTTTGCATTCATATAAACATATAAATCTGTGTTTATATACATTTAAATGCATATACAGTCAATTTTCATTATTATTGGTAATTATGTTCTATAAAGTTACCAAAAGATTAAATTAGTAGATATCAAAACATTGCACATAAGAGAAAATGTTGCGTTAGGTTCCTGGGAGCCACTGGTCACATTTTTGTCAGCTGATTGAACCACAACCTTACTTTACGTATATTTCTGTTTAAAGATTCCTTACTGAATATGTTGATTCCTTAACACTGAACTCACGGTCATCGGCACTGTAACTCATGCCTAAACAAAATTTCCTTAACACACTTACTTCCTCCATAAGGCACATCACAGCCCTCTGCACTCAGGAACACTAGACAGCACTTCACCACCACACTTGGGGGCCATCTTAAATAGCAAAACTTCAACAAAAAGCATAAATGCTAAAAGCGTGGCTGCAAAAAAATCACTTGTTTATAGTATAAGAGCTGAAACAAGGGGGCAAAGTGTCACCACGTTTGATCTCAGCTGGGAACGTGTGCTCTGGGCAAATCCAATTTTGCACCGCTCTGTGCATGTCCATGAAAGACTGAAAAAGTATCAGAATTATTGACTTTAGGGTTGGACTATAAGAAAATTTTAGTGCAAGGTAAATTCACAAATCCAGAATATGTGAATCATGAGGACCAACTATATACAGTGTATATACATACACTGGGTATTTCTTTTTTCACTTTTTAATTGCGCAAGAGCTATTTCCTATTTTCTTTGTGTACATAGTACCAATATTTCTGTATATTACAATCTTGATGGTGTCTTAAGGATACATAAGAAAGCACAAGTAAACGCATGGTCCATGCCATGCACATATGTTTACATTTTCTAGTCAATTCATGTCCATATTTGCTCCACTTTTTAGAAAAGAGTGATACTATACTATGATCCAAGAGACTAAACAAGAATGCATGTTTTCTATTTTTAGGGAACATGTAACCATAAAAAGAAAAAGTCCGCATTAATGAATAATGATAGTTTTTAATTAATTAATTTTTTCTCAATGTCAGTATTAAATTGGGGTTGCACTGCTTTACTTATACGCTTTCATCAATAAATTTTAATTAACAATATTTGCAAAACCCGGCTCTGAGTGGTCCGCTAGGGAGAACTCATTGGCTCAAATAGGGACTCATTTAAAATGTGATCATGGTTTTCCATACATTGTAAGGCCATAAACTGAGATAGTTATAAACAGGAGTAATACATATTAGTTAGCATATTTTAGATAGGAAACCATAGATTGATGTTTCCTTGGGGTCTTGAACTCACACACTGTCTAATGCATGAGAATTGGGGTGGTAATCAGAGATATTTCTGAATCCCTGTCATCAAACTTTACTGAATGGGATACGTGGTTTTATTAAGCAGAACCATGGAAGATCCAAAGGAGTAGCCCTGGCGATGCAGGAGGTAACTTCTTAAGTATGCTGAGACAGGGTGAGTGGATGAGGAAACATGGGGAATTAAGAAGGCTACCTTTGGGGGATCCCAGGCCAGTGTCTGAATTGTTAGGCTGTGAAGCTTTGGCTCTAAGGTTCAGTGGTCCATTTTAAGCAGGCTGTGGAAATACATATTCTCTCCAGAGAGTTTCTCTCAAATATTAGGCTCTTTGATTTTAGAACATCCCTGAAAAAATATAGATTGAAGACTTCTCCCCAAATATCAAATTCATAGGAGGTGTCGATAGCCCACAGTAGGGAAAAAAATACCCAAAATAGTTTCTGGAAGCTGTTATAAGAATTTAAGGAACTGACTAGGCTCCCAGGATCTATATTTCTGAAATTTGAAAGATTAGGGAAATTAGAGCAACACCCCTCACCCTCCATACCCCGTGCCATGGTCAAGTGTATGCTTTGGAATTAAACAAAGAAGGCTTCAAATCCAGATGTGCCTATGTGTTTTTGAGGAAGGATAATAATACATGTTTCCTCTGGTTGCTGATAGAATCAAATGAAATGAGGGAAAAAAAAAAAACAACAAAAAACTACTGAGGTCATTGCCTGATGCAGTGCAGGGGCTTAATAAGACTAAGACTCGTTTTGCTCTTTCTAGAGACGATGAAAAGTCACCTGGGGTCTATCAAATTAGGTAGTAGTTGATTTCTGGGACTAGAAAGTGCTTAGCTGCCCCTTACTTTATGGATAACAAGTGTATTCAAATGAGAAGAATAGCATTTCTGTGATTGTCTCAAGTTCCATTATCAACTCCTAGATTGTTGTAGCAGAGATGAGAAAATGTATGCACTTACGAACGAATGGGGGTGGTGTGAGTTCATACTGCTTCTTTATAGCATCCTTATCCAGGTGTTTGTGAACACCTGTATGTCTTTCAAACTATGCTCATTGCCTGGACAAAAGGACAAGGCCATTTTACCAATCAAATTAAAGAAAAGGAGAGCTCCAAATATTTGCAGTCCCATGTTTGACAAAAGAAGCCAGAAATATTTTCCAGTTTGAATAGTATTCTGCTTTTAGGCTGGAGGGTGCTAAGTGGTGGTTATTTGAATGTAGAAAAGCAAAGACTGACTCTGAGGTAAGACCACAGTTATAAAGAACTTGTATGATTTGCCTAAGAAGAGAATACATCTGTAGATAGAGAGACAAGCCCATGAGAAAGAGAAAACTAATAAAGGCAAAGGATATAATATAAGACATCAAAAAACAGCAAACGTCTGTACTTAGTCATATACAGTTTTTCCTAAGCTCAAAATAACTCATTAAGAACTAGTCTCTCCTTGATGGAATGCTGTCATCTTATCCCCAGTCCATTTCCCAAAGGTTGGAAGGGAAGTCTAAGGTTACAATGTCATGAGCAGTTAAAGAGATCATTTATGCTCATCTTGCATGAAAATCATCATTTGAAAATGATTTAAATTTTTATTAAAGCAATAGCGGGCTCTATGTACTTATGAAACTGTCTGGCTGCATTTTGCTGATAGTCACAAAGACAATGGTGAGAAATTCTAAACGTTCCATGCCGCGTTACCATTGCTCTCCAATTGTGCTTGTCTCCTTTCTCCGCACTGCTTTTGCATTTTTTGCTGTATCATTGTATTGTGAATTTTTTAAAGGAGAGACAATTCCCATAAACTTCAAGTCATATTTCGTCAAAGATTAGCACACCTTACTTTTCATTTGGACAACTGGGTGGCGGCGGGGGGGGAGGCTCCTGCAAAATTTCTTAAGTCATAAAGAAAGAGCAACTGGAAGAATGCAAAGAAACAAAAGTTCGATGGATGGAAATCAAATTTTTAAGTTTTTCTATTACCCCAGATTTCTTTTTTAAATTTTTTAATTTTGTACTTGAACTTCCTGGAATCTCTGGCCATCCTCACTGGATAAGAATAAGAAAAGGATGCTTATTTCTGCCTCAATCTAAACAGAGATCTTGGCATTCTTAAACATTTCTTTAGGTCAATTTCTCCCTATAGATATGTCTGAGAAAGAACCTGGATCTTGTGGTATGCACAGTCATTTATTTGAGAACATCTTTTAGCCTCCCTCTTACTATTAACATGAGTAAAGCAGGAAGAGTGTACCTTTGGAGCCTAGAAAAAAAAATATGAAAACAATTCACATATCAGCTCTAATGAAAACATAGTTGTTCCCTATAAAGAAAACTATGTTTCAGTGAAAGCAAGAAAGCATTCAGATACTTCAGTCACATCCTCCCCTCTATCATGGATTTTTTTGCTAGGTACTACTTGTATCTGATCTCTCGCCCCCAATCAATTCCACTGTTGCCAGCACCATTTAAGGACCAGAGAATTGCAGCACAATCACGGAAGACAGAACATGATCAGCGCTTTACCCACCCCTACCAACCCACTCAAACTGAGAGGCTCTGTTTGTTTTCTCATTTCATCCTGCTTTGAAGCCTTAACATAAATTAACAATCCTGCTCCTCCATCTTTTTTCAATTCCTTTTTTGCATATATCCTTTTTGCCTAAGCAGCTCCCTGATAGCCCTTCAAGAGTCTGCATTATTTCAGAGCCCTTCAATATACTAAAGTACTCTTTAGTTTGCAAAATTACTAATTTATTGTGTCATGTTAATGAGCTGTCCCAAAGCCGCTTTCCAAAGAGGAAAATATACTTCTACTAAGTGGCCGATGCCCTGAACAGAATCTATTTAATATTCACTCACTGAGGCCTTTGAAAACATTAATCAGCCACATGGATGATCTGAGTTTTGGTATTTTAAACCTTAGAGCATCTGGGAAGTAGCCACTATGTAATCATTTCTCAAGAGGCAGCCTGCTCTAGTGGACAACGCAAGGACCGGAGAAGGAAAACAGGCTTTAAGTTGTACCCCAGGCCAGCTGACTGGTAATGCCTTCTTGATGTGCTGGGTGGAAAGGGGCTCTGGGACGACATGGAAGCGAGGCGCACAGGAGTGTTGAAATTGATTCGCTGTGTGCTCAGGAAAAGGCACAGACCAGCAGCTGCCGCCTGGGCTGTGCAGATAAAAAGCCCCTGGATTCCAACCACGGTGCTCTCCTCTTACAGTTCTAGCTCCTGGGCTGCTTACTTAGCCTTTCAGTGTTAGTTTTTGCAACCTTAAAAAAAATTTTTTTTTGACAAATCATGAAAGCAAAATTGAGTTTATTTGAGAATGGCAGAAGAATCACAACCCAGGACAAGCAGGCTATGCAGAAACACAGGAAGAAACACAAGAAAAGTCAGCTTTGATTAGGTCTCAGGAGGAAATTGGGGAGCATCATTTTGAACAGAAGTTTTGGGGGAAGAGACCAGAGTTCAAGGGTGCGGCGGTTTCTCATTGGCTGCACGGGGCGGTTAGAGCATTGTCGCTGTGGTAGGGGGAGATCTCCTTTTTCTTAAACGCAGGAGATTCAATTCCCAGGTGGAAAGTGGCCTCCCTCATCAGAGTAATTTTCTTTTTTCCTGCTGGTGAAGTAGGCTGCAGGCGGGACAGCGCCCCCTTCAGGGACTCCTGACTCCATTTTCACAGTTTTCTCATCAGTGACAAAGGGGAAGGCTTAAAGCGGCTCAGTTTTACTCTGAAAACTAGAGGGCAAGGGCGTAAAGAGCCCGGACTTATTTTTGAAGAAGAGTTTATCGATTATTTGAGTTTTATTTTGAGAAGGCTTTTAAAACACAGCCCAAGTATAACTTTTGTGTCTATCACTCTTGGTACAGGACAAAGTTCTTCCTAATAATTAGGCACACACGTAAATCAAATTATTATCACTTTAAAATATCTTAAGCACACAGAATCTGCCTAAAACTGGGCAAATGAACATATATTTCATTATAATGTCCCTAATATTTCAACTCAACCAGGAACTTAACTTAGGTGCCGTTAGATTTATGAAGTATGGAAAACACTTAAGATCACATAATTAAATGTAAATGCATCCTTTTTACTAATATTTGTTACTGTATGTAATACCCTAAATGCACTGCTAAACATGTGCATAGGAGATTATGAAGTGAAATAACACTGAACATTTTCAGACACAAATTATTTCACAACATGAGTAGTAATTTATGATTCCTCTCATTTTAAGTACTGTTTTCTTTATTATAAATATGGTTTCAACAGTGTTCAGAACTAAAAAAAAAAATCAGTTTTTCTCTTCAGATTTTAAAATGACCCAATTAATTCTTTAGCTGATACGTCTCAGTGAATATTACTCATTTTCCCCTGTTGAAAGAGAAACTGAGGCACACTGACATTTACAAGAGCTATCTGAGCAAACGGCAACTAGAATCAGGCAGTGCCAAGTGCAAAGTGCTCAGGAGAGCGCCACTGCCGGGAGCAAGGGGAGAAAGTTCCACAGGGATGATGGGATGCAAAATGGGATTATTTGATTAGCTCTGCTGTTAAGTGGTTGCCTTATTTGGGAAAGCCTGGTGGGCTGCTTTTGATCGGTCATTCTTAAGTTTGATTGTCTCAGGTTCCAGTGCATTGAGTCTGGCTTAGGTTTTGATTCGTTTGCATAGGATACCAAGGCATGAGAGCCACCACAGTCTGATGGCCTGCTTGTGTAATTATTTTAACGCTTCTAATTTTGTCTCTAAAAATTTGAGCCAGATATTTGTATTAGGCAAGAAGATATCTTTGTTCAGTTTGCTGCCTCTGCATCCTGGGGCTATCTTGCTAAAAAAAAAAAAAACACCCCAAACCCAAAACAAAACAACAAAAAGACTCTCTTAAGTATCTTACAAGGTAGATTTTTTTATTCCTTGTAGTGGCAGCATCTGGTAGATTTAAGAAGAGAGAATGGTAATTAACAGTGGCAGAGGGAAGAACATTTAAGCTGAAAATGACCACATTCATTTGGAGTAGACAAACAAGCCTTTCAGGGAAAAGGTGCAGCTCTAGGTGTTGGTGTAAGAAGCCAAGGGGATATCAAGCAGTAACATAATTCGTTATAGACACTGTCTATGCATGGCTGCAGCAAACAGCTGGGAAGTGAAAGACCGTTGTGGGTCCGCCAACCAGTTGCTTTGTCTATATTATAGGAAAAAAAAAGATGGGTTGAATTTTTTTTTTTTGTAGTGCCCGTTGATTAAATACTACATTCATTAGATATTTTGTTCCGTGGATCACGGAACTAGAAACCCTCTACTGCAATTTCAAATGGGCAACTGCCTGAAAGTTCACTAACTAAGATTGTTGCTGATGGTTAACTGATTTAACAATAGGCAGGTTAAGTCTCAGGAGAAATATTTTTACAACCAAATAAGAAAGACTTCTTTGAAAGGTATTCTTAACTTGAGTTTATCAATTTTTAAAGCAAGCACTTCTTACTTCTTTCCGCATTCTATAGAATTTAAAATACTAAAGTTAAATTAGAAGATGTAAACTGAATTCTTAAGTAAAACAGAGTTTCTTTTCAATGATTCCATAAAAGGGAAGGGGAAGATTCTATACTTGGTAGACAACCTCTTCATTTATTTACTACCACCTTTTCAACTCCAGTGACTTTTCTTTCTGTTTCTTTTTTTTTTTATTGATTTAGGATCATTTTACAATGTTGTGTCAAATTCCAGTGTAGATCACAATTTTTCAGTTTTACATAAACAAACATATATTCATTGTCGCATACTTTTTCTCTGTGAGCTACCATAAGATCTTGTATGTATTTCCCTGTGCTACACAGTATAATCTTGTTTATCTATTCTATAATTTTGAAATCCCAGTCTATCTCTTCCCACCTCCCATCCCCTTGGCAACCACAAGTTTGTATTCTATGTCTGTGAGTCTATTTCTGTTTTGTATTTATGCTTTGTTTTCGTTTTATTTTGTTTTGTTTTAGATTCCACATATGAATGATCTCATATGGTATTTTTCTTTCTCTTTCTGGCTTACTTCACTTAGAATGACATCCTCCAGGAGCATCCATGTTGCTGCAAATGGTGTTATGTTGTCGGGTTTTATGGCTGAGTAGTATTCCATTGTATGAATATACCACCTCTTCTTTATCCAGTCATCTGTTGATGGACATTTAGGCTGTTTCTATGTCTTGGCTATTGTAAATAATGCTGCTATGAACATTGGGGTGCAGGTGTCATCCTGAAGTAGGGTTCCTTCTGGATACAAGCCCAGGAGTGGGATTCCTGGGTCATATGGTAAGTCTATTCCTAGTCTTTTGAGGAATCTCCATACTGTTTTCCACAGTGGCTGCACCAAACTGCATTCCCACCAGCAGTGTAGGAGGGTTCTCTTTTCTCCACAGCCTCTCCAGCTTTTGTCATTTGTGGACTTTTGGAAGATGGCCATTCTGGCTGGTGTGAGGTGATACCTCATTGTAGTTTTGATTTGCATTTCTCTGCAAATCAAATGCAAATCCAGTGACTTTTCATGTGTTGCTGCCCCCACTCAGCTGCTTCATTGGAAAGAATACCTTCATGTAGAACTCCTTAAAATTTTCCTTGGAAATAGCAGTGGAAATCTGGAGACATCGAAAAGAAACCACTTGGAAGACTTAAAAAATTCTGAGTGGTTATGTGTTTTACCTTACAAAATCATGCAAACTTTGCATTCTGCTCTGTCGGAACTCATGTTTGTCGGAAAGAAACAATTTGCTGGGGGGCTGGGAGGTGGGCTGGGGTGAGGGAATGTAGAATTTCCTAGCCAGTGTAGAGCAGTATTAATCATGCTCGCTCTCTCTGGATGTAGGGTGCTTAGGGTTCAAAGCCTGCTTCTCCTCTTGCTGGTGTTCTTGGACGATTCCCTTAGCATCCACACGCCTCAGTTTCATTATCTCAAAACTGAGAAAATTAATACTTTGTGTCCATTCAATGTGAGAACTAAACATGTGTAAACTCCTTAGACCAGAGATAGAGCACATGATCAATACTCAGTAATATTTAGCTATTATTTGTATTGGTTCTTATTAAGAGATTAACACCAATTGTGTTTAGCAGCCTCTTGCGTTCCCTTTTCTATCTTCATGACACAATATGATGAGGGACAACCTCCTTATTAATATTAGAGAGCAACCAACTTTCAAAAAGCAGCCTTTCTGTATATATCTATCAAACACTTACCAAATATTCTGCTAGACACCAGGGTTGTCTACAGTCCTGAAGCAAGGGTAAGATGAAATCTTTTCTAGCTAATGTTGAGAAATGTGATAATTATAAATGCTGTGCATTTTATGTTAATTCAGATTTTGCTGGTTTAAAATAGTGCCATATAAATTATTAATGAAACTTCATTTCATGAACCAAATTTTCAAAAAATAATGCAAATGCTTATTTGCATTTATTGTTATGAAATAATTCATCCTGGATTAGGTGAGTTTTGAATAATGCAAAGGCTTCAAAAATGCCTGCTTTACATAAAAATCTTTTTGCTTTACTGTTGTTTCTTCTAGAAAGTTGGGTTGCTTGTTTTAATAACAGACTGAAAGGGTTTCTATTCAGAGGTCACCCTCTTTTATCAAAAGGCTTTAAACTTTTTTTTTGATTGACCTAAGCATAGACATACAAAAGTAAATAGATCAGAAGACAAAGTACAAAAGTCACAAAAGGTTACAAATTTATCACGCTATTTTAATCAGCATACATTATCCAAAATCAGCATATTACCAGAAAGTTAAGAAACCTACCCTATGCTCTCTGCCGGTCACTACTCACCACAAACGTAATCTCTATCTTAACTTCTAACACTGCTGATTGATCCATTTTATTTTATTTTTTTTTTGAACTACAGAGTCATTCAGTGTGTATTCTTTTGCATCTAGCTCATTTCATGCAGTATTTTGTTTGAATTATTTTCCACATAAATATATATGGGACTTCCCACTGGGGTTACAGCTAAGCATTGCATATTTACCATATGCTAGACACTCTATAAATGCACTTTATGCATAATCTCATTTAACCATAACATTAATCCAAAAAGTAGGTAGTTTTATTAGCTGAACTTTACTGATATGAACACCAAGCCTTAGAGTGGTAAATTATTTTCCCAGGATGCGCCATTGTAAGTGGTTTAACTGAGAGTCTAAACTCAACATAGTTATACCTTCCGTGTTAGAAATGTTGTGTCAGCAAGACCTTGGATGATGTGTAAGAGACATACCTGGTTTGGGGAAAAGGTCATTTTCTTAAATCCTAGCTTGCTGATAAACATTGTTGGCAACATGATATTAACTGGAGTAATTAATAGTGTGGCATGATATTTTAGAAAGCAGTACAATGAACTACTTTTTTTCTTGTTAAAGTGTTCGTTACTATGTGCTGAGTAATAACAAAATTTTTCAGAGCTCAAATCAGTAATTACGTCATATATTTGGGGAAAACCCATTCATTGCTGCTTCCAACATAGTTGATATAATTCATATTCTGAGCAATTTTAGGAAACTTTTGGAAAATCTCAACATAAATGTTTTTGTGTCTTAGAAACATAGCAAACCTTCAACTTCCATTAAGCTAAGAGATCAAATAAATATTTGGTAGCAAGAATTAAAAATAAATCCCTATTAAAAAGAGATATAAAAGACAACGTTTTAGAGGATGGTTCATATAACTCAAGCTTCTAGCAAGTACCAGCTAACAGTCATTGGCAAAACAGTGAAGACTATAATCTGAAACTTCTCTCAAATCTTTTTTTCTATTTTCAGAAATTTCATTTTTAAAGGTCATGGATTTTCTAAGTATGTGTACTGTTTAACTAGAGGAAACAAAGCTGTTCAGTGGCAAGGGATTCTTGAAAAACAAAGGAACTTGTGCAAGAGACTCACACTTTCCATCCAAATTAGAGTCTCCTCTTCTTCCGTAGTGATAGAATTCCATGGTAAATAAAAAACCTCCTAGCCCAAAACTACATTTCCCAGCATCCTTTGCAGGTAGTCCTGGCACTGTTACTAAGTTTTGGCCAATGATGTCTGTAAAAAGAGGAAATGTATCCTCTCAGTCATGATCTTAAAGGATCATGTCTTCCTTTTTTCATCTTTCTCCATGCTGTTTTCTGAAGTGTGGACGCAGTGTTGAACAGTTTATACCACGTGGGCAAGGACAATCCTCTAGGAAATGTGGAACAGTCTAGAAAGATCCTGGATCTCTGGGTGCTCTTGTAAAGTAGATCTGCTTTAGTAGCCCTGAAAGCCCATATCCAGATTGCTGTTAAGAAAGAAATAAAATTCTGCCTCATATAAGTACTTTTGAGTCTCTGCTAAACAGCTGAAATATGTCCTAAATACCATAAAATTTGGCACCTGAAAGTGACATCTTGACATAGCACATCTTGAAATATGTAATATTTATTGGCTACGTTGTTGGGAGGTAGGTAGCAAAGACACAAATATTTCTGGCTGAAAAGCTGGGATGTTGTTTAAAAGCATTTGGTAAAATTGTTGCATATACTATCTTGAAAATCAGACCATATGCTGGCCAGTACTATAACGCTAGAAAAGATAGTTTACAAAAAATTCCTGCATGACAAGATACATTTGTATGCCTTTAACAAATTCTGCAAAGAAAAAAAGTGAACTCAGGCTATTGCTAATCACTTTACAAGGAGAAATTTAAATCTATGCATTGAGGATTAGGGGCACTCTGCCTGCATTCAGCAACCCAGGTTGGCTGAGTGGCTGGTAACCAGGAGCCTTGGGTGTTAAAACAAAATACAAAATCTGCTTTTGTAGCTTAAACTAAAACACTTATATGAGGTGGCTCTGAAGATAGGGATAGGCCCCCAGGTATTTCTCAAACACTTCCCATGTGAGATGCGTAGGCTGGAGAAAGGAAGCCATCCTGGGGTCAGAAATCCTATTAAAGGGCTTGTCTTTCTGACCTAAACCTATTACCTAGATTGCTTTAAGGGCGTGTCTGTTAGGTTAAGAAGGAGGGATGAGCAGAGAGACTAGTGAATAAAGACAATAAAGTCTTCTGGCTTACAAAAAAATACAAATAAATGAGATCTTTGGCAGTGGTTACCTGCCCTTGGAATTTGTTGGAAGCAAATATACTAGAAATCTATTAAGTTTCTAGAGGGCTGTACTGATAAAGAAATGTCAAACCTACCTGCCAAGGGGCATGTGACCTAAGTAATGGCTATGCTTTCAAAAGTGTGGTGGCAGGAACAGGGCAGTTAAAGCTGTGCAGCTGCCAAGAAAGGCCAGTTCTCTAATGTCCACTTTGGATATAGTCATTTAAGGTGATGGACGGGAAGAAACTTCCAGGGGAAGAACCTTCCAGGGGGAGATTCTGGGATGAACGGAGGATGATGTGAAAGGCTGTTCCTCCAACAGATCGGAACCAGGAGCTGTGGGATGGGATAAACAAGGAACTTACTTCACTGCCAAAGTGGAGATATATTTGCAGTTTCCATCCAGTGGGATTTGATACTTGACACGGGGCTGCTGTATTTTTCCCATTTTCCCTTTTCTCTGAATATATATATTTTTAGGGATGTTATCTTGTTCTGATGTCCCAATTTTATGGAAATCATTTGTGTGTGTATGTGTGTTCAAGATCCCCTAGTTTGTGAGCACATTCATTTACTGGACATACAGAAGTGTATCTTTTAGAGAAGAGATGAATATCATCTATCTGTACAAAGAAAGGCACATAGAGATATTTAGGTACCAAAAAGGCAGACAGTAGAAAAACTACTAGTTTCCCAATACCCAATTACTCCTCCATAACATCACTTAAAAAAAAATCAATTTATTTTCTCAAAGACTGCATTCTTCAAGTTCTCTCACAATTATGCCCATCTGTTTCACTAAGTTTAGTAATGGTGTGTGAAGAAGAGATGTGTGTCCCTTTTATGTTATACCTTTAAAAGGCAGGGGCATGCCCTCATTCCCCCATTCCTTTATCCAGCTTCCTGAAACAAGAAGTTGATGATGAACTATCTTGATTCACGTAGACAAAGAAATTACTTTGGGGATACTGAAGCTACAAGCTGGAGCTGGTCTGACCTCCTGGCCGCCATATAAGACTTGGGCCATCATTTTATCTCCTAAGGAAAATAAATTGCTATCTTGTTAAGTGATCTTAATTTGGCCGTGCACCACAAAATACTGGCATCCCACAAATGGGTTTCAAGTGTGCCAAGATATTGATCTCCTCAGCCCTTGGGGTGGCTGGGTAGAACCTGACTTGAAGCTGCTCAAACTCTTAGGCCAGTCATCTTCTTTCCAAAGAGTTTTATTTTGTTTAATCCTTTTCTAAGTATGTCATGACATTAGTAATACTGGGAAGTAATGCCCTAAATAATACAGAGTCCTATTGTTTTAGGTCATGGGTGGCTTTCTTCACCGAAACCTCAAGAATGCCCTATATAACCTCAAAAAATACAACATAGAAGTGACGAGGCTATGCACCCAGTGGCAGGTTAGAATATCCTTTCATAGTAATCTTGTTGCTGGAGAATAGAGTCTTGCCTCACACAGGAAAGAATTCAAGAGCAAGGCACAGTAAGGTGAAAGCAAGTTTATTTAGAGAGATCCACACTCCATAGACAGAGTGTGGTCTGCCATCTTGATTCTAACCAGCTCATCCTGTCCATAAGTTCTATGTCATTCCTTCACGGACTGTGCCCTGCCTGCTTCCTGCCTGTCTCAGTCTGATGTGGCCTCTCATCCCTAAGTCCTCAGCCTGAGACAGTTGCCTTTATTGGCAGCTTGCAGCTCTAGCCTCCATTCACCTGATGTCCCCCTTGCTTCTTTTGGGTTATTGAAAGGATCCAGCAGAACTGTGCCTAAGTAGGAAACAAAGCACCAGGGGGTCTAGATGGCTCCATGACATGTACTTCATTGCCAGTGTTGTCATCCCAACTTCCTAGCCCAAGCAATAAATCCTTCATGTGAAAGTAGTACCAGCAAATTCCTGCCAGGCCTTAAACATGGACACTGGCCTGGTGGTCTGGCCTAAAATCTTAATTAATCTTCAGAATAACATGGCTTAATGTAAAAATAAGCACAGAGGGCAAAGTAGATCATTCCATTAACATTAATGAGAACTGTAGATAAGAAATCTATTGTAAAACAATTTAATATATTTCCTTGGACAAAGAGCATCAGAAGATTTTTGGTTGCCTTTTGAATTTATGCAGGATCAGAGATTCTTGGAATCAGTCATAAACAAAGCTGATTTAATGACCCCTTGTTTGGAATACTAAACCGTTCACAGATGTTAAGAAATATACTAAAAATGGGTTGGCAAATGGGATAATGAGGCCCAAGAGCCTCCACCCATTCAGTCATCTCCTGGAGGGAATGATAACTCAAAGTGATGCTTTCTGACCACCCTGGACTTGCTGAGTCTCAGAGGTCACCATGCATCTATGACTAATGGTTTCTTTTCTGTCTGGAGCTGAGATGGGAAACAACTTGAAGAGGACCACACCTTCCCTCCAGGCTCTTGTTAAATGTGAGAAAAAATAATTGGTGTTTCTTCCAACTGGACAAGAGAGAAGTAGACTATAGACACGTCATCTTGTGACATTAAGTGATGTCATAGGACATTGAACCAGAAAGCTCCTTTTCTGGAATTGACCATCTGACCCTAAGCAACACATATGTCCCCTTCTAAATGACATCTTGACTATGCCTCTCTCTCTAGGCATATTATGTAAGAGAAACCAAACATAGGCCGGGCATTGACCTATATGTGTGTATGGCTTAGATTGTAAAAGATAAGATGAGTCAATTAAAAATCTGAAGGAAGAAATATGAAGTAAATGAACTATTTAACAACAAGAAATGAAGAATCAAAATCCTGGCATAAAGAGACCACTTCTTTGCCAATGACCTCTTTCTTGTCATGCAGGTCTCAGCATAAACTTGGCTTTCTCAGGAACGCCTCCCTTTACCTTTAGACTGGATTAAGTCTCCTTGCCTAGAGCGTAACAAACTTGCCCTTGTTACAGTCATCTGTAGGACATGCTTGAGGTCTTTTTCTCCATGCTGTAGATATGTGTGTGCTTGGGTGACAAACCTGGGTGCCATTCACGAGTCCTCCGTCTCCTTCACTCCTGAGTCTAAACTATGAGCAAGCTCTATAAATCCTAATTCCAAAATAAGTTTCAAATCTGATGAGTTTTGTTCCGTATCTGCCTGTACTCTAAGTAACCCAGCAGGTTAACCAATTTCTCATCTTTTCTCAACTGGACAACAAAATCCTCTCACAGTCTAAGCAGTTTCTGATTCTTCTTTTACCTCCTTTTTATCCATTTTCCACAAAGTTAACTGAATGATCTTTATAAATGTAAATTGTCCTAAATCATTTGCTTGCCTAAAATGATTCAGGGGTTTTCCACTCTGCCTAGAAAAAAAAAAAAAAACTTAACTCTTTGACACAGACTATAAAGCATGCCTGCTCTCTTGCCTGCCTGTCCCCCGGAACCTCACCTCGTGCCACCACCCCCTCTCACGTGGGTTTCCTTTCGCTGCCTACTTTTCAGTTCTTCAGATTTCCTAAGCTTTATTCTATGTCAAGGCCATTTCCAGAGCATCCTTCCACTCAGCCACCCTCAGTTTTCAAAGGACATTTCCTTAAATGGTCCTTCCCTTACTGCTCAGCCTAAAGCAGCTTTCCCTGTTATATTCTCTTTAGCCACTTGTACAGCACTTTACGAATTTTGATCGCATGTGTTTATTTTGATGCTTCCTTGTCTCTCCCCGTGAACTGTCAGGTCCCTGTGGACAGGGGCCATATCTGCTTAGTTTAACACATAGTGTAGCCCTTTGCACGTCATATACCCAATGCGTCTGTGCTGGGTTGCTTAGAATACAGGCAGAGCACCTGGTTTCTTGAATGGAGGCAGATATGTGGAGGAAAGAGAGAGAGACAGAAAGGTAGAAAGATAGCTGGGTAGACACTGAGCAGTCCTGAGAGGGATGAAGCAGTTGGTTTATAGAGTTGTATTGATTTATAAAAGTTTCAGTTTTGTTCAACTTGTGTCTTTTCAGAAGAAAGACAGCAAACACAAACCAAGTCTCTTTGAGTAATAAGAGATGACACATGCTCCTTGACGTTAAACAGACAGAAAATCAAACTCCAACTAAAGTGATATGTTACCACGGCGAAGTAAATCTACTTAACAGCCTTGGAAAAGGAAAGAATGTATATACTGAAAGTACAATAATTTGTCATTCCAAAGAAAAAAGGGACCCCACTGTCTTAAATTAGAAGACTTTTAGATTATTTGTACTCATTTGTTGGTAGTTAGCTTGTAACTCATCTGTCTCTCCCCGTTGTATGTAAGCTTCCTGATGGCAAGGTCTCTGTCTCTGTTCTTCATAGATATCACTCTAGCACCTATGAAAAAGATTGGTTTTAAAGAACATATAAAGAATATATGGATTTAAAATTTGGAGAGTAGCAGAGAATGATGTATGTGCAGAGAAATACAAATGACAGTTAGGAACTCCCCACACAAATCTGAACATATTTCCTCTTGGGGTTAGTTCTTGGCTCCTGGAGGAACTTTTGTGCCATGGACAAATCTGTTAAAATGACGTATGGAAACTTGTAGTATAAGTGAAATGTGTGGATTTCAACCATGAGGGAGAGAAAGAATGGAACACCTACTGTCCTAAGTAGCATTCTGCTAGAAATATTGCAGTGGAAAACTGGTATTTTGGAAAGGATAATGTAATCAAGTTTTTTTTTTTCGTCCTTTGTTTTTTTTTAACCAAAAAAGAAGATTACAGGATTGAGGAGACAATTTTCTGGTTGGTACGACTTGTATTCATTTCTGTTTTTGACTTACACACTGAGAGGAATATCTCTGAGAATTCAAATGACCTGAAATTTTGGCTACCTTATATCTGCACTGAGGACACTGTCCTATCTAGGCAGCAAATTTAAGGAAGATGCCATATGTTAAGTGTTTCTCAAAAGAATAGTTTCTCGAGTACTCCCTTCAAACACCTTTTCATTCATTCATTCATTCATTCATTCACTTTTCAACACATATTTGTCACCAATGTTTGATTGGGAAATTTTGTACAAATGAGCATCTACCAAATTGAAATAATTACATCAATAGTGCCTACTTGGGTCCAAAGAATAGGCTAGATCTTTATTCTCATCCTTAGGAGCAGATTAGCATCCTTTGGGGCAGTTTCAAATTTATTTATACACAGATCCCACCAAAGGAAGGGTTATTCCACTTAAATTTGAGTTTGGAAGAGAGGGGTCAAAATAGGGATTTTCTAAAAGCTCCCCAGGAGTAACTAAGGTTGCTGGGTGAATTACTGTCATCTGTGGATGAAGCAGCCCTTCCTTCCTTCCCAGCCTTCTGAACTGAACTAGGGTTCACGGCACCCAAAATGAGCCCAGCATAAGTGCCTGCCACTTTCTCTATTTGAAGCCACAATTACTAAGAGATTTTGTCCTTCTTTCTTTTTTTCAGTCAACTTTGTATCAGATTTGTGTTTCTTTGATTTGTAAATATCCTTTTAATAGAGAATCATTAAAAAGATGTTTTTCAGATTTGTACATCTAACTGTGCCATCTGATAGTGAGAACTTGTAGAAAGCCATCGGAGAATGGGGCAGTCCACAGAGGCTCCTTCTAACTAGGAGTAATTTCTAGTCAAAGCCCCTCAAATCACTTGCGTTATGCATAACATTTCACCTTGAGTTTCCACAAGTTACCATCAATGAAATATTTAGCTTATTAAAAGGCCAGTCTGCCAAGTTTAAGAACCGAGGATTTTACAGAGCAATAAAATGGAGTGAGTATTCAGGGCCAGGAAAAATAGACTTAGGAGCGTCCAGATTTTTTCTTTCCATCTTATTGTTAAATTCCCTTTCAGGTCTGTCTTCTCATAATTTATTTATTATGATACGTGTCTCAAAAGTGAGGAACGTTTCAGTAATTGTGCAATTTTCAGCTGAAGGGTTGCATAAAGACAGGAAATGAGACTTTTTCCCTGCTGTATGAGTGGTGGTATTAGATGTTAAAGGGAGTAAGTGGAGTGTGTTAAGGAGACAAGGCAGAGACTTCCAGGAAAGCCATGTCAGTTCACAGTATTAATCTTGCCCTAAACGGTACTGAGCATGTTCCAGCATCCCTGGAACAACGCGACTTAAGTGGAAGCCAAAGGAGAGGAAGAGCAGGTGGCAGCAGAGGAGTCCAGGCACTCAGAAAGTGTCCCCTGTTCAGTGGCTTGGCAGTGAAAAGCTGCCCTGCTCGTGGAGCTCAGTGAATAAATCTTAGTGTGGCTGACACGCTGTGAGTATCAGAGAGTCCTTCCGAGTCAACATAACATGTACACACAACCAAGAACTTTAAATGAACGGCAGTAATCTATCCACCTTTGTACACTGACGCAAAATGCCGGTCTGCTAAAAGTCGCTTCATTTTTTTCAGTTGACGGTATTTGTATTAGACCGTTGAGAACACAAATGTAGCCTAGCAAATTAATGGGGCTTCAGCAATTCACTGGGTATAGTTGTCCCTCAGGGAAAAGAAATTAAGAAAGTAATTGCTGAGTAGACACTCAATCGTGTCAGCTTCCCTTTTGTTTGAGATCCCTGTTGAAAGCCGATTTACTAACCCAACTGAGTGTGTGTTACTAAAAACATCCACTGACCATATTTTTATAGTGTCAATTATTCTTTTTTGTATCTTTACCAAATTCATGAATCATCCCTACTCATGGAGCATCATACGCAAGATGCTTTGATTCTTTTTCCTAGCAAAAACCCTGGGCCAATTTACATGGGCCCAGGAATAATGGCAGGTGCATCATGAAGTTTTCCAGAAATCAGAAATTTGTAAGTGAGCAGCTTAAAGAAGTACTACATACGGTCTGTGGACCAAGAGATGTCAGATGAGGCCTTTGTGTCATAACAGCAGAATCAGTTCTGAGGTTTAATGTGCTCTTATTGAACATAGCTTTGGAACAGAGCAAGGTTCCTTGGGTAATAAACATCTACTCTACAGACAACATGGTCACACAAATGGCTCAGACTTGCTTCTTTCATCTTGGGAACCTCCTGGGACTTCTCAGTGGGAGTCAATGTATAAAAAACAACCAAATATTCAAAGATGCTTTAAAAAAAAAAAGCTGAAGATTTGGAAGTAGATGATGATGACATTGATTTCATTTGAAGAGTAGAAAGAATTGGAGGACCTGATCTTGGAGCCGTGGGGTGGATTTCTTGGTTTGATTAAAGATGACACTTCTTCTGGCCCTTGGGCAAGATTTCTCTCTGACGTATGTGTTTTCCCCCTTGCTGTGTTATAAGTCTCTGAAAGACTATCAATTAAAAACATTTTTGTATACCTCTTTCCCGTCTTTCTAGAGTAAACACAAGTAGGGTGATGGAGTTAAGGGCCACCCATATATTCACATAAATCAGTTCAATAAACTAATTTCTATGTAATACCGAGTTGAAACCAACTATTTGAAAGAATCAGGGCTTTTATCAGGACAAGATCATTCTGAAGAATTGGTGAACAGGTAAGACTTTGAGGAGAGGCTTCTCTGGGAAGGTTTAGTGGGAGGCTTAAAGTCACACCAGGACCCTGAATATCTGAGAGTTAGGGGAAAGAGCTTAAAGCCGATTAGAAAGGGTCTTAAAGACAGAGAAAAAGGGCCAAAAAAAAATTTTTTTTGCATGTAAAAATCGGGGTTCCAGAGATACATAGTTTGAAAATGTCTACAACCGGCAGTGTTACCTGAAATGGAAGAACATTTCTCACTCTTTTCTTGCCTTCTCCTTTTTCTATTTTCTTTCTAAGCCCCCCTCCTTGTTAATAAGAAAGACCACTTGTTGAGGGTCTGGCTTCAGAAGATATGTACTAAAACAGGGTATTAAAATGAATTGTGCTAAGTTGCTGTGAGGGTTATGGTAACAGTGACAAAAAATATATATATTAGCATCAGAGTATGAGGGGAAAGATGTGTTCAAGAATCCATCTACCCATGTGGTATGAGAACCTGGGTGTGTCTCTGCCCTACACATCAGACACTGTGCTAGGTCATTTACCAACCTTGTTGATTTGACCTTCAAAATAACCCTGTGGGGTTCACATTATTTCATTCTTGCTGGAGACAGAAGATCACAGATGTACAGAAAATTGTCCAGGGTGACACACGAGTAATACTGTCCCTGGAATTAAGCCTAATCTAGGTGATGCACAACATTGTTTATGTAGGAAAATATGACCTTACAAATAACATTCAAAAGTACGGTCTGATCAGTGGGGAGGGTATAGCGTAAGACGTAGAGTGCATGCTTAGCATGCACAAGGTCCTGGGTTCAATCCCTGATCCCTCCTCTAAAAGTAAATAAATAAAATAAATAAATTGCCCCCACCCCCAGAAAGAAAAGAGATGCAATTTAAAGTACAGTCTGAAAAAAAATAAATAAAATACAGTCTAATCACATATTGAGGATGACCAGAAATGAGGCTGTTTTAGAAAGGAGAAAGAGTATTTTGAATCAACATTATGGATCTTAGAACAACAAAATGTATTACTTTCCTGATTTTGAGAAAAGCATTTGCACCAAAGTAATATGATTTGGGAAGTTCATGTTCAGGCTGATCACTGTCTGAAAGCGCCTCACTGAGGGGGGGTAGAGCCGAGCGAGGTCCAGCTTGCGCTCACCCACCAGGACTTGGCTTCAGAGGGCACCGTTTTTTAATTGTTCACTGTCCTCTAAGGGAGACACATTTCTCTCTCTCTCTCTCTCTTTTTCTCCCAGAAGGAGTTCCTTTTTCTATTTTTCACAAAGGCTAGCAGCGCTTCTTTCTGTGATGCAGAATTCTCTCTTGAAAGCAGAACTCTATGTTACTGTGATAGAAGAGGGCTCAATGTGAAAGTCAGCTAAACATTGTCAAACTGATCTTAATAATTAAACAGAGTTTTGAAGGTTTAATCATGACTCTGCCAATTAAATCAGTTCCCTCCTTGAAAGAGAAACTGATACATACTCTCCCGAAGTCCTGCTGAGAAGTGTGTATCAACACTCGCAACTGTCCTGAAGAGAACTCTGCTGAGAAAGAGCGCGGCTGAGTTATCATTTTTGGTAAAAGTGACCAGGAAACAGTTTTCAAATGTGCAGAAGAAAAACAGGAATGCAGAAAAGATGTGATTTGGATAATTCAAGATTCTCAGACATATAAATTAAAAAATGAGAGCTCTTTAAAAATAAGATTGGTATGGAGTGGAAAAAAATATCTAGGGATAATTCTTCAGGGCTTATTATTTTCCTACAAACATAGTGTAATTGCTAAACCTTTTACATGAGAAACGAGGCAAATTTTTTGTCCCCTTTATGCAAATTTAATGTGGTTAATGCAAATTGATAGTGTTGCTAATTAAGATGACTGCATTTTTATCTAGATGGTTTTTAGGTATAAAAACTGCATGTAATTGTAATATTAATGAAGTATTCATAGATGTTTGGGTGGAATTTGTTTTGTTTTAAAGCAGCTTTATGATTATTATTTTTATTATATATATAAACATTTTCACTATCTTAGCAATGAAAGTCCTTTCCTTAAGGAATGAGAAACAGCAAAAAGCAGAATATACTACCCACTAAGGGAAAGCATTTGAGCATCATAAAATGAATATATAAAATCTCAAAATACAGAATTCTTCTTCATTTAAATAAAGAAAATCTATTTTGTTTCAGAGGCCAGCAGTGAATATTACAGCTAAACAAAAACCCTTTGCAACTATTCAAGTGAAGACAAATTGACAATTAAGGGTGTGGAGTTGCAACTACATTTGAGGCTGCCTTATTAATATTAATTTTAAAATACACAGAAGGACCAGCACATTGTAAGAAACACTACAAGATGCAAATATTCAAGAAAATAAAAAACTAATTGGGCTATTTCTTCTGCAAAACCTTTTATAAGTACAATTCAGAGAAGTGTAATTTACAGAAAAATGTTAAATAATTCAGATATTTTCAAATGGGTTTTTAGAGTTGACACAAAATGCAGTTGTAGAGAAAAATTAAATCTGTATAAATATAATGAACTCAAAAGTAATACAATTGAATATATATAACATAATTATAATATGATATTATATAATAATTACAATAAATATATATTATATAATGATTATATTATATATAATTGAATATTATATATATATATATGGCTTGTTTTTGCTTTTGTTTTTCAGAAACTTTCAATACATTTGAACCTCACTCTGCCATTGTTGACTATGAGACTCATTCAGGGCTAGATTCTAACTCCTTCAAGTCACTAGCTCTCGAAGTTGTAGTTAAGTCACTTGACTTCTCTGAGCTTCAACATTTTCATCTGTACAATGGGACTCAACTTATCAGGCTGTTGTATTGATCAACTGAGACCATGTGCCTGGATGCTCTCAGAACTCCATGTAATATAATTCAATTTAATACCCATGGGATGCTGTACAAAAGCTGCAAATCCTGCCCTTGACTTATATTTTATAATATTTACAGCCCTCATCAGGAAGTATGTATGGGTTATTTTGTAAAATTGAAACAAGACTTGTCAAACTGCGTAAGATCTACCTGAAATCTCACGGTCAGGAAGTGGTGGAGCTGAGCTGATCTGTGCTGTGCTGGCCACCACATCATGCAATTTTATATTTGTGAAGCATGTTTTAAATAAAAGTAAGCTCTTATGGAGAGACATTCACTGTGAATTAGACCCGCATGGATTCTACCAATAAAATATTTGCTTTTAAAACACCAAACGGACCATGCTGTAGGTCTGTTATGATTTTAGAAATGGTGTTTCCTAGTAGAAACAGTATGGTCAGATTACATCGTCTGTAGATGGTGCTGAGAAATGGCCTAAGATAAATTAGGATGGAATTGCTTTGGAAAATTGTTGCGTGGGGATGGAGATTGCTTGAAAAGGTGGGAAAAAGAATGATCATCAAATTTGGGCTGGAAGATTATGCTCAAATCAAGGCTCCCTCGGATGTCTTGGATGCCCTGAAAGGGAAAGAAGCAATTTTCAACTAGGAATGTATCCATAGACCAGGAGGCAGCATAGCGAAGTGGAAGCCGGCTGACTGCCGGAGGCTGTAGCCTGGGCTCACCCAGGACTGATCGTGTTTCGTAGGGCGAATTACTCAACCTCTATATGCTTCAGTCTTGTTTTCTCATCTGTAAATTGTGGACACTGACACTACTTCCCTACAGTTTTACTGTGTGGATTAAGTCACCTATTAAATGTAAATGGTTGAAATAATATCTGAAATACAGAAACGGTTCCTGGAAAATAGCAAACATGTGAAAAATGTTTGCTGCTTTTATTATTTTTATTGCCATTATTTAAGATTCTTAAGACAGCTATCTTCCCATATTTTCATCTCCATTTCACTCCTAAACCTGCTGCAGCCAGCTTTTACTTACCAGCCCTCCACTTAAACTTTCTTCCAAAGTTTACCAATAAACTTCCAATTACAAAATCCGATGAAACTTTATTTTTTTGCTGGCGTCTCAGGAATATTTATGACGTTGATCTATTTCTTCTGTTTGTGACTTTCTTTCCTTTAGAAATCATTGACTATATGATGAGTTTTAAGAATGCCACAATACATGTGAAGCCCTTGGCAATGTGTCTGTCTACAGACGTGCTGTATGCTGTTGTTACAATTGTACTTTGGTGATGATGACTAAGGTATCTATTGTTACAGAGAGGTTCTATATTTCTCATTATATTCTCAATAATATTTCTCATTGTAACCCAGCAAGACCCTTCCCAGGACAGATGCCCTCCCCATATCCTCTGCGGCAGCTTCTCTTTGAAGTACCCAGATAATAGTATCCCATGTATATTTCCTGAGTTTTTCAGATACTAAAAGCCACCACCAAAGGGAAGAAATTAACTATTTGATGATCATGGCCCCCAGACCTTCTGGCAAAGAGGGGTTGATAGTGTTGATCACCACGTTACCTCAACATCAACCAATTAGAGAATTGTGCATGGAATGCTCCTGAACCGTGTGACCCTCTCCCTTACCTGGCCTTTAAAAATGCTTTGCTGAAACCCTTTGGGGAATTTGGAGTTTTTTGGGCATGACCCACCCTCCTTGCTTGGCCCTGCAATAAACCTTTCTCTGCTCCAAACGGCGACAATTTGGTTTGTTTGGTCTCACAGTGCATCAGGCACATGAACTTGCATTCGATGACATTATAATTTTCCCATAAGTCTTGCTTCTGTCATAGCAGGTGTATACTATTACCTACCACAGAGCTTGCCAAAGAGTAGGCACTCATTTTGTTTGTGCTGTTTCCATAAATATTCAACAAACACTTACACACTTATGTTTATAGTAGGTTTATTCATAACTGCCCAAATTTCAAAGCCACCAAGATGTACTTCCATAGGTTAAATGTTTAATAAACAGGTTTATACAGACAGTGGACTATTATTTACTGCTGAAAGTAAAGGAGCTACCAAGCTGTGAAAAGACAGGAAGGACCCTGAAATGCATCTTACTAAGTGAAAGAAGCCAATCTGAAAAGGTGACATACCATATGATTCAAATTATATGACCTTCCGAAAGAGGTAAAACTGTGGAGACACTGAAAAAAAAAATCATTGGTTGCTGGCGGTCAGGGAGGAGGGACAGATGAATAGGAGAAACACAAAGTATTTTTAGGGCAGCAAAACTATTCCATATAATCGCAGTAGTGGTTACATGCCACGCTACATTTGTTAAAATCTGTAGAATGTACAACATCAAGAGTGAATACTAATGTAAATTATGGACTTCGGGTGACTGTGATGTGTCAATGTGTTGCTGGTGGGTGTAACTTGTGTTCCAGGTTCTTGTCCTGTCCCAGGAATTATTCAGAGACAAGATGTAGTGGTTAAAAAAGTAAAGTGAGGATTTATAAAAGGATGGATATTACACTCCCAAGGGGAGAGCGGGCAGGCTCAGGAGAGCAGCTGCCCCGAGTTTCTTTGGCAAGTTGGTTACATAGGGTGTAAAAATGAAGGGACGGAATATTCATTGGGGAGGGAAGGGTTTGGGGTCATATTCCCTGATGTTCATATCAACTCCACCTTCCCAAAGGGAGGAGGGATTTTTGTCCTTATTCAGTCTGGATCTGAAGTGTCATGATGCCAGCGCATGATGGGTACTTCTGATCTGCAAGGCTAATTTTTTTGAAATGTAGGCATAATGAGCAAAAGGTTACATTTGGACACTAGAAATTCCAGCCTTTTCCCACCTTCCTTTGTTGGCCTCTGGGCCACTTATCACCGCCAAAGTTGTGACCACTTATCAGCCCAGAGGTTCCTGCTTTTCTTTCTCTGCCCAGGGATTCCTGGTCCTTACATGATGTATGGTTTCCTGCATTTGACCTCCTTTCTGCCCAATTCCTACCATTTGGCCTGCATTCCCCTTTCTCTGCTCATAGCTAGCTCTCTTCCTTCTCTAACAGATGTGTAAGGCAAGGTAGTTAGATAAGTGGGGGTACCAGGCAGGTAGGTGGAGGAGGGGGGAATGGTCCAGAAGATGATGTTATGCCTACCTTCAGCATAAAGGGGCTTTACTTCCTCTAAATGAGTTCCAGCAAGAAATCGGTTAGAACCCGACTGCCATGACTGTGCAGTAGCGACAAGGACCTAATGGGACTTGCCCCAATCAATGCTAATTGTGATAATAATTAGCATTGCAATTTAGCCCTTCCTCCCACCATGGGTTTTTCTGTGTGCATCGTGGGTAAGGACATGCACAAAGGAGACAAACATGACTAAGCACTCCAGAGGCAAAAGTCATCCATCAATCAAGAGACCACCTCTAAGTGAGAGTATAAGAAAGGGGACCATACACAAGCTGGTGATGTGACCCGCCCTCGGATCAGCCCGCCTCCGTTTCTTGGAGGTGTACTTTCCCTTCGCTAAAAAACCCTTTAAAATCTTTACCTACACAACACTTCATCTCCCGTCTGAATTCTTATCTTTTAGGTATGACAAGAACTGGGGTCTTTCCCTACCCCTTTTGGGGTAACAGATGTAGGTTTATTGGCCATAGCAATGTGCCACCCTGGTGCAGTATGCTGATAGAGGAAGAAGGGGTGTGTTGGAGGGGACAGGTTGCTAATGGGAACTCCCTGTACTTTCCACTCAACTTTGTTGTGAACCTAAAACTGCTTTAGAAAATAAAGTTGATCACAAATAAATAAATAAACAATCATGCCTTAAGATGGATGAGTTAATCAGGGAAGGTTTACTAGAGCAAATGACATCTGAACTGAGGTTTAAAGCCTTAATAAATGGAATGCTAGGGAGATAAAAGAGAAGAAAACATGTCAGGTAGAGGGGACAGCCCACCTCAGTGTTCAGAGACTTGAAAAAGTAGTATGAATTTAGAAGAGCAATAGCATAGGCAGATCAGTATTGTTGAAATAGAATTTAACTAAACTAGTACTCCTAGTATTTGTATTCATATAATTTGTAAGTCTCTAAATTAAATTTAAAAAAATTTTTTTTATTGAGTTATAGTCTGTTTATGATGTTTTGTCAATTTCCCAAGCACAGCACAATTATTCAGTCATTCTAAGTTAAATGTAATCTTCTTAACTCAGTCAGCATCTTTTGATTAATGTTTCTTATCTGAATAGAGTCACCAGTTACAAACAGAAGGTAAAAATATTTTGACAGACTTGCCTGCTACCTGATTAGGCTAAATGCTTCCGGCCTCAGCTGAGGAGAGCTCCTTTAGATCTGTTCACGACGAAAACAAGGACTCTCTGAGTCATACAGCTTCCTTTGTGTATCTGAAGACTATGGTTAAATAGTGTATAATCCTCTGAAAGAGACACTGTAGTTCACTAAAATGAGATCCTGTGGCCTCAAAGGATATTTTTCCTCCATTCCTACAGGACATAAAGTGTTTTCACAGGCTTTACAAGAAAGCTCTGTTCAAGTTGCAACACTAAGGTTTCTTTCATCCCCTACAGGATAAAACTTTACAGCAAAAGAGAAGTTTACCCATCTCTTATCACAAGAGTTAGAAGCCAGGGCACTGAGACTGGAGCTTAGATGCTTTGCTTGTAAGTAGAACCGATTCTGGTAAGATACTGTCCAAAATAAGAGTACGGAAGCACAACATGATGAATCATTTTTTTTTCTACAGACTACTTTTTGATTATTCAGTTTTATGAATGCTGCCATTGATGCTAGCCTTGAGTTAGAGAAGCATTTTAAAACAAAATACTATGGAGAGTTTGTAAGACATAGTTTGTGTGTGGGGGTGTGTTTTAACGGGAAAAAAATCAAACCTTGAATAGCTTTTCATTCACTGCTTATTCATTGCTTCCTTCTTTCATAAAATGATTATTGAAAGGCTCCTATGTGCAAAGTTTGGGGAGGCTGGATGGGGAAGGGAACTTGAGTGCACTCAATATGGAATCTTCGTTCAAATGCTTATAGTTTTAAGCATGGTGGTTTTGCTGTTTCGTATGTATGTGCGCACATACTGACAGCATATCACATATATTACACATACATATTGACTGCATATTACACATTGGAAAGTGTATCCAAATTCACTTATAAACTGCCTTATACCTCATTTCTTGTACTAATAGAACAGAGAAACAAACATTCAGAGATTAGATGTTTTTAAAAGCTCAGAATCACTTGGAAGTACCTAACAAAGTAATTGACTACTTTCTGTAAATTGCTTTTATTTATGATAATAAATCACATGTAAAAACAATGAAGATTGAACCTCTTTCATTGTTCTTCATCTTCTGACGGGCATTGCATAAGAAATGATACATTTAGTTACCATAAACAGATCTATCTAGATGACAGCTCTGTTTATATCTGTCACTGCATGCCCTGTTAAACTTTGCTGTTCCAGTTTTTAAAATTTCCCTCTCATCATTTGGAATTTATTCTCAGTAAAAGGGAAAATAAATATGGAATAGAAAGTGGCAAGATGGACTGCTGAATATTGAAACAGAAATCTTTTTTCACTGTGAATAATAATAATAATATCCTTTTCTTCACAATTTCAGAACTTGGATCAGGAGAAAATTTTCATAAAAGCTATATGATAGTTTAAATAAACAGAATATTTTTAGAGGTGCTGATGGGATCTTTTTTGTTTTACTTATTCTAGAAGTATATATTCATATTTTAGATTTTTCTTTTAAAGATAAAATTGTATGTTACTATTCAGCAAATCTCAGTGACTAAGTAACAAACTTAGGAATTTGTAGAAAATAGTTAATTTTCATTTTCTTTCAAACAATTCCTGGAAAAGATAGATAGTCAGTGAATTGAGTAACATATGAAAATAATATCTACTTTGAATATGCAAATGCCACTTAACTTTAAATACTAATAATATTTTATACTGCCCCTCTCAGAGAAACTACTAAATGGCAATTTCCTGTCTGCATATGGTGACAGGTTATCCAGATGGTACTGATGTTGGCTCAAAAGATGTCTTTGAAAATATCTGTTGTATTGAGCATTAGAATGATTTCCAATCAAAAATTGCTTTTTACTTTTCTTATACCAGGATGAAATTCATACTTGAGAGCAGGGAAGCTACTGACTTTTTTGGATGATGGTCAAAAAAACCCCCAAATTATGAACGTAAAAATAAAGAACAAACAGAATCTAAATTGTCATCTGTAAGTTCTATAAAATTATGAAAATATGAATCCAAGATCAAACTTTGGTCTAGTTTTTTAAACGTTTGAATTCAATGTTCAGATGATGTGATGGTAAAATGGCTTTCTGGAAAGGAAAAGAACAAAACAAAACAAAACACCACCACAACAAAAAACAAGCTCTAATTTGTAGTAGTATTTGCCAATTTCCATGGTATAAATTATTCCCACCATGACTAATTTGAAGTTAGCAATGATCAACAGCATCTCACAAAATTCCTGAAATTTATCAGTTAGTTCTTGTGAATCAGTAGGAGCCAACTCCAGAGCACCACTCACTGTATCCATGATAGAAACAGCAAAAATTCTTTGTTATAATAACTGCCATCAAGTCCAATTTGTTCTACTACACAAACATAGATGTCTCAGTTTACCTTTCATCCCCAATAGCCATTTTTAATTGCTAGAGACTTTGCTGTATAGGCAGCATGCACATTTAGGTAATACGGTTACACAATTGTTCTTCCTCTTGGTATCCTTCTAATAAACCTTTCTTGTTTGTTTTAGGATGTGGACGCTGGGATGCTTGGAGGGAGTTTGAATATTATTAAAAAAAAAAGCTGCAACATAGAGGGACCACTTGACATACACAATTTGTATTTCATCTTAGCTCTTTTGAACTTGTGACATCTCTGACCCTATGACATATTCTTAATAAGGCAGTAAAATATTTCACTCTTCTGCAATTTAAACCAGACACTTTGTTATTACAGCAAGGCCATATTATTATAGAGGTCCAAAAAAATTCCATAAAACAAGACAATGTTATTGTGAATTATTAGCTATTGGTATAGTTTACACAGACTTTGTGACGACCTTGATCATTTATTTTATTTTTTTGAGGAGCTAGCTCTTGGTGGCCCAAGAATTTATTTGGGCCTTGTTATTTATTTATTTTTATCAAATGGAGTATATTAGTTACAGAACGTATTACACCAACATTTAGCAGCTTACTATAGTAATTAACATTTATTTGCCCACAGTTCCATGGATCACAAATTTGGGAGAGGCTTAACAGGGTGGTTCTGGCTTGGGGTCTTTCATGAAGTTGTAATCAAGGTGTCCTCCAAGGCTGCAGTCTTTGGAGGTCTGCTTCCAGTGTGACTCTACCATGGCTGGCTACTTGGTGCTGGAGGTTGGCAGAAACCATAGTCCCTTGCTCTTCAAAAGGCTGCTTCACTGTTCTCACACCATGGGAGCTTTCCTTTAGAGCAAGTGGTCCCAGAAAAAGCAAGGGGAAGTAGCAGTGGTTTTGATGACCTATATTCAGAATCCAAACATTGCAATTTCCACAACATCCTGGTGGTTACACATGTCAGTAAGAGGAGAACACAGTACTCTGGGAGGATGGGAAGTTGGGACTCACTGGGGTCACCTTAGAGGCTAACTACCACATGGAGGTTTTATCTTGTTTTTAAAAAAGCATCCTGGCAATCTGGATTTTCACTCTGCTGAGCCAATAAAATGATACACTAAAAGAGTTCATTGGATCCTAAGTGGCACTAATTTATCTATACTGTATGAAATATAAAAATTATTATGAAGTACTTTTATTTGCCTTGATGTTAATTCTTTAATAAATTCAGGAAGATGGTAAATGATCAACTCAGAGGGTAGAATTAGGGGGTCCTGTTTCATTTGTGTAAGAATATAGCTTAGAAGTTAACACAACACACACCCTGAAGCCAAACTGTCTTTATTCAAAACCACTAGCTGAGTGGTCTCGGACAACTAAATAGTTCTCTGCCTCAGTTTCCTCATCTGAAAAATCATAATGGAAAGTCATTTACAAGATGATTTTTAGGATTGAACTATTTGACACACGTCCAGTATTTAAAAGAGTGCCTGCCTATAATTAACACTCTATGAATTTTGGCTCATTGCCAAAATTTGGTAGCGTTGGACTCTGACACATTTCTGTTGTTTTTGGAGGAGGGGGATGTCAGGCAATTTCCTACCTTAACTTTTCATGGCAAACCTGCAACATGAGTCATCACTTTTTTCTTCACTTTATACCGGGAGAACCTGAGATGAATCAAGGTGAGGTAACCAGTTTCAATAACACAGCAGGTTAGAGAGAAAGAAAAAAAAAAAAAACCAATATTGTCTGAATGTTGAGGGGACTTCTGGGTTTAGCACTAAAGATATATAAAGTTTTTCAATAGTTTCACACTTAAGAACTTCACTTTTGTTAACTGCCCCATCTTATTGGCTAAAGAGAGTTACTTAGGATCTACCAAAGTTTTGATTGGACCTCAATATTCTGCTGTCTACTCTCTGGCCAAAATCTACTTTTCCAGAGTGATTTCAGATGTGAAAGGTCAAATAACCAAATGCCTACTTTGATGATATATTCCTTATAACCTTGAACTTGTGCATTATCATTAATAAAGTGATTGCATAGGATAACAACATATCTAGAATCATAACACCATTAACATTAAGAATGATATAGACTCATGGACAGAGAATACAGACTTGTGGCTACCAGGGGGGTAGAGGGTGGGAAGGGAAAAAAAAAAAAAGAATAATATATGTCATTTACATTGAATTTTTCATTTTGTTGAGTTACAGTCAGTTTACAATATTGTGTCAATTTCTGGTGTACAGCACAATTCTTCATTCATACACATATATTACACGAATATACATATATTCATTTTCATATATTTCTTCACCATGAACTACTACAAGATATTAAATATATTTCTCTGTGCTATACAGTATAAACATGTTTACCTATTTTATATATACCTGTTGGTATCTGCACATCTCGAACTCCCAGTTTATCCCTCCCCACCCCTCTCTCTACATTCAGTTTTAATGTCTGAATACTCATTTTCAAATATTGCTTAGCATTTTAGATGTAATATGGAGTAAAATCTTTTTTTGTGTGTACTTTTAATGGTGAAATGTGTGTGTGTACTTTTTATGGTGAAATTCAATCAGTCATATAGACCATAAATTATATTTAAAATTGTAAAATTGTGAAAAATTTTAACAGTGTGTATAGAAAGAGTGGTGAAGAAATTTCAAAATGAAGACAGAAAAACATTCTCAGTTAATATAATTACCATAAGAGGGTCTATTAGCTCAATAACTATATAAAGAACATTTTTGAACTAAAATGTTAGCACGTGTTTATAAATATTAAAAAGAATGAGGTAAAATAAGGTAGAAAAAAGATTATAATTTTAATGTTTATGGCATTGTTTATAAGCTCTATGTCTACTAAACCTTAACCAATAACTGTTATTCATAATATTAAACAAAATTTAAGCACAGTTTTTAATTTTTAGTTATTTAATTTCATTTAGGCTATAAGGCTTTCCAGTAAAAAGTCCTGCTTGATAATTCTTCACTTCTTGTGAAGAGAAAAGCTCCAAAAACATGTGTGACAATAAATCATCATTAATTCACATATGATGATGTATATAGCAGTATTAAGAAAATATTAAAGAAAAAAGATGTTCCTCCCAAAATGTATTTGCTCTTGTGAAACTATGGACTTTAAAGGAAGCTTTAAGAGGAAATTTTCTTAGAGATCTGAAACTATAAATGTTATCAAACCAAACAAAACTTTGTTGAAATAGTTGCTACTGACTGCCAACTCTTTTCAGTATTTAAAAGTGAAGAATTTTCCAGATTTGTCATTTGTCCATCTATTCTGTCGTTGTAACTCCATGACAGCCAGTGGGCTGCATTTGACGTGGTGGTTATTTACAAGATAATAAAAAGCATATTATTTTGAAATGGAGTAATTATAACAGTACCCACTGAATGTCTCACTGAGAGTTCAGTTTCATCTGTGTGATGACAAAGGAAGCTTGCTCTCTTTACATGGGCAAATAGGCTGGAAATTCAAGAATGTACTTACAATGTAACAAGAGTGTCTGGTTGAGAAGTCTGTTGAATATACACTTTAGGGCTAGATTATAAAACCATGAGAAATGGGGATAGACCTTACTTACAGGTATACTTCAGTCTTCAGCCAGTATCTACTTGTTTGGTGTATTTCCTAAAATTTGTAACTCAAATTATAGGGATTTCAACAGTTCCCTGAGGAGATCATTTTATGTGCCAGTACATACATCTTTCTTTTTTTTCTCTAATATCCAAGAATAAATCCTCTTTTAAAAAATTTTATCCAAGCAATAATAAGTACTATTCAGGATTTAACGAGCCTGGTTTTCTTCCCTGTGGGGTGGAGAGGCTTGCCTGAATAAACACTCTCTTGGGCGCTGCCAGGATTTATGCAGGGGAGGGAGTGGGGAGAGGAAGCGGCATAACTCCTTTCCTGTGTTCAGGCACCACAGGATTCTGCTTAGCCCCGGGAAGTAACTGCTCTTTATGCCTTCGGGGTGGTGGGAGTTGAGGGAAAGAAAAAAGAGAAACACACACACGCACAACACACACACACACACACACACACACACAAGGGTAAAAGGAGCATGCACTATTTTCAGCAAACAGCCATGATTTGACCAAGTGATGATAATCTAGAAAAAAAAAATCTCAGGAACAAATTCTACATAAATATTAT
Organism: Vicugna pacos; assembly: GCF_048564905.1. Classification (NCBI taxonomy): domain Eukaryota; kingdom Metazoa; phylum Chordata; class Mammalia; order Artiodactyla; family Camelidae; genus Vicugna; species Vicugna pacos. The sequence goes on from NC_133015.1 coordinate 3,519,218, forward strand.
ATTCTAAATAACCAAGAAAAGAGGCAATGTCAAAGGAATACAGTCTCAAGAATCAGACAATATTACTCCAAAAGCAACTTTACTGATTGGTCACCAAATAAAAAATTACATAATTTCTAAACCTTAATGTTCTTATCATTAAAAATTCAAATAACCCTTCTGGAAGATTATTTTGAAAGTGAATCCTCAATGACTGGTTTCTGCCCTTCAATCTTTCTCCCCACTTATTTCTTTAGTGAACTACAAAAAAATAAAATAAATAAAAAATAAAAACATGTCTAGAGCATTTCTGGAATATTCTCATCTTGCATCTGATTTAATTACTTATTCACTCTGTTCAATATTTATTTAATGCATTTGGCTCTGGGGAAGGGTTGTTAATACAAAAATAAATGACTCTGTTAGTCCAGAACATGAACACACAAATAAACACACGATTTTTGTAAACGTAGTAAGCTCCACTCTAGAGGATGTAGTTTATGGAGAGAGTTTAAGAAGAACACAGAGGAAAGAAAAACTCCACGCGAGGTGAGTCAGGAATGTGGTGGTAGGTATGAATCTTACTTCACAGAGGCAAGAGAATGTCACACTTGAAATTAAGTTAAATGTTCTCAAGCCTCCTTCTCACTGCACTGAAGGAAAATCCTATTTTAGTCATTATTAGGTGGCCTGTGCCTTCATTAGGCTCTACAGAAGACTTCAATAAATTCCTCTGCTGTGTGTGAAGATGGAACAGGTATTATCCATCATTGTTCAAACCCATATAATACTATATTTGGCAATTGGATGCTTTGTGGTAGGCTGAATAATGGTCCCCCAAAGACTCCCACATCCTAATCCCTGGTACCAGTGAGTACTACCTTATATCACTAAGGGGACTTGCAGATGTGATTAAGTTATGATGGAGAGATTGGCGGCTTTTATACAGATGGGTCCTAATGTAATCACAAGGATCCTTATGAGAGGGTGGCAAGATGGTCAGAGGAGGAAGTAGCAGATGAGACAATGAAAGCAAGAATTTGATATGATTTCAGGAAGAGGTCATGAGTCAAAGAATATGCAGGTAGCTTCCAGAAGCTAGAAAAGGCACAAGGAAATGGATTTTTCCTAAAGTCTCCAAAAAGAACCAGTCCTGCTAACGAATTAGGTCTAACTCAGTGAAATTAATTTTGGACTTTTAGCCTCCAGAACTGTAAGAGAAGTTGTGTTATTTCAAGCCACCGTGTTTGTGGTAAATTTTTACAGCAGCAAAAGGAAACTAATAGATGTTTTAATCCAAGCTTGGGTTCCAGGACGTTTTGCTAAGGTGGGGAGTATGAAAGCCTGGGACGCTGGCACATCCTGCTCCAGAAAGTAGAGTGGTGATCTCAGCTTTTGGGTAACCAACCGATGTTTCTTTCTGAGATTAGAAAAATTCTTTCCTCCATGACTGCTACTAACAGTGGTCAATTCCTTCCAGCTTAGTTTTCTACTGGGCCTTTATGGAAAATGATAGATTGTGGATTGTGGGCTGCAATTGGCCTATAGGCTTGGTTTTTATCAGTATATATTTAAATTTTTATTTAAGCTTCTGGATATTTCCCATTAAAATGCATATTTATACATTCTTCTGAAAAACTGGAAAATCTGGCAAGTATGGTGTTTCCATGTGAAAACCATGGTTTAGTGTTGTCTCCCTTAGTAAAGGTGTAGTGCTTGTCAGTTAGACGTCTACAGTGATTCTGCTTCACTCATTTCGTTACTTGTCAAGTTAACATTGACATCTGAGTTTGTGATCAACACTTAATGCTATTAAAATTCAAAAAGAGAGTATCTTCAGTCAACTGCTGCTTGGGACTCAGCAACCCAGTCTCCCCATGAACAGGGAAAGCAAAAATGGTCTGGGGAGTTCAAGATGTGATGGAAATAAAAATGATGTGAACAAAATCAATCATAAAAATAAACAATAAATTATTTTGCAATAAAAGCAGAAACAGTGACATTTGAATTTGGTCTTAAAGGATAAAAAAAAAATAAAAGAGTTAGTGACAAGATGGTAGATTACCATGAACTGACTCAAACCCTGAGATGCCTTAGAAGGAAGAGGAATATGTGGTCCTGAAGAATTTAAGGCTGAAGTTCTTGGGAGGAGCCGGAGGGCCTCCTGATCTGGGGAGGATAGAAATAATAGCTTCGTTGGTGCAAGGCTGGATGCGATGGTCAGAGGATGGATGAGTTGAAGGGCAGGCTTGGAATAAGACTGGTTGTATTTTTTCTTTCTACTTTATTCTCTGGATCGCTGATGATTGTTGTCTGTCTCAACAGCAGAGTGAGACAGAATCTGTTAAAGGCAACTGCATTGAAGATACATTTCGTTTTGATTTAATGGAGGATATGTGTTTGGTTTGTTGTCACTTCTCTGTACAGTTATTTCTAGCTTCCCTAATAATAGAATGGCTACATTAGGAAGCTAAGAATTGTTTCTAGGGTATCCGTGATATGCTGTAGAATATCTTATTGTGTCATAAATGTGCATTATCCCACTTATCTGGACTGATGGGAAAGTCCAAATGGCTCAAGGAATTTCAGAAAACAGTACTAATCTTTTTTGACCTAATTGGTTGTTTCTGTTTGTGTCTCTATGCCTGGTTAGATTTGAGATTTTTTTTTTAAGTAAATAGGAAAAACACACACAAACAAAATCCCATGAATTAGTGTTTATGCTCACAGAGCTGCTTCTAGCGCAGGTGGTACATTAAGGAATGGCTTCTTTTGCTACTGGGGGATCAGCCCTGAGCCAGAATGCAAGGTGTGTGAGCACCGAGGAGATTAAATTTTCATTCCCACATTGTCCTGTCACCAGAGCCTACTGTCCAGGGCACAACGTGACAATTTTGTGCAGTGACCCTGCAGAGAACAGGTGACTGTTTTGTGAATTTGGTTCACAGAAATTACTCTTTTCCTGGATAAAGACAGACAAAGTCAAACAGAACATTTCATCAGAAACACGGAGATGGTTGCTGGTGTACAAAGTGGCAGGGCAGCACATTCTCACTGAGGACACCTCAGTTTACTCACATTGGATAGAAAAGTTTTTCCCAAGTTACCATAAGTTTATAATATATATTATAGGAATAAACAGAAGTGTAGCAACTGATCATGGTTTAAATGACTGCTTTGTATAAAGTTATTTAAAAATAAATATTGTAATAATTATTATCTCTTGTCATCATTTTGCTTCTTGGTGTCAGCATTTAAAACAAAGAAAGGAGTTCAAATTATTCTTAGAGAGGTGCTCCATTTCTTGTGAGATTCAAGATATCTGTCTACATGAACAGTATTCCATGACTGTTTTATACTCCAAACCAAACTTGAAAAATATATGTTTTTTTAAAGCATGAAAACAAATGCTTCAAGTTCTTCTTTGTTTCCAGTGCAGTTCAGATCTCTATTTGGAGAGTTCATTAATTGTCCAACAACGCTAATGGACAGTTAAGTGGAATGTGGAAATGATTTTCAACATCTTTCCTAGATCGGTTCCCTATTTTAATACAGAACAGGTTTCTGTGAGTTTATATGCAATTTAAAAAATAGTTATGGTCGTTGCTGTAGTCAAACAAAGGTAAAAGTCTGTCTAAAACCTCAAGAGGCAGAGAACACCAGCAAAATTCTGCAAATATACTTGAATTTCCCTTTTTCGTCTTTTCAAAAATAACAATTATAAGGAAAGTTTTGTACATTAATAGAACAGAAAATTTTTTGCTTTGTTTTGTTTTCCCCACCTCATTCTTTCCAGGTTTTATAAAGGAATACAAGGTTAAATTTCCTTTTCAAGAAAGTAAACAATATGGTCTCTTCAAATTTTGCACCTTTGGACATATGTATCTGGCTGTTCTACTGTTTTCTTACTTTGATAGAGTCCAGCTCCCTAAGCTGAATGTGTGTCTGATGTGTGTCTGATGAGCCAGATGCTGTGATGATGATAATGACTGAGGAACGGAGTGAAAGAACACATCCATCTCCAACTGTTCAGCCTGAGGGATGGTGAATGGCAACAGGATCCGACATGGAATCCGGGGAAAACTCACATTTCTCGGTTGCAATGTTTAAAAGGATCTACCTTTCAGAAACCCTGGGATATTGTTGAGTACTCGCTGGGGCCTCTTTCTACATTAGCAAGATTTGACTTTTCTGAGTAACATTCATCAGACTTGATAGGAAGTCTGCCAGGCCAAATGTTCTAGCATTGAAAGTACCAATTTTTCCTCTGTAGACACGATTGTGTTAAGTTTGTGTGGCGGTGTTCCTGCAAGGAAATTACGTATCTTGTGTGATCCTTCTCTGATCCATCACAAAGTCCAGGGTCTGGAGACACACTGAGATGCTGTTGTGAGTTTCTGCCAACTGCTTCTTCATCTAAGATACTGAGTGACCACACAGGATATTTAGGAGAGTTAAAAATAATTAGAAGACCTGACATTTACCTTTGAGGATAATTGCATTTAATGGAGGAGACAAAGGGTTATATGCCATTTACTTTTGCTCAGATTCGTCTCCAGTGCCCTTTCTCCCATTCTCTGTGAGTCAGGCAATTACCCACGCTTCACTGTTCAATTCAAATGCCACCGCCTCATGATGGCTTCACTGTTCTTTCAATGAAGAATTCAGCCAGAATCCATTTCTCCCTCTTCTCCCTTCCTGCAGTGCAGTGCACACCTCTAATTGAACTCTTCGTTCTACTCTGTATAACCGATTACACATTAGGAGCTCCCGGAGGACAGGAAACACATATTGTGTAGCCTTGCTGAACGTTCTAAATGCTTGAAAGCCTTGGTGACTAATGCTGGGGAAAAAAAAATCCTTAGAATTAATTTCTAATTTTGTTTCTTGCCTAGCTCATGAAAATGGAATAAAAACTAATAAAAAATATAATAGAGATTTTTAATCTTTGCTCACTGTTGAGAGGTTTTCCTGAAGGAGCCAGGCTCTCTCACTTTCTCCAAGAATACCTCCTGGATACGCGTGCTTTCCTGGGGCACACAGATACGAGTTTATAGCCCATCTCTGGGCTTTCCTGAACTAGAGAAAAAGCGCCTGTACCCAGCATCCTGCCATTCTGATACCCTGCCCAAATCCGGACAGCAGCTGGGGAATGAATCATTGCCCGGAGCGCGAAGCTGTGAGGATACAAGGCAATTGCAAAAACATTTGGATTTTCCCAACAGCTGTAATCCAGAGCTGTTCTTCCTTCTGGCTGTTCTACTTTATTTTGACCTGCAAAAGTCACCGACGAGTTCTGTCTGCTCTCAAATCTTCCTAATCTTTCCAGTGATGGTAAATGTATGTGTTTGTGTAAACATGAGCTTTCATCTGTGCTTTAAAAAATTATCCGTAAACATATGTTAATATCGCTGAGCAGTGGTTGTGTATGTTTGCAAATAAGGGGGGCAGGAACACACACATGTTTTTAAAGGAGTTACGGATCACTCTTAGAGCGACAGACTTTATAATGGGGAAGCGTGGAAATGGTAGCGAGCTGAAATTATCGGGTAATTGGACATGAGTCGTGAACTCAAACTTCAGGGAGGAAGAAAGTCTTGAGCACAGTTTTGAAGAAAGCATTAAATAAGGTGAATGTGCCGGAGAGCAATCCACTGACAACTGCGCCTTCACTGACTCATTAAATGTCTGGGATCTGGTATCACGTTCAATGCCATGGACTTTCTACAAGGCTATGGCTGCAATCAGCCCGAGCCCAAACCTGCTGGCTTGCTCTAGCTTGGAGAAGCTGGAAGCCCTAGAGTGTGAACCTTGATTTTTGTCAGATAGAAGGAGGAAAGACACTGAGGATAACCAGGAAGGATCCCACTCTTCACTGCATATCACAATTATTTTTTCTGCCCCAAACTGTGAGAGTATGCAGAGAGAGTCTTTCTCTGTAGATGTTCTCAGAGAAAACTGCTCAGATGTACTCAGAAAAATTTGGCACGTTCTGCTAAATGGGCTTAGCAGGGCTCCCATGAATACATGATGGGAGGGTTAATTCCTCTATTTCGCCAGGGAGGATCCAGGAACCATTTCCTCCTGCGACCAAAGGGATTTCTGGCTTTCTTGACTGAGAATTGAAAAGATTTTAAATTATGCAGAGGCTCTGGTAGGGCAGAATACTTTTCTTGTCATTGGACTGTCTTTTGTGTGATTAAATTAGCATCGCTTTGGAGTTTGGAAAGCAAAAGACCAATTGCCAAATAAAACAAACTAGATATGTTCGGATGTTAATGGTTGACTGGAAAATGGCTTTATCTTTCTCAATGACTGGTCTATTTTTTTTTTTCCTTTAACCATATGGAAATATAATTCAGCTGGATTGTCCATTAGGAATTACAAGTTTCAAGTGTAAGAACAAAATTCTACCTATATAATACACCATGCTTCGCTGACAAAGGAATCTGTTTTGTTTTACAAATAAGAGAACTGGGAGAAAAAAATTAGCCATAGGAAGTACAATGAAAAAGTTTAATATTAACTGCGGTGGTCAGCATTGGATGTAACCATTTTTCTCAGAAATAAATGATCCAAATGATTTGTCTTTTCCCATTAAATGTAACAAGAAGTGTTTGAACAGTTGCTAGGAAAAACGCTTTATTAAATGCACTTTGGAAAGTTCAGCCACAACTTTCTCACCCTTTTCCCAGCCAGTATCAAAGTCTCACTCTGTTGTCTCAGTGTAATGCTTTTTTTTTTTTTCCCTTCCTATCTGGTGGTTGAAAAAGGCACTTCATGCTTTAACTCACTCTGAGGTCAGCCCATGATTCACGCTCCTGCCAGAGGAGGCCCTCAGTGCAGATCTGAGCAGACCACGCCTTTGCCTAAGATTTTCTTTTGAGTCACATACAAAATCCCACCTGGTTGAATCAATGTCAAAGGTACCACTTTAAGTTCTGCTATTCTCTGTATCACGCATCTTGTTCCATCAACAAATACTTATACAGGGCACCTAGTTAGTGTACCATACAGTTCTGGAGTGCCTGGCTAACCAGGCCCACCCTCTGTTCCTGTCCAGCTCATATCTCAGGGTCCTTTGTTCTCTGAGCTCCTCTTATTCCCTGAATCCATATTCCTGGTAACTTCTTTGTCTTTCCTACCATCATTTGGCCAAGTCCTTCTCACACAACACATCTTCCAAGAGGACTTGCTCCTATGCTCTATCAGTGTAACGGAGCTGGACTACAGATCCTACAATTCCCTTCCTTGTCCTGTTCCAAGTTAGGGTTAAGAGCAGGGAAATTTGCATGAGATTTGGAAGATGGAAATGAGGAAGCAGCCATTTTTAGGCTCTGAAGTCAGAGTGGGCAGTGTGGCAGCCCCACACCTGCCAATGACCCTCTGGCTTGCCTGTCAGGGTGGGCGGCACCTGGGTCTGCAGCTGGACCAGCTCCCACCAGCCTCCTCCTTCAGCTTCTCTAAGTCCTGGGCATGTGTATTTCTGTAGCAAGAGATGCTAGCTTCTTCTGCATGTCTCTTGCATCACTGAGGTTGGAAACAGTTCCAGTTTCTCCTTATGGGGTCTGGTCTGTTCTCATAAATTCTGTTTTGCTCTCTGGATTCCAGTTAGGCACTGCTCTCCCCACCTTACGTCCATCTTTCTGTCTTGAATTGACCTACTGTCACCATCTCAGACTTGACACTAAAGTCAGATGTAAAAGTCCTGCATAGACTTCAACCAGCAACCAGACTTGTGTAAACTTTAATTCCTGTCCTGCATCTCTCATTCAGTGCCACTCACAGTGATTCTGATTAAAACCAGAGTGATACAGAAATTGCTATCAGAAATGGGGTGTCACTATAACAAAATGACAAAATATACGACATATGCTTTCAGACTAGGCAACAGAAAAAATACCCGGAAGGGCACTGAGGCTATGGTTAGCGGAAGCCTGATGGGCATCCAGGAGCCTGTTGGTGAGGCTCAAAGGCAAGAAGAAAAATGTTACTGGAAATTGGAGGAAAGGAGGACTTTGTTATATATTGGGAGGGGGCGGTGGCATTTAGTGGCACTGTTATCTGTTATAACGTAGAAAATAGAAACTATACCTAAAAAGCTGATGGAGCTGATGAAGGGAATTTTTTGCAGAATGTTTGAAGTGTTGTCAACTGAAATAAATGAGCAGCCTAAAACTTGAGGGTTATGTTTTATCTGGTGGGAGGACTCAAACCAGGATGGTAGCCTCCCAGATGGCTCTGAGGGGCTGCTCCCAAGAGTCAGGGGAGGAGCTAGGATATATAGGAGCTTTACAGCAAAGACCAGGTAGTTGGAACAATAAAAGATTACTTGTTATCTAAAGAAAGCCAGGCATCTCAAGTTAAAGAATTTAGTGCTTTTCTGTGTGTGGGAGGAAGCAAAGATTTGGGCTCATTGAATTCATTCCTTTGACAAGCACCTAGCTATCCAGGGCCAGTGTCCTGTCCTTTCTTATTCTGAGTCCCCTCAGGGGGCACCACTGTGAGTGGCCGCAGAGGCCGGGCTGCAGGCCTGTCCTCACTGCGGGGGGGGGGGTGTGGCAGCCGCTGATGACTTCGTGGCTTTAGCGTTCTTTGTTTACTGATATGGTTTCCAGTATTTTTCCTTCACAGTATCAACTGGTTTCTTTTAGCTGCATCTCATAAACTACAGTTAACAGAAAGATGAGCTAAGGAGGTTTTTAAGGCAGAAATTAGAAAATATATAAGGATCTAAGACTTGCTGAATTTGATAATAAAATTACTTCATATCCTCCTTCTCCCAAGCAAAATATACTCCACTTAAAAAAAGACCTAAGGGCCAAGATCAAGTCCAGACTTCATTCTGGAAAATGTGGCCTCTGGGCAGGTCACGCCTGAGGTCAAGGGTGTGATTGTAAATCTTCTGTGATGACTTCGGAAAGATTTGAATCGGTGATTCACAGACCCTTTGAGACAGAAAAAAAGACAAAAAACAGAATTCTAAAGGTTAAGGATGTGCCTTGCAAATCCTCTCTACTAAGTAATGAGTTTCTAAGAATCTTAAGGGTGTTGTCTCACAGCAGCCTCAGCAGGACCCAAAGGAGAGAAAGGCTGACTTTAAAAATCATTCAGAAGTGTGACTTTTGCCCAATGAAATGTAATATAACTTCATATGTCAATAGACAAAGCAAAACAGAATGTTAAAAGAATTCAATTATCTTGGACTAAAGTGTACAGAAGTAGTATAAAATGAAATGGGATTTGGAAACCCCATTGTTTTGCAGATAAGAGTTAAACTGAGGAAACTACCTCGGAAGGTAATCAGACTTTGAAAGCTGCTCAAAGAAGAGCTACATTTAGGGAGAAGGAAGACTGATTCAGAGCAGAACTAGAAGACTGAAGGGCAGAGTTAAGAGCCCGGAATATAACGCCCACAGTTGTTGTTCTGAGCCCAGAATAAAGAAGCAACAACGTGGACCCTTCCTGTTAGAGATCAGAATTGCTATAGACTAGTCACTGTTTTTCCCTCTTCCCACTTTCTGAATGAGATGAAGGCTAATGGGTGTCTCGGTGGTGTGGGAACTGCGCACGGCTAAGGGCATGTGAAGGAAAAATACCACAACCCACACCAGTAAACAAAGAACGCTGAAGCCATCAAGTCATCAGTGGCTGCCGCCAACCCCCAGTGAAGACAAGCCTGCAGCCCGGCCTCTGAAGCCACTCACAGTGGTGCCCCCTGAGGGGACTCAGAACAAGAAAGGACAGGACACTGGCCCTGGATTGCTAGGTGCTTGTCAAAGGAATGAATTCAGTGAGCCCAAATGTTTGCTTCCTCCCATACACAGAAAAGCGCTAAATTCTTTAACTTGAGATGCCTGGTTTTCTTCAGTTAATGGTAATCCTTTAATGTTCCAACTACCTGGTCTCTGTTGTAAAGCCCCTATGTATCCTAGCTCCTCCTCTGCCTCTTGGGAGCAGCCCCTCAGGGAGATCTGAGAGGCTGTCATCCCGGCTCGAGTCCTCCTGCCAAATAAAACATAACTCAACTTTTAGGCCACGCATTTATTTCAGTCAACACAGGTACCCTACGAATCCCCCACTGTTGTGTATTTTGTAGGAGGGCTGGGGCGGAGGAGAAAACTTGCCTTTTATATCACTAGTCTTCATACTGAAATGAACTTATGGAGACACATCTAAAGAACTTTATCCATTTCTGGACCCGATGACAAGGTCCTGGACCTTGAGCCTGAGCTGCATGTTGTTAATGGGATGAGGATCTTGAGGGGGGGTCCTTAAGGAAGGGACAGACTTTATATGTTGCCAAAGGGCAGGCTGTGGCAGTCTTAGCAGATTGTGACAGTTCTTATATTCAGAGATGGGGTGTGTGTCCTCACTGAATTCATATGAGTTTATGACTGCTTAACTAACGGAGAATGGAGCATGATACAGCACGTGACTTCTAAGGTGTCATCAGAAAAGTCCAAACAGCTTCCTCCTGGTTCTCTTGGGATGTTCTCTCTCAAAATGATAGCTGCTGAGACCTCCTTAGAACCCAGAAACAATTCTGTAGGAACTCCAGGCCCAGAACAGGTGCTCCAGTCGACAGGCACAACTGAGCTCAGCCTTTAATCCCATCCGTGGTGCGGATGCAAGGGGAGAAAACTCAAGGTGGTTCTCATCCTCAGCATTTCAAGTCTTCTTAGACCAGACCCAGGAGATCATGGAACGACAGCAAGCCATCCCACTAAGCTCTGTCCAAATTCCTAGCCTGCAGAATCCGTCAGCATGAGTCAATGGTAGTTACCTAATTTAATGCCACTGAGCTGCTTGTGATTTGCTACACAAAAATATTAGCTCGAATACTTACTTTTTTATACCAACTCAGGCTTGGTTAGATAATGCCCTTCTCAGTCTTCACATTTAATTTAGCAACCCATTCTTTATGCTTACTTTACTGTGTTGCAATTTATAGGCTTACGCCTGTCGCACGCATATAATATATATGCTTATGTCTATTAGTGGAAAGTAGTTGCTCAAATACTGCTACTGTTTGATGAAAAATTCAACATAACTGCAAATAGTTTCAGCCCTAAATACTGGTCACTCCACTTAACAACTTCAAAGACTCAGTTCGTGTATGAACTGTACATTTCTGTTACGACTTCAGAAAGATTTAAATTTGTGACTCATGGACCCTTTGAGTTAATGAGCTCATGCATGGCATTACTCTGCTTTGAGTTCTCGCTTCAACCGTAATTAAATAGAAAATCTTTGAGTCAGGCAAATGTATCTAAGTATTAAACTGAACACAATTCTGCTCTGAGCACTACTGTCTTGACAAGACTTAACAATTTACCACATTCTTCCCTGATCAATGGCTTATTTCTTCTTTAACATAGGCTAAGAATTCTGAGTTTATGAGAGATGAGCAGCGAGGCCATGCTGCTTCTGGAATGCAGGCTCCTGCCTTTGCCCAGTAGGAGAGGTGATATGGCGCCCTCCCCGCATCCATTCATCAGAACCCCCGCACATACGTTCTGTGGGAGAAGATTCCTTAACATTCACAACATGGTGTTTCTGAGGTTGAGCTTTGGAGTCAGAAAGACCATGGTCCCCATTCACCATCTGCCTCTTTGAACTAAGCATGTGAAACAGTCTAAGCCTCATCTCCTTACCTGTTAATGAGTACTAAGTGTAGCCCATGGGGTTGTGGTTACACATAAAATGAGATAATGCACATAAGATATTTGGTGCATTAATAAATTTTAGCTATTATTGAGACAGTATGGAAGGGAGCAGGGCACAGTCATTCAGGAATGACAGCAATTAACATCAAAGTGGTGGAAGATTCAACCCCCAGTTGGCCTTGAGGGTTAAGATGGTAGAAGGTTTGACTTCTCTGTAGACCTTGGCTTCATTATATGCTCATTGTAACATATTAGCATAAGTAACATGCCCACAGGCGCCATGACAGCCCCAAGGAAAAAGGCCAAAGAGTGGGCTGTGGCCCAAATCCTGGGAGTCCCAGCCCCTTCCCCAGGGGAGCTGGAATAGTCCTCCCACTTGTAGGCGTGTGAAGCTACCGAGCCCATAAAAACTGGCAACACCATGCCTGGCCTCCCTTTTTTGCTCTCTCTTCTTCAGAGACGGCCCACACTCTGTCTGTGGAGTGTGTACCTACTTTACTTTAACCTGAACACCCAACTTCCACACCTCTTTCCTTACCTTTCTCTTGCTTTTTGAAACAGCCTATGCTCTACGCAGTATGTACCTCTCTAAATAAATCTACCTTTACTCAACTGTGGCTCGCGCTTGAATCCTTTGCTGTACGAAGCCAAGGACCCACGCTTGGTGGGGCACATCCCAGGGTTTCACCAAGACCTGGGACACCGTCATCCTCATCTCCTACATCTGCTTTTCCTGCGTCATTATCATCTCCAAACCAGCTGCCACAGGCTTAGCATCAAGTCTCTGCAGCAGCCTCTTTACCCTTAGTCCTAAAAATCAGGTTACTGCTTCTTTTCCAGTCTCAGTTTGTCCTTTTTCTGGGTCCCTCATTTGTCTTGAGTTGTTTTTCTTTTCTTCTTCTTTTTTTTTTTTTTTTTTAATCTCTTGGTAGCCAGACGTCCACTGGTACCCTTTCCCAGGACTCTGAGTTGGACTTTTGCTCGTCATTCTTCCACCAATGCCTTGGAACCCTGCTCTGAATCACAGTCATGAAGATGTGGTTGCTACCTGGTCCTCAGCCACCCTGATGGTAACTAATTTGAAGTCTTTGAGCTCCATAGATTTTATCTGACCCCTGACATTTTCCTTTTCTACTGTTCATACCCAACTTCTTATCCACTGCCTGGTTGGATCCTGGAGAGTGCTACATACTTTTAAACTCTGTCTCAACTGCCAGAATGAAACTTCTCAATTAGAATTATCTTCCGCAATATGGCGGTCAGTCATCAACCGTTCTCAGTTACATCCTAAAATGATGCAATATATAGTATCTCTGCAGAAACATATATCTCTTGTCTCAGGCCAGGATTAGTTCTAGAAAAAGTGAAGAGAATTGGGCCTATAGAAAAGGAGCAAATTTTCTCAGCCATGGGGTGGGCAGAAAACACAGGCTTTGCTGGAAAGCAATGGCCTGATTAAGATTGTGGGAGTGTGAAATGGAAAGGAAGAAAAAATATTTAAGAGATTAAATACAAAATATCATGACAGAAAGGCATGGAGGAACTTGAGACACAAACCATTCCAAGGGTCACTGGATAAGCGGTGTACCACTATTAGAACAAGAAGTTGAAAAAAAGGAAGTGGCGTGACTATCAATTCATAGAGAGAGGTAGAATTTGGGATCATGGAGGAGCAACCTGCTAGAGTTTTTTTAGTAAGAAGCTCAAAATACATTGTTAGATTTCATAGGATACTTCATGGTAGGGTGTAAAGTTTTGGAACTCAACCGCACATCAGCAGAGGGGGAGCTGTGTGAATGAGTGAGAAAAAGGAGTAATATTAGGTGAGCATGTTGGTAGGCTGAACATATCTGAGGAAGACACGAGAAAATGAGCCAATGAAAAAACTTGGAAGGAGCTGTTCAAGATTGAAGGAGAGCAAGGAGAGGGTATTAACAAGGATGTCTAAGGAAGTGGATTTCAAAAGAATGGATTATCAGTAGTAACAAAGGCAGCAGAAAGGTCAAGGAGGATGAAGTAGAGAAATCACTACTGAATTTTAAACAAGATAAATGGTGTCACCCAAGAGAGCAGTTCCAGTATACCTATGCGGATTAAAGCCAGCTTTCATATGATTAAAAAGGTCATGAAAAATTAAACAGTAAAAATTGTATTTCTAGCATCCTGAATCATTCATCTTAATGCACTCCTACAATCACTGACTCTTGAAGTTCCTAGAAACTTTTGAGATCTCGTAGTTCAACATCTCAGAGTGAAATATCTTGGGAGTTGGTTAAGTTTAAAACCTCTGTACTTTAACTTCCAAGGACTTTTTGGGAATTCACTCTCAGGAGATAATTTATTCATTTGTTAAAAGAATAACTCGATGACACATCGAGTTGGTATGTGGGTGCTTTGGTGTTGTTTTGCCCATGTGTGAGCTCTGAGTGTCTGTATAGCTGTGGTTCTTTAGGATCAGAAGTTGACTTCTTTTTCTCTTCCCCCTCCTTCTTTTTCTTTGGTAAGATTTATAACGTGGTTTTTGTGGCTCATGAGTCCAGCAAGTGGGATACTAATAAGGGCATCTCTCCCAGGTCAGGATGCTAAGTGTCTTGCTAAAAATCCGCTGTGGCAATTTCAAGAAAGATAATCATTCCACTTCTGTCTTTCTCACCCTTTGCATTTCTGAATCTGATTTTCTTGTTCTTTTACCTCTTTGATATGATCATCTGTGCTGGAATAATGTCAATTTTTGTATTTTCCTGTGATGGCAGAGGCATGGAGGATAATGGTGCTCAACTTGTTTTAAAAGCCCTTGAAATAAGAATATAGGAAAAGATGGCTGTAGACCTTGAGGATCAATAATACTGATTCATTTAAAAACCTTTCCAAGGAGTACTTCTGAAAGGCAGAGCCAACACTGGAAATTAATTTTATTTTTACACTCTAGTGTTAAGATGGAAGCATTCTCTTTAATTAATACCATTTTAGTGTCATCATTATGCCTGGATATGAGAAATTCTCACAAATACTGTAGTTAATCATGAAGGTTGGAAATCGGCTTTGTGGAATTTTCTCATGTTGATTCTCAAATGACATCATTTCTTTTATAAAATAAAGTTTAAATTCTATTGTATATTTTAAGGAAGAACAAATATCCCTAAGCCTAGAGTATTTTAGACTGCTGTTTGACATAACCACCAACCATCAACTGCTTATAAGTTTATTTCTTCGGTACGTATTGTTGAATTCAAATGACGAAAGTTTGTGTTTATAACTAAAAAAAACAAAAAACAAAAAAAACAAAAAACAAATGTTGGTGACCATGGGGAGAAATTGGACCCTTTGTACCCTGCTGGTGAGAAGGTAAGATTGTTTAGCCATTGTGGAAGGTAGTTTGGCAGTTCCTCAAAAGGTTAAACTCAGGGACCCAGCAATCTCACCCTTAGGTGTCTACTGAAAAGAACTGTTAATTATAACAAAAACTTGTACACACATGTTCACAGCAGTACTATTCACAACAGTCAGAAAGCAGAAGAAAGCCCAGGTGTCCGTGGGCAGATGAATGGATAAACAAATTTTGATGTACACATACAATGGCATATTACTCGGTAGTAAAAAGGCTGAATACTGACACGCTGTAACATGGATGAACTTCAAAACATTATTCTAGGTGAAAGAAGACAGACATGAAAGGTCCCATATCATGTAATTCAATTTATATGAAATATCCAGATAGGTAGATCCAGGAGAAAGAAGGCAGATAGGTGGTTGGCAGGAGCTGATGGGAGAGAGAACTGAAGAGTGACTACTTAATAACTACGGAGACTTATTCTGGTATGATGGAAACGCTTCGGGACTAGATAGCCATTATGGTTGCCCAGCATTGTGAATGTACTAAATGTCACTGAATTGTGCACTTTAATAGTTAATTTTACTTCACATGAATTTTACCTCAATAAAAAAAGCTTGTGTTTATATAAATAACTGTTTAACTTGAAGACTTAGGCAATTTTTCCCAGCGTATTATATCATGTGCAGTTTTATTTGCACCTTATAGAGTTAATCGTAAGTTTCTGCATCACAAAGGAAGATGACGAGCCAAGGTTTCTAGTTCCCACTTTTGGAATTTCCATCATAGGTGTGCCCTGTTTTAAACCATATCCAGTAATTAAAACAGACATTGGAAAACAGATTACTGTGGGCTTACTCACTTTCCGACATATTTTTTAAACTTTAAATTTGACTTGCTCAGAATAATTTAAAATGTTGGATTGCTCCATTCTTTAAAGTTGGAAGTTATTTTCTAAAATGTAATTTGCAGACATTTCCACAGACATTTCAGGGACATCCCTTTGCCAGCAAAATTTCACAACAGTCTCCAAAAATGTAATTTTCTTTGTCATCCAGCTGGAGAAGTAGTGTACCTGGCTTGCTTGGTTCTAATAAGCGTTGAAGGGAGACACACTTGGGCATCATCCACGGGTGATTTGTGGCGAAGTAGAATATTACGATGACAAGTACAACAGAGTCCTTACGCACCACTCACTTGGTTGCGTTTTATTAGCAGAAAAATATTTTGAGGTTGCCCGTGCACCACTGCATACTATTACAGCTGGTTCCTATTAAATATAATAATTTGGTTTTCCTCTTTGGGACATTTCTTCCTGAGGCCCAAATCTTTGGTCATGGGATTGGATGGGGACAAAGGGACAGATACAGACAGTTTCCCTTGAGTAACTTGTTTCTGTTAGAAATGTATGACTGATTTCTTTGTTTCATTTTAATCCTTCTATTTGGTAGATATTTTGTAGAATGAGAATAATTGCTATTGATGGCACCATTAAGCAAAATGTAATTGGTTAAGGATTAAATTTTTTTTTCTTTGACTCAGTTTTAACCTCTGAGGCCATAGAAATCCGTGGTTAAATATTTCAGGATATCTTAAAAGATAGAAAGTATGGAGCTATATATATATATATATATATATATATATATATATATATATATATATATATACACATATAGACAGGTGTTTATGTCACTTTTCTTCATCAAAATAAATTTCCTTTCCACACCACCAAAATAGAGTGCATGTCCACTGGTGACTGGAAAATGCTACCTAATATTTCTACCACAGATGTGTACATCATTTTAATCATAAAATAAGGCCATGTTTCATTAATGATGATTATACATGCCCTTCTATTCAGAAAAGGAATCACTCTGTATATTTTATTTGTACAAATATGTACACTCAGCAAAAGGCTTATCTTTCTATCTTCTTTAGTTATAACTCAGTTTCTCAGTATGGTACTATCTGAATAGGACCATGTGTTAATTCTAAAGTTATAAATTCACTGCAATTTTCAAATAGTAACAGCAAATTATACATAAATTGGAAGTGCAAAATCATTACCAAAATCTGTTTAAAATTTGGATAGCAGACATTGCCTTGGAGATCCAAAGAATAGAACAGAAATACACTTAAACAACTCCAATATTTTAGCTACTTATATGCGTGGCAACCCAAGAACCATGCAAAGATTTACATATCTGAGGATCAGAATAAACCAGAAGCTAAACATAACACTGTGATACTGTTTTTACATTTAAGCACTTGAAAATAAAAGTATTGCATGGCAGCAAGAATGCATGGCGATTTAGTCATCTTCCTACTGTCCTTTTCAGGGCAGATCAGGACTTTATAACAGAGTATTCATTTGTATTATGGACTTCATATGTTTCTGATCTTGAAAAAGAAGTGAAAGTATCTGAGATAATTTTTTAAAAATATTGTATTGGGAAAAAAAATAAAGAGTCTAATTTGGAAAGGAAAAAGATGAAAAGAGTCAATCTGTTTTCTTTTAATTTCTTACTTTTATAGTGTCTACTGTAGGTAAGACACTGCTCTCCTTGGCTAGGTCCAATCATAAACTCATTGCACTTTTTTTCGAGAAGATAGTCTTTTTCCCCGTGTGTGCGTGCAGACACGCACATAGAGGGAGTGACTTGGGTATAAAAATAACTGTAGTGCAAGATGGAATCACATTTTAAGGAAATTTGGAGGAAACCAGCGATAGCTGATTGAAGAAAGCCTTTCTGGAAGGGTAAGATTTGCATCTGGTAAGTGATGTTTAGAAAAAGGGTGTGGAGGGTGGGACCTGAATCCATCCTGCTTGCTGCTGTAACCCAAATGAGAACAAATCCCTGGAACAGGGAAGAGCTCAAAACATAATTTTTTCAAGTAAAAGAACATCAGGCCAAAATGGCGGGAGCGGTTGGGGAGTGACTGTAGGTTCAAAGAACAGCATAAAACAGGCAACAGGGAATAAACAAAGAATTTGGGGAAACAGTGGTTCATCCAGTTTTTCTGGGATTTTATGGATGCTAATAAAAAGGAAAACTAATATTTATCGAGCACCTGATTTTCCAGGTTTTGTATATTATCTCAGCTCTTCATTTTGCAGGTGAGGAAACTGAGGGTTAAGTTACTGTAGGTGAAAACATGATAAGTGCTAGGTTCTATTTCTGATAATGGTCAGGTGACCTTCTATCAGACCAAGTGCTCCACAGATAACAATTATGAATCCAGGATAACCTGTGAAAAGCAAACTAACAAATATACAGCATTAATCAAAGCAAGGACAGTTGTTGACACTTAGAAAAGGGTAAGAGATTGGGTAACTCTCTGCTGTTAGGTTCAGAGCTTCAGGAAATAAGGGAAGAGCGTAGGGAAAGGTGACTATACGGGGAAATATGGAAGTCAATGTTTTCCTATTAAGTTCTTTAAAAATACACATGATGATTTAAAGCAAAAACTGTAATATCATATTGGGTGGTTTGTAAACTCTATAGATCTGATTTGTATGACAAGTACAGAGAGTAAAGGATTTAAATGGCAGCAGGGTTTCTAAATTTCATATGTATAAAGACAATATTTTGTGTGTGATGTTCCTAACTTTTCATAACTAAACTTTTTATTTTGAGATACTTGTAGATTCATAGGCAGTTGTAAGAAATCATTCAGAGAGATCTGGCCCACACTTTATTGACTTCTCCCAAAGGTGACACACAGAACAGAAATGCAATGGATTATCATGAGCAGGATGATTCCTTAGTTGTCCTTTTATAGCCACACTGATTTCCCCACTTCTGTCCCCACTTTAACTCCTGACAACCATTAATCTGTTATCCATTTCTAGAATTGTGTCATGTCAAGAATGGTTACAAATGAAATCACTTGGTGTGTAATCTTTTGGGCCGGGCTTTTTTCACTCGGTATTCTTCGGCGTTTCATCCAAAGTGTTTGTGCATCTCCAGTTTGATCATTTTTATTGGTGAACAATATTCAATGATCTGGATGTACCATGTTTTATTTAATTATTCACTTGCTGCAGGACATCTGGCTTGTTTCCAGTTGTTGGCTATCGCAAATAAAGCTAGACTGATCACTCAGGTACTGGTTTGGAGTGATCATAAATCTCCACTTCTCAGAGAAAAATACCCAGGAGTACAGTTTCGAAGTTATATACTATGTACAGGTTCAGCTTTTAAAGGAACTGCCAAACTGATTTCCAGGCCGGATGTGCAGTTTAACCTTCCCACCAGCGACGCATGAGTGATCCATTTCCCCACATCCTTGCCAGCATTTGGGCTTGTCACTCGTCTTGATTCCAGCCAATCTGATGGGTGTGCACAGCCCATGGTGGGGTTTTTGTGTATTTCCCTAGTAGCTAGCGATGCTGCACATTTTTCATATGCAGATTTTCCATCTGCATATCCCTTTCTATGGTGAAATATCTTTTACAGGCTTTCTAATTGGATTTTTTATCTTTTACTGCTGAATTTGGAAAGTATGTCTGTTCCCTCTTCCTGGAAGTCAAAGCCTGTGATGTTTTCAACGCATCATTGTGTACAACTAGCTGTACATATTTAAAGCACACAGCTTACTACGTTTTTATTGACATATACACCTGTTACATTGACAAGTTGATCCTGATTTTTATATGGACATGGAAAGGACCTAAAATAGCTAAAACAATTTTGAAAAATAACAGTTGGTGGAATTTCTATCTTCAAGAATGACTATAAAGGTTTAGTACTTAAAATTCAGTTGTCAACATATTGTGGTATTAAAATTAAGATTAAAGATTAAATAATTTGATGGGATAGGAAAGAGTGTGCCTGGAAATAGATTCATGCATATATATATATATTCCATTTCATCACAATGATAACACAGCAATCCAACTGGGAAAGGAAAATCTTTTCAAAAATGTGTGCTGACCAACTGATAGGCCCCCAGAAAATAGTAAACTTCAACTTCTAGTTTACCTTTTACTTAAAAATTAATTCCAGATGGATCATAAAATGCTATGAAATAATGAAAATCAAAGGACAGCAGAAGAGATTATTCTATGTAGAACATTTATGGATTGTTCTCTCAGTAGCTGAGGTAAAAGGTAGTAAGGAATTGCAAAGAGGGAGAATCTCTGAGCATCTGTGTAGGGTGGGTGGAGGGAGGGATCTAAGGAGTGAAATTTATCAAATGTAACTGTGACGTTGTCACTGGGTAGCAAAGGGGTTGTGAACATCTCATTGGAAATAAGGAAAGAGGACATAGAAATAAAAGCCATGTGTTCCCATTGGATAAGTTATAATACCTGAAATGTTAAGAAGGGTTGTGACCAATTTTTATCCTCATAACCACTGGGAAAAAATGCACAAATGTTACAAAAGATGCAAGAGCAATGGAGAGCAGGAAGGGCTTGTGTCTACGGAGAGCTGTTTGACTAGTTAATGAATAGTTGAGGGGCTGTGGGATTCTCTCCTTTCATCAGTGACAGAAGTTGTGGGCTGGGAATGAGTGATTGCTAACATCTGGCAAATTTTAGTTAAGGCACTTTTCAGTGAACCAAATTATGTATTTTGTGTGTCTGTTTCTCATGGGTCATCAGGTAGATGAATCAGTGAGGTTACTGATTAATAATTTTTGAAAACTTTTTTAGTTTCCTAAGCATCGGTTCTTATCTTGGGTTGATGAAAGCATGGTTCCTCAGACAGACTGCTTCTGCTCGGAGTACTGAGGTTGCAGTCTACAATAGTTCACATCATTGTTAAAGTACAACTTTATTGCACCCAATACAGATATTAGCAGCACACAAGCATCTAATTAGTAAGGTGGGCAGACTAAAGAAAAATACATGTTTCTATTATAAACATTGAAAATGTTAAATTAAATGTCCTAAATTTATATCCTCCAAAGGAAAATATGGGTTTATGTCATAAAAAAAGTCCAAAACCCCTGTTTTACAACACATAACTGAAAAGATATTCATAAGTTTACCAACTAATTTAATTTTGTTTGCTAACTTATTTCATGTGTAGAAAAGACAACTCTTTCATGAGATAATGACATTTCACTTTCATTAATTTAAACTTAGATACTTTCAGATATTTTAACTTAATATTAATTTTTTTCAATCCTAAAAGTGAATTTCATCTTTAGATTTTTTTTATTGTCTCCTCTTGTTTTATTTCCCTTTCCTGATTCAGTTTTGTGCTAACTGATTGATAATCCTTGTAAGGAGAATTTATGTTTTATTAAGTCTAGTATCACAAAAAAAAAAGCCTAACAAAATGTCTTAAATACAATAGAAAAAGTACATGGATGAATGAATGTTGCTTGAAACCTGTATCAAGCATTTACTGTCTTAGAATAGATTTTTCTGTGATAATGTGTTAATACTATTCCAGTTTATAATGTTGTGTCAATTTCTGGTGTACAGCAATACTATTATGATTTTTAAACAAATATTTTTATGATTATTTTATTTAATTAATGTGAAACTTAAGAAGCAATGTGTGAGAAAATATTTTTTATTGATGCATCAGTTAATGTGTGATTACAGTTGTCTAGTATTTAATCCAAGAAGAAATAGAAAACTACTCACACAGAACACAAATTTTTGTAAGCTTTTTTGTTCCAATTTCAAGTATTCTTGGCCAAGCCTTATAGAAAAAGAAAATCCTTACCAATAGACTCTAATAATTTGTCTTTTTGTATATTCTTATATTTTAAATTTCTGCTAGATATTTCAATGCATGTCCTGCTATTACTTGACATTCTTGATCATTTGAAATACAATGTATCAAATCCAATTTTATTATTTTCTATCTCAGGAAGGCATAATATTATAATTTCTCCAAATTCCTAAATTGTACCTGTTATGTTAACATTCTCAGCAAGATCATAAAGTCTTTCCATTCCCACTGACAGTGTAGGGGGTTCTTTTTTCTCCATACCCTCTCCAGTGTTTATTATTTGTAGACTTTTTAATGATGGCCATTCTGACTGGTATGAGGTGACATCTCATCATAGTTTTAATTTGCATTTCTCTAATAATTAGCAATATTGAGCATCTTTTTATGTGGCTGTTGGCCATCTGTATGTCTTTTTTGAAGAAATGTCTATTTAGGTCTTCTGCTCATTTATTTATTTATTTATTTTTTTGATAGTAAGTTGTGTGAGCTGTTTGTATATTTTGGAAATTAGTCCCTTGTGGGTTATGTCATTTGTAAATATTTCCTCCCATTCTGAAGGTTGTCTTTTCTTTTTGTTTTTGGTATCCTTTGCTGTGCAAAAGCCTATCATTTTAATTAGATTCCATTTGTTTATTTTTGTTTTTATTTTCATTACTCTAGGAGCTGTTTCCAAAAAATTGCTGAAATTTATGTCAGAGTTCTGCCTATGTTTTCCTCTAGAAATTTTAGAGTATCTGATCTTACATTTAGGTCTTTAATCATTTTGAGTTTATTTGGTGTATGGTGTTAGAGAATGTTCTAATTTCATTCTTTTACATGTAGCTGTCCAGTTTTCCCAGCACCACATATTGAAGAGACTGTCTTTTTTCCATTGTATATTCTTTCCTCCTTTGTTGTAGATTAATTGGCTGTAAGTGCATGGGTTTATTTCTGGACTTTGTAGCCTATTCCATTGATCAATGTGTTTGTTTTTATGCCAGTACCATACTGTTTTGATTACTGCATTTTTGAAGTGTAGTCTAAAGTCAGTGCAGCCACTTTGGAGGACAGTTATGGAGATTCTGTAAAAAACTAAAAATAATCTTGTCATATGATCCAGCAATTCCACTTCTGAGCATATATCCAAGGAAAACTCTAATTCAAAAAGACACATGCACCCCAATGCTCGTAGCAGCACTATTTGCAATAGTCAAGACATGGAAACAACCTAAATGTCCATCAACAAATGACTGGATAAAGAAGATGAGGTATATATACAATGCAATATTACTCAGCCATAAAAAAGAACGAAATAATGCCATTTGCTGTAACGTGAATGGATCTAGAGATTATCATATTTAGTGAAGTAAAGATCAGCTAGAGAAAGACAAATATCATATAGTATCACTTAAATTTAGAATCTAAAATATATATATATAAATTCTATTTACAAACTAAAAACAGACTCAGACACAGAAAACCAACTATGGTTATCAAAGGAGAAAGGGCAAGGAGGGATAAATTAGGAGTTAGGGATTAACAGGCACACATTACTATATATAAAATAAATAAGCAACAAGGACCTACTGTATAGCATAGGGAACTATATTCAATTTCTTGTAATAACACATAATGCAAAATAATCTGAAAAAATATATGTATGTATATATATAACTAAATCACTTTGCCGTACACCTGAAAGTAACATTGTAAATCAACTACACTATTTTTTTTTTAAAGAGCCTTTCCTTAAAGAAGCTTTTACCCTTCTGCATGTGTTTTTACCCTTCTTTCTATAGCTCTGCCGGCACATTCTAAAAGCTCAATAGTACCTGTACATTTTAATTAAATTTAGGATCCAAATCTTAAATGTATATTCTTCCAAACTTCCTTTCTCATATATCCTTTATATCCAACCAATTTCAACTTCCCACAATTTTTCTATGCAGGACAGTAATAAGTGCTACCTACAGTGTGAACTGTCTGTTATGCACTTTGCTCAGCGTTCAGTTTTACCCATCTCATTCAATCTCCATGCCTGCTTGGATCCAGATCCAGTTGAATCATAGGGAATTGGTGGCCAAATATCAACTCCAGTCACTATCAGTCCTGGCTCTTTAAATCCCCATACCATCCACGAGGTAGGTTGGCTTTATTAATCCCACTTTAAGAAGAAGGTCCCGAGACTTAGGCAAGTTAAGAGACCTGCTACTGAATGTCACACTGTTAGAGATAATGGGAAGTGAGAACTAAATTCAGGCATATTCAATTCCAAAGCATCAACACAATCATTTGTATTCCCATAAGCACAACCCTATTTTAGCTTTTATCATTTTTAACTAGAATAAGCCTCTGGGTTTCTAACTTCTGGTCTGTCTTGGATAATCTACACGGAATACCCACACCAACTTTTTTTTTTTTATTAAATCTCTGTACCAGAATATAAAGTGATTTCTTATTACTTATGGAATAAAATCCAAATTCTTTCTCTCTTTTGTGGAGTAACTTGAGATAAAACCAGTGACAAAAAGCCACAAATTATCATAAGCCTTATAGAACAAGAGAAGAGATGTAGAAAAAGACAAACTGAGAAATCTAAATTTGTACTGGGCATTTGGATTATATGTGTCCTTTTGAAAGCTGAGGATAGATAGATAGATAGGTAGATAGATAGATAGATAGATAATATACCTCCTCAGTCAGCTCAGGCTGCCATCACAAAATGCCATAGACTGGGTGTCAGAAACAACAGGAATTTATTTCTCATAGTTCTGGATGCTGGGAGGTCCAAGGACAATATGGCAACTAATTTGGTACCCAGATGAGGGCTTGTTCCTGGCTTGTGGTTGACGACCTTCTCATTGTCTTTTTTTTTTTTCTTATAAAAGCATTAATCTCATCATAAGGACTCCATTCTCATGGCCTCATCCAAATCTAATTACCTCCTAAAGGTCCCACCTCTAAATACCATCGCATTGAGGGTAAGGGCTTTAGGATGTGAATTTTGGTGGGACATAAATATATATATATATAAATATACATATGAAAAGACACAAGAAGAGAAGTAGAGTTAGGGTTTCTGGAGTGGCATTTGTAGGTATTACTTTGATAAGCAGAATGAATAAGTTCAAAAACATAAAAATTGAATTACTATTAAAAAATAGTTTTACCAAGTGGAACCATCACTTCAAATCTCTTCTTTGTGCCATTCATTGTTCTAGATTTATGCAGACATGATAAAACCTCAATTTTTTTGAAATTGGGAAATAAATAAATAGAGAAATCAGTTGGAGTTGCCCCAAGTCACACGGCTAGATCTCACTTGCGGGATTTTAACTGGTGTCCTGTCTCCATAGGTAACGTTTATTCTACCCTACCACACTGGATGATCCCTAGATGGTGAACAGATGATGGAAGATAGAAAAAATGGCAGTTTTCATATTTGCAGAACAGACCCGACTTTACTTGAGGTTCACGTCCACTTAGAAAGTGAAAGTCCAAGATATGAAAAAACGGAGCAGATTTCAGCAGCCAGGTTTCCATCAGTTAAACTGGACGCAGTTGGCTGGGTCTTCATACACAGCACGCACTTTATAAGTGAGCTGCCAACTAACCACAGACTCCTTCAGATGGGCCTTATCCATAAAAGTCATTTACAGAAAGACCGCTCACTCAGCTTTTTCCCAGAAAGCTAAGCAAGAGTATCGCAGACCTTAAATTAATATGATTTTAGGGATAATTTGCATTCCAGTGTGTAAAGGATGTTTTACACATTCTGTAATAAACTGAGATATTAAAAATAAAACAGACCTTCATTATCATCATTTTTAGAAGAATCTGTTTTTCAAATACTTTGTAGATACTTAAAATGCAATTAATTTTAATAGCATATCTGCTATCAGGTTACATATAAATTATGATAAAACAGTGATGTTAATAATGATATAATACAATGCATTACTCAAGCCAGGAAAATTTATAGTGCTCACCATAAGCCGTTTGCATATTATCACCATTAAGATCCTTTGGTATGACCTAACTAAAATTTCAATGTTTATTTTTTGTTTAAATGTCTGAATCCTATCTTTCCATTTTGTAAGAATGTTTTTTGATATGTAAAGGATCATTTTACCTTTGAAAGGTGATTTCGGTTAATATTTCTTAAAGAAATACGACATATAAACATACTCCACAGGTTCTAAGTTACACAGCGCATGTGCACTTTCTGTATGTGTGGACTTATATGGTTGTATTGTTAATATTACAGTCAACCAAGCTCATGTTACAATTTATTAGCCTCGCTTACTGAACTATGTATCTTTATCTCCACTCTGCTTTATTGTCTTCTTATTGTTAAACCTGAAGTAGAAGGTAATTAATTTCACACTTGCCATATAGAACAGCACAATGACCTTGAAATTCAGATAACAAATGGGCCATTTTTTCTACCGAGACTTTTTTACTACTGCCCTGTGTTCCTCAAGGCATTCCAATACACAGCACTCTGTTTCATTCACATAAAACTTAGACCTTGACATTCAATTCTATATCCTTCCGGCTTTTCTGCGAAGGGTATTTTATCTTAACTCCCCTTAATGAACATGATTATTTATACTGTTACACCCAACAGTTGAACATTTATACATTTGAAAAAGAGAACCGATTTTTCATAGAACACTACATGGCAAGAAATTTTACTTATGCTAGGTGCTAAAGCTTTTGAAGTTTAAAGTCATATGACTTAGTGTAGGATTTGTAGAGACATGATATAGACTATCATGATTATAAAGGATTTATTTTAGAATAATTACCTTATTTAAGTCATAAAGATGTTTGAAAGGGTTTTTGATTATGTTAATAGCTTAATAATTATAGTTTGAATCTGAAGCAGGAAATCTTTCTGAAAATGAGTCCACTTAGATGAAATTATAACTAGTTGACTTGGTCAATTCTTTTAAACAACTGGTCATAAAAGATAAAAATAAATAAATAACCAGATCCAATCAGAGTTTTGGCAGTGTATAGCAAACTGATTGGCTGAACATCTTACTCTAAGTGGAAAAATTTTTTGTAGACATAGCCTCAGGTCTATATACAAGGCACAACTTGCTTTATTTTTGTTTTGACTCGAAGTTCTGGTCTAAGGTTTCCATAGCCTTTGTCTTGAATAGTTATACTGGATCATTTCTCACAGAGGCTTGCAAACTTGACCATGTCTAAAGCACAACATTTTATTTTCTTAAAGAAAATTATGACCTTTATGAGGAACTGTCACAAAGTGATGGGATCGTCCTTATACTTCTTGCAAATTGGCAGTGAAAGTAACTCTAAAACAGAAAGTTCCAAAGAACATTTTGAATAATGGGAGCTTTGTTGGAAAAGTGCTCAACATCTGGATACAACTGTCTTGAAGGGCAACGCTTATTTTGTTATAGAAGTTCTGACGTATCCTTGTTGCAAACAAACAAAACAAACAAAACCCCCGCAGAACAATACAAAGTCAGTCACATCGTTTTAGTTTCCTCAGCTCTATCAATTGTTAGGGAGTTACCGAAAACTGAAGATGATGTGTTTTTCTGGAAGCTGCTTTCATTGAAGTGTTTTGGGGAATGTGGCCTGTAATTACAGTTCAGGCCACTTGTGATACAAATCTGCTGTAAATGAGAGAGACAGTGAAATAAGTTTGCTGCTGAGAGAGCAAAATAATGAGGGAGGAAGCCAAGAGGTCCTGGTTGTTCAAGTCTGACTCAAGCTTAGGTTTATGACATCAGATTAAAATGTGGGTCCTCCAGGGACCTGTGCAGTCTTGCACAGCTTTTTAGGGTAGGAGAAAAGTGACATATTGTGGGCAGAAGTACTGCTGAGAAATAAGAAAAGGCATAGAGCACTGGTTGGTGTTCTCAGGGACAGGCTACTAGGGAAGTGTGCCCAGCACAGTAGCTAATGTAGACGTGAGCATTTAAGGCTCTTGCAACTTGTGATTCTGGTTTATCTGTCAAGTTCATTTCAAATGGTCTTTTTTTTTTTAATTTCTTTAAATCTGAGAAAGGGAGAAAAAATAGAGAAGAATGGCTGAATTTTCACCCAGGACTCAATATGAAAGTACTGGGGAGTAGGGAAAAAAGCATCAAAATATCAATCTTACATCTCACAGTCCACTCGTTATTAAAACTGATTCAGTCTTCCACATTTGAAAGGAGCATTCATACACTAAATCAGAGGATTCACCTATTTCTCCCAGCTGCCCCTTATTCCTGAACACCTACTAAAGTAAGAAAATTTCATGAGCTTAATGATAGTTAATCAACTATTGAGATAGGCTGGTTCTTCTTTACTTTGTTGACTATTTCTTTTTTTTTGCTATGTTTGAGGAGGGTATGGAGTTAAAGGGAACGGCACAATTTAAAGGTAGCTGAATGGTTTCCTCACACAATGCACACAAGTTCCACTGTTGTTCCTAGAATCGTCATTTGTGAACTAATTTAAAAGTTTCCCTCTTTTTGAATCTGTATTCAAATGTCATTGTGAGTTAATCCCGGAAGAGGCTATTCCAGACAGAGGCTCAGCTTTTCGAGGAAGCATTCATGTTCAGCTTTGATGTTCAGCAAACAGCTGTTCTTTAAACCTCAGATCTTTTTATTTATTTATTTATTTTCAGTAAGCAGTTCAGCTGACACATTAGATAGGACTTGAGAGTTGTCTTGGAGAAATGGTACTGAAACTCCTCTTGGAGTGATGAGTGCGATACCCACCCCCCTCCCCAAGATCATATAGAGTCACAACACAGGGCTGTATTGCCTTTGGTGTTGCTAAGTTCCTAGATGAGCAGGGCAGAGGGATTGGAGGAATTGGGCTAAAACTGAAACATGTGGCACATAGCTAATCAGAGGCTGAGGGGCTGTCAGAGAAAGGCACCAGGGGACCACTAGTGGCAACATCAGGATAGCGCGCAAAACTAAAAACAAACAAGATTAATTAGTGCTGTCACTGTGGGATGTGGGATTGGAACCATCTCCTCCATCTTGTCCATAAAATCTGTGAATTGAAAAATCCAGGAGCTGCTTAGGACATTGGACTTCCTGGACTTCATTTATTTTTCTTTCCTTGTACACTCATACTCACTGCAGCATTATTCACAATAGCCAAAAAGTGGGAATAACCCAAGCGCTCATTGACCAATGACTGGATAAACACAAGGTGGTATAAACACACAGGGCAGTAATATTCAGCCTTAAAAAGTAAGGAAATCCTGCCATGTACTACAATGTGGGTGAAACTTGAGGACAATATGCTAAGTGAATGTGCTTCATAAAAAATAATAAATTAAAATAATTTTGTTTAATATGCTAAGTGAAATAACTAGTCACAAAAAGGATAAAAACTGCATGATTATATTAGACATCGAAAGTAATCAAAGGTGGTAGAAACAGAAAGCAAAATGATAATTTCCAGGGCCTGGGGAAGAAGAAAATGAAGCGTTATTACTTAATGGATACAGAATTTCAGTTTGGGAAGATTAAAAAGTTCTGGGACTGGATGGTGGTGATGGCTGCACAATGGTGTAAATGCACTTAATGCTACTGAATTACACCTTTAAAAATGGTTACAACAGTAAACTTTAACAAGTGGTCTTCACACACATACCAGCTGATCCCATCTGAGCAAGATTCGTCCTGCCAAGATGAGGAGACAGCTCACTTTACCTAAAATCAACCAACTTCTCCAGTTCACCTACTACAGATTATTTTCGCATGATAGTAAGTAGACTGGAACAGACCTAGGCCAATTTGACCCTGAACATTGAGGAAAATCCACAACATCGAGGTTCTGTGGAAACGAATTTACCATGGGTTATTCCGGTTTTATAATTTTGACATGACTTTGTGTTTTAGAATCCATTTTAAGTAAATTTATATTCTTGAAAGTACACAGTAAAGATCACATATTTGAATTCTAGAAGCCAGGTTTTCCCTCAGAAGCAGGTTGGGGTCTAACAACCAAGGGCACGCTCTTTGAGTGTTAACTGATTCAGTTGGACACTATTGACCTAATCTTTTGAACCTTG
Source organism: Vicugna pacos (assembly GCF_048564905.1). Lineage (NCBI taxonomy): Eukaryota > Metazoa > Chordata > Mammalia > Artiodactyla > Camelidae > Vicugna > Vicugna pacos. The sequence continues at coordinate 3,548,936 of NC_133015.1, forward strand.
GTTCTTGTTGCTAAACAGCTTACTAGTTCAACAGCCAAGTAAAATGTTTACCCCCTTTCTGTCCTTCAGAGAAAGTGGAGGACAGTGGAAATTGTATATTCCATAGGTAATTATTCATTTAGTTTAAGAGAAAATTAGGAAATTTCTTTACTGTAAATCTACCTGGATTGTATTTTTTTGAAGCATAATTAAAATATTTGGAACACACGTACGTGAAAATGATGCTAATTTTACATGGAAGTTTTCTTCCTGTACCATATTTTTCTTCCACCAATTGACAGTGTTTGAGGAAATGCTTACAGCAAAGATTGAAATGTTTGAAGCATATGCTAGAGGTTAAACTATTAAAGAATACAGGTCTAAAATGTCCAACAACGATCACCTAACAGGCTTAATGTTATTGAATTTAGCATGGCTGGTTGCATGCAACTCAGTCTTGTAGATTGCTACATGTCAAGTTAAGAAAGATCTTATGTTCCAATTTATACAAGGGCCCATCTTTTGATTAATGTACTGATAAAAGGAAAATAAAGTGTTAAAAGGTCCCAGTGGTACCCTAGCAACTTACTTAGGGTCTTGGAAACAAGGACCTGTGCACTGAATCAATTCCAGGAATTTGTAGCGCTAGGCAGTGTTGAGATGGGGAAACTGCCAAGCCAGGGAAGAGAGGTGATAATTATATGCCAGGTGGTGTTTGCTATTAGTGGGCTAACTTCTTCAATTTTCTTTCCTCCAATGAACAGAAGATCACTAGAGTTTTGGTTAGTGTTATTCTTGCACAGAAACATCCATTTCCACCCAAAGTTAACAGAGTTGACAAGTGTAAAGTGAGTATTCACTAAAAAGCCTGAATAGTTATATAAGTTATATTATTTAAAACTATTCACAATCTTTGAAAGTGGCCAATATTGACCAAGAATTAAGACCAGTGCTGTAAGGCAACCAGAACATTTATTTGGGGTCTGAAGAATCGTGACTTGGGAGACAGAGATCTGGATAGAGACCCATATGTGCTCTGAGAAGGGCTGAAAACCAAAGGATTTTTAAAGGAAAAAGGAGGAAGCTTACATAAGTTGTTTTGCAAGAATTATGATTGGTGCTGGCAGACTAGGACCATTCTTGTCTATATGTGATTGGTTGCTAAGGCCGTTGCTATGCAAGAGCTCACTGTGTAAGTTTCACAGGATGTTGTGGCCCAGTTCAAAGTGCATGTTCCATCCAGGTGGACGAGTGCATAGGTCCCGCTTCCCCAGTGGCCTCTTGGCTCCATCTTAGTGCTCTGCTGGCCTTACAGATTCCAATTAATTATCCCTTCACACCATGATTACCTACATGTTACAGCTGAGGAAACTGATACTCACAAGGACAAAGTCATTTACCCTAAATTGTATGTCTAGTCACTAGTCTGAGATAGGAACCTAGTCTCTGGTGTGTGTTAGGGAAACACAGCTGCACCGCTGCTGCTCATGAGTAAAGGTGAATGTGGTGTTTGCAGCAGACATAGTTCTACTCATCTGTGGGTCTGCAAGTCAGCGCAGTGCCCCTGGGGGATTCTGGACTATTAATGCACAGTTCCTCCTCCAGACCAAAGGATGTGTGTGCTTTGTTCAAACTTAGTTTAATTCAGTTCTCAGGGAAAGCTTTTTACTGTTGCTCGGTTGCTGTCATATTGCTGGGTCTCTCTCTCTCTCTCTTTCTCAGCTTTGGTTTAATATTGTGACATCTAAACGTATTTTTTCTAGCCTCCTCTCTGATCTTCAAGTACTTCTAACCTACCCTAATATCAACAAGAGTCCTGGGCGGAAATGATCTCTCTTGAGCGTTTGTGTTGACCTGAATTGGTTTTAACCTTTGATCTTTGAAAATAATGGTCGTTTGCCACGATTTCAGATTTGTTTACTTAAAGGCAGACTCCTTCTGTCTTGTAAAATCTGGTCTAGGTCAGCATGTGCTGATAACGTACAAATCAAACCCCGGGATCTCACACAGGAATAGTTCTATCTTTATTTGTCTTCCAATTAGTCTCTGCATACCATCAGGTTTGTCATGGATTCACTCCAAGTTTTTGGCCAGAACTGACTTAAATTCTTGCCTTACTGACATACTCAGCATCTCTTAAATTGGTGGAGGAGGCTCAGTGACAGTAACTCATGGTTGGTTGCTGTTTTCCAAATTAATTTGAAATGGACTATAGGAGAACTCACCCAAAGGTGTAAGTTATGGTGAACAGATTTCAAAGAATCAAGTATTTTTGAAAAATGATGCTTTTACATAATATGACCAACAAGGATGATTACCAGCTGCCCCTTCCTCTTGGAGTTTATACTCCATCACAAGCCAATGAAAACTGTTTACAAAAATAACAGAATGCTAACATTATCTACATCCTTATATTCCTTTCCCCAGAGTCTATTCTTTTGAAAAATAGTAAAATGGTACACGCAGCATTAATGTGTTTCCAGAATGCATCTTCAATATATTTTCCAATGTGAATTTATCAGAGGGAAGAGCAAAAGGCTACAAATTATGCAAAGCTTCCCACTGTGATTGAAAAATTTGGCTGCATATAAAAATTGTCACCAGTAATTGCAGAGTCAGAATAAATTGTGGCCTTAAGGCACTTGAACAGAAGGCCTAATGAACCTTGAGTCTCACAAAATGGCCTAATGTGTGGCCATTAAGTTACAAACAAAGAACGTACAGCTTGCCACCGGAGCAGTTGGATTATGGGTGGAACGTGACCTTGTAGGTTACATATGTTACCTTGTATCATTACCACAGTGAGTTTAGAAATAGAAGCTGCTTCTGTAGAGAAACTGAGCCCTCCTGTAGACATTTATTTGGTATTGGAGTCTCCTGATGCATGTGCCTGAGATCCCATGTGTATTTACCCTACTTATGTTAAACTTAAATGATACTTTTTTTAAAACCATTTTAAAGTTCTGACTTCAGCTTAACACCTTGCTTATCTAACACGTCATGTGGTCCCTGATGAGTCTGTCACACAGTGAAAAACAGCAAACACCAGACACAAGCACACACAGTGGTTTCATCCCACACCCTAAAGTTCAGGACCTTTAGAACCATTGAATCAATGTTTATGCTCATATGAGAAAGTTGGTTTTGGATGTGGTACCAAACCTTGTGGAAATTTCTTCTTTATTTATCTAGATTAAGCACCGAGCAAAATAACATTTACTGACCCAACAGAATCGCAGTGTGAAATTCCAGTGAACTTGCCACAGAGGATTTTAGTTTCACAACGCTGGGATCTTCAAGGGCACGAGCACAGCGTAGGAGTGAGTCAGACCTCCCTTCGCAGATGTATCCTGCATTTTTGGAAAATGGTTGCCATGCACATTTCCATCGATTTTCACCTTTTCTACTGAGAAGTATGTGGAGAAAGAAACACCCTGGAAAAAAAAAAGTTTGTTTTTGAAGAATGGGCAGAGATGTTGAAAATGAATCTGATTTCTCATTACGTAGCTCTGTCAGGTCTAAAAAGGCAACAATCACAGGGTAAAACCCAAGTTAAAACTGAAATGACGGGAGCACTGGGTAGCAGTCTGAGCAGCCATGCTAAAAGTGCTGCTTCCTTGACTGAGAAACTAACTCATCTGTAAAAAATTTTTAGTATCTTTTAAGCTCAAATTCATTAAGTTGAAGAGAACTTTAATTACAAAGTAGCTATAGTTTCTACATATCCTTAGTGAACAAAACCACAAACAGATGAAAAAACAAGAAATCAATGTTCATTATTGTAGGACATAAAAATTGCCAACAATTTCTAGGATCTGAGATCGTCATTGATTTTTTTTTTAAACTAATTACAATATCCTCTTGATTGTTAGTAGTTGAAGGAGAGAAGCAATTTGTTGAGGGAAGGTTAAGTTGTGTGTGATGTCTGACATAGTTTTTACCCAGACCTACAGCATAACTCACATCTAAGCAAAGAAATAGTAAAATATTGATTAAATAGGAGCCTCAGATGGAAGATCTATGTTATACTTGATTTCATTCAAATCACAGCCTTTCAAGGATTTAAATTCAAGTATTATTTTGAAGTATTGATTTAGCAAGCCTTTTGGAAATGACAACCTGTGTGATTCTGGGTTGTATTTTATTTTATAAATTTCTTTGCTGAGGCAATTTTCATAAACTTGGAAGAAGAATTTCTATCCATTAGCAGACTGTAGTCAGTTTCATACAGACATGGGTACATTATGTGTGGTGATTTATCTTACATACGGTACATTTTAAAGAAAGGATGTCAAGGAAGTGTTCTATGCTCTTTTCAAAAAAGTTCCAATTTGGGAGAAAAGCAGGGAAATATGAAGTCTGGTCAGAGAAAACAGGACAGCAGTGACAATGGAAGTGCAATCTTTTGTGATTTTCCCCCCAATCATTCTTACATATACAATTTTTCCATGTCTCTGTTGCTTTAAAAAGGAAATTAATGCATCCTCTTAAGAGCTGAAAGGATCATTTCACCGAAAGGACTGTGAGCCCTTGTGATGTGCTTAATGCTGTAAATCTTCCCCAAATCAGGAAACTCCCTGCTGTATCAGGCTTCTCAGTCGTCCTGTGGGCCCCACGGCACCATCCTTTTCCAAGTCAGCCTCCACATAGGGCTATGCTCTTTTTAAGACACAAGCAGAATCATGTTATTTTTATCTTTTCTACTAAAAATAAGTTTTAAAAAAGCAACCACCCTGAAAAGTAAATGTTTTTGGAGTATGAGTGGGAGGCACATCTAATGTAAGTGTTGCTTTTTTCCCCTCTGGGTAGACCTGCCAAGTAACAATCACGGATAGTAAACCCAGATAACAGATGAGATAAAATGAACACAGAACAGCTTCTGATGACCCAGGTTACAAATACTTTTGCATTGACTGATAGCCTGAAAACTTCTGACAGGTTCTTATTGCCTATAGGATCACATTACAACCCCTTAGCACGGTACAAAGGCCATGTGTTGTGGCCCCCTTCAGTTTTGCAGCTTTATCTTCTTGCCACTCTCCTTGAGATATTCAATATTCCAACTATGCTAAATGACTTGGTAGTCACAAAAGAAGCCAAGCAGTGTTTGAATTCCCCACCTCCACCTGAAAAGCTTACCTGTGTCTGGTAAACTCCTACTTAGCTGTCAAAGTCCATTTCACATGTTTTAGATTATCAGACTACAATTTGTAGTGCATTAGCAGAATTTTATTTTTAAACCGTGGGGTTGACAGAAGGTTGCTGACATTTTATTTTGAAAAGCGGAGATACTAACGTCAAATAAAACGCAAGTAACAAACAAATCACCAGCTACTCACATCATTTCATTTAAAAAGCCATTTTGACATCAAAAAGGAAGAATGTAATTAAACTCAATAAAAATAATAAGTTAACCTTTCAGAAATATCAGTTTGTGTTTAGCTCATTTTATTCTGGACTCACAAAATCTTCATTTGAGCGGTGCCATTCTACAAAGCTCTGTTTTAGAAAAATTTCCCTGGTAGAGCCAAATAGGGACAATTGCTTTCTACTTTAGGTGATTATCACAACTATTGTTCTAAAATGTGGGTATTTTTTTCATGCTGTTACAAACCTTTCCTAGAATGTAAATTATTAATGACATAAACTAAGTTTAATTCATCTTGGTATCTGCACCTTGTAGAATACCTAGAATATAATGTGAACACAATATTGGCTGAATAAATGGAAGATTTAATAAAGGAAGACAGTACATCCCACTGCTAAACAGCTTTAGGTCTTAGAAAATTTCTTATGCTGAATTTAAATTCTTCCCTACGTCTCCCATCTCTGTTACAAAGAACATCTCTATTCCTACTCAAACAGCAAGCCTTCAAATATTCAAGCTAACAGTTTCTTCTTTAGACCACAAACCTCAATTCCTTAAAATATTCCTAGTAGGCAAATGTTTAGACACTTTCCAGTCCATCCATTCCTTCTTTATCAACTCAATCAAGTTTATTTTCATCCTTTTCGGATGTTGAAAATTCTGAGGAGGCATTGTGTAAGTAGATTTGAATCCTGAAATATCTGGTTTACACTCCTTCCTTAGCCATTCACTAGTTGGAAGTGCAGTCTGAGATGACTGACTGAAATTTTCTGAGACTTGGTTTCATTATGTGCGAAATTGAAATGATAGTGATTATAAAAAATGATGTTTACAGAATCTCTGCAGATGACCTGGAATAAAGTAAGTGCTCAGTTAACTGCTGTAACAATAGATGATCTAACGTATAATAATACAACACAAAAGAAATACACGCGTCGTTCACATTCCGTCCAAGGCCCTTTCACGTGGGTGGGGTGGGGCTGGGGAGCTGCGAACTAAATGTCTTTGTCCCCCCTGTAAATTCATATGCTGAGACCTAACCCCCAGCATAATGGCTTTTGGAAGTGGGGCCCTTGGCCAGTGATTAGGTCATGAGAGTAGAGCCCTTATGGATGGGATTAGTTTCCTTATGAAAGAGACCCGAGAGAGCCCCCTTGTCCCTTCTGTCATGTGAAAGTGCAGTGAGAAGACAGCTCCTTATGGGTGAGGGCATGGGCTCTCCCCAGACACCCAATCTGCCGGCACCTCCATCTTGGACTTCTCCGCCTCCACGATGGGGAGGGAAGTTTTGCTGTTATTGTTGGTTAAGCCTCCCAGTCTATGGCATTTCTGTGATAGCAGCCCAAATGGACTGAGACAGACTCACTCCACCAGCCTTCAGAGAGCCAAGTGGATGGAACCTCTGTCATCTTTAACATAGGCTTCCAAGGTCACCAGGGATGACTTCCCTCCTAGTCAGTTAAAAAGTGAGTAGAACAGAACAGAGGAGCAAGAAAGGGAGGCTTTTATGGGCCAGGCACAGAAGGGGCACATGTCACTTCAAGTCCCAGTCCTGACTGGGACTCATAAGGTCATGCCAAAGTTCAAGGACGAGTGGGAAATGTGGTGGAGCCAAGGGAACTCAGTAAGAGGGAGAAAGGAATTTGATGACCCATACTAGACTATCCAGTGCAGGTTAAGGAAGTCTATTACAATAGGTGAACATTATTTTGTAGTCTCGTTTTATTGTGGGATCACATTCATTTGTAGACATGTTCGCAATTTGTTTGTTTTGCATTTTGGTAGTGTAAGTTGATGTCTAATTTCTGTAAATCTGGAAAATAACTTTAAAAATAAAAATATTCTCTCTTTATTTTTTATTGAAGTTATAATGTGTCAATTTCTAGTGTACAGCATAATGTCCCAATCATGCATATATATACATATATTTATTTTCATTGAAAGTTATTACAAGATATTGAATTTAGTTCCCTGTGCTATACAGAAGAAAGCTGTTTTTTTAATCTATTTTATATATAGTGTCTAACATTCGTAAGTCTCAAACTCCCAAATTTATCCCTTCCCACCCCCTTTCCCCTGGTAACCTTGAGATTGTTTACCATGTCTGTTTCTGCTTTGTTTATGAGTTCATTAGTGTCTTCTTTTTTCTTTCTTTTTTTGAATTCCACATATGAGTGATATCATATGGTATTTTTCTCTCTCTTTCTGGCTTTCTTCACTTAGAATGAGAATCTCCAGGTCCATCCGTGGCATTATTTTATTCTTTTTTATCACTGAGTAGTATTCTATTGTATAAATATGCCGCAACTTCTTTATCCAGTCATCTGTTGATGAATATTTAGGTTGGTTCCATGTCTTGGCTATTGTGAATAGTGTTGCTATGAACATCGGGGTGCATGTACCTTTTTTGAATTAGAGTTCCCTCTGAATATATGCCCAAGAGTGGGATTGCTGGGTCATATGGTAAGTCTATTTTTAGGCTTTTGAGGAATCTCCATACTGTTTTCCGTAACAGCTATACTAAACTATGTTCTCACCAATAGCATAGGTGGGTTCCCTTTTCTCCACACCCTCTCCAGCATTTATCCTTTGTGGACTTTTGACTGATGGCCATTCTGACTGGTGTGAGGTGATACCTCATTGTAGTTTTGATTTGCATTTCTCTGATAATTAGCAATATTGAGCATTTTTTCATGTGCCTATAGGCCATTTGTATGTCTTCATTGGAGAATTTCTTGTTCAGGCTTCCTGCCCATTTTTGGATTGGATTGCTTATTTTTTTGTTATTAAGTTGTATGAGCTATTTATATAACTGGAAATTAAACCTTTGTCAGTTGCATCATTTGCAAATATTTTTTTCCCATTTTGTAGGTTGTCGTTTTGTTCCACTTATGGTTCGTCTGATTATAGGGAAGATACAAGAAAACCTTAAAAAGAAAAGTAAAGGTCACCCAACTTACATAAATGATGATAATAATTTTCTCTAAGATAGTATGAAGATAACGTTTTTTATATATGATGACATTTATTGGACAAATTGGTCTCCAGAGTTAACCACATGTGTCAACATTTGACATTATAAATATTACAAATATTTTCCTATGGAGATATATACATTTTTTAAACCAAAATTGGATTACTGTCTTTCTTATTTTGTATGGTTGGCTTTTAAAATATAATATATTATGAATTTGTTCTTTTGTAATTGTATCCATTTTCTACACTGAGCAACAAATTACCACAACCCAATGACTTAAAGCAACATACATTTTTTATCTTAAAGTTTCCATGGATCAGGAGTCCAGGCTCATAATATAACTGGGCTCTCTTCTCAGGGTCTCAGGCTAGAATCAAAGTGTTAACTGGGCTGCATTCTCATCTGGAGCTCAGTTCCCTTTTTAAGCTTATTCAGGTTATTAGACAATTAAGTTCCTTCCAGTTTTAAAACTGAGATTACTGTTTTCCTGCTGGCTGTGTGCTGGGGGCTGACTCTCAGCAACAAGAGGCTGGCTAAGACCCTAGCCACTGAGCTGCCCCTCACAGCAGCTTACTTTTCCAAAGCCTGCAGAATAACACGTCATACACATCGAATCTCCCATTTCAGGAAGCTCCTGCCCCTTTTAAGAGCTACATTGATTAGGTCAGTCCTAGCTGGGACAATCTCTCTTTTGATTATTTCTAGATCGATTGATTTGAGACCTTAGGTACATGTGCAAAATTCCTTGACCTTGATCATATAAAGTAACCCAACCACAGGTGTGAAATCCATCAACACAGTCACAGGTTCAGGTAACACTCAGGAGGAGGGGACCATACAGAGCTTATCCCCACAGGAAGGCATAGGATACAGGAATCTTGGGGGCCATCTGAGAATTGTGACAGCAATGGATATTAATGCTTTTTCATGCAGTTTGCAATAGATATTAGTGCTGTTGGCCATACATTTGTGATTATTCACTTGTTGGGCACAGGGCATAATGGCCATTCCCCACCTCTTTGTTATTAAGTGCGGTTACATGACTTCCATTGGCCAGTGGATTGCAGGAGGAAGTGATATGTGTCACTTCTGGGTGGAAATCTTAAGAACCCGGGAGGGATTTGGCAACTTTTAGTCTTTCTAGCACAGCGATCAGAAATTACTGAGATAGGGCTGCTTTTGCTTTTAAACCTAGAGAGTGTGATGCATGTGATGCATGAAGCTCTGAGGTCAAGCCTTGGGCATGGTCATGAGCAATGCGTTGTTTGAAATTATTAAGTTTCATGTCTGTTTTAACAGGAAAAATTTTCCTCTCATCTTAAATACACTATACTTAAAAAAAACTATAGATAGACTTTTACATACATTTTTGCTAAATTCTACTGGGCTAGTTTTGGTCTAGCTTTTCAATTTGTCAGCATAAATTTGAATGTAACTTTCTCATCACCTTAGCGACGTTCTCTCAGTTTGGGGTCACCAGAACATTTGGTATGTAGCCTTAGATGTCTCGATCCAAATAATGAAAACAAATATTGATTGTGACTCAGCCTTCTGCCGTGTCCCTAAAGAGGTCCTCCACGTGACAAAAAGCCATTAATCATCCTTCCCCTGACACTGTTATTCAACAGTCATGTAAAAGGCATGTTCATGATTTATTGAAAACAATATGGTTACTGAAATAAAAGATGATGTGATAAAATAAAAACACAACTTTATGTCATGAGTTTTAAATTTCTTTCTTTTTGAACAGTTTCATTAGGGTGTAATTTATATGCTGTGAAATTCACTCATTGTAAGTGTCCAGTTTGATGATGCTCATTTTCTCTTCCCATTTGCCCTCCAGATTTCTTTCAGAAGTTTGTGCATCATCCCAGCACTTTCAAAGGCTGTCTATGCCTTTCTCACTCACTGTGCAATTGATGTTTTTCTTTGCCTTTTTCCAGCATGCTTTCCCACACTATCTGTCTTCTAAAATGGTGCTTCACAAGACATTCCCCATGTTGCACATTCTTGAACTTGAACTTGAGGATTTCCTAGCATATTTCATGTGGAATTGCTTCTGTTCTCTGACATCAACTACATAGAGTCAATATAGATTCACTTTTTAAATTCATGCTCTATTTGTCCTCCAGCATCTGAAAGTAGCCAATCAAATCAAGGTCAAGACAATACTCATGGAAATACAAAAATGTATTTATCTTCCTCCCTGTTCCTCTCTCTGTATAAACAAATTACAAATGCATGGTAATTAGCAATATGAGATTCCACCAAACATATGAATATAAACTTAATAGTCAGCTTTCCACCCACATAGATTGTACAACTGGGTTATACATAGGGTAACCAGATGTTCCAGTTTGTCCTGGGCAGTCTCAGTTCACTCCTTTTGTCTCAAGGTAAGTATTAATTCTTCCCTCTTGCAGTCTCAGATAGGACCTTTTCTGGATGACAAATCATATGGCCTCTTTTTATTATAGGGCTCAGACTTTTAAAAAAGCCTTTGCTACCATCACTAGAAGGTTTCAGCATGCCCTGCCTCATAGCTGTTCCCGAAGTTTGACGTTAGTAGTGAGTAATTGGAATTTGTAGACCTTACAATAAACAAGCTCAGATGTAGTATAAACACACAGGGAAAGGTCATCAGATCGTTCTGTCAGCAAGACTGACTCCTTATGCTTTTCATTCATTTGGGGGAAATACCAGAAAAAAGTAAGGATCAATATATTTTTTTTTCACATAGGCCAATTGATACCTGGTAGCTAAGACAATGTCTGAAAATTCACCAGCTCAGATTTCTAGGAGAATTTGCATCACCTCTACCACCTCCTAATTGATACATATTCATATGCAATAGCCCCAGGGTGGTTAATATTTTTCAGACAGTTTACTCAAGGAGAGGTTCCTAATTTATATTATTTAGGAATCATAGTGATTTCAAAAAATATTTGTAAGTGGTATTTTCTAATTCATAGGATGGTTATGTGAATTAAAAAAAATCATATGATAAAATGTGAAAGTACTACCCATAGACTCTAGCACAAAAATGTTAGATTTTTATCTCTTGTGTGAATTTGTATTAATTTAAAATGGCTGCAGAGAGCACTGTTTTGAGAGATGTAATGAGATCATTCAGTCAGGTGGGAAAGAGTGCGTTGGTGAACACTGATGTCTGTCATAGGGACAGGAAGGAGAGAGTGGTCCTCAGTCCTCATATGGTGCATTCATTGTGAAATAATTTATGTTTCTAATTCTTATTTTAGTTTTTTTTTCCTTAATTTTTACTCCCCAGTAAGTTATTTTAATTGTTAATCTTGGATATTAAATTTTTAAAATTACTTATATCATTTGAACAGTTTAAAAATATTATTAAAGAAATCATATTTTTTCTCCTTTATTTGAAAAAATTTTCTGCTGTAGGCACCAGGGGACTTCACAAGCCTTTGGTGTATGAGCTTTTGGTAATGACGTAAGAAAGAATGATATGAACTGTCAAGTTCTTGTCTGTTTTATTTTGGACTCAACATGTTGAAATCAGACCCATTTTAGTAATACATAAAAATGTTTCTCTTAACATATCAGTGCTCAATTGAAAAAACACAAGGGCATTCCTTCATGGCTAAGAATAGGAAAGCCATTGGCAAAGTTATGTCTTTGGCATTTTCTACCTCTATGTTTAGTCCCCTCCCCAACCACAATCCCAGTCTTGTTTATTAATTTCTTCCAGTCCCCTATTCCCATCCCTAACCTCAGTGCCTTTATGATACAATTGAGAAAATAAGTAATTTTGTAGAGTACTTCTCACTGTGTGTACTGTCTTAATGGTTTACCTCCATGTCTCCACCCCCAGGAGTATTTGTATTTAAAAAGAAGAGAATGTTAAATCTAATACATTGTTAACGGAAGACTTTTAAGGATTTGTAATTTGCCTAGGAGACAATTTTGGCAAATAATCCTTCATATCATCTCACAAATAAAATATTTCAACCACACATATGATTTCTTATTTCATCTATTGGCAAGGTTGGCTATGAATATAGTATGCATAATATTTTCAAAGACATCTATATTATTCAAAGACATCTATAAATCTATAATTGGGCTTCACATTACCCATGTTTTCTTATCATTCATCAATTTCTAAATTGAAATTCTTGCTTCCAATGCTTTACTGAACTTAATGGTTTGCTTATCCTTAACACTATTCTTTTATCATGAATTTCTTCTGTTTCCAATGACTTTCTTCTCTTTTCCATCTATTTAAATCTTTCTTATCTTTTACTATTCAGATTGAGCTCTCTTTTTTACATAAACCAAGTATTCATTGAACTCATCACTAGGAGTAAAAGAAACTGATAACATGAATTCTATTACCAGGTTCAAAGATAACACAAAATCATGAAAAAGAAGAAACTTGGAATATAGGATTGAATGGTGTGGTAGGCAGATTAATAGTCCTCCAAATATGTCCATATTGCTATCCTTCGAACCTGTGACTGTTGTAGATTACATAGCGAAAGGAAATTTAGGCTGTAGATGGAATTAAGGTTGCTAATCAAGATAGGGAGGTTTTCCTGCTTTATCCAGTGTATTCACAATAGTCCTTATATGATAGAAGAGAGAGGCAGAAGAGTCAGAACAAGAGAGAGAGCATTGTGAGAAAGACTCAAACAAACTTTGCTACTTTTAAAGATGGGAGGGAACGATGAGCCAAAGAATACAGGCATCTTCTAGAAGCTGAAAAGGCAACAGAATGGATTCTCCCCTCGAGCCTCCAGAGAGGAAAGGCAGCCATGCCTGCAACTTGACTTTAGGTCAGTAACATCAATTAAATACTTCTAACCAACAGAACTGTAAAATAATACACTAGTGTCATTTTAAACCACTAGGCTTGTGGTCATTTGTTATAGCAGTAATAGGAAACTGATACAAGCCTGATGAAAGAGTCAGGATTCAAATAAGACATTGGCAAGTAAGTATAAGAATGATTAAGGTCTTCCAGCCACTACTAACTGGGAGTCGGGATTTGAACAGACACAGTCTGATTCTAAAACTTCTGCGCTTAATTAGTATGCTCCTCTGAAGAAGGAAATCCATTTATTCTGCGTAATTTCAAAGAAAAAAAAACGAGGATCATAGAGATGAAAATTACAGTGATTTACCCTAGTTCTGATGAAGAAGGAACTTTAAAACAAAGCTGTCAGTAGTCAATTTGGTTGAGATTTGGTGCAGACTGACTTGGTTCAGAAATGGCAGGAATGTTGTTGATAAAGGCAGAGATCTATTGCTAAAGAAGGCATCAACTGTGCCCTGGGTGAGAAAACAGCACGGAATTGAAGCCAGTGAGTAGGGAAAGTGCTTCATCCCCTTGACGAAGTAGGAAGGCGGCAGGGGAAGATCTGGGATGATTCAGTTCTTGGTGTTGGCTGCAAAATGACACAGTACACATGATTTGGAAGAACTTGATCACCGCCAGGAGAATGGAAAGGGAAAAAGCTGTAGAGAACTGGTTATTAGCATAAAAAGACACACATTATCCATTGAGTGAGAACTCAAGGAGTGATTTCATCACATATTCTAAAGTGAAACATGGAGATTAATGAAGTTGTATATATGTATAGGACAAAAACTTAGTTTACACTAAATCTTTAGTCTGAAAGCAGCTTTAGGTCAAAGGGGCTGAACTTTACGTTGAATGCTTAATATTGACCCTATAATTTGCAGTATTTTACCTGAAAATGTAGCTGTAAATAAAGAATAAGAAACAATCCTTTAAACAACAAAATCAATGACTTCCATCCCACAACATTTATAGGCTACATGAAACATAGGCAAACCTTATTGGCACCTTCCTGGATTTGGAGCAAAGCAAATGAATTTTCTGTTTCAGTATCTTTCATTTTGTTTCGAATATCCACTAAGGGTCTTCCTTCTTCTTTATTTGAAAACCCCACACGTGCTATCAGGCAAGAGTGATATTTTCTGTCAATTCAAGTGCAGTCTAAACACTGACAATGTTTACAAGATTTGCCTTTTTTGTTCTTGTATCAAGGAACACATTTTCTCAGTGGTATTCAATAGTATTCATAGTAGGTAGATCAATTTTTTGGTTGAACGATTATCTTCACTTGGAGAATTATCCACACATTCAAAAAGTTTTCTATCTAAAACCAAATACTCAAATGCAGGGCCTGTGAAACAGGGGGAAAAAGATCTATTTCTTTAAAATAAAGTGCTCCTGGGGCAAAGCGTAAATTCAGTTTTACGTGTTGCTACAAGTGATCTGGATTTTTTCGTTTAGGTTGTTTTGAAGAGCTTGCATTTTGGCTTGTTTTCAAAAATTAGTTTTTGAAAAGTCTTAGGCCAGACTGACGTCTCTTTTGTCACATCTTTGATGATAATGGGTATGTATGTGAAAGTGATAAGGAAGATATAAGATGTGGGGTATTTACCAGGGGAAAGAGAAGTAATAAACTTATTTAACTAAACTTTGTCCCAGTGCCCGAGTTCCTAAATTCTGTAATAGAATGTGAATCTTAGAAATAGCTCTGAAACTTTTAAGGCCAATAGAGCTTTACCTATATGTAAAACAGTCTTCCAAGGGGATTATCTTTCTTTTCTCCCAGTATTATTAGTTCAATAACCTAAAGGTTAAATAAAAAAAGAAAACCAAAGTCACATATGTTATTTGCCTGATCTCCTCTAGGAAGATAACTGGAAACTGGACCAGTCCCCTCCCCTCTTCCCTCATCTACATAGTTGGTGTCGCTGTTTACTCAAATGTCACCTCTGAGATTTCTGCTACAACAAGTACCCAAAATCTGCTAGGGTTATAGTAACATCTTCGAGATCAAGGGTTGTTGTTTTTCAAGAAGTCAAACAGAGCACAGTTGGAGCCCTGAGGGTGTGCTTTGTACCTCCGGTGTGTGCGGGGGAAGTAAGAGAAGTGTGGCGGAGGTAAGAGCAGGTCCAGACTGAGGGACAGGGAGAGGATGGGCCAGGATGCACTGAGCATTGGGGCAACTCAGAGGATGGTTGAATCAGGTTGGAGCAGCAGCTGCCATGAGCATTCTTCGCAGAGAAAGCCAGATCTCATGGATGTCAGGAGTTCTACAGGGGCCAGCAGAGGGGCCCCAGGATGAGAAACATCTGGGTGTCCCTGGTGACAGAGGCCCCTGGTCCTAGGCTTGACCATAAGGAGTTTGGCTCATGCCACCCTATCACATAAACCCCCAATCCTGGTAGATACCTCAGTCCACCCCCAACCGAGAGTCACAGTGCAATGGTGCCTTCCCCAGGGGCCTGACCACGTGTGGCCTTGTGATTAAGGAAGGTCCTACCTATGTAAATTCAACATGTCACATATCTGAATACGTGAAAGACACTCTGTAAATGCTCATTGAATGAAGACGAGAAAACTTGATTTTTGTAACCTAGTCTATGGTCTCGTTGCCTTTAATGGGATTTCCAATGACTTTATTACCTATTAAACAATGCTTTCTGGTAAAATTTTAGATTTAGTTTTATCACTGAATTGTTGGCTTTCTGCATTATTTCTACTGCTTTTGCTATTACATGTAATTAGGAACTAGTCTCTGAAGATGGCCTCTAACGCGTTCTCCCCTCCTTTGATGTGCATACCTCTGCTTACATCAAAAGGCAGAATTTGATCTTCCTCCCTGGCCCCAATTACCTTCCCTACCTTAATGCTGGGATGGCCTTGGGACTGGTTTTAACAAAAGAATGTGGTGGAAATGATGCTCTGGGGTTTCTGAGTGAAGACCTTTAGAAAACTAGAAGCTTTACCTTCCAGTCTCCTGGACCCAGCTTGCAGGCTGGGCAGAGCCCAGGGGACGCGGAGTGGTACTCGGACGGACAACCCCTGTCTTGACATATCAGCACATTTAAGCTCTCAGTAGCTGCAGCCTCTGCAAAGATGATGTGGGACAGAACCGCGCAGGTGAGCTCAGGGTGCTCACAACATTATAAGAGATGATAAAATAGTTGTTGTTTTAAGTTACTAATTTTGGGGATCCTTTGCTCCATAGGAGGAGATAACTAAAACTATAGGTTCCTGTCTTCTAGCACATAAATAAATATAACTTGATTCTCTAGTAACATGTGACTTGTAGCTCAGAAAAGATATTTGAGCTCAAGCATTGCTCTGTAGAAACCATCATATTGTCTTATTAATATAATTGTCTTAAGTTGTCTTATTAATATAAAATGTAATAACTCTTTTATTAAAATTATATGCAAAAGAAATTTTTTTTCATTATTGGTGCTAAATAGTCACAGAATTTATATATGTTTTCCTATATGTACATGCTAGACATTGGCTTATAGTAGAAACCACTCTTTGTCCCCAGGTGTGTGTCAGCCTCTTATTCCATAGTGACAGAACATCTGATTTTTGTCTGGACATACAGCAGCTCAGGATGCAGACTGCATCTCTCAACCTGCCCAGCTGCTGTAATTTCTGGTCAAAGGGATAGAAACTGGAATATGCTGTGCAAGCTTGTGGAGATGGCTTGCCTCTTCATCTCCTTCTGGGGAATGGAAAATGGACAGTACAGTTGGAACATATTTCAGACGAAGATGACAAGGTCATACAGGTGGAAAGGGGCCTACGAAGACAACGTGAGTCAATCTGCTCACCTCAGACCTCAGACTTCTCTGGTGCCTGAGAAACCACTTCTGATGTATTTAACCCTTTATTATCAGGATCCTCCATGACTTGTAGCCAAACTTCATCCTCATTAAAATACTGGAACCATTTGCTAGAACCACATTTCTGTATCTGTCTTTCAAACTGGGATTGCTAGAGCACACTGTGTTCCCTTGATGACTTGGTTTCCTTTATATAGAATAGATATGATCATAACCAACTGTAACTAATTTTCTTCTTAAAAAGATGCACGTGCCCCAA
Organism: Vicugna pacos; assembly: GCF_048564905.1. Classification (NCBI taxonomy): domain Eukaryota; kingdom Metazoa; phylum Chordata; class Mammalia; order Artiodactyla; family Camelidae; genus Vicugna; species Vicugna pacos. Next base: position 3,566,186 of record NC_133015.1, read on the forward strand.
TGTTCATAGCAGCACTATTTACAGTACCCAAGATATGGAAACAACCTAAATGTCCATTGACAGATGACTGGATAAAGTAAATGTGATATATATGTTCAAGAGAATGCTACTCAATAGCACAGGGAAATATACACAAAATGTTATGATAAATCACAGAGAAAAAATGTGACAATGAGTGTGTATATGTCCATGAATGACTGAAAAATTGTGCTGAACACTGGAATTTGACACAACATTGTAAAATGATTATAAATCAATAAAAAATGTTAAAAAAAAAAAAGAGAATGCTACTCAGCCAAAAAAAAAAAATAATTAAATAATGCCATTTGCAGAGACATGGATGGATCTGGAGATCATCATTCTATGTGAAGCAAGCCACAAAGAGAAAGAAAAATACCATACGATATTATGTATATGTAATCTTAAAAAAAAAAGAGTGACACAAAAGAATCTATTTACAAAACAGAAACAGACTCACAGA